>NC_088707.1:7350533-7982671 GCF_028017835.1 Emys orbicularis
TTCCTGGACTCAGTTCTCAGCCCGTCTGGGCTACCTGCAGCCTGGCCCTGGACTCAGTTCTCAGCCCGTCTGGGCTACCTGCAGCCTGGCTCCTGGACTCAGTTCTCAGCCCGTCTGGGCTACCTGCAGCCTGGCTTCTGGACTCTGTTCTCAGCCCGTCTGGGCTACCTGCAGCCTGGCCCCTGGACTCAGTTCTCAGCCCGTCTGGGCTACCTGCAGCCTGGCCCCTGGACTCAGTTCTCAGCCCGTCTGGGCTACTGCAGCCTGGCCCCTGGACTCAGTTCTCAGCCTGTCTGGGCTACCTGCAGCCTGGCTCCTGGACTCAGTTCTCAGCCCCGTCTGGGCTACCTGCAGCCTGCCCCCCGGACTCAGTTCTCAGCCCGTCTGGGCTACCTGCAGCCTGGCCCCCGGACTCAGTTCTGAGCCCGTCCGGGCTACCTGCAGCCTGGCCCCGGACTCAGTTCTCAGCCCGTCTGGGCTACCTGCAGCCTGGCCCCTGGACTCAGTTCTCAGCCCGTCTGGGCTACCTGCAGCCTGCCCCCGGACTCTGTTCTCAGCCCGTCTGGGCTACCTGCAGCCTGGCTCCTGGACTCAGTTCTCAGCCCGTCTGGGCTACCTGCAGCCTGGCCCCTGGACTCAGTTCTCAGCCCGTCTGGGCTACCTGCAGCCTGGCCCCTGGACTCAGTTCTCAGCCCGTCTGGGCTACCTGCAGCCTGGCCCCTGGACTCAGTTCTCAGCCCGTCCGGGCTACCTGCAGCCTGGCTCCTGGACTCTAGTTCTCAGCCCGTCTGGGCTACCTGCAGCCTGGCCCCTGGACTCAGTTCTCAGCCCGTCTGGGCTACCTGCAGCCTGGCCCCTGGACTCAGTTCTCAGCCCGTCCGGGCTACCTGCAGCCTGGCCCCTGGACTCAGTTCTCAGCCCGTCTGGGCTACCTGCAGCCTGGCCCCTGGACTCAGTTCTCAGCCCGTCTGGGCTACCTGCAGCCTGCCCCCTGGACTCAGTTCTCAGCCCGTCCGGGCTACCTGCAGCCTGGCTCCTGGACTCAGTTCTCAGCCCGTCTGGGCTACCTGCAGCCTGGCCCCTGGACTCAGTTCTCAGCCCGTCTGGGCTACCTGCAGCCTGGCTCCTGGACTCAGTTCTCAGCCCGTCTGGGCTACCTGCAGCCTGGCCCCTGGAGTCAGTTCTCAGCCCGTCCGGGCTACCTGCAGCCTGGCCCCTGGACTCAGTTCTCAGCCCGTCCGGGCTACCTGCAGCCTGGCCCCTGGACTCAGTTCTCAGCCCGTCCGGGCTACCTGCAGCCTGGCCCCTGGACTCAGTTCTCAGCCCGTCCGGGCTACCTGCAGCCTGGCCCCTGGACTCAGTTCTCAGCCCGTCCGGGCTACCTGCAGCCTGGCCCCCTGGACTCAGTTCTCAGCCCGTCCGGGCTACCTGCAGCCTGCCCCCTGGACTCAGTTCTCAGCCCGTCTGGGCTACCTGCAGCCTGGCCCCTGGACTCAGTTCTCAGCCCGTCTGGGCTACCTGCAGCCTGGCTCCTGGACTCAGTTCTCAGCCCGTCTGGGCTACCTGCAGCCTGGCTCCTGGACTCAGTTCTCAGCCCGTCTGGGCTACCTGCAGCCTGGCCCCCTGGACTCAGTTCTCAGCCCGTCTGGGCTACCTGCAGCCTGGCTCCTGGACTCAGTTCTCAGCCCGTCTGGGCTACCTGCAGCCTGGCCCCTGGACTCAGTTCTCAGCCCGTCTGGGCTACCTGCAGCCTGGCCCCTGGACTCAGTTCTCAGCCCGTCTGGGCTACCTGCAGCCTGGCCCCTGGACTCAGTTCTCAGCCCGTCTGGGCTACCTGCAGCCTGGCTCCTGGACTCAGTTCTCAGCCCGTCCGGGCTACCTGCAGCCTGGCCCCCTGGACTCAGTTCTCAGCCCGTCCGGGCTACCTGCAGCCTGGCCCCTGGACTCAGTTCTCAGCCCGTCCGGGCTACCTGCAGCCTGGCCCCTGGACTCAGTTCTCAGCCCGTCCGGGCTACCTGCAGCCTGGCCCCTGGACTCAGTTCTCAGCCCGTCCGGGCTACCTGCAGCCTGGCCCCCTGGACTCAGTTCTCAGCCCGTCCGGGCTACCTGCAGCCTGGCCCCTGGACTCAGTTCTCAGCCCGTCTGGGCTACCTGCAGCCTGGCCCCTGGACTCAGTTCTCAGCCCGTCTGGGCTACCTGCAGCCTGGCCCCTGGACTCAGTTCTCAGCCCGTCCGGGCTACCTGCAGCCTGGCCCCTGGACTCAGTTCTCAGCCCGTCTGGGCTACCTGCAGCCTGGCCCCTGGACTCAGTTCTCAGCCCGTCTGGGCTACCTGCAGCCTGCCCCCTGGACTCAGTTCTCAGCCCGTCCGGGCTACCTGCAGCCTGGCTCCTGGACTCAGTTCTCAGCCCGTCTGGGCTACCTGCAGCCTGGCCCCTGGACTCAGTTCTCAGCCCGTCTGGGCTACCTGCAGCCTGGCCCCTGGACTCAGTTCTCAGCCCGTCCGGGCTACGTGCAGCCTGGCCCCTGGACTCAGTTCTCAGCCCGTCTGGGCTACCTGCAGCCTGGCCCCTGGACTCAGTTCTCAGCCCGTCTGGGCTACCTGCAGCCTGCCCCCTGGACTCAGTTCTCAGCCCGTCCGGGCTACCTGCAACCTGGCTCCTGGACTCAGTTCTCAGCCCGTCTGGGCTACCTGCAGCCTGGCTCCTGGACTCAGTTCTCAGCCCGTCTGGGCTACCTGCAGCCTGGCCCCTGGACTCAGTTCTCAGCCCGTCTGGGCTACCTGCAGCCTGGCCCCTGGACTCAGTTCTCAGCCCGTCCGGGCTACCTGCAGCCTGGCCCCTGGACTCAGTTCTCAGCCCGTCTGGGCTACCTGCAGCCTGGCCCCTGGACTCAGTTCTCAGCCCGTCTGGGCTACCTGCAGCCTGCCCCCTGGACTCAGTTCTCAGCCCGTCCGGGCTACCTGCAGCCTGGCTCCTGGACTCAGTTCTCAGCCCGTCTGGGCTACCTGCAGCCTGGCCCCCTGGACTCAGTTCTCAGCCCGTCCGGGCTACCTGCAGCCTGGCTCCTGGACTCAGTTCTCAGCCCGTCTGGGCTACCTGCAGCCTGGCCCCTGGACTCAGTTCTCAGCCCGTCTGGGCTACCTGCAGCCTGGCCCCTGGACTCAGTTCTCAGCCCGTCTGGGCTACCTGCAGCCTGGCTCCTGGACTCAGTTCTCAGCCCGTCTGGGCTACCTGCAGCCTGGCCCCTGGACTCAGTTCTCAGCCCGTCTGGGCTACCTGCAGCCTGGCTCCTGGACTCAGTTCTCAGCCCGTCTGGGCTACCTGCAGCCTGGCTCCTGGACTCAGTTCTCAGCCCGTCTGGGCTACCTGCAGCCTGGCCCCCTGGACTCAGTTCTCAGCCCGTCTGGGCTACCTGCAGCCTGGCCCTTGGACTCAGTTCTCAGCCCGTCTGGGCTACCTGCAGCCTGGCCCCCTGGACTCAGTTCTCAGCCCGTCTGGGCTACCTGCAGCCTGGCCCCCTGGACTCAGTTCTCAGCCCGTCTGGGCTACCTGCAGCCTGGCCCCTGGACTCAGTTCTCAGCCCGTCTGGGCTACCTGCAGCCTGGCTCCTGGACTCAGTTCTCAGCCCGTCTGGGCTACCTGCAGCCTGGCTCCTGGACTCAGTTCTCAGCCCGTCTGGGCTACCTGCAGCCTGGCCCCTGGACTCAGTTCTCAGCCCGTCTGGGCTACCTGCAGCCTGGCCCTTGGACTCAGTTCTCAGCCCGTCTGGGCTACCTGCAGCCTGGCCCCTGGACTCAGTTCTCAGCCCGTCTGGGCTACCTGCAGCCTGGCCCCTGGACTCAGTTCTCAGCCCGTCTGGGCTACCTGCAGCCTGGCCCCTGGACTCAGTTCTCAGCCCGTCTGGGCTACCTGCAGCCTGGCCCCTGGACTCAGTTCTCAGCCCGTCTGGGCTACCTGCAGCCTGCCCCTGGACTCAGTTCTCAGCCCGTCTGGGCTACCTGCAGCCTGGCCCTTGGACTCAGTTCTCAGCCCGTCTGGGCTACCTGCAGCCTGGCCCCCTGGACTCAGTTCTCAGCCCGTCTGGGCTACCTGCAGCCTGGCCCCTGGACTCAGTTCTCAGCCCGTCTGGGCTACCTGCAGCCTGGCTCCTGGACTCAGTTCTCAGCCCGTCTGGGCTACCTGCAGCCTGGCTCCTGGACTCAGTTCTCAGCCCGTCTGGGCTACCTGCAGCCTGGCCCCCTGGACTCAGTTCTGAGCCCGTCTGGGCTACCTGCAGCCTGGCCCTTGGACTCAGTTCTCAGCCCGTCTGGGCTACCTGCAGCCTGGCCCCCTGGACTCAGTTCTCAGCCCGTCTGGGCTACCTGCAGCCTGGCCCCTGGACTCAGTTCTCAGCCCGTCTGGGCTACCTGCAGCCTGGCCCCTGGACTCAGTTCTCAGCCCGTCTGGGCTACCTGCAGCCTGGCCCCTGGACTCAGTTCTCAGCCCGTCTGGGCTACCTGCAGCCTGGCCCCTGGACTCAGTTCTCAGCCCGTCTGGGCTACCTGCAGCCTGCCCCCTGGACTCAGTTCTCAGCCCGTCTGGGCTACCTGCAGCCTGGCCCCTGGACTCAGTTCTCAGCCCGTCTGGGCTACCTGCAGCCTGGCCCCCGGACTCAGTTCTCAGCCCGTCCGGGCTACCTGCAGCCTGGCCCCTGGACTCAGTTCTCAGCCCGTCTGGGCTACCTGCAGCCTGGCCCCTGGACTCAGTTCTCAGCCCGTCTGGGCTACCTGCAGCCTGGCCCCTGGACTCAGTTCTCAGCCCGTCTGGGCTACCTGCAGCCTGGCTCCTGGACTCAGTTCTCAGCCCGTCTGGGCTACCTGCAGCCTGCCCCCGGACTCAGTTCTCAGCCCGTCTGGGCTACCTGCAGCCTGGCCCCTGGACTCAGTTCTCAGCCCGTCTGGGCTACCTGCAGCCTGGCCCCCGGACTCAGTTCTCAGCCCGTCTGGGCTACCTGCAGCCTGGCTCCTGGACTCAGTTCTCAGCCCGTCTGGGCTACCTGCAGCCTGCCCCCGGACTCAGTTCTCAGCCCGTCTGGGCTACCTGCAGCCTGGCCCCTGGACTCAGTTCTCAGCCCGTCTGGGCTACCTGCAGCCTGGCCCCCGGACTCAGTTCTCAGCCCGTCCGGGCTACCTGCAGCCTGGCTCCTGGACTCAGTTCTCAGCCCGTCTGGGCTACCTGCAGCCTGGCCCCGGGACTCAGTTCTCAGCCCGTCTGGGCTACCTGCAGCCTGGCCCCTGGACTCAGTTCTCAGCCCGTCTGGGCTACCTGCAGCCTGGCTCCTGGACTCAGTTCTCAGCCCGTCCGGGCTACCTGCAGCCTGCCCCCGGACTCTGTTCTCAGCCCGTCTGGGCTACCTGCAGCCTGGCTCCTGGACTCAGTTCTCAGCCCGTCCGGGCTACCTGCAGCCTGCCCCCGGACTCTGTTCTCAGCCCGTCTGGGCTACCTGCAGCCTGGCTCCTGGACTCAGTTCTCAGCCCGTCTGGGCTACCTGCAGCCTGGCTCCTGGACTCAGTTCTCAGCCCGTCCGGGCTACCTGCAGCCTGCCCCCGGACTCTGTTCTCAGCCCGTCTGGGCTACCTGCAGCCTGGCTCCTGGACTCAGTTCTCAGCCCGTCTGGGCTACCTGCAGCCTGGCTCCTGGACTCAGTTCTCAGCCCGTCTGGGCTACCTGCAGCCTGGCCCCTGGACTCAGTTCTCAGCCCGTCTGGGCTACCTGCAGCCTGGCCCCTGGACTCAGTTCTCAGCCCGTCTGGGCTACCTGCAGCCTGGCCCCTGGACTCAGTTCTCAGCCCGTCTGGGCTACCTGCAGCCTGCCCCTGGACTCAGTTCTCAGCCCGTCTGGGCTACCTGCAGCCTGGCCCTTGGACTCAGTTCTCAGCCCGTCTGGGCTACCTGCAGCCTGGCCCCCTGGACTCAGTTCTCAGCCCGTCTGGGCTACCTGCAGCCTGGCCCCTGGACTCAGTTCTCAGCCCGTCTGGGCTACCTGCAGCCTGGCTCCTGGACTCAGTTCTCAGCCCGTCTGGGCTACCTGCAGCCTGGCTCCTGGACTCAGTTCTCAGCCCGTCTGGGCTACCTGCAGCCTGGCCCCCTGGACTCAGTTCTGAGCCCGTCTGGGCTACCTGCAGCCTGGCCCTTGGACTCAGTTCTCAGCCCGTCTGGGCTACCTGCAGCCTGGCCCCCTGGACTCAGTTCTCAGCCCGTCTGGGCTACCTGCAGCCTGGCCCCTGGACTCAGTTCTCAGCCCGTCTGGGCTACCTGCAGCCTGGCCCCTGGACTCAGTTCTCAGCCCGTCTGGGCTACCTGCAGCCTGGCCCCTGGACTCAGTTCTCAGCCCGTCTGGGCTACCTGCAGCCTGGCCCCTGGACTCAGTTCTCAGCCCATCCGGGCTACCTGCAGCCTGGCCCCCGGACTCAGTTCTCAGCCCGTCCGGGCTACCTGCAGCCTGCCCCCTGGACTCAGTTCTCAGCCCGTCTGGGCTACCTGCAGCCTGGCCCCTGGACTCAGTTCTCAGCCCGTCTGGGCTACCTGCAGCCTGGCCCCCGGACTCAGTTCTCAGCCCGTCCGGGCTACCTGCAGCCTGGCCCCTGGACTCAGTTCTCAGCCCGTCTGGGCTACCTGCAGCCTGGCCCCTGGACTCAGTTCTCAGCCCGTCTGGGCTACCTGCAGCCTGGCCCCTGGACTCAGTTCTCAGCCCGTCTGGGCTACCTGCAGCCTGGCTCCGGGACTCAGTTCTCAGCCCGTCTGGGCTACCTGCAGCCTGCCCCCGGACTCAGTTCTCAGCCCGTCTGGGCTACCTGCAGCCTGGCCCCTGGACTCAGTTCTCAGCCCGTCTGGGCTACCTGCAGCCTGGCCCCCGGACTCAGTTCTCAGCCCGTCTGGGCTACCTGCAGCCTGGCTCCTGGACTCAGTTCTCAGCCCGTCTGGGCTACCTGCAGCCTGCCCCCGGACTCAGTTCTCAGCCCGTCTGGGCTACCTGCAGCCTGGCCCCTGGACTCAGTTCTCAGCCCGTCTGGGCTACCTGCAGCCTGGCCCCCGGACTCAGTTCTCAGCCCGTCCGGGCTACCTGCAGCCTGGCTCCTGGACTCAGTTCTCAGCCCGTCTGGGCTACCTGCAGCCTGGCCCCGGGACTCAGTTCTCAGCCCGTCTGGGCTACCTGCAGCCTGGCCCCTGGACTCAGTTCTCAGCCCGTCTGGGCTACCTGCAGCCTGGCTCCTGGACTCAGTTCTCAGCCCGTCCGGGCTACCTGCAGCCTGCCCCCGGACTCTGTTCTCAGCCCGTCTGGGCTACCTGCAGCCTGGCTCCTGGACTCAGTTCTCAGCCCGTCTGGGCTACCTGCAGCCTGGCTCCTGGACTCAGTTCTCAGCCCGTCCGGGCTACCTGCAGCCTGCCCCCGGACTCTGTTCTCAGCCCGTCTGGGCTACCTGCAGCCTGGCTCCTGGACTCAGTTCTCAGCCCGTCTGGGCTACCTGCAGCCTGGCCCCCGGACTCAGTTCTCAGCCCGTCTGGGCTACCTGCAGCCTGGTTCCTGGACTCAGTTCTCAGCCCGTCTGGGCTACCTGCAGCCTGGCTCCTGGACTCAGTTCTCAGCCCGTCTGGGCTACCTGCAGCCTGCCCCTGGACTCAGTTCTCAGCCCGTCTGGGCTACCTGCAGCCTGGCTCCTGGACTCAGTTCTCAGCCCGTCTGGGCTACCTGCAGCCTGGCTCCTGGACTCAGTTCTCAGCCCGTCTGGGCTACCTGCAGCCTGGCTCCTGGACTCAGTTCTCAGCCCGTCTGGGCTACCTGCAGCCTGGCTCCTGGACTCAGTTCTCAGCCCGTCTGGGCTACCTGCAGCCTGGCCCCCGGACTCAGTTCTCAGCCCGTCTGGGCTACCTGCAGCCTGGTTCCTGGACTCAGTTCTCAGCCCGTCTGGGCTACCTGCAGCCTGGCTCCTGGACTCAGTTCTCAGCCCGTCTGGGCTACCTGCAGCCTGCCCCTGGACTCAGTTCTCAGCCCGTCTGGGCTACCTGCAGCCTGGCTCCTGGACTCAGTTCTCAGCCCGTCTGGGCTACCTGCAGCCTGGCTCCTGGACTCAGTTCTCAGCCCGTCTGGGCTACCTGCAGCCTGCCCCCTGGACTCAGTTCTCAGCCCGTCTGGGCTACCTGCAGCCTGGCCCCCTGGACTCAGTTCTCAGCCCGTCTGGGCTACCTGCAGCCTGGCCCCTGGACTCAGTTCTCAGCCCGTCTGGGCTACCTGCAGCCTGGCCCCCGGACTCAGTTCTCAGCCCGTCCGGGCTACCTGCAGCCTGGCTCCTGGACTCAGTTCTCAGCCCGTCTGGGCTACCTGCAGCCTGGCCCCCTGGACTCAGTTCTCAGCCCGTCCGGGCTACCTTTACGCCGTCCCCTGCTCAGGCCGCTTTCCCTGGAGTCTGTTCCGCAGTTTGCCAGTGCCCAGCAGACCCCACCTCAGGGGCCCAAATACTCCCTCTGGGTCCTCTCCCAAGCGCCGTCTCTCTGCTGAGGCCCAGGGGTGCCACCCCTGACCCCGTTAGTCCTGGCCCCTCAGCTGGGAGGCAGCTCATTCTGGCACGGGCCTGGCTGATTCACTAGGGCTGGCTGGCCCAAGCCTCCTGGGCCCGTCAAGGGGCAGGCTGCCCTTCCACCCACACATGTACACACCCGTGCACATGCCCACGAAAATGCCCACCTGCAGGTATGCACACATGCATGCCCAAACATAGACCCAGGTGCACCCCCCCTCACAAACACGACCCCCACCCCGGCAGCTCTCCCGTACACCTGTGTCACCGGGCTCCACAAACACAGCGTTTAGTTCAGTAACAAACAAGACTAAATAATGACCAACAAAGAAGTCATTAAAAAAAAGAAAAGAAAAGCAAAAGATCAGAGCAAACCAGCATCAATTTACCCCATTCCCCCCCGCACACACACATGTGGGGTGTATGGCTGGGGGCCCCAGGGTGCTGGAGGAATGAGCAGCACATATGCTTTGAGGTCCAGCTCCCAAAGGCAGAGGCCAGGAACCACAGGGGGGCCAGCAGCGGTTTGGAGTCCTACCCCCGCCCCCCCCAGCATTCTCCCTAGGATTGCCAGACTGGGTCACACCACCGGCCCATGCCTGCTATGATTCGGTCTGACATTACCCAGCACCAGCTGCTTTGGAGGAAAGAGCAAGAACCCAGCAGTTGGCAGTTATAGGCTCTGTCCGAGGGGAAATATCCATCCAGCCCCCATCAGGGAGCGGTTGGTTCATGCCCGTAGGAATCCTTCCTCCCCTTCCCATGCTGAGACGTGCCGGCCACGTTCCACCCTCTCTGGGGTGCAGCCGATGTTAACGGGTGGATTCTGGCTAGAATCATCTAAGGCAGCGTTTCTCAAGGACCGGTCCGTGGACCGGCGCCACTCCCTGAGATCTCCCTGGCACCGTTTAGGAAGGCAGCAAGCCGGTCCCTGATATCCAAAAGGTTGAGAAACACTGAGCTAAGAGGTTTTTGAGAAGGGCTATTTTGGGGGGGGGGGTGTCTCTGGGATTTCTGATCTTCTGCACTGCTGGAGAATGAACCACACACCTGGTTTTCGAGAGCTTAAAGCCAATCACAAATACTGCTGAGGAGTGCCCAGGCCTTCTCTCCCTTCCCGCCGTCCCCTCGGATGATTTCTTATACCACCCTTTGAATCCCCGTTCAGTTTCATTGGGGGGGCGGAGGAGAAATAGGAGGTTATTTATCATGCTGTCCTTAATCCGATACCATCCAGCCCAGAACGTTCACCACCATGAACCTGGGCTGTTCGTGACACGGATCCAGGGACTTGGGTGGATGGAGGAGCATCAACTATAGAATTTAAACATACAGGAGCAGCTCAGAGTGACAAACACCAGAGTGACGAACTGACCGGTCAACCACACACCTCATTTGGAACCAGAAGTATGAAACCAGGGAGCAGCAGAGAAAAAACAACAACCCCCCCCCCCCCCGTAAATGTAAACTACTAAAAAAACCAAAGAAAAGCAGCATGGTTCTTCTGAACAGTCAAGTTTCAGAGCTGTATTAAGTCAATGTTCAGTTGCAAATTTTTGAAAGAACAAACCTAAGAGTTACGAACATTTCAGAGTTACGAAGAACCTCCATTCCTGAGGTGTTTGTAACTCTGAGGTTCTACTGTATGCTCCATAGGCAGACCCCACAGGAATATATACCTCTGACTGTACACTCCCTGGGACACTATGAACATAAGAACTGAGGCCCCGGGGTGTCCATCCAGCACCGTATCCTGTCTTCCGACAGTGGCCAATGCCAGGTGCCCCAGAGGGAATAAACAGAACAGGTCATCACCAAGTGATCCATCCCGTCGCCCATTCCCAGCTTCTGGCAAACAGAGGGACACCATCCCTCCCAGCCTGGCTAATAGCAGCCCCTGATCAATCCGATCCCCATCCACACTCATCCTGCTCAAGAACAACGCTGCCCTGGTAGATTCTCCCTCATCCGGCCCCCAAAATGAACCCACTATGTTTGCACCTCCGACCACACGTGGGGCCTTTCCAGCCATGGGTGGCTGCACGCCGCTCCTCACGTCAGCCCCAGGGGGCGCTGGTGAGCAGACACAAGTCCCCCCCCTCGATCCCACCCACACTGCGAGTGGGCCTGGTCTCCCAGCAGGGCCGCGCCCGATGAGATCAGCCATTTGAATAACGGAGCCGCGGGGACAACGAGGGCCTGTATTTGATATGATCCGATGCGAGGACATTGCAATACAAAACCAGAAACAATCCATCCATCCATATATATATATATATTATATACATACACATTGATACGTGTGTCAGGAGATTAAATAAAAATTTAAGACAATTTCCCAGCGGGCTGTCATCCCACCCGATTTCCCTGTGTCCTTGGCCCATGCCGCCTTCCCGGTTTTTCATACGTCCATTTCACAGGCATCCCTTTGCTCCGCGCAAATCCCAAGAGGGGGTCACCGGTGGGTCTATTCTGCATTGACTTGCCCATCCACTGTGCTCCCAGCTCCACACCGGCCCAGCCCCGTCTAGCCGGCAGGGATCTGGCTCCCAACGCCCCCACATCCAGTCACTGTCGGAGACTCAGCCGTTAAGTGCCGGTTTACACCCGGAAGGGCCACCAGGGCAAGGGTTTGGCTGGACCCTGTTGATCTTTAGACAGTGTGGGGGCGAGGAGTTAATAAATCTCCCCCCACTCCTGGCAATCTCCAGCGTACAAAGGAAAACAATTGTCTCGGCCACATATAAATACTGCGATTGTTTTTTTTTTATTATTTACAATTTTTAAAAGCGATCGTTTGGTTTTGAAAAGTCTTTATTTTCCTTTGTTCTTGTTATCGCTTTAAAAAAAACCCCTCATCCGGCCTTTACGTGAGGGGAGGGGTGGGCCGCATCGGCCCGAAGACACGGCTCTCGGTGGTGCCCGTGCGATCGTGTCCGGGGTGTGTGTGTGTGTCTGGCGACGCAGGATGCCTCTCGCTTGGACTGGCTACGCCCCGCCGGGGGTGCGATCGCGGCCAGGGCCCAGCTCGGCGGCATCGTCCCTCCGAACCCTGCAGGAACGGGGCACGCGGGGCTGCCCACCGGCTCAGAGGGGGACACGGAGGGGTCACTTTTCACAAGGCTTTGAGGACGTTCCTACCTCTTTTCTCCTCGCCCTGGAAATAAAGGGGAGCTGGGGGCTTCCTCCCCGACTCCCCCGTGTGCCCGAAAGAAAAGCGCCCGTTTGGCCGGAGGTGGAAAAGGAGGCGCCGCAGGAAAAGAAAGAAAAATGAAAAGGAAGGAAGGCGGCTTGAGCCCGAGGCCTTGGCGACATGAGACAATTGCACAGATGTAACTAAACTAGGTCAGACAGTGGGGTGGTGAAATGGGTGCCATGTCCCTGGGCATGGGTGTGAGTGCCAGTGCCCCCATACCATGCATGGGTGTGAACGTGCCAGTGCCCCCATCCCACACACGGGTGTGAGCGCGTCAGTGCCCCCATCCCACACACGGGTGTGAGCGTGCCAGTGCCCCCATCCCACACACAGGTGTGAGCGCGCCAGTGCCCCCACCCCGCGCATGGGTGTGAGCGCGTCAGTGCCCCCATACCACACACGGGTGTGAGTGCGCCAGTGCCCCTATCCCACACACGGGTGTGAGCGCGTCAGTGCCCCCATCCCACACACAGGTGTGAGCGCGCCAGTGCCCCCATCCCACACACGGGTGTGAGCGCGCCAGTGCCCCCACCCCGCGCATGGGTGTGAGCGCGTCAGTGCCCCCATCCCACACACGGGTGTGAGCGCGCCAGTGCCCCCATCCCACACACAGGTGTGAGCGCGCCAGTGCCCCCACCCCGTGCATGGGTGTGAGCGCGTCAGTGCCCCCATCCCACACACGGGTGTGAGCACGCCAGTGCCCCCATCCCACGCACGGGTGTGAGCGCGCCAGTGCCCCTATCCCGCGCACGGGTGTGAGCGCCAGTGCCCCCATCCCATAAACGGATGTGAGCACCAGTGCCCCCATCCCGTGCATGAGTGTGAGCACACCAGTGCCCCCATCCTGCGCACGGGTGTGAGCGCGCCAGTGCCCCCAACCCACTCATGGGTGTGAGCACGCCAGTGCCCCCATCCCACGCACGGGTGTGAGCGCCAGTGCCCCCATCCCACGCACGGGTGTGAGCGCCAGTGCCCCCATGCCATGCATGGGTGTGAGCGCCAGTGTCCCCATCCCGTGCACGGGTGTGAGCGCGCCAGTGCCCCCAACCCACTCATGGGTGTGAGCGCCAGTGCCCCCATCCCACGCACGGGTGTGAGCGCACCAGTGCCCCCAACCCATCCATGGGTGTGAGCGCGCCAGTGCTTCCATCCCATGCACGGGTGTGAGCGCACCAGTGCCAGGCCCGTGCGTGTTGTGAGTGTGCCAATTCCCACGTGCACTGCTTGACACCAGTCCGAGTCCGACCCCAATTAGTCACCTTGGGGCAGTGCTCTGTTGCCCACGGCCTGCGTCTGGATCTTTTGCTCCCCCTCCTCTCCAGAGCAAAGCATCTCGTGTGAACACCCCGGGCCCCCTCCCACCGGCTCCTCCAGCTCGAAGCCAGCTGCAGCCCGCAGTCCCTGGTGCCTCTGCGGAGCCAAGCGCGGAGGAGTCTCGGCCGGGGCCACTTCCCGTCGTGGTTTTCCTCCCATCGAGCGCCGGCGTTGGGCCCGGGAAGGAGCAAGTCCCACCCCACAGCCCGTGCGTCACTGTATCCATCCAGCTGTGGGGGAAGAGGCAGATGCCCAAGGTCTTTCCCCCCCTGCAGGCTGCTCTCCGGGGGTGGGGGTGTCTCTGCCCCAGGATCTCCCCCCTGCCCCACGCTGTCTGGGGAGATGGTAGCTCAGCCGGAAGCTCGCTGTCATTTCCTCCGGGACAGACTCGCAGGAGAGGCCAAAGCGCTGGTCCCTGAAGTTATCCGGGGTGGGTGGGGAAGCATCACCCACAGGCATAACCTGTCCCTGCCAGTGCTGCCCAGGGCCTCCTGTCCCAGCGCCAGCGGCTTGTCTGCCTTCCAGGGTCCCAGATACTGCCCGGCACTGGGTCGAGATCTCAAACACAGACACGCTTCCCACCAGCGCACGACACACAGAGCACAATGGATTGCCCCGAGGATGGGCCAACAAAGAGATCTGGCCTTGCCAAGAAAGTCCTTCTGCCAAGGGGTGAGCTTCGGGCCGGCCCCACTCTGCACAGGGGGCGCTGCCCGCACAGCCCTTCCCCGGAGGCCTCGGGGGGACGCGGCGCAGTTGGCGGGTGAGCTGTTGCCGATCCCGAGCCGGGAGGTTGGCTGGAAAGGCTCCTCAGTGGGGAGCGGTGGAGGGGGGGGGGGTGTTGGGGGCGGGGGGATACACAGGCAGAACAAATCCCCCCGCCAAAAAATGCATCCATCAAGTTAACACGAGACTCACATGAGGAACAGAAATTGACGAGGGGTCCCCTGTCCCAGAGACATTCCCCATACTGCCCCCTCCAGGCCAGCTGGGACCCAGCCAGCCAATCCCAGAGCCCCCCCTCCCCCAGCCCCAGCCCACCTCCCCCCTCTCTCTCTCCCCCCAAAGGAAGGCCGGGGGAAGGAGGGATCATTATTATTCCTTTCATAGTGGGTTCGATTTTGTGTCTCTTTCTCACCCCTCTATGAAGGCAGCAAGGGGTGGGAGGGCGGGGGAGGAGCAGGGGCAAAACGGAGACGTGGGGGGGGGGGGTTAAGGAGAAAGTGTCCCTCCTCCCCAACGATTGCTTGTGTTTGTTTTAAGTCGGGTTTGAATTTTTCAAGGTCTGCAGCTTCCCCTCCAGTTCGGAGATCTGAAAAACAGACAAAGGGATAAACGTCTCAGGCAGAGAAACAGCGGGGCCGTCCCGAGGCCGGGGATGTCGGGGCGCGGGAGGGGGGATCGCTGAGAGGGGTTGTGGGGGGAATGCTGAGAGGTGACGGGGGGAAGGGGATGGCTGATGGGGGGTTGCTGCAGGGGTGGATGCAGGGGGTCACTGCTGAGGGGATGGGTGCGGAGGAGGGAGGGGGTTATTGGGAAGCCATCAGCTGCTCTACACCAGGCAATGTCTTCCAATGTGGGGGTGGAGGGGTGTCCAGGGGGCAGCGAGGAAGGGGTGAGAGTAGGAGCAAGCGTGAAGCCCGATTTCCGTGCCCACCCGGCTCTGCCTCCTGGGTCCTGTGCAGCGACCCCGCCCCCCGCATTTGACTGAAAATGCACCCGGCCTGCAGCCCGGCGGGGCACCTCGGCCCCCTCCAGCAGCTACCACTGCCTCAGCCCGGGACACGTGTACCCGGGTGGGGGAGCAGGGGCTTTGCCACGCTCCCTGCGGAACCGGGCGTGAGCACGGCAGGGGCAGGGCAGACAAACATCACTCGGGGGCGTCTGCCTGCCTGCACCCATGCTGCCCAATGGGGGGCGCTGTGCCTGCACCGCAGCGGAGGGCAGCAGCCACTCCCTGGGGAGAGAGAGAGAAGTCAGGGTACCAAGCTGGGGCCAATCAGAGCAATCATTGCGAGCACAGGGAGCCCTAGGAAAGGGGGTGCAAGCCTCTGATGCCCCCCCACGGGCCCATGCTGCCTGACCATCCCGTCCTCTGCAGCAGGGAACCCCTCCTCACACACACGCACACACACACACGGATGTTCAGCTGCAAAACAATGCCCTGGAGTCTTGACTTGGGCGCCAATGCAGGATCCAGCGTGACCCAGCACGGGATCCGATGCGATCCAGCACCCGGCGCGGGATCCGGTGTGACCCACTGTGGGATCTGGTATGATCCATCACTCGGCATGGGACCCAGCATGACACAATGTGGGATCTGGTGTGATCCAGCACACGGTGCGGGATCTGATGTGACCCACTATAGGACCCAGTGTGATCCAACACCCGGCGCAGGATCTGGCATGACCCACTGTGGGATCTGGTGTGACCCAGCACCCGGCACGGGATCCGGAGTGACCCACTGTGGGATCTGGTGGGATCCATCACCCAGCATGGGATCCAGCATGACACACTGTGGGATCTGGTGGGAGCCAGCACCCGGCGCGGGATCTGGTGTGACCCACTGTGGGATCTGGTGGGATCCAGAACCCGGTGCAGGATCCAGAATGACCCACTGTGGGATCTGGTGTGATCCAGCACCCGGCACGGGATCCGGTGTGACCCACTCCGGGATCCAGTGTGACCAGCACTGACGCAGGATCCGGTGTGACCCACTGTGGGATCCGGTGTGATCCAGCACCTGGCGCGGGATCCGGTGTGACCCACTGCGGGATCCAGTGTGAGCAGCACTGACGCAGGATCCGGCGTGCCCTGACATCCAACGCAGGATCCGGCGTGCCCATCGCACCGGGCCACCAAACAAAAGGAATCAAGCCCACGCTGTCATGGAGAAGGCAGAGCGAGGCAAATGGAGCCCCCTCCTCGCCCCACCCCCTGCTCCTGCCAAAGCCAGCTCTGGTCTGCTGGAAGTCCCCGTCCGAGCCATCCAGTCACAGCCAGGGCCCCTCTCCTCTGCAATCTCCTGCTCTGCTGCCTCAGGGGAACCCCGTATCCTGGTCCTTGGTGCCCACCTTCTCCTGGAGCTTGTCGATTTCCTCCTTGTGGGCCAGCTCCGACTCCTCCAGCACGCGCCTCTGGGTCGTCTCCTTCTTGAGGAACTCGATCTCCCTGTGGGGGATGGGGTGAGCAGTCAGGCCAGAGCCTGGCCGCTGCTCCAGCACCTAACCCGAGGGACTCTCTGAACTGGGCAGGATACAGACCCCCATCCCTGGGAGAGCCATAGGGGATGGGGATCTGGAATCACTAATCCTGAGAGATCCATGGGGGATGGAGATCTGGGATCATTAGTCCTGGGAGATCCAAAGTGGATGGAGATCTGGGATTGCTAGTCCTGGGAGATCCATAGGGGATGGGAATCTGGGATTACTAGTCCTGGGAGATCCATAGGCGATGGGGATCTGGGATCACTAGTCCTGTGAGATCCATAAGGGATGGGGATCTGGGATTGCTAGTCCTGGGAGATCCATAGGGGATGGAGATCTGGGATCACTAGTCCTGTGAGATCCATAGGGGATGGAGATCTGGGATCACAAGTCCTGGGAGATCCATAGGGGATGGGGATCTGGGATTACTAGTCCTGGGAGATCCATAGGGGATGGAGATCTGGGATCACTAGTCCTGGGAGATCCAAAGTGGATGGGGATCTGGGATTGCTAGTCCTGGGAGATCCATAGGGGATGGGGATCTGGGATCACAAGTCCTGGGAGATCCATAGGGGATGGGGATCTGGGATCACTAGTCCTGTGAGATCCATAAGGGATGGGGATCTGGGATTGCTAGTCCTGGGAGATCCATAGGGGATGGGGATCTGGGATCACAAGTCCTGGGAGATCCATAGGGGATGGGGATCTGGGATCACTAGTCCTGTGAGATCCAAAGTGGATGGGGATCTGGGAGATCCACAGGGAACAGAGAACATGGCCTTACTTCTGCTGATACTCCTTGATGAGCCGCTTGGCCTTGCTGTATTTCCGTTCCAGGGTCTGGTACTGGGCTTGAGTCTCTTTCAGGTGCTCATCCACCGCCTGGCACAGGTTCTGAGCCTCCATCCAATAACCCTCCAGCTTCTCCATCCTCTCCTTGTTTTCCTCCACGCTCTGCTCCAGCTGGGCCTTCTCGGCTCGCCAGCGAGCCTTCTCTTGCTCAATGGACTGCAGCTGGGAGCAGAGACCACAGCGCACAGGGTGAGGGGAAGAGGGGAAGACGGGTAAGGGAGACTGTGCCGGGAGATGACAGGTAGGGGGAGGGGAGATGAGGGGCATTTGGGGAGAGGGGCTGTATGGGGCAGAAGATGGGGCAGCACATGCACCCCAGTAGCAGGGAGTGTTGGGAGAAGTATGGGTGTGTGTTTGTGTCTCTTTGGTGCTGTGGACTGTGGTTGAGTGCGTGGTTGTGTGCTGTTGTATCTCAGCGCGTGGTTGTGTCTCTGTGGGTTTGTGCTTGTGTCTCTGTGTGTGCGCTTGTCTCTCTGTGTGTCTGGTTGTGTGCTGTTGTATCTCTGTGTGTGGTTGTTTGTGTGTGTGCTTGTGTCTCTGTGTGTGCTTGTCTGTGTGTGTGTCTGGTTGTGTGCTGTTGTATCTCAGCACGTGGTTGTGTGTCTGTGTGTTTGTGCTTGTGTCTCTGTGTGTGCGCTTGTCTCTCTGTGTGTCTAGTTGTGTGGTGTTGTATCTATGCGCGTGTTTGTGTATCTG
Organism: Emys orbicularis; assembly: GCF_028017835.1. Taxonomy (NCBI): domain Eukaryota; kingdom Metazoa; phylum Chordata; order Testudines; family Emydidae; genus Emys; species Emys orbicularis. Next base: position 7,368,353 of record NC_088707.1, read on the forward strand.
TGTGGGTGCTTATGTCTCTCTGCATGCGCTTGTCTCTGTGTGTGTCTGGTTGTGTGCTGTTGTATCTCTGCGCCTGGTTGTATATCTGTGTGTGTGCTTGTGTCTCTGCGTGTGCTTGTCTCTGTGTGTGGTTGTGCATCCTTGTGTATGTCTTTGTGTGCTGCATGTGTAGTTGCGTGGGGGGATTTGCGTGAGATTATGCATGCTTGGTTCTGTCTGTGTGTGCGGCTGTGCGCTATTGTGAGTGTGGTGACATCAGCGTGTGCAGTCGGGTGTCTCTGTGCGTGCTTGTGTGTGTGCGCGGTTGTGTCTCTCCACGCCTGTGCGTCGTTGGGCAATACAAACAATGGGGCCAACTGAGAGCGAGGAGGAAAGCAGAAGACCCCACGCTAGAGCAGGACTGGCGGAGGTCATGCCGGGTAGGGGAAAGGAGGGAACAGAAGAATAGGGAGGTGCCAGCAGCCCAGGCCGGCCAGGATCCTGCGGGTGAAGACTCACGGGACCAGGGAGCCCTAGGAGGGGACCCTCCCGCCACCCCCCACACGGTCCCTTCTCCGCAGCTCACCTTCCTCTTCAGCTGCTGGATCTCGGCCTCGGTGACGGCGTGTTTGATCTGGAGCTGACAGAGAGTATGAGCGGTTACGCCCTGCATTCAGAGAGATGCCAGCCCCAGCCACTGCCCTGGCGCCCTCAGCCCCGGCCACTTGAGTCAAGGTATGAACCCCAGAGTCCTGGCAACACCCCCACCAGGGGTACATGACATGGTGCTGCAGTGAATCCCTCCCAGGCACACAACACCGCGCAGCGTCAGCTGGAGACCGGATCCCTGCCCTCAGTTGTCGGGGGCCGTTGCTGTGGAGTGATGCAACAGCGTGCTCCACCTCAGAGGTGGCCGCACTTCAGCACAAGGTGCTGGGGCTCCAGTTCTCCTCTAGCCTCAGCTGGCTTTGCATTAACGTGACGCTCCTGACCCCAGCGGAGCGGCACCGGTGGGAGAGGAGAATCAGCTGGCAGGGCCAGAGGGCCACAACAGGGGTCGGCACCCTCTGCGCAGAGCTCTCCTGGAGAGCTGGGCTGTGCTTAGACCCCGCAGCCGGGGGTGCGGCTGGGCTGCCTTCGTCAGAGCTTACAGACAGAGCTTCTAGCCACTAGAGGGCAACATAACCACACGCATACAAATAATCACACGCGTGCACCACACCCCCACTGAAACAGATACGTGCACGCACACCCATGCATGAACGTATGCCCATTATCCCATGACACACATGGACACGTGCAAGTATGCACAGACAGCCTTGCACTTGTGAATACACACCCAGGCGCAAACTCACCTGCACTCTGACCCCAGACACACACATGGACACGTGCATGCACCGATGCCCACCCGTGCACTCAGACACACACACATGCATCCGCATACACACATGTACACACTCCCACAAGAATAAACACACCCTGATACACACACACACTCACACGGGTGCCGTACACCCCTTCTGCCTCCCCCCACTCCCATTGCGGGTGTCTTCGGGGAGCTCCCCTTTCCCGTCTTTACCTCCTTAAACTTGTGCACCAGCTTCTCGGGGTCCATCTCGACAGGGGACAGCATGTCCTCGTTCTCAGCCAGTTCGAAGACCTCGATGGCCATCTCGCTGCTGGGGAACATGGGGCTCATCTCCTCGTCCTCGTCCGTGGCATATTCGCCCGTCTGCGGGCACAGAACCGGGAGCTTTGGTCAGCTTCCTCCCTGTGATCCACCCCCAATCCAGCACATCCCAGACCAGAGCCATTCATAGCGCCGGCAGCTACCCCCTCACCACCACCGCTGCTCCCCAGAACCCTAAAACCCAGCCCCCCTTCCCAGTCTGCAGGGTCGGGGCAAAGCACCTTGTGCAAACTTAACCTGCAGGGGCAAAGGATGGCCTGGTGGTTTCTGCACTTGGCTGGCACTCAGGGTCAGGTCCCGGCTCTGCTGCTAACACCCTAGATTCATACCTGGGGCCGCTGCTGCACCTTTCCGGTCCCCATCTGTAACATGGGGGGGGGGTAAGAGATCTGTCCTGCCTCTTCAGAATGTGATACCTGCCCTGTGTGTACGTACAGTGCCTAGCACGACGGGGACCCAATCTCAGACGAAGTATCCAGGCGCAACCATAATACAAATCATTATTACCGCTATTCCCACAGTGCCGAGTGGCCAGGACCCATTGTGCTAGCTCTTGGAATGGCTGGAGACCTCAACAAAAATCTCCAAAAGGCATGAGACGGTGCCCCTGTTCCTCACAACACCCGCCGAGAAGCAGGGAATTATGAACCCCATTTTACAGGTGGGAAAACTGAGGCATCCAGTAAGCTGCCCAAGGTCACTCAGCAGCAGAGCCGGGAAGAGAACTGAGGACATCCGGACGGTTAGCCCCACGCGCTAGCCACCAGCTCAGCTGTGCGCCTGCAGCGTTATTGATTCGGGCCGAGATTTCGAAAGGTGCCTAAGTGATTTAGGCACACAACTCCTGTTGAAATCGAATTCAATGGGCATCAAGTGCCTAATTCCACTAGGCTGCTTTGAGAATCCCCACGGGTGTGCAGGGGGGGCAGGGGCTGGCAGGAGAGAGTGGGGAGTCATGTCTGTTGGGATATTTCATGGGGGGGGCAGGGAGTAGCTGTAATTCGACACGTCATTATTACAACTTCTGACGATGATGTTTGTCCGAGGCCTCTGAGACGTGTGCTGCTGAAATCAACCACTGTCATAGACCGGTTAATAACAGTAAGGGACTGGAGCAGAGAGAGTAGGATCTGTTAGATCTGTCCCATACCCAGCACAAAGAGGCCCTGAAGACGCCCCCCCCCCCAGCAGTGCAATTATTTAATAATAACGAGTGGGCCAGATCCCAGCTGGTGTCCATCTTGCTCCACTGATGTCAATGCTGCCGGTTTAGCCCAGGTGATGACCTGGACCAATAACAACCGCTTTCCCGAAGGAGCTGGCGCTATTGGACAGAGCATTAGACTGGGACTCGGGAGGCCTGGGTTTGTTTGGCTCTGTCACTGGCCCACTGGGTGACCGTGGGCAAGTCACAGCCCCGTTCCGTGCCTCAGTTTCCCCGCGCGTCACATGGTGATAACAATGCTGCGCTCCAGCGTAAAGTGCTCTGAGAGCTACTGATGCACAGCGCTCGCTAAGAGCGAGAGTTATAATTAGACGTCGTGACATTCGAATGGAGCGATTCCTTCATTTTCCACTCCTCTCCCACACAACACAAGCCCACCAGGGACCCTGCAAGGAGAGCCCATTAATCCTGGATGCTGCCACATTCCACCGCCCGGGAGAGACAGGCACAGCCCTGGGAACAGGAGAGAGGGGCTTGCACCCGGCATTTCTCTCCGCTGCAGAGCCCGGCAGGGTGTAGGAAGCTACCTCCCGGCTGGGTGCCTGGCAGCACGCCCAGCGATTAGGACGCTGAGAAGAGGGCGGCAGGGGGCTGATACTCCAATGCCCTGCACCTCGTGCGTCACTCACACCAGTGCAAAGTGCTTCCAGGCGGAGTCGGTGGCGTTTCACCCCAACTTTTCACTGGAGTAAATGACTGGGACTCAGGAGACCCGGGGTCTATCTAGTGGGTGATCTTTGGGGGAGTCCCGCCACCCTTTGTCTGTCTTGCCTATTCAGACCGGAAGCTCTCTGGGGCAGGGACTGGCTCTCCCTCTGGGTACGTACAGCCCCTAGCACATGAAGGCTCTGATCTTGGTTGAGGCCATTAGGTGCCACTGCAGAATAACTATGGGGTTAATTAGCTGGATTCCTCTCTGACCCCAGGGAGCGGGGGAGTCTCCCTGGGGGCCTGTACTGGAGCGGGGGAGGACGGGATTGCAAGGACACCCAGCACATGCGCCGGTCTCCAGCCCTTGCCCAAAGGCGACCGGGAAATGCCGCTCGCGCGCGTCTCTTACTTCTTCATCCTCTTCCGTGTACTGGGTGTATCTCTGCTCCATCATCTCCCGCTGCCACCGCTCCTGCTCCAGCGTCTGCTGGATCAGCTGAGCTACCTCGCTTTGCTCGCCCGGCTTCTCCCGCCCGATCAGGAACCTGCGACAGGAACGGACACGAGGCCAGCGGGGTCAGCCTAGGAGGACCCCTGTGCCCCGGAGGCAGAGCGGCTGCTGGTTGATCCCAGCAGGCCCCGTCCTCCACCCTGTGCCTCTCCCCTGCGTCTGCAGCGAGGCTGCCACTGCGGTGGGGTGACGTGAGAGGGTGGTGGGGTGAAGCCGGGATTCAGGGGGGCAGGACCACCCCCCCTCGACTCCCAGCCTACGGCAGGGTCTCATTTCCTCCCCACTGCCCATGAAAGCTGGGATGGGAACAGGCCCCAGAGCAAGACCCGCTGGAATCTCCTTGCCCACCTGACTGCAGTGTCCAGCCCGCTTACGAGGAGGTGCACATGCTGCCCCCCTCCACGACCCACCCCCCAACCAATCAGTTTGGCACTCCCCGGGCCGGCCTCGCCCATGCCTTGATGGGCTCGGCCCCACCCGTGGGTGCGGAGGAACGGGCATGGGCGAGGCCGGCGGGGCCCAGTTTGTACTCCAGGCTCGGCTGCGCTGGCTTGACGTCGCCGCGTTGGTGGGCGGGTTTATTTTAGGCTGATTATTTTAAAATTAGATATTGGAGAGAAAACATCCGGAGCTGGGTGTCGGGCGTAGAGCGAGGGCGGCCCCTGGCCCCTCGCGCTGATCCCGGCCAGGAAGGGCGGAGCCTGAGATGCTCGGGGCGAGATAAAGGGGTCAGCAGGGCCCTTCTGCAAACAGCCCTGCAGCGAGGCGGAAACACCGCCGGCCAGTGCTTCCCCTCGGCTGCTCCAGCATCGCTCACTTCCTCTTTCGCTCCCACAGCCTGCCCCCCTCGCCCCGCTCCTGGGGGGGGGGGGAAACGCTGATTTTTCACCCAGCAGGCCCCTTGCTGGTTGTGGGAGGGAATCCGAGGGGCAGGGACAGGGTGTGATGGGAGGGAGAGAGGGGTGCGGGGGTGGTCTGGGATGTTACCCATGTTCCGGGATGCACTGGGGATGTTGCCTGGGGTTTCCAGGGGATACCCAGTGCGGGGCTATAGGGGGCACAGTGGAGTTTATGGGGCTACGGGAACTAAACAGTGGATTACTATGGGGTGTGCAGTGCAGGGTATCAGGGTCATGGGAGATACACAGTGGGGTGCCATGGGGTGCACTAGAGGTTCTAGGAGACACACAGTGGGGTGCCATGGGGTGCACAGTAGGTGTTATGGAGCTGTAGGAGATACACAGTGGGGTGCGATGGGGTGCACAGTAGGTGTTATGGGGCTGTAGGAGATACACGGTGGGGTGCACAGTAGGTGTTATGGGGCTGTAGGAGACACACAGTGGGGTGCGATGGGGTGCACAGTAGGTGTTATGGGGCTGTAGGAGACACACGGTGGGGTGCCATGGGGTGCACAGTAGGTGTTATGGGGCTGTAGGAGACACACGGTAGGGTGTCATGGGGTGCACAGTAGGTGTTATGGGGCTGTAGGAGACACACGGTGGGGTGCGATGGGGTGCACAGTAGGTGTTATGGGGCTGTAGGAGATACACGGTGGGGTGCCATGGGGTGCACAGTAGGTGTTATGGGGTTGTAGGAGATACACGATGGGGTGCCATGGGGTGCACAGTAGGTGTTATGGGGCTGTAGGAGATACACAGTGGGGTGCCATGGGGTGCACAGTAGGTGTTATGGGGCTGTAGGAGATACACAGTGGGGTGCCATGGGGTGCACAGTAGGTGTTATGGGGCTGTAGGAGATACACGGTGGGGTGCCATGGGGTGCACAGTAAGTGTTATGGGGCTGTAGGAGACACACGGTGGGGTGCGATGGGGTGCACAGTAGGTGTTATGGGGCTGTAGGAGATACACGGTGGGGTGCCATGGGGTGCACAGTAGGTGTTATGGGGCTGTAGGAGATACACGGTGGGGTGCCATGGGGTGCACAGTAGGTGTTATGGGGCTGTAGGAGACACAGGGTGGGGTGCGATGGGGTGCACAGTAGGTGTTATGGGGCTGTAGGAGACACACGGTGGGGTGCGATGGGGTGCACAGTAGGTGTTATGGGGCTGTAGGAGACACACGGTGGGGTGCGATGGGGTGCACAGTAGGTGTTATGGGGCTGTAGGAGACACACGGTGGGGTGCGATGGGGTGCACAGTAGGTGTTATGGGGCTGTAGGAGATACACAGTGGGGTGCCATGGGGTGCACAGTAGGTGTTATGGGGCTGTAGGAGACACACGGTGGGGTGCCATGGGGTGCACAGTAGGTGTTATGGGGCTGTAGGAGATACACGGTGGGGTGCCATGGGGTGCACAGTAGGTGTTATGGGGCTGTAGGAGATACACGGTGGGGTGCCATGGGGTGCACAGTGGGTGTTATGGGGCTGTAGGAGATACACGGTGGGGTGCCATGGGACAGATCTGGAGCTGTTACGACAGGCAGACCCAGAGTGGGGTGTGTGGCAAACACAGGCCCAGAGAGGGGATCCCTGACTGTCACGCTCAGATCCTGGGGCACCGAGTCTGGGTCTCAGCAGGTCACGGAGGGTGTTTGAATGGGGCGTGAAATCCCCACCCCCCACCCCATGCAGAGGGAAGCACTAGGCCTAGGCAGCCCTGCTCCAGGAGGCCCAGCACAGAATCTCAGGAGCTGGGCCCAAAGCTGGGGCAACGACCATTTCCAAGCAATCTCGTATTCCCATGCCCGCTGGATTCCCCTCTCGCCCGCAGGCACGCCGCCGCTGATGCCAGCATGGTTACCAGGGTGCTGGCAGGGTCGAGCCCACCTTCCTGGTTGTGGCATCACGACCCCTTGGGATGGCACAAGCAGAGGATCCTAGTAGCGGGTGACAATCAAACCCAACCACGTTCCTGCCTCCAGTAAAATGAAACAGGCGGAGAACGGGACCAGCCCTTCCCAGCAGCCCAGTCCAAGACTCCAGGCAGCCGAGACAACGGGTTCGCCTGTGTTAGTGTAGTTTACACACTAAAGAGGGTGGGGAGAAGGGCAGGGCAGTTTAGATTCACCTTCCAACTTGGCCTAATGGCTCGGAGAGGTGTAAACGGTCCCCATGAATTGCAGTGGGGGGTTGTTGACTCTGAAGTGTAATGATGACATTTAAAATGTTAACTAGGTCATTGCTGGTTGTTGAAAAAGAAAAATCCAGCTTGTCTGGAATTGTGGGGCGGGGCTTTGGAGAGTGGGTGGGGCCTGGCTAGAGCATCACCCCCTTTTATACCCTTCCCACCCAACTGGGGAGCAAACCCAACACAGAAGTGGGTGGAGACACCATGTTTACACCCAGGGGGCCAGACTAGGGAAGATCAAAGACTCCACTTTGCCGGCGGCAGGAAGTGGCATATCCCAGCACAGCCTCCCCTGGGGCGCCCACCAGCCGGGCTCTGAGCCGTGTGGTCTGCTCCCCTGGGGCCCCCGACTGTCGTGTTTCCCATCTCATGGCAAGCAGGCTGCACGCCGTTCCCCTACCGGACTCTACCCTTGGTGTTCCTCAGCACGGAGGCCGCGAAGCTCTGGGTCACGCCCACCAGGCTGGTACCATCCACCTCCACGATGAGGTCATTCACCTGGATCCTACAGGAGGGAGAAGGCGAGTGAGAGACGGAAAGGGAGGGAGGGGCCTTTGGCAGAGGGTGCGGTGGGCTTGGGGGCAGTGTTCCAGATCAGTACAGGCCCACGAGCTGTCTGAGCTGATGGTGCCCTCCCAACCCCCCCAGATCTCTTGCCAACCTAGGTCAGCCCATTGGCCCATCCAGTCCCCTATCCTGGTTCCTGTTACAGGATCAGCCCACTGGCCCATCCAGTCCCCTATCCTGGTTCCTGTTACAGGATCAGCCCATTGGCCCATCCAGTCCCCTATCCTGGTTCCTGTTACAGGATCAGCCCACTGGCCCATCCAGTCCCCTATCCTGGCACCTGCAATATGGGATCAAATCACTGGCCCGTCTAATTCACCGTCGTGTCTCCTGCCACACTGAAGCTGCAATTCCCCGTGTAGTCTGGCACCCTGCCTCCCACAGTGCCCAATTACGGATGTTGCACCGGAAGGCATAAAATCAACCCCCCCATGCTGCCCTGTAGGGAGATTTCCTTCCTGATCCCTGCCCGTCTGGCGATCAGATGACGCCCTGAAGCATGAGGGCCAATTGCCCTTCCCAGATAGCGTAACTGCAGCTAAATCACCCCAGTGCTGTGCCATCTGCTTCCAACAAAGCCTCTGTCTCCTGGGGTTCGCCCCTCCTCCCCACACTGGAAAGGGTTAATCGGAGATAATGCTGCGTAGTGGAAAGAGGAAGGAACATTGCTCCCCGCGCTCAGGAAGCCGGGGATGGCCAGCGCGGTCGGGGGAGGAAACTCCCAGTTGCTAGATTAAGTGGCACACACAGAGCAAGGCCGCAGAGAGGCTCTGAGATGGTGCCAGGACGTACTGGGCCCCAAGCCTGCCAGGCAGCAGAGGGGGTGAACCTGCCATCAAGCTGTGCCCCCCATGCCCCAGCCATGCCAGCACCCCGGCCCTCTCCCACCGCCCCGCCTCACGAGGGTACAGCATCCTTGTGTCCCCGCCGCCTCTACTGCCTGCCTACCCCTCCAGGGAGAAGCGGTATCTGGGAGCCCCAGACCCCATGGCCAAAGGGGGAGCTGAGGGGCGGGACGGCCCTGGGCTGGATCAGGCTGGTTCTGGGAAGGATGTGTGGGGCAGGAGAGCCTGCTAGGATGGGTGGGGCCTCCCAGAACAGCCTCCTTGGGGGAAGCACAAACTGTAAAGCCAGCCCCATCCCCCACCTCACCCTGGAGGCACTCATCCCACGTTCCCCCTTCTGCCCCCTCAGGACAGGCCCGCCTCTCCCTCCCTCGGGGAGCGGCGAGGACCGTTATCCTGGGGGCCAGGCCCTGGGCCTTGCCACGGAGGTATCCCGGGCAGCTCCCGGCTGACAGACGGAGGATGGATGTGGTTGTCAGAGCCAGGCAGCCAAGCCGGGCACACGGTCCTCCCACTGCTGAGACTGAGAGAGTTGGGGAGATCCCTCGTATAGGTCAGTGATGTTCCCTGGGACTGGAGGCGGGGTGTCCATGCTATAAACCAGTGTCGGCCCCCAGCATGGGCAGTGACACCCCTGATGGGGCCCAGGCATCAGGCAGCGCTGGGGAGCTCTCGTGTACCTGAGATCCCCAAACCCCAGCCTGGGATGTTCTCTCACCTCAAAGCCCTGGCCGGATCTGTGCCTGTCCCTGCCCCACGAGTGGATCGAAAACACACACAGCGCTGTCACCGCACCCCTGCATGGGGCCAGGAGCTCACACTCCCTGCCAGCCACTTTGTCCTGGCGGCTTAATTAACGGTGTTCGGGGCCGTCCACTGTCTGCAGCCTGCTCTGGGCATGCACCCGCCAGTGCGCAAACACAACGGACACGCCCACACACAAACACCCACACACCCATACGCAAATGTACACCCATCCATGCACATCATACACCCCTATGCACCCCCCAGTAACAAACACACCCAGAAACACAACAGACATGCCCACAAACACCCACACACCCATACACAAATGTACACCCATCCATGCACATCATACACCCCCTATGCACCCCCCAGTAACAAACACACCCAGAAACACAACATACATGCCCACACACAAACACCCGCACACCCATACGCAAATGCACACCCATCCATGCACATCATACACCCCCTATGCACCCCCCAGTGCACAAACACACCCAGAAACACAACAGACACACCCACGTACATAAAACACACACCCATACACAAATACACACACACCCATACCCATGTAGACAGCCCTCCCATGCAAACACGCCCATCCCTACACAAGCACTCCCACAGAAATACACACCCATGTGCAAACACCTCCACTTATAGTCGCACAAATACAGACTCAGCAACATAAACACACACACATATACCAAAAAATATACTCCAAGGCACACGTTGCGGCGCTGCGGGGAAGAGGGGCACGTCGGCCATGGCTCTACTGCTTTTAAGTACCAGGTCACAGTACGACTCAGGTTTGGCTCGGCCCAATCATAGAATCGTAGGACTGGAAGGGACCTCGAGAGGTCATCTAGTCCCATCCCCTACACTCCTGGCCGGACTAAGTATTAGACCATGACAGAGCCAAGCTGAAGTTGAGTGAGTGGCGTGGTGACCTGGCCCTTGAAATGGCAGTCCACAGCTCCTGCCTAAAGGGGTACAAATGTATATTCATACAACTCCCCTAACACACATACACACCAACACACAACATAACACGTACAGACAGCCCCCACTGGGCTAATCTGATCCGGCCACCGAGACTGACGTTTGTGTCTCGACGGTTCCCCTTTGCTCTGCAGAACCTTTCATTGTGAAACTCGCTGTGATTTCCCAATGCCTGCTGGTGTGATACACAAAGGGCCTGATTCTGTCTCTGGGCTGGATCCTTTGTTGTCCCCGTGATTCGTTCCACCATGGACCCCCGTGCGAAGCGAGAGCTGGTCTACCCGCAACCACGCTGGTTTTGCACCAGTTTGGTCAAAACTGGTCCCGCTTTCCGTGGGTGTGATTGTGTTTCTGAGTATGTGCGTGTGTGTGAGCGTAAGTGGATGTGTTGGAGCATGAGCCTGTCTTTTCTCTGTGTGTGTGTGTGTGTGCGGGTGGCTGTGTTTGCACTGGGGGTTTGCATGGGTTTCTTAGTGTATTTGTACATGGTTCAATGTGTTTACTTGCAAATGGGGTGAGTGTATATTGTGTGTGTGTGTGTGTGTGTGTGTGTGTGTGTTGTCTACTGGTGTGTGATTGAGTTGCCATCACTTTATAGCTGGCCTATGTAGGTTTAGCTTTACCGGTGCAAACTGACCCGTTCTAAACCCAGTTTAAATCCATGTCAGTGTCCCCACACACAGTAGCACTGGTAATTTGGCGAGGCAACCAGAGATCAGAACATACCCACTTTGCACGGGTGTCAGTGGCAGCCCAAGTTGCCGGGGAACGGAAAATCCAGCCGAGACCCTCCTGCATTTGCTTGTTTGGGCTGCGCTGAAGTAGGCTGGGAAAAGATTGTCTGATTGAGCTCTCCCTAGAGACCCTTCTGGGAGGGAGTTATGTGTATTGTGAAGCCCTCCAAGTCAGCACCATTGAAATGAACACGGAAATACGTTACAGATGCAAACAGCACACACCCCGACACGTGCCCTGCAACTCACCATGAGCACATGGAGAACACGGTACACAGCAGCCGCAGCACACACTAACACAGAGACCTACAGACGACAGTGCCGAGTCTTGCAGGAGTTAGTTCTCTTTCTGAAAGCCCCAGCGCCTGGAGTCAGGTGATTGTGTTTGAATCTCATTTTTAACAACAAAGTGAATTTCTAGCTCCTCCGGTTGCAGCGAAGAGCTTGAAAATGCTACTCCTGCCCCCTAAGCCTCAAAACAAGGAGGCCAATAAGAAGCCCAATATAAGAAGTTTTTTTATTTTTTAAAAATCTCATGACTTTAAAGCCAATTTCATGATTTTTGGAGGCCTGATGGTGATTTTGGATTGCTTGGGGGTTGGCAATTCTGCATCTACAACCACACAACTAGCATAGATATACACAGAACAACATGCACAACAGGGATACACACAGGCTTGTCTACCATGCCGATGGTACGCAACTCAGACTGCAGGCACAAGCAGCCTAGGTACAGTGAATAATTAACACAACAGGGCTTTGTTAGCAACTCATTTGCAACTCACAAGCTGCACATACACAATTACTGTCACACACACACACTAACACAACTAGCACACAATGCAAAAAGCAGCATGTGTACACACACTACAAAGCTAAATAAAGAGCAACGCAAAGCCGATAGATACAACAATAGCCAGCCCATCCCTTCACACACACACACACACACACAAACCACACCAGGAGACTGGTGTGCAATATACACAAGCTCCCAACCACACCCTTAGGATCAGTTACAAAATACACAAAGTACTGTCTGCAGCCAAAATTTCAATAATTCCAAAAGGGAGAGCCTGGGACTGGACGTAGCCGGGAGATCCCACAACAGCCAGAGCCTCTGCCCTGCTCCCTACAGCGCCCCCTGCTGGGAGAGGCTGGGACTGGAGTAGCCGGGAGCTCCCCCCAACCGCCAGAGCCCCTGCCCTGTTCCCTACAGCGCCCCCTGCTGGGAGAGGCGGGGACTGGAGTAGCCGGGAGCTCCCCCCAACCGCCAGAGCCCCTGCCCTGTTCCCTACAGCGCCCCCTGCTGGGAGAGGCGGGGACTGGAGTAGCTGGGAGCTCCACCCCCCACAGCTAGCGCTCCTGCCCTGATCCCTACAGCGCCCCCTGCTGGGAGAGGCGGGGACTGGAGTAGCCGGGAGCTCCCCCCAACCGCCAGAGCCCCTGCCCTGTTCCCTACAGCGCCCCCTGCTGGGAGAGGCGGGGACTGGAGTAGCTGGGAGCTCCACCCCCCACAGCTAGCGCTCCTGCCCTGATCCCTACAGCGCCCCCTGCTGGGAGAGGCGGGGACTGGAGTAGCTGGGAGCTCCACCCCTCACAGCTAGCGCTCCTGCCCTGCTCCCTACAGCGCCCCCTGCTGGGAGAGGCGGGGACTGGAGTAGCTGGGAGCTCCACCCCTCACAGCTAGCGCTCCTGCCCTGCTCCCTACAGCGCCCCCTGCTGGGAGAGGCGGGGACTGGAGTAGCTGGGAGCTCCACCCCCCACAGCTAGTGCTCCTGCCCTGCTCCCTACAGCGCCCCCTGCTGGGAGAGGCGGGGACTGGAGTAGCTGGGAGCTCTCCCCACAGCCAGCGCTCCTGCCCTGATTCCTACAGCGCCCCCTGCTGGGAGAGGCGGGGACTGGAGTAGCTGGGAGCTCTCCCCACAGCCAGCGCTCCTGCCCTGCTCCCTACAGCGCCCCCTGCTGGGAGAGGCGGGGACTGGAGTAGCTGGGAGCTCTCCCCACAGCCAGCGCTCCTGCCCTGCTCCCTACAGCGCCCCCTGCTGGGAGAGGCGGGGACTGGAGTAGCTGGGAGCTCCACCCCTCACAGCTAGCGCTCCTGCCCTGCTCCCTACAGCGCCCCCTGCTGGGAGAGGCGGGGACTGGAGTAGCTGGGAGCTCCACCCCCCACAGCTAGCGCTCCTGCCCTGCTCCCTACAGCGCCCCCTGCTGGGAGTGAAGGGAACAAACAGACTGATAGTAAAGCGTGTGTGTTGGAGGGGGCGGGGGTCCGTGTATTCTGGAGCTGAGCATTATAGTAGGATGCTCAGTTTTGGGACTAAGACTCTGGTTTTGAGACTCATGAGCTCTGTATTCAGCTCCTAGCCCCGCCGTCAGCTTCTGTGGGGTTGCCGTGCTCCCTTCTGGCCCGAGAGTCGCCGACGTCCCCAGGCTTACCTGCCGTCCCGGTGAGCCGCTCCCCCTTCCGTCACCGTCTTGACAAAGATGCCGAGCTTCTCCAGGCCCATGTCCGCTCCGGCGCCCATCCCGATAATACTGATGCCCAGCCCCTCGGAGTCTGCAAGAGAGAGAGACCCGGGTCCTCACGGGGTCGCGTGGGCCGCCGCTGGGGGCCTCTGAGCCAGGCCGGCGCTCTCCCCTCTCTCCAGTCACCCCAACACCTACGCCCGGCGAACTGGGGCCGGCGAGCACCGGGGCAGCAGGGATGCACCTGCTGCGGGATGGGCAAAGGGGCCCGGCACGGAGGGCTCCAGCGCTTGCCAGGACTGGCCCCGGGGGCAGGAGGAAAGCGAGGAAGTAGCAGGAGAGAAGAACAGTGTTTATTACAGCGAGAGGCAAGGACAGATGGCAGCTAAATTACGGGCGGTAGCACGCGTGGGAGGGTGAATGACTGTGTGAGAGAGAGGAAACCAAAGGAACGAGTCAGTGTGAAGAAGAGCGCCCAGGACGGGCAGTGCCAGATCACACCCGCCGGCACATCAAAGCCCCATAGCCTGGCTTCCCTGCAACATCAGAGTTTGGGGCCAGCTAGCCTCCTGAAATACCGGCTTAGAACCCAGGCCCAGCAGGGCAGGCGCCTAGGGCTGAGTTGGGGAACCTGGGTTCTACCGTAAGACCCATCACAACATTCGCTTTCGTAGCCTGACAGGATCCAAACGCTGGCCCATCCACCCCGGTATCCTGCCTCCATTAGCAACCAACGCCTGGTGCTTCAGAGCGAGGCGAGATTTCCTGCCCCCTGGGCCTTGCGCCTTGCCATGGTGCAAATCCCCAGCCCCCAGGGGATCGGCTTATGTCCAGAAACACGGGGGTTAGTGCCCCTTGTGGCACGGATCTTAGCTACCGACCAGTGCTGCAAACATTCTCCACCCCTGCTAACCTGACCCTCTGAGCTCCTGCAGCCCAATGACAGCATTTCCTCCAGCTGCCTGGTTCCCCCATGCGCCCCTTGCTGTGGACTGATCCCCCTAGGAGCCTCATCCCTTAGTCAAGCCCCCTCAAGCTTCTCTTCCTCCCAGGATCTTCCACACGTGAGTCCCACCCCAACCTCGAACCCTCTTCCCTGTCGATCCCTCCCAGGGCGAGCTCAGTGCTGAGAGGGGGAGGAACCGACGCACCACACACAGGCTTGGCAACGTGCTGTCTCTCTCCCGTCGACAGCACCACAGCATCCTGTTTGCGTTCGTACCAGCTGCTGCCTGCTGGGCAGACGCCATCTCTGAGCTACCCTGGCCCCGCCCTGGCCTGCTTCTCAGAGCATCCCGCAGGGGCAGAGAGGAGAGCCTTTCACTAGTGCATTCACTTACACTCAGTGAGTGGGTGTGCACAGTATGTGTGTGAACTGGTGTGTGTGTGTGTGAGTGACTGTGTAGGGGGTGTGTGTGAACTGGGGGGTGTGCAGTGGAATGTGTACATGTGTGGGTGTGCACGCTATGTGTGTGAACTGTGTGTGTGTACAGTGGTGTGTGTGTACGAGTGAGTGTGCAGGGTATGTGTGTGAACTGGGGTGTGTGCAGTGGAATGTGTGCATGTGTGGGTGTGCACGCTATGTGTGTGAACTGTGTGTGTGTACAGTGGTGTGTGTGTACGAGTGAGTGTGCAGGGTATGTGTGTGAACTGGGGTGTGTGCAGTGGAATGTGTGCATGTGTGGGTGTGCACGCTATGTGTGTGAACTGTGTGTGTGTACAGTGGTGTGTGTGTACGAGTGAGTGTGCAGGGTATGTGTGTGAACTGGGGTGTGTGCAGTGGAATGTGTGCATGTGTGGGTGTGCACGCTATGTGTGTGAACTGTGTGTGTGTACAGTGGTGTGTGTGTACGAGTGAGTGTGCAGGGTATGTGTATGAACTGGGGGGTGTACAGTGGAATGTGTGCATAAGTGGGTGTGCAGGCTATGTGTGTGAACCAGGGTGTATGAATGCAGGCAGGTGTGTATGGAGGGGTACATGTGCAGATTGGTGTGCAGCACAGGCATGCGTGTACACACACAGGGGGGTGTCTGTATTTGTATGTACAGATGTTTGTGTCTGAATTAGTGTGCAAGGAGGTGTGTATGTGTGAACTCTATGTGTGCACACAGCCATGTGCGTGTAAGCGTGGGTGTGAATGGGTGTGCAAGAATGTGTGCATGCCCAGATGTGTGTGAATTAGTGTGCCGGGGTCTGTGTGTGTTTGAGAGAGGAATGAGTGTGCACGAGGATGGGACAGAGGCTGTGTCTGAGTCACTGAATGCTTTGAGTGCATGAAGGGAACAAGTGTGTGAGGTGAACACGTGAGAACCGCGAACGAGTGAGCAGCTTTGGGTACGTGGGAGGGGTGAGGGGGTGGAGATGAGGGGGTGAGTGCAGGGAGGCTGAGTGTGCACGTGTGCGCGAGGGGATGGGTGCCTGAGTGTGTATGTGGGATGAGTGTGTGAAGCTGTGTGTGCAACTGTGCAGGGGATGAATCAGTGAGTAGGTGGATGGATGAGTGTGCAAGTGTGTGGATGAGTGTGCGAGTGCAGGGTGGAGTGTGTGGATGAGTGTGCAAGTGCATGGGACAGTGTGCGGATGAGTGTGTGAGTTCAAGGTGGAGTGTGTGTGTGAGTGTGCAGCTGCGTGGGGGAGTGTGTGTGCGTGTGAGTGCATGGGGAAGCGTGCATATGAGTGTGCGAGTGCATGGGGGTGTATATGAGTGTGCAAGTGGATGTGGATGAGCATGTGGGGGATGAGTGTGTGAGGGATGAATGTGCAAGTGTGTGCGTGTGTGAGGATAGGGGGATGAGTGTGCATGTGGGGGGATGCAGAGAACAGCTGGCTCCAGGCCCCCATAACCTCTCCCCCCATCCTAGCCCCAAGCCCAGGGATGGGGTCACTGAGTATCCAGCCCTTAGCCTCCCCAGTGCCAGCAGGGAGAGCCCCCCACGGCCCGGGCAGTGCCAGCCTCTTCCTTCCTCACCTTTCTCCAGCTCCACTGGGAAGAGGTCTAGCCTCTCCACCCGCTTCTCCAGCTCGTACTCGGCCGAAGCAGCCATGGGGTCCACATCCTCATTCCGGCGGTCGTAGTCCTCGTTGGAATAGGTGCTGAACACCTGCGTGGAGCCGAGAGGGGGGCGTTAGGGGTGCCTCCGGCGAGGGGGGAGCCAGGGAGGAGAGGGGACCCGGCACCCCCATTGGCAGGCGAGGGGATGGCTCCCTCTTCCCATACAGCCCTACAGCAGCTAAGCCTGTGGCCCCCACTCCCAAGCTGGGGTGTCCCATGACCTCAGTGCCTCACCGCAGAGGTGAAGGGCTCCCCCCAATTACAAGGCCCGAAGTGTCACCGTGGCAACCTAGTGGGCGGCTGGGCCTTGGGCTTGAGGCACTGGCTATGGGGTTAGCTCCCGAATCCCTGTGTGGCCTCAGGCTGATCCCCCCACTTCTCAGCGCCCTGCCCGTAAGGAACGGGGTTCTGTGAGGATCTCCGGCGAGTGTGTCCATTACCAGAGCCCCTGCAGGGCCCAGCTGAGAGCCAGGCCCCATAGTCTCTGCTGCCAGGAGCTTACAATCCAACTGCACAAGGGCGACAAAGGGTGGGAGGGGGAACAGTGCCACTGAGAGACAGCCTGGATCCTCAAAGGGATTCAGGCTCCTAACGCCCATTGACACCCTGGAAATCAAGGGGAGTTAGGCGCCTGGATACATGGGAGGACCTGGGCTGAAATGACTTGCCCAAGGGCAGGGCCTGGAATAGAACCCAGGTGTCCCGGTTCCTCCCCACCGGACCACCCTGCCTCAGCGCAACCCACATGACGCTGGGGCTCCCAGAATGCGCCGGACGCAAAGCCCCAGGGCTCGGCTGGGTTCACAGCGACCGATCTCCCCGCTGCGAGCTGCCCTTCGAATGCTCCGAGGTTCCGGTTACCAAGAACCCGTGTAATCATGAATAAATGACAAGGTATTCTCCTCCCGGCCCCACGTCTGTAATTACAATAGGAATGGGATCTCCCGGTGGGTCCCATGGCTGCCTGGCCCCTCCCGCCCCTGGCACCGTGAGCCTGCCAGCCCCATGCCACCCAGGGGTGGTGGTGCATGTGAATGAGCATGCAGGGCACCTGTGGGCCCGCGGTCAGTGACAGGCCAGGGCAGCGGCTGATTGGCTGTTCAGGGGGCAGCTGGGTTTTGTAGGCAATGCCAGCAGGCGGATCGGGTTGCAATGTGGGGCCGTGCAGAGATGCCGCACTCCCCTGGCCTTTCGCTCGCAGGCCCTGCCCGCGCCAAGCAAGGGCCCTGGCTCCTTCACCCACAGCAGGGGCCTGGCCTGGCGTCCATCCCAGCAGGCTTTGGGGTAGGGGAGCAAACAGCTGAGGGGAGACCAGAGAGGACCATGCCCATGTGCAGAGGGAACCCCTCACCCCCGTTAGCACAGACACCCTGGAGCTCCAGCGGCCCACTAGACAGATCAGGTAGAAATCAAGCCTGTCCAGGCATTTCTACCCATGTTGGGGGGTCCAAGCACCTGGCTGCAGGGCAGGGGACACGTACTGAGTCCCTCCATTAAGGATCGAGGGGCTAAATCCACCCCCAATACATCCCCAATCTTTCCTGGCTCTAGAGGGAACCGTCATATAGGGCAGGTGGGAATCCCACCTGCAAGTCCCACCCCAGCTTGCCTATGGGCCCCGATCCCGTTCTGTGGAGAAGACCTGGAGTAGGGGGTTTGGATGGAACGGCTCCGAAGCAAACGTTTAGCTCCTAGTAATTCCCAGCCCCCACCCCCTCCTCTGGCACCGCTCGGGACTCATAAGGCCTGAAAGATTTCCATTAGCTGCCTTGGCATTGCCTCTGCCATTCTCCTGCCAGCTACAAGTCCATTCCCGGATGCCAGCAGCACCCACGGCCGTGCCGGCCCTCGCTGACTCTGGCAACGGTGCCAGCTTGGAAGGCAGAGGCCCTTTCGCAAGCGTCACCTCGGCAAGTGGCCGATGAACTAAAAAAAATTATTACTTAACTTACAGTAGCACCTAGAGACCCTGACGGAGACCAGATCCTCACCGTGCTAGGAGCTGTACACACACAGAGATCAGATCCCCGCCGTGCGAGGAGCTGTACACACACTGAGATCAGATCCCCACCGTGCTAGGAGCTGTACACACACTGAGATCAGATCCCCACCGTGCTAGGAGCTGTACACACACAGAGATCAGATCCCAGCCGTGCTAGGAGCTGTACGCACAGAGATCAGATCCCCACCGTGCGAGGAGCTGTACACACACTGAGATCAGATCCCCACCGTGCTAGGAGCTGTACGCACACTGAGATCAGATCCCAGAAATGCTAGGAGCTGTACGCACACACAGATCAGATCCCCACCATGCTATGAGCTGTACACACACTGAGATCAGATCCCCACCGTGCTAGGAGCTGTACACACACTGAGATCAGATCCCCACCGTGCTAGGAGCTGTATACACACTGAGATCAGATCCCCACCATGCGAGGAGCTGTACACACACTGAGATCAGATCCCCACCGTGCTAGGAGCTGTACACACACAGAGATCAGATCTCCGCCGTGCGAGGAGCTGTACACACACTGAGATCAGATCCCAGCCGTGCTAGGAGCTGTACGCACAGAGATCAGATCCCCACCGTGCGAGGAGCTGTACACACACAGAGATCAGATCCCAGAAATGCTAGGAGCTGTACCCACACACAGATCAGATCCCCACCGTGCTATGAGCTGTACACACACTGAGATCAGATCCCCAGCATGCTAGGAGCTATACGCACACTGAGATCAGATCCCCACTATGCTAGGAGCCGTACGCACACTGAGATCAGATCCCCACCATGCTAGGAGCTGTACACAGACTGAGATCAGATCCCCACTATGCTAGGAGCCGTACGCACACTGAGATCAGATCCCAGCCGTGCTAGGAGCTGTACGCACACAGAGATCAGATCCCCACTGTGCTAGGAGCTGTACGCACACAGAGATCCGATCCCCAACGTGTTAGGAGCTGTACGCACACTGAGATCAGATCCCCACCGTGCTAGGAGCCGTACGCACACTGAGATCAGATCCCCACTGTGCTAGGAGCTGTACACACACAGAGATCAGATCCCCACTGTGCTAGGAGCTGTACGCACACAGAGATCAGATCCCCACCGTGCTAGGAGCTGTACGCACACAGAGATCCAATCCCCAACGTGTTAGGAGCTGTACGCATACTGAGATCAGATCCCCACCGTGCTAGGAGCTATACGCACACTGAGATCAGATCCCCACTATGCTAGGAGCTGTACGCACACTGAGATCAGATCCCCACTGTGCTAGGAGCTGTACGCACACAGAGATCAGATCCCCACTGTGCTAGGAGCTGTATGCACACACAAGGGCAGTCTACACTGCTATTTTAATCCAAGTTAGCGAAGCCAAGTTCCGAACCCACCTTGGCTTTGCAGTGAAGCCCTATCCTCCGAGCAAAAAGCTGCCCAGGAGGTGCGCTGACACTCTACATGGACACGACAGAGGGGAAGTGATTTCTCCAAAGCGGCTGAGCTGGTCAGCGATAGAGGGGGGCCTAGAACCCAGCGTTAGGCCAGGACCCTGCCGGGTGGCGCACCCCAATTCCCCTGGGCGAGGCACTCTCTGTCCGTGTGTCTCCTGATGCAGCCTGGCTGGGTGGAGGGTGGAAATTTGAGGAAAACCTGGAAGATTCCAGCAGAGCTTTCCTGACAAGTGTCCTCCACACTCATGGTGCCAAAGGTCCCCAGAACGTTGCCCAAGCCAGCCTGAGCTAAAAGGCTCCTAAGTGCCACCCAGAGTAGGGTACCCATGCCAGGGCTCTCTCTGAGATCAGGGTGCCAGGGAGCACCCACCCAATGGGTCAGTTTCAAGCGGCTATCCCTGGATTACTACAACCCCCAGCATGTTTGGCTTGGGGTCCTGCCTCCCCGGCTCTCCGCCATGGCACCCAGAGGAGGGCCGTGCCCAGGGTTGTGCGTGGATGGGCGGCGTGGGAGCGGGCAGGGGCCGTGGAGGACCCAAGCTGGAACGGAGTCAAGCGGAAGATGCTGACAGGGCAGGATCGCAGAGGGTGGGAGGAAGGGATGGAGGAGCTGGAAATGGGACCTTCCCTTGAAGTTAGATCTGGGGGGCAGGTTATGGGGTGGATCCCTCATCCTGGAGGGGACCCCACGCAGCCTGAGCGGAGCTAGAAGGATGGCGGGGGACACACCAAGCAGGCATGTCGTTCCCAGGCTTTGCAGGTGATGGGTGTGCTGGGGAGGCCGGGTGGTGGCAGGCAGACGGCCGCGCTGGCAGATTAATTAGCACTGTCCCGGGCTTCACGGGGAAGAGTTTTCACGCTTCGTTTCTCCTGCGACAGCCTGCGGGGCTCGATTACAGGCTGGAGTGAGCGTGAGAGGCGAGAGGGATGGGGAGAGCACGGCGCCCGCCACTGTGGTACCCAGCACCCGGGATCTGCAGGCTGCTGGAGGGGGCGGGGGTGCCGGGAGCCACACAGGGCAGGCGTGGCTGGGGGAAGCTGTGGTGCATGGGGATAGACAGAGAGATGTGTACACTCGGGATTAGATAGCTAGACAGAGAAAAAGCTGAGGCAGGCAGATGCATGGCCTGGTATTTACTCATCTAGAAAACTCTCTTTCTAATCCCAACGCATGGCCTCTTCTCCTGCCATGGGGATTTCCTGCTCTCAGCCTGGTACCCGGCAGCTTCCCCTTTCCCCATAGCTGACTGGGCATGGCCCTGGCAGGGCACCTCTGGCAGGAGGACAACCCTGTCCCCCAGGGGTTCTGCTCCTCTCTGCAGCATGGGGCACGGGTCACTTGCTGGAGGATTCTCTGTACCTTGAAATCTTTAAACCACAAGTTGAGGACTTCAATAGCTCAGACACAGGTCAGGGGGTTGTTACAGGAGTGGGTGGGGGAGATTCTGTGGCCTGCGTTGTGCAGGAGGTCAGACTAGAAGATCATAATGGTCCCTTCTGACCTTAAAGTCTATGAGTCTATGAGAGAAGCAGGCACGGCCATTCCTCATGGAGGAGGACATTTGAGCATTATAATTAAAAGCCAGGAAGTAGGTCAGGGGGTCTCTGGCAGGGAGTCGCAGGGTTTGTCAGAGGCCGCAGGTTCGTACCCAGCCCGTCTCACTAGTGACTAGAAGTCGTGACCATCTGGCGGCTGATATGACACCAGTTGGCGTCGGAGCCTAGTCCTGAGGGAGGGAGGAGTCTGCAGCTCCAGGAAGAGGGAGCGCTGGGGAACGGCGCGACAGGGGTTAACTACGCAGGGTCAGACGCCGCTGTTACGTCTCCTGGGTCAACGGAGCCCAGCCCAGAACCAGTCCCAGACAAGCACCGGATACAGCCTGCTCCAAAGTCAAGAGGAGACTTTCTGGTACCGGCAAAGAATCAACAGCTTCCGCAGCTGTCTCCTGCCCATCCCCCTGCCCCAGTTAGCTAATGAACGAGAGCAGGACCACAGCCTGTGGAGGCACAACACAGGCCCTGACCTGGGTCCTAGGGCAGCCGTGGGGCTAAAGTCTTGCTCCGTGTTACTCTCCCAAGTAACCCAAACAGAGCAGAACCGCAGATGCCCTGATGATTGCAGGAGACCTGCCAGCCGCCAGGCCCCTGTGCACTGCAGACCCTCCCTACCCTGAGGATGTGAGAATCAAACTGAGCTGTACCAGCAGCCCAGCCCACACACAAGCTGCCAAGCACTCCCAGCTAGGGAGTTAACGGCTCTCCGAGTGCTCCTGGTACAGCACACACAGGGGAGTCGTGCCTGGCAGTCATCTGAGGAAAGCACACGCATTCAGGCCAGGAATTCCCCGTGCATGTGTCCAGCAGGGAGAGCAGACTAGGGGCAGAAAAGCAGACGTTTCTACTAGGCTGTCTATCCCCTGGGAAGAACCGGAACTGAATCTTTGTGCCCACCCGGAATGGACCCTGGGTGCAGCCTCCGCCCCCCAGGAAGAGATCTAGGAATGGAGTCTACCTCGGGCATGAATCTTCATCGGTGTGCACGTGCACATGGGTGTGTACACATGTTCACACGTGTGTACACATGTGCACATACCGAAATGTGTGTGTGCATAGGATCAGAGACATGTAGGACTGGAAGGGACTTCCAGAGGCCATCTGGTCCAGTCCTATCCACTGAGGCAGGGCTAAGTATTATCTAGCCCATCCCTGACAGGGGTTTGTCGAACCTGCTCTTAAAAATCTCCAATGATGGAGATTCCACAGCCTCCCTAGGCAATTTATTCCAGTGCTTCACCACCCTGACAGTTAGGAAGTTTTTTCCTAATGTCCAACCTAAACCTCCTTTGCTGCAATTTAAGCCCATTGCTTCTTGTCCTATCCTCAGTGGTTAAGCAGAACAATTTATAAATCTTCTCTTTATAACAATCTTTTGCGTACTTGAAAATCACTCTCGCGTCCCCCCTCAGTCTTCTCTTTTCCGGTGCACACATTTGTTTCAGTCTTTTCTAGTAAGTCGTATTTTCTAGGCCTTTCGTCATTTTTGCTCTCCTCTGGACTTTCTCCAGTTGTCTTTCCTGAAGTGTGGTGCCCACACCCGGATACAGCTACCCCAGCTGAGGCCTTAGCAGTGCTGAGTAGAATGGAAGAATTACTGCTCGTGTCTTGCTTACGACACTCCTGCTAATACGCCCCAGGATGATGTTTGCTTTTTTGGAAACAATATTACACTATTGACTCATATTTCATTTGTAACCCCAGATCCTTTCCGGCACTGCTCCTTCCTAGGCAGTCACTTCCCATTGTGTATCTCTGCCACTGATCATTCCTGCATTTGTCCTTACTGGATTGCATCCTATTCATTTCAGACCAGTTCTCCAGTTTGTCAAGCTCATTTTGAATTCTAATCCTGTCCTCCAAAGCGCTTGCATCCCCTCCCAGCTTGGTATCATCCGCAAACTTCATGTGTGTGCTCTCTTAAGCCAGTATTCAAATCATTTATGAAGATATTGAATAGAACCAGACTCAGGACAAACCCCTGCGATATGCCCCTCCAGCTTGACTGTGATCCATTGACTGTGACCCGTACTCTCCCAGTACGATTTTCCAACCAGTTGTGCACGCAACTTATAGTAGGTTCATTTAGGCTATGGTCCCCTCGTTTGTTTCTGAGACGGTCATGTGAGACAGTCTCAAACAACACGGCGTTGCACGCAAGTACGTGTGTATTTGTGCACGTGTGAGTGCACACAGATGAGCAGGCACACGTACACGAGTATGCGTGTAGTATGCGTCCACTTGTGCACATAGAGAAACGTGGGGGCATACGCACTAGCGCGTACGCTCACGTGCACACACACACATGCTCGTGCCTGTACACGCGTGTTTGCGTGTGCCTGGGCACACACACACGCGTCTGCTGGTATCTAGTGCAACATCCAGGCGGCGAGCCCAGCTCCCTGCAGCCTGTGATTAAACAGGCACAGCAGAGCCTCTGAACCTCCATTTGTTCCCTTCCCTCGCTGCATTCACAGACTCAGCTCTGCAGCTGTGGATTCCAACCGGTGAGTCCATCGAGAGCAACCCCCCAACATCCGCTCAGGGAGGCGCAGGATGGGGAAGGCGGCACGGAGGGGGTGAGTAGGTCTCCTGGCCGATGGACAGGGAGCATCTGTACAGTGCTGCTGACAGGGGAAAGAAGAGCATCCAGGACTAGGGACCGGGGTTAAAGCACTGTGAGTGAGGCCCTAGCAAACTCACTGTCCCTTTTGGTCAATTTCACGGTCGTGGAATTTTAAAAATCGTCCATTTCATTATTTCAGATATTTCAATCTGAAATTTCACGGTGTTGTAACTGTGGGGGTCCCGACCCAAAAGGAGGTTGGGGGGCGGGGCAAGGTTATTGTAGGGGGGTCGCGGTATTGCCACTCTTACTTTGGCGCTGCTGCTGGCGGCGGCGCTGCCTTCAGAGTTGGGCAGTTGGAAAGCGGCGGCTGCTGGCCGGGAGCCCGGCTCTGAAGGCAGAGCCACCAGCGGCAGCAGTGCAGAAATAAGGAGGGCCTGGTATGGCATTGCCACCCTTACTTCTGCGCTGCTGCCTGCAGAGCTGAGCCCTTGGCCAGCAGCCGCCGCTCTCCAGCTGCCCAGCTCTGAAGGCAGCGCAGAAGTAAGGGTGGCAATACCACAAGCCCCTTACAATCACCTTGTGACCCCCCTGCGCCTCTCTTTTGGGTTGGGACCTCCAGTTTGAGAAACGCCGGTCTCCCCTGTGAAATCTGTACAGTAGAGGGTAAAAGCACACAAAAGACCAGATTTCACGGAGGGAGACCGGATTTCACGGTGCGTGCCGTGTTTTTCACGGCCGTGAATTTGGTAGGGCCCTAGTGATGAGGTTCTCTGGATGCTGGCCAGGGCCCTGGTACCTTGCAGGGCCTAGGGCTACAACGCTCTGTGCAAAACCCAACTGCCACACTCCATATCTGGTGGCTTCTCTTGGGGTCCCTCGCTGCCCTCTCCTCTGCCCAAACAGCTCGGCCAACTGCTCCCTACTTGTCCTTCCTCCACTCTTGGCCCTATTAGTCCCCTATGCCTGGGACCTCCTTCCCGGATACAGTCACAGCCATGCCACCCTCTCCTGAAAACCCACTGCAGGGCTGGACTGCCCGGGCACTAGATCACATGGAATTGTTCTGTTTGTACAGCAGGGTCCTGGGTTCCGAGTCGCTCCCAGTGATACAAACAATAAATACTCATCATGATGCCGACCTCTGGGCACTCCTTCTCCGCTCAGAGTGCTCAACTCTCTGCAGCAGGGACGCGACTGCAGCGAGCCTCGCGCCCTCGAGGAGCTGTATGTATTCTGCGCTGCCAAGCCCAAGCATTTAAAAATCACGAGTCAGGCCCCAGCCCCCCAAAATCATGAGATTAAAAAAAATCTCAGGTTTTTAAGCCCAATCCGATGCATTTTAGGTTCCTTTTGTCCACCCTCTGCTTTTCAGGCCTTTAGGGCTCACAAGCTCTCTCAGCAACCACCAAGGTCCCCAGGTATCAAAGCAGGGCTAAATGCTGAAGCTGCTACAGCTTGACCTAAAGTGCTAGCATCCCCTAGCTTGGGCTGTAACAGACTCAGATTCTCTGCAGATCAGGCACTGAGGGGCGGGACCCATAACACACACTGACCCATAGGCTATGCTAATAGGTCTACACGACCAATCAATTCACAGCAAGCTGGGGCGTGAATCTACCTTGCACTAGCCTACGGTGGACTGACTGACTGTGTAAATCCAGCTGATGTGCATTAATAGCTGGTTAATGTGCTTTGATTAGTCCCGTTTCAAAGAGGACTAGATCAAAGCGCATTAATGACTGTTCATGCACATCAGGAAGGTCCACATGGACAGTTAGACCATGGCAGGCGAGTGCAGGGTAAATTCATACCCTGTTTGCTGCAAACTAATTATGTGGCCTGGTCCACACTTAAAATGTAGAGCAAGTTAGCTCAGTGTGAAAAATTCACACCTCGAGGCAGTGTCACTAAGAGCTAACCCAAGGTGTAGATGCAGGTAGGTTGATGGAAGAATTCGTCCGTCGCCCTAGCTACCACTGCATGGGGAAGTGGATTACCCACATTGATGTAAACATCACTTCCATCAATGCAGGAAGCGTCTACACTACGGTGCTACAGAGGCATAGCCGCAGCACTGCATTGACTGTAGTGTAGACATGGCCGTGTAAACAAGCCCTAGACACACACTTGTTCATTTTTAAAGGAAAGGGGAGGCTCTCATGTAATCACATGAGTCCAGGAGCTGGGGAATTACAAGCACGCAGCTCCCTCCCCCAAATCACGAGACTCGTGATCAAACCGCAAGAACTGGCAGCTCCAGACGTAAGACCCAGCATGAAGAAGCTGAGATCTGCCCATCTCCTTCAAGAGATGGAGCGAGGGGCACAAAATTGACTACGGCAGAGGTCTGCCTGGCAAGCTAACAGCCCATGGCAAGGGTGTCTTTGCCAGTCCATGCTGCTCCGCTATACTCACACCTCAAGACCAGTTGTAGCCTGAAGCCGCAAAGCCCTGGAGGCTTGGGCGGGGGGGGGGGGGGGGAGGGAGACACTTCTTTCATGCTAGATGAAGGAAGGAAGGGGTCCAGGTTTTCTTGTAGCCCTTGTGCTGGTCAGTTTCCATGCAGTCACCAGGGAAACCAGCAACAAACTGAGGAGACCATGGGGAGTACATTTTCTCTTTCATTTTTGTGCAGCCCAGGCCAGAGCTGGGGGAGTGTGCAGAATAGGGGGGTGGGGTGTGGAACAGGCATCGTGCTCAGCCCAGAAAGCAGCCGCCCATAGAGGCAGAAGCACAGGGATCAGGTATGGGTGAGGCAAGTCATGCAAGGATTACTCATTTGCAGATAAACGCAAGGGTCAGACCTAGCCCGGGATACATTCCACGCATGATCTTTGCAACATGCATACTGCGATGCACGGCCCTTTCAACTTGGATAGCCCAGGGATGATCTTTCCAGCTGGCAAATAACCATGCATGATCCGGGCCCCATGCATGCCTTACCCTGCATGCATTTTTGCCAGAGTGGGCGCCCTTGATCTCTGTGCCCGTCAGAAACCTGGCCTTTCGAAGGTCACCCAGCCAGGCTAGAAAGCTGCTTTGCTCTGCAGGAAGTTGCTTATTTTATCAAGGGTTGCGACGATTTTGCGTCAGCGCAGAACTTCGTCCTGCCTGCTGCTGGCCGTGCGTTTTTACAATGGAAAGGCTCTTTATAGTCTAACCGAGTGACCTCTTAGGAGACCTTCACCCAATCCCCCCAACCGTCCCTTTCTCGGTTTATTCGAAGGAGGTCCCAAATGGAACAGATGAGCTAAGCCGGACACACGTACTCTCACACACACAAAATCAGGGAGAAAAGGGAGGGAAGGAGGATTTATAGGCCAATAACACCCCCCCCCCTCCCCCAGACAATAGGCCGGATGAGAGGTATTGATCCCACCAGCTGTTCAAAACTGGAAGAAAAAAGCGAACACACTCACTGGAGCTGGGCCTGTATGTTCGTCTAATACAGTAAATCCCAGGTCCCATTAACTCGCATCATGGGGCAGCTCCTGCATGGGGCATCTGCTGTCTCAGAGGGGGCACCCCCGAAGCTGCAGGGGAGGGGGTAGCTGTCCGTCAAGGTACTGCAGATGTCCCTGTTTGGGGGTGAGCAGAACTACCTGGCACCATGACGCAGCTGGCTCTCTCATGGTGGGGGTCATACAGATTCACCTCACTTCTCTCTCCCCCCCCCCCACACACACACACTCCCATCCCTGCCGGAGCGCTGAGGCCATCCTGCCCCTCTCACACGACAGCGAGATCCTCAGCTGACATGCGACTCGGCCAGGCACCAAGGCCGCCCAATGGCACCAGTGGAGGATCTGCCACCATGTTTCCACTCGTTAGGCCCCTAAGGGCTCCCAACAGGCCATGCCCCCCCGAACTCATCAGGGCTGCAATGGGGGGGGGGGGAACAGGGCGGCCAGGCCAAGCTTGCAGTCCTGCCGGCCCCGCTGCTAAGGAGGGATAGAGCAACCCCACCATCAGGCGGTCGACTTCCTCTTCCACTCCCTCTGAAGCAGTGCTGGCCCGGCTGCCTCTGCAGCACCCCCGTAAGCAAGACCCGCAGGCCTGGGGCTCGGACGGCTAAGCACCCCTTCCTTTCAGTTCAGCGCGGCTTTAGGCTAAGGGAACAGGCAGCTGCAAGGGGAGCAAGCAGCCCGTCCTCTCCTTGCAAGACCCGTGCAGACATGCGAATGCGCCCCGCGCCAGGGCAAAGGCTGCACTGGCCGCCTCTCTGGTGGCCCGGGGAACAGTCCACATTCCCCCCTCGGGGTCCTCCAGGCCCCCCACGTTCAGCTGCCTGGGAACGCAGGCGGAGCAGATGGCTCATCAAGAGGCAGCAGGGGCTACCCCGGCCGGGCTCTCAGATAAAGCATCTCCCGCTCACGGAGAGAGGATTACAGCCATACGGGGCTAGGGGGAGAAGGGATAACACCG
Source organism: Emys orbicularis (assembly GCF_028017835.1). Lineage (NCBI taxonomy): Eukaryota > Metazoa > Chordata > Testudines > Emydidae > Emys > Emys orbicularis. Next base: position 7,396,904 of record NC_088707.1, read on the forward strand.
CTCGGCTAAACCCTCCGAACGAAAGAGTATTAGGGATCAGTGTCGTGGGCTATAGAGCAAAGCCCTGTGATACCCAGCGCATGTAGCGACCAACACAACGGCCGTAACACCAGCCCTTCTGCCCGACTGGCTGCATTGCGCTCAGCTGGAGAGGACAGCCAGAGAGTCGGCCGGGCAGTTAGGGCACTAGCTCGGGACTTGGGAAAGCAGCAGTCAGCTCCCTCCTCTGCCACAGGTTTCCTGGGTGACCTTGGGCAAGTCACCTATACTGGTTTCTAGGCGGGGAAGTATTGCTGCGTTCAGTGTCCCAACACCCAACTGATTTAGGAGCCTGAGTTTCATTTTCAAAAGGGATTCGGGCACTTAGGAGCCTAAATCCCCTCAATTGTCAACGGGCGTTTGGCTCACAGGTGCCCAAATCCCTTGGGAAAAATGAGACTCGGGCTCCTAAATCAGTTAGGCGTTGCAACACCGAGATACCTTGAACAATCCGGGCGGGCCTCGGTGTCTCAGTTTCTCCTGCATCAAATGGTGAGACCAGCACTGCCCAGCCTCCTGGGGGAGCTCGACAGGCGCTCGGATGCCCTGGGAACGGTGGCTATAGAGGAGATGGCCAGGCTGGGGGATGATCACGGGCTTGCAGAGTTCGTGGCTTGCCTCCGAGGCCACAATGATCCCCCTCTGGAGAGGGGGGCCTGAGGCCTCTCTGTTGGGCTCCTGGTCCCGTTCCACATGGGCCTGCTTGCGAACCAGAGCCCTTCCCCCAACGAGCCAGCTCCCCTGGATGGTTCTGAACCCAATTCCCTGCCTGTGGATTGTTCCGATCCCTGCTCACTGTGCAATGGTGCCGCCCACCCCCTCAGAGCCCCATGCAAACATCCCCCCGAGCAGGCAGGGCAGAGACATTCCATCCCACTTTACAGAGAAGGCCAGGGCCTCGCGCCACGTCCCCCAGCGGATCAGGGCCACAGGAGGGACTAGAATCTTGGCTGCGATTTTCAAAGGCACCAAAGGGACATCAGCATCCAAATCCCACCAAAATTCAGTGGCAGCCGGGGGCCCTACGCCCCGAGGCCTTTGTGCAGATCCCAGCCCACTGCCCTCTGCGGGCGGAGCAGGCCTCCAGGAGCAATGCTGCCAGCTGCAGACACCGAGAAATTATCTCCCCAACCCCCCACAGCGCTTCCAAGCCAATGAAGGACATAAGAACATAACAACGGCCAGACTGGGTCCATCCAGCCCAGTATCCTGTCTACCGACAGTGGCCAATGCCAGGTGTCCCAGAGGGAGTGAACCTAACAGGTAATGATCAAGTGATCTCTCTCCTGCCATCCATCTCCACCCTCTGACAAACAGAGGCTAGGGACACCATTCCTTACCCATCCTGGCTAATAGCCATTAATGGACTTAACCTCCATGAATTTAACTAGATCTCTTTTAAACCCTGTTACAGTCCTAGCCTTCACAACCTCCTCAGGCAAGGAGTTCCACAGGTTGACTGTGCGTGACACAAAGGGATGCATTGAGGCCTAGTTGACATGATGCTGACCCAAGGGCCGTGGTTTGAGCACCCTCCAGCACGCTCTGGGATGCTGCCCAAATATCTGACAGCAGCCCCTCGGTCCATGTCCCATCCAGACGGGTTAATACTGAACTGGAGGCTGTTGGACGGTAACGGCCAGGGACTTCATTTTCTCTGGGTTAATAACCAGACCAATACATGCTGCCGCTTGCCCAAGGAGATCGGCCAACAAACCATCGTGGGCAGTGGTGCATGCTGCTGTGTTCTGGGCCCTTCCGCAGCCGCTGCGGGGCCGTCGTGACCTCAAGCTTGCTGTGAAGCTGCAGATCCCTGGAACCAGGGTTATACCAGCTCTGCCGTGCGGAAGCACGAGCCGGGCGTGGAGGAAAGCGGACGCGCACCGGCTCGGGGCTTGTCGTCTCCGTCAGCGGCTCCAGATCACGCGGCAGGAGGAGATCAGGAAGGAGGACATGCGAAGCTGAACCCGCCAGCCACCTCCATCAGCGTTGGTTCGGTTTTGGCAGCTTTCTGCAGATGGGAGACCAGCGAATCCCAAAGCGTGTGCCCCAAGGAACGCCGCCGCGTGGGCGAGCATGTGGGTGCCAACAGCTTCGGTGGTGCAACACAACTGCCCGCGATGGACGTTGCGCCAAGGTGGGGCGGCCTCATTCCAGCACAGAAGGGGTTGGACCCAGTTAGCCCTGTCCCTTCCCCCACTTCCTGCGGGGACAGGGCAGGAGGGATAAGGGCTGGGCTCCCCAGCCCAGTTGGAGGCAGAGCAGGGAAGGAGTCAGACGTCCCTTCCAGGGAGCCGAGCCACCCCCGGAGCCCACGACCAGCTGCAGTGGGTGAGGACGCTCCTAAGCCAGCTTGGAGGACAGGCCAGCCGCAGCCCCCAGAGCCTGAGGGAGCCAGAGAGGGAGCGCAGGGGGAGCCGTTCGGAGCGGAGACAGGGAACCAGGCCCCAGCGGCCATGGAGCAACCCAACCGGACGCCGGCAGGAAGCAGCCCAGGGAGACAAGACGTAAGGCCTGTTGTATTGCCGGGAGGCGAGGCTGCGACTTCCCGTTTCCTTGACAACCCAGCAACGGGATCACCCGTCGCCTGAACCCGACTATTTACTGGTTTAACCCTCGGGCAGGACCCCCGACTCCCCAACTTCTCACTGGCCCAGCCCTCATCCAGGAGGCCTGAGCTACCACGTGCCCAGCGGCTAGGCTGCGACCCAGGACCACTGATCACCCCACTCGGCGCCAGCACCAATTCCCTGCCGCCGTCAAAGGGGGCGCCCTGCAGGAGACCCCAGGAACGCTACGGACATAACCAGCGTCTACAATCACACCATCTTCAGCACCTTGCCAGAGATCGATGGGGCAAGGAAGCCGCATCCCTTTGGGATTTGCCAAGACGATGGCGGGCTGAGTGACCGTGATGACTGGTGGGGGTGCATCTGAGCATAACAGAGACCCAGGTTTTAACCCTGCCTCTCTGGTGACTTTGGGCAAATGGGTTGATCACCTCCCTGCCTCAGTTTCCCCATCAATAAGGTGGATGTCTGCCTCCTCTGCGAGGGGCTTGAAGATGCGTGGATGGAAAGGGCTGTTATTTATGACGATGCTCCTGGCCTTCCAAATGCACGATTCCGATCCCGACGGCATATCAGCCTCTGCGCCCCGACCCAATTCCCTTCCCAGGCAGAAACTGGACCCAAGCCCAGCCCTCCCAGCTCTCTGCGCTCTAACCAAAAGCCTCCCCACCCCCATCAACTGCACCCCCACATGTTTGAGGAGCAGTCCCTCCCCACCTCTGAGCACACGCTGCCTTCTGCTGGGGGGTGTGGGCCAAGACTTGGGCCTGGCACACTCGTTCCCTCACGGCAGGAGGCTCTGTGCAGCGTACCAAGGGGCACTGCCAATTCTCTCCTTGCAGACAGCTTCTGTGCACATGGACCTCGGCTCCTGCTGCTCCCTTCACGGTAGGTATTCTCGGTATTTGGGTTGTCTGGGGAGGAAGCTCTTTGGAATGAAGCTCCCTGGGGCATTGTGTGTGGCAGAGAGAAAAACACGCCATGCCAGCTGATCGGAACATTCCACCACGGAACATGCCCGACCAGCCCTCGCCTTCTCCCCACTCGGCCCAAACAAGCTCCAACAGCCCATCCATGTAACGATTGAGCAGTGCAACATCAGTCACCTGCAGAGGGCTCGTCTCACATCCAGTCCTCTTGGTGGAGGGGCCCATAGTAGAGGAAGAGGCCAAACAAAACAGCCCCCTGCCCCCCCCGTTCTGTGGCCCACATGCTACTGCTCAGTGAATATTACAGGTGCCGCTCCACAGATACAAGAGTGGTACAGCAGCAGCTATCGGCTCTCCTGCATCTAGCTCTGGAGGTGCCCAGTTCAAACCTCCGTGTTGGCCAAGATGGCGGCCGCTGCATTTCCATACAGCCTGCCCCGTTCGATGCTGCTATCTGGCCCCTGGGAGCAGACGACGGCGGAGGTTGGGGGGCGTGGAAGCCATGCTCCAGGAGGGGAGGGCCTACTCCCCGGGCTTGTTTTACAGCGAGGCTACGCTCAGAAAGCGGACACGCTCCTCACTCCAGATCTCGGCTCGCTGGGCAACGTGCGGACTCTGATTGTGGAGCGATCGGAGCGGCAGCCGGATTCTCTCTGCCCTCTCGCCCCCAAGGCAGGGGCTCCCGTTAGCAGGGCGGCTCTAAGGAGGGGAGCACACCCAGCCAGGGGGCTCAGTACTTGAGTGGGGGACTGCAGGGCCGGCGGCTGGCAGAGCTTCTTCGCCACAAGCGAAGGCGCGATCGTAGCCCAGGCAGGCACCAGCTTTAACATCTAGCTCGCTATCGTGGGTAACAGTAGCAGCGAAAGCCAGCCGCCCCCAGGACAAGCCGGCTGGGGGCTTGGTCCGTACTCACTTTGCCATGGGCAAAGACCAGAGGGCAGGTGGGCAGGGCACCGGATTAGGACTCGTCTCTGCCACTAACTTGGGCCAGACATTTCCTCTGTCTGTGCCTCTGTTTCGCCTCCCACCCATCCTTGGGATGGCCTGGTTAGATTGACAAGTGTCTTGAGGCAGGAACGGTATGTACAGGGCCTAGCACAATGGGGCCTCTAGAAGTACCATAATATATATAATAGCAACTCCACTGGGTTGTATGTTTCCAGCCGGGTCCTGATCTTCTCCCTCATTGGTATGAAGGGGAGTTATGCTGCTGCTCTCAGCGATCAGAGGCTAGGGTGCTGTGTCCACATATGACGCCCCTGGTGTGATGACATAAAGAAGCAGTCGGCGGGGAGGGGCTACCAGGCGCGAGAAGGTCTGGGAATGACAGGAGGGAGATGCATCCCCTCACTCCCATTCCCCACGGGGGGCATGCCCATGCATTAGGGGGTCCCAGCCACCTGGGGGCTTGGCAGGGGAGCACATTTGAGAGGCGTGTTGCTATGGCAGAAAGTCCAGCCTAGCCCAGCTCCCAGCGTGAGAGAGAATCGCAAGGAATCCAGGCCCGGAATTCGTCCTCCCTCCAGATCGGCTGAAGTTCGCCCTCCCGATTCGCAATGCGCCACTCCCCCCACGCCAATGAGAAAAAAACACCCCAGCTAACCGTTTAGGTAGGCCCTACAATAATACATGCCCGGTGCTCCTGAGCTCCCTCTGCTGCCTGTGCGGTACAATTTCTACAGGCTTTAAAATACAGCACTTGGCCACTCCCTGCAATCACAGTCCTCGGGCTAAGCGCCACAACCAGAGACTGATTTTCCAAAGGGCCCAACGCCCATCTAGGCACCGAAAGGGCCAGGTTCTCCCCAGTACTCTAGCTGTGACACCAATGGCTAGATGGTCACAGGATCCCAGCACCCTCCATGGTGCACTCTTCCGAACCCCCCGGCTGCTTCGGTGTCCGGGGAGGAGCGGGCCTCTCAGAACAGTTCCTCAAACGCAGCCCGCCAGTGACCCTACCCCAGCCTGCCCCAGGTGCCGAGAGAAGTGATCCAACTGACTCAGCAACGCAATCGGGGACGCGGCTCTATAAATAACCGAACTCAGAGACAAAGCAATTGCTGCTCCTCCAGTCAAGGGGAATACGAGTGCGAGCAAGTCGCGAAAGCCCAGAAATAGCGGCCCGGCCCCCGGGAGTTCATCGTCCCCCTGGGCATCGCCACTCTGCTTTGTGGCATCACAAGCCCCCGGCCATGCCCCGGCACTGGGAATCATTAGCAATGTGGCAGGAAGGTGGTGTGCTTCGGCTGGCCCCCGGTGGCACTGATGTCCCCCCTGCCAGCCCTGGTGACAGCTCGGAATGGCTCGTGGCCTGGCTACCGCCTCTCAGACAGCAATAGCCAAGGGGCTGCACTGAACCCAACACCCGTTTGCTCCTCTGCCCCGGGTCAGCCGGCACAGGCGGCTCCTGGGTCCATCTACAATCAGGAGCCCGGCTGGGCCCTGCCTGCTCCAGCACGGCCCCGCTTAGGGATGTGGAGCACGATAACTTCCCTGCCAACTGACAGCAGTGGACCCCTGCGTCTCTTTGCCAGGGATCTCCCTCCATCTGTGTCCCCCTCCCCCCCCAGGCACCATGTATGTGTCTGCCCCCCATCCCCGAATCCTGCCCCAGATCACTGGCACAGTCGCCCCTCCCTTCCCTCCTCTCCCCATCCCAGGCTCTTCCGTGCCCATCTGGCTCGGGGTGAATCTCCAGGAGGGCCGGTCCCGCTTGCTCAGAGGCTGTGACGATAAAGCAGGCACATCTCACGGGGGGGTGAGACTTCCCCTTTCTCACTTCTGCTGCACCCGGGCGGGAGAGGGGGGGCATGACAGTCCAGAGATCAGCAGAGCCCTGATACCGGGCACCCTGCCACTCTTTCCCCGCCCCCACACCCCTTCACAGCTCGGAGCTCCTTCTCCTCTGGGGATCCCCCACCCCCCGAAGGCCACCCCACAGGGGAAGAGGAGTACATACTACACCACTGCCTGTTAGCTCAGGGACATGACCAATGGCTAGCCCTTCCTCCCAAGAGATCCCATGCTGAGACATGCCAAACAATGGATGAGAGGCAGCTGTAGGCGAGTGGAGAGATGGGCAGTCCCGTGCAGAGGACAGAGCACTGGACTGGGGCCCAGGAGACCTGGCTTTGCTGGGTGACCCTTGGGCAAGTCTGTTTCCCTTTGTCGGGTCTGTTTAGATGGTGAGCTCTTGAGGGCAAGGGCTCCGACTCTGTACGCGCAGCGCCTGGCGCAACGGGGCCCTGATCTCAGTCAGGGCCTTTATTCGTGATGCTCAGGCAGCTCCGCCCTGGGAGAAGGGGTTTTACAAAGATCACTGTCCCCGGAAGGCCAGCAATGGGAGAAGAGCCCAGTCAACCCCTGGGACACATGGAGAAGAGGGGCACAATCCAAAATCACCGCCCACAAGGCCAAGACCAGCCACCGCTGCTCAGCCCAGCAGCTGCACGCTCCCACCTCCTACCCCGACAGGCCACTGAGGAGACCCAGCAGGCCTCATCTGCATCCAGTTCTCCTGGCCACGGCACACCACACAAGCAAAGTCTTAACGTCCCTCTAACTGGGCAAATCTCCCACTCTCCTGCGATGGCCCCACACCCCCAGGATGACAGCAATGCGTCCTGCTCCAGCACCTGCCACCCAAACGTTAACAAGCCCAGCCTCCAACCCTGCAGGCAGCCCGGTCAGCCGGACGGCCCGTGCTCTGCAAGTAGGGAAACTGAGGCACGGAGCCAGGCGTGACTCGCCCAAGATCGCCCAGCGAGTCAATGGCAGAGCTGGGCAAGGAACCCGACTCTCCTGACATCCAACCCTCTGCTTTAGCAAAAGGTCCCTCTGCCCCGCAGCCTTACCTCCCCACCCAGGCGCCTCAACCCCTGGGGGTGCCTATGGATAACAGCGCTGCCTGGCTCCTGCCAGAGAGTCTCTCACGGCCCGATTCCCAGACCCTAAGAGTCAGACCCGGCCTGGAATGGCTCGCGCGCCAGCCGCGCTCTGAGCCCCAGCTCACTCCAGGAGCAAGGCTTTGGGTGGGGGAGCAGGCGCACCCTGGGCCAACCCCCCAGCACTTCATCAGCTGCACAACCACAGCTGGGGGCTTGGGAGTGGCTGCTGTGATAATGCACCTGTTCCTGGGGGCTCCACCAGCGGCCGGGCTCCCATCCCCTGGATCTAGGGTGGGTGCAGAGGGTCGGTTACGCACCCCACTGGCGAGGGCACTGGAGCAGGGCGCCGGCCGATATGCACACACATTCATCCACGCCAAGCGAGCCCTCCTGGCTCCCATTCCCAAATCACAGGCACTGGGCCAAATGCTGCCCCTGGTGTAACTCCAGAGAGGAAGCTGGGGTGATTGTAGCCTCTTCTCGCAGGCCCCCAAAGGGGCAGAGGAGCAGCGTGGGGGGGGGGCAAACCCAGATGCCAATGGAAAGACCTCCCCTGAGGTAGGATCAGACAGCTGGTATCCTCCCTTCACCCTCCTCGTCAGCTTCATGATCTCATCCTTATCCTGAGGCTGTCCATCCCTGAGAGAAGCCAGGCTCCTGGGGTACACAGCAGACTCCCCCCGTACCCAGGATGTTCTCCTGCCCCACACTGCTCAGACCCCTCCTCGAGCCAGCAACCCGCCCGCCCCATGCCACAGATCTGCCCACAATGCCAGGGGGCAGCCTCATCCGGCCTGCGGAGAATCCAGCAGCCTCGGCAGCTGCCCAGGCCTGGTTTGGCTTTGGGCTCCGGGCGGGCAGGTGGTGTCTGAAACCAGTCCGCGCTCTGCCAGCGGAAGAGGAAGGCGGGTTCTGCTCGCTCCACCAAATGGGGACGGCTTAATGGGCTAGAGACACGCCACATACCTACACTCCCTGGCATCACCGGTTCAGGGCTGGCTCAGACCTTCACCGGGGTGCGGGGGGACCCACACCCTACCCCACAGTCCTGCCTAGCCCTTGATAGCCCCTTGGCACTTCTCACCCCAGCGAGGGGTTGGCTCTGCTGCACCTGACCAATATTTTCGCCTACCCCCAGCCCCGAACGAGTGTGTACTGGACGGATGCTGTCCAGCCACCCCAGCAGTGGCTGCATTTCATGGGTGCCGGCGCACAGACAGCACGTTGGCACAGATAGCCTGGCACCCCTAGAGTCCAATATCAATGGCATCCCACCCCAGCTGGCCCAATGCTAACTGGGGGCGATGGCGTGACAATCTGGAAAAATCCCCAGGCAGGGAGCTACCGGGTGGCGGGGAGGGAGGTGGCGCATGGGGCTAGATGCTAGGGACTGCTGGGTTCTGATCCCAGCTCTGACACTTCCTCGTGACGTGCCCCAGGGTGGGAATGACACCCCCGTCTAGAATTCTTCGCACCTCCCCGCGGGCGCTGAGAGGGTTCCATTGGCTGGCGCGCCCAGCCCGTTATCCCCACCCTGGCGAGGCTCGGGGACGCCCAGCGGCCTACCTGGATGGGAGCCGTGCTGAACTGGATCTTGCGGTTGGAAGCCAGCTCCTCCTCCTCCGACAGCCCGGGGATCTCCACGCAGCTCGACTCGGGCTCGTACAGCCCGTCGGCCTCCTCGTCCTCGTCCAGCCCGCTCCCCCCCGAGTCCTCCCCCAGCCCACTGTATGCACTGATGTCCACCAGGTCGGCCTCCGAGAAGTCCTCCTTCTTGGACTCATCGCCCAGGTCGGCCTCCTCCTGCCCCTCGGCCTTGCCCTCCTCCTCGGGGTAGGTGTCCACTTCCGGGGCCTGCCCGTGTTTCTCCGCAGCCAGGCCGCCGTTCTCCAAGGCCGCATGCACCGTCACCTCGGCCTGGATCATCTCGGCCCTCTCGGGCCCAGACGCCAAGCTCTTGCTCTTGTCCTGCTCGGCCGCCCTCTCCTCCGCCTGCTCGGCGGCCTCAAACTCCTGCTCCGAATCCCCGCTCTCCTCCACCTCCACCGGCTTGATCTTCCGCACCTCCTGGACGCTCTGGGCCCGTGGGCCCATGGCGTCCTTCTCGCCCGGCCTGGGCGCGACCGGTTTGGGTTGGGCCTTGTCGCCTCTCAGTTGGGGAGCCGGCCCGTCGCCCCCCCTGGCTTCCGCCTTGCCCCCTTCCGGACCCTGGAGGAAGACCCGGGACCTCTTGCTGACGATCTTGGAGTTGAGGGGCCCAACTTTGCTGGGGGTTTTGTGCAGGTTGTTCCTCAAGTCGGCCTTCTCGAAGACGGCACTGAGCTGGCTGACGGTGGGCGACACGGCCTCCGTGTCCAGCTTGTCCAGGGACTCCGTGCTGCCGTTGAACCTCACCACCACATCCAGCTTCCTGTCCTGGAAGCCAGCCCTCTCCTTCCTCAGCAGGAGCTTGTTGGTGGTCTCCTTCTCCTGAAGGCTCCGCTCGAAGATCTTCCGGGTCTCCTGGAGCTTGGAGACCGGCTTGTCGGGCTTGGAGTCGAAGCGGCTCACCCTCTCCGACACGCTGGTCCCCAGCTTCAGCAGCGCGCTGTGGTCCACGTTCTCGTTCAGGCTGCTGGCCCTGGGCAAGGAAAGCCGGACGGGCTTCTCCTTCACCTTGGCCAGGTCGCAGGTGCCCTCGCCCAGCGGGGCGGTCCCCATCTGCAGGAACATGTTCTTGATCCGGTGCACGTTGGAGCCATACTTCTTGTTCCTGGCCTTCTTGGCTTCTTCGCTCTCGGCGGCCCCAAGGGCATCCTTTGTGGCTCGGAGGGCCTGGATCCCCGCTTCGTAGGCGTTCCTGTGGGGAGAGGCGCTTCTCAGGCTGCCGCTGCTGCTGTTGCCGGGGCTGGCGGCGTGGGGCTCCGTCTTCATCATGGTTCAGCGAGGAGCCTTCTCCGGTCGCCCACACCTCATAGCCTCGCTCGGCCTCCTCTGGCTGGCTCCTCTTCCCCACAATGGCTCTCCCTGCCCGCCGGCTCACATCCTCAGCAGAGCCCCCCTAGTGTAGGAAGGGGCTACGCCGTACAGCTGGCATTGTGCAGGCGAAACGGGAGCAGGGTGGCGAGGAGGCAGGGCTGGTCGGGCAGGCAGAGCAGGAGCGCTGGATCTCCTAAGGGATCGGCTCAGGCCATTGCCAGCCGGGTGATCAGATTCCCTCCCCCGCCCCTCGCCCCTTCTCCTCCTCCTCCTCTTCCTCCCTCTCTCTTTCTGCGCCTGAATGGCTGGTGATGGAGACCGAAGGCTCCAGCTCTTCTGCAATCAGCACAGCCTACCGCCCCGGCCTAGGCTCCCTCTGGGTCTTAGAGAGATCACACAGGCCCTTCTCTTCTTCCCCGCCTAAAGGAAGCAACAGGGCCGTGTGTCCCCTGCAAAACCCCTAAGCCACTGAGCTAATCGCCCCAGTAGGAGGGGGCTGGGACAACGAAAGCCCCCCAGCTCTGCCATCGACTTATTGAGAACAGCGACAAACTCGACTCAGCCCCCTCTGGTGCGGCCGGTTCTCTGGGCGCCTTTCGCAGGGGGACAGATCCGCTCTTCCCCCTCCAAGCCAGTTACCACGTCCCCCTTTGGCTGCCCCCGACCCCGTCCCGCCCTCCATGGCACGAAGGCTTATTCGTTCTCAGCCTAGCTCCGGGCCAAGGCACGAGGCAGAGTCCTTGCCCGTCTGCAGCAGCGGTGCTGTCCTGCGGGCCTGTCCTGGCTCTAAGCGGAGGCTTCCCCTTTTCCCTGGTGATCTGGGGGACCCCCGCTGGGAGGGAGGCTGGGGGCAGCGCTTCAAGGGGTCGGAAAAAGGGGTGTGTGGGCAGTGGGGGGGTACTATCATAATTGGGGAATAGCAGCTTTGGTGGGGGAGGGGCTTCAGGTGCACCCCTCAACTCCCTGGCTTGATTGTTCTTGATTTGCCGGGTCCGTTTCCAACGCCCACCCCCCAAACACTGGCCGGGGGCACCTTTTAGGTGCTGCTGTGGTTGTTCCCTGCAGCCTTTGCAAGGCAGGCCGGCTGAAGCCCCAGTTGGGATCTGGTTTTCAGAGGGGCAATTGCATTGGGCGCATTCATCTCCTTTGAAAATCAGGTTGCGGGGCACCTGGCCGGAAGAGACCTGCTTTGCCGAGGCGCTGTTGACAGAGGCTGTGGCTTGGCTCCCTGGCGAAATCAGCCCCCTAAATACCGTGCTGGCCGCCTACCGTTAACCACGTGAGTTAGAAGACGCTGGCCTGTGGTTGCAGTGCTACGGCTCAGTCACCGTACGCTGCTCTGATGCCTAGCGTCTCTCCCCTTAGAAATACTTTGACTCTGACATGGCCACTCAATGCCATCAGATTGTGCCCATTCATGAACCCACTGGGGGCAGAAGTCAGGGAGTTCACAGCATCACCTCGCAGTGGAGAGCTTCGAGGGGCCAAATTCATCCCTGGGGAAACTCCACTTGACCCCCTAGGGGCCTGGCTTCTCCTCTCCCTTACCACCATGTCAATCTGGAGTAACCCCTCTGTTTATTACTCGTATTATAGTAGTGTCCAGAGGCTCCAATCAAGCTCAGAGTCCCATCCTGCTAGGCGCTGCGCAGACACACCGCGAGAGGCAGACGCCAAAGAACTCACAAGCTAAAGAGACAGGCAAAGGGTGGGAGGGGAAACTGAGGCACAGAGCGGCCAAGGGACTTGCCCATGGTCAGAGGCAGACCCAGGAAGAAAACCCAGCGCCATCCAGCCCTACACACTGCCTCTCTATGTTCTGACCAAGTCACAGAGGAATCAGGCCCCACGGGGTTTGATTTCAGCTTCCCCGCATCCCGCAGCGCTGTCCCTTGAGATCTCAGGAGGCAGAATCTGAGCGGCAGACACACGAGGGTCGGGGTGTGGGGAGGAACGAAAGGCCGCAGGGCTCAGCTGCAATGGGTCAAAGCTAGTCCTCCTCTTCGCCATGGCACGCCAGCCAAGCAGCGCCCGTGTGTCCTTCAAAGCTGCTGGATGCATCTGGCCACCTCCCCGCGTCTCAGCTCCCCCACTGGTAAAACGGGGCTGGCGATCCGCCCCCGGCGGCGTGCAAGGCCCGCTCCCCGCAACGCCCTTGGGGGTGCTCATCGGGAACCGCAGGGCGCTGTCGCTGTCGACCAATCGCTCCGGCGACACGGGGCAGCGCTCCCTCCAGGCTCTCGTCTCCAGCCAAGACTCCCAGCAGCGAGGAGTCAAACTGGGGCGCCTTGATTCTGGGAGGATCGAGGCGAGACGCCTTAGAGGGGCTGGATTTTCAGAAGGCGCCTACCCCTTTAAGGGGTCTCGACCTGGGCCCCCCAAATCACTAGTCCCCTTGGATAGGCAGGAGTGGGTTTCACCAGCCACGCCATGTCTGGCCTGGCTCCCTTCCCTTTCCCAAGGCCCCCAGCACGGGAACCAGGCGGCACCAGGACCCTGAAGATGCCAGATGACAAAAGCTCCCCCTCCGCTACGTTGCTTCCTGCATCTTCTGCCTTTTTGTGTGTGAACCAGCACAGTTATACGTCCCCCACCTTTTCCTTCCCCCTCTGCAGTTCTCCCTCCCCCCGCCTCCTTCCACCCAAATCCCAGCCCCACAGCAGCTGCAGAGCGGGCAGGGGAGGGTTTTGTACTCGGATACAGGGCAGAGAGCCGAGGAGCAGGGATCCAAACCCACAGCACTCTGCCACCCCATGCCAGGCTGCAATTGATTTTTACACCACAAACACCTTCCCCCCCACCCGCCAGCTGCAAGAGCTGATTCTACCTCTGGCCTGACTCATCTGTCCTGCAAACCCACCGACCTCAAGCCTGGGCATTTAACCCTTGCCAGACAAGAGGCAAGAGTTATATAAAGGGAAAAGGCATGTTATGAAACTCCCCCAAGCGCCTCTAGCCCCATGTGATCTGCATCCCTCACCTTGATTTATTAGTCATTGGGACGACGGTCACCCCCTACAGGCCCCAGCTGAGATCAGGGCCCCATTGTGCCAGGCGCTGTACGTGTGAATAGCAAAATAATACCTAGATCTTACATAAGAACGGCCACACTGGGTCAAACCAATGGTCCATCTAGCTCAGTATCCCGTTTTCCGACAGTGGCTGGAGCCAGGTGCTTCAGAGGGAACGAACAGAACAGGACAATTATCAAGTGATCCACCCCGTGCCGTCCTGTCTCAGCTTCTGGCAGTCAGAGGTTTAGGGATGAGGTTGCGTCCCTGACCATTGTGGCTAATCGCCATTGATGGACCTTTCCTCCGTGAATTGATCTAATTCTTTTGACCTTCACAGCATCCCCTGACAATGAGTTCCACAGGCTGACTGTGCGCTGTGTGCAGAAGTACTTCTGTATGTTTCTTTTAAACCCGCTGCCTAGGAATTGCTTTGCGTGAGCCCCGGTTCGTGTCGTACGTGAAGGGGTAAATAATGCTTCCTTAACTTTCTCCTCACCATTCCTGATTTTATAGACCTGTCTCATATCCCCCCTTAGTCGTCTCTTTTCTAAGCTGAGAAGTCCCAGTCTTGTTCATCTCGCCTCCTTTGACGGCGTGCTTTTCCTCAGAAGATCTCCACAGTCTTTGCAAATGAGATAAGCATCAGGGCCACCCGGGGGGCAAGTGGGGCAATTTGCCCTGGGCCCGACAGGGGCCCCGCGAGCCCTGGCCGAGAATCCCTTTCCTTGCTAGAGGCGCCTTTTTAATTTTTACTCACCTGGCGGCGCTCCGGGTCTTCAGCGGCACTTCGGCAGCGGGTCCTTCACTCGCTCCGGGTCTTCAGCGGCACTTCGGCAGCGGGTCCTTCACTCGCTCCAGGTCTTCGGCGGCACTTCGGCGGCGGGTCCTTCACTCGCTCCGGGTCTTCAGCGGCACTTCGGCGGCGGGTCCTTCACTCGCTCCAGGTCTTCGGCGGCACTTCGGCGGCGGGTCCTTCACTCGCTCCAGGTCTTCGGCGGCACTTCGGCAGCGGGTCCTTCACTCGCTCCGGGTCTTCAGCGGCACTTCGGCAGCGGGTCCTTCACTCGCTCCGGGTCTTCAGCGGCACTTCGGCGGCGGGTCCTTCACTCGCTCCAGGTCTTCGGCGGCACTTCGGCGGCGGGTCCTTCACTCGCTCCAGGTCTTTGGCGGCACTTCGGCGACGGGGGGCCCTTCAGTGCCGCCGAAGATCCGGAGCGAGTGAAGGACCCGCCGCCAAAGACTCGGAGCGCCACCCGGTGAGTACAAGCGCCGCAGCGGGTGGCGCTTTTTTTTATGTCTGCTCCTCTAAAATTGCTTTGCCCCAGGCCCCCTGAATCCTCTGGGCGGCCCTGCTACCCCCACGTGGGGAAACTGAGGCCCGGAGAGGCGAATTAAGAGACAGTCTCTGCCCCAAAGAGTTTCCAGGCTAAGTAGACAAGACAGAGAAAAGCGTCACCAAGCAGCGCGGAGGCAGAGTTGGGAACAGAACCTGGTCTCTGATCCCAGCTTGGACCCCGGAGCTTGGGGACTAGACCACACAGGCCTTACACGAGACAAGACAAAGGGAAAACAGAGAGAGGCCTTGTCCAAGCAACAGCAGAGCTAGGCCGAGCACCCGGGACTCCTGAGTTGTATCTACTCCCCCCGGCGGCCTTGTACTGGGGGCAGCTACATCCTCACTACCACTGCTACCCGCGCCAGCTACTTACCCCCTACCGGTTCTGCAGTAACCCCTTCGTCTGCAGTGTAGCCATACCCATAGCAAGAGGCAGCCCCTCCCCAGGTCGAGACCCCTTAAAGGGGTAGGCGCCTTCTGAAAATCCAGCCCCTCTAAGGCGTCTCGCCTCGATCCTCCCAGAATCAAGGCGCCCCAGTTTGACTCCTCGCTGCTGGGAGTCTTGGCTGGAGACGAGAGCCTGGAGGGAGCGCTGCCCCGTGTCGCCGGAGCGATTGGTCGATAGCGACAGCGCCCTGCGGTTCCCGATGAGCACCCCCAAGAGAGCTTACAGTCTAAATAGACAAGACCCAGGAAGGAAGGGCCATTATTCCCATGGCAAATGGAGGCCCAGAGGGAGTCAAGATTCAGCCAGCACCAGACTTGAACCCAGATCGCTGATCCAGGGCCCTGACCACTCCCCCACGCTGCTTTAACTTGTCATGCCCCTCCCCCCTGGGCGGCACGGGCTTTTCCTGCAGTACCGAACAATTCGCAGTCATCTGGGCCAAGAGACTGGACCGTGGAGAACCAGCCTTCCGCTCTACTCCGCGCTGAGGAGGTCTCAGCTAGAGCAGGGTGTCCAGTTCTGGGCGCCACCTTTCAGGAAAGATACGGACAAATTGGAGAAAGTCCAGAGAAGAGCAACAAAAATGATTAAAGGGCTAGAAAACAAGACCTAGGAAGGAAGATTGAAAAACTTGGTTTTGTTTTGTCTGGAGAAGAGAAGACTGAGGGGGGACATGGTAACAGTTTTCAAGGACGTAAAAGGTTGTTACAAGGAGAAGGGAGGAAAATTGTTCTTCTTAACATCTGAGGCTAGGACAAGAAGCAATGGGCTTAAATTGTAGCAAGGGAGGTTTAGGTTGGACATCAGGAAAAACTTCCTGTCAGGGTGGTACTGGGATAAATTGCCCAGGGAGGTTGTGGAATCTCCATCATTGGAGATTTTTAAGAGCAGGTTAGACAAACACCTGTCAGGGATGGTCTAGCTAATACTGAGTCCTGCCATGAGGGCAGGGGACTGGACTAGATGACCTCTTGAGGTCCCTTCCAGTTCTATGATTCTATTAGCCACAGATTGCTCCCCCACAAACTCCAGTACACATCCAAACCAAGCAATATTAGTCATTTCAATACCTGAAGGATCCCAAAACATTTTAACAAATTGATGTATTGTCTACACACAGGGATCATTGTACCCACTGCTGAAATGCGGCCACTTCTGGGGGGGAGGAGAGCACAGCCGCTGTTTAGCAGCAATGCCATGCCAGACTGCTGAGTTCAATCCAACTGGAAATACAGCGGGAGAATTTGAAGCAGACAGAATGCACTTTTCCAGCCAGGACCCTGGGATCGACACCCTGACTCTCGTCCAATTGCACTGGAAATTAACAAGCGCAAGAAGCCAGGAACTTGGCTTCACGGCTCCCGCAGAGAACGGCTCTTCCAGCAGCACGACCTCAAGCTGGAGGATTGATTCAACCACGAGTCAGTGGGAAGAGCAGTGAATCACCCACAGCTCTGCCTGCAGCGCTCTTCGGAGGTCTCCTTCAAGTGCTGTCCCGGATTAGCTTGGGAGGTCACACAACACGCGCTGGGATGGCGGCCAGGCAGGTCTGTTGCAGGTGTGAGGCAAACTCGCACGGCACAGCTCCGCCGAGTAGGCTCCGAGCGGCCCTGGAATGCTGCTTTCTATTCCAGCCCTTCTGTTCACCACTCCCGCAACCCGGGGAGACCGGCTATTCTAGTACTGGAGCGCCGAGCATTTCCCTTCTGACCGAGAGGCCCCGTCTCTTCTCACACGCCTACACACTGACCCAATCTGGCCCAGCCCTGGGGTCCCCCACATCTCTGCCGAGGCCCCTCAACCATGACCATTCTGACCTGCCATGGTCAGTTCTCGGCATGGTGCTGACCTGCTGCTCTCTCCCTGCCAGGATCCCCACCCCCACAACAGGTGCTGTCAATCATCCACAACCAAATCAGGCAGTGGTCTGGGTCTGTGATGCAGGCAAATACCCAGGAAGTTGGGAGCCCTTGAGCCTTTTAAATCAGGAAATACGGTTTCTGCTCTCCCGGGGGCGGAAAACATTCAGTGTCAAATCAATTACAACTGGCCACAGATATCCCATCGTACCAGGCCGTCCTCCCTCCCTTTCCCCCGCGGGGAAATCCAGGGACAAAACTATGCCATAGTCTGCACCCAACGCTGTATTTGCCAAGCCCGTGTTAGTGTTTCCACCGGAAAGATAATGGAGCGAGGGCTGCCAGAAACGCACGCCGTCCAACCTTCCCCGACAAACAGACTCGCTCACCGAAACCATCTGTGTGGAGAACGAATCAAACACAGGTCGAGGCGGGGTTCTCCGCACACGCCGTGCAGGGGCCAGGGTAGATACCCTCGGGTTCTGGTGGGTGAAGAGTTGCTCTGGAAGCAGGAGCCGAGGACCAGCAAGGGACCTGGGAAGAATGAAAATGAGTGATATTGACCAGTTCTTAGCCTGCCTAAGAAAAGGGGCTAGGTGTGGGCAATCTAGGCCAATCTGTAACCAAGCCAGCAGGTAGCCCGGTAGGGACCCAGAGGGAGAACGAATGAGCAACTGACACCAATTCCTAGCCTAGGGTGACCACACAGCAAATGTGAAAAATCGGGATCGGGGTGGGGGGAAATCAGAGCCCATATAAGAAAAAGACCCAAAAATCGGGACTGTCCCTATAAAATCAGGACATCTGGTCACCCTATCCTAGCCCCTCCAGCAGGGGTCACTGCAAGAATGGGATGGATGAGACACCCAAGAGGCAAACTAGCGCCTCCTTGAGCCAGAAGGGGCACAGTACAGAATAAAACAAGGAATCCAGTGAAAGCTCCCCTGCCAGCCCCGCTGGACTAAAACTGGACTGGGTTTCAGGCTCAGCTGGAGGAGACAGGTGAGTTCTGTAAAGCCAGGACTATAAACACCCCACAGTGGAGAGGGGAGTTCCCACCTCTGAGTTATTGTTTCAGGCTCTCTGCAGACCCAGACGGCCCCGTGTCAGTTACGCTCAGCCCTGAGGGTTGAGGTTTTTTTCTTTTAATGGAAGCGGAGATTCGGCACAATCTGAGTATGTTCTGCAGGCCACCTAAATGTATATTGCCGTGTGTGTCCAACCCCCCCGACTGCATGCTTGCTACGGCTGAATTGGGAGGCCGAGTTTAAACGTAGTCACACCTAAGCACTGATCAGACACTCATGGTGCTGAGCCGGTGACGCTGACTGAGGAGATGTGATGGGGAGAGTCAACAGATGAGAGGCACCGATTGGACAGCCAGGCATACCCAACATTCCCCTCACGGGGATCGGAATAGAGCCCAGGAGTCCTGACTCCCAGGCACCTGCTCAAATTGCTATTCGCTCCCTCATAAGCTGGGTTAAGCTACCTCCACTCCCAGCATCACTTCATTACAGTCCCTAGAGTCACACCACGAACAAACCTCTCGCATCATTCCCTCCCTCCCCACTGCAGTTTCAGAGTGAAACACAGGCTCCCGCTTCACTTCCTGTCCTAAACTTGCTGCCGCATCCCACCCCAGAGATGGCCGCACATCAGCGCCGGGCGGTGCTCTGAGGGTGCTAGCTTCTCTGAAATCAGCTCCGGTGCCAAGGGGGTGAGATGGGGAACGAGGATCGAGCCCCTGCCGTTTGCCAAACCAGTTTGTCGAGAGCCCGGGGGATGTTCGGTTGAAAGGGACTTCATTAAACGGCAGCCGTTATTAATTATTAATCATCATTATTAATAGGCACGACGGTTCCATCGCCCCGGGGGGGAGGAGGGGTATTTCTTTTCTGCTCACTGGTCCCCTCCCAGTCCAACCCCATCCATTCTCCCCACTATCCCCCTGGGGTTCAAACGTTTTCCAGATCGCTCTCCCAATGCCCACCCATCTGGGGTTTCTCTGCCACAGGCCCCTTCCAGGAACTCCCTTTGCTTTCCAACTATTTAAAGGGCCCGGTCGCTCTGGATTCTTCTCTCTGGACCTGCTTACTCTTGCTTTGACATGAAGGCAGCTCAGTTGAGGTGTATCCCCAGCTGGTAACAGCCTCCCTGACAATCTGCCCCAGCAGCCAGCTGGCGTCCGGGTACTGTACTGGCCCTACTCTCAACATCCAGCACAGGGAGAGTGTTGGGGGCATGGCCGGGATGCCTAGCACTATGGTTAGCCTCTGCTTCCCTGAGGATCATGGGATACACAGCACAGATTTAGAGCAGCCTAGGTGCTGCTCTAGTTTACATCTGGGTCCTGCATGGCCCTACCCAGATAAAGGGAGTGCACATGGGCTTTAAGCCATCATCTTACCCCATCCCTGTCCTGGAGTAACTACGAGTCAGGGTCATTGACTTCAATGGAGCCATTTCCAGTTGGCACCGGTGTGAGATCAGAATCAAGCCCTCCGGTCCGGGTTTGCCGGAGCTCAGTACGTTGGGTGCTGATCACTTTAGCAAAGCTGGGCCCAGCGGTGGGCGCTGAGCCCTTGGGAATCCGCGTATGGTCGCTTTCTTCCCCAATCCCTCCTTCACCCAGGGAACAGATTCCTCACTCCAACAGCCCCCGTTCGCATTCACACGGGGGCTCCCTCGCAACCACCTACAATCGAGCGCACGACTGCTATATTTAGCCTCCTTTTTTCTCTCGATAAAAGCCCTGCAACGATGTATTTCGGAAATCAGCCACGCCAGCGCGGGGGCTGCACCCACCTGCAGGGAAGGGGAAGGGCTGGAGGGAGCCGATGCTGACAGGCATTCGCTGAGCCTGCAGCCTGAGCGGTCGGCGGAGCTGCTCACAGCAACGGCGTTTCAAAACACCTAAAGCCCCGAGGGAGTTGCATCCGGTGGTGCGGGCTAGTGGTTAGTGCAGGAGTCGCGGCAGCAGGACGCCTGGGTTCTGTTCCCACCTGGGAGGGAGGGAGCTCACACAGCCAGAGAGTTCCTTAAAGTGGAGTTTAGTCTACAAGTTAGAGCCCAACCATCTGGATTTCTGGGTCCCATTCCCAGTATTAAGGGGGAGGGTAATCTCATGGTTAGGGAAGGGGACTGGGTGCCAGGACTCCTGGGTTCAACTCTGGACTCTACCACCGACTTGCTGTTAAACCTGTGGCAAGTCACTTAATATGGTTAGCAGCACCTAGCTTAGGGCAGGAAATGAAGAATACCAAATCCAGTCGAGGCTGCAGGGTGAAGTTAGGGGGCGCAGAACATAAGCAAGCGAACGTGCTTTAAAATAATGGGCTAAAAACATGGTCAGCAGAGTGATCTCATGGGCAGAGGGGGGGGGGGGTTGGGAGTCAGGACTCCTGAGTTCTATTCTTGGCTCTGGACAGGAACTGGAGTCTCATGGTTGGGGGGGAAGGGGGCTGGGCACTGGGACTCGTGGGATACAGTCTTGTCGGTGCCACTGACTGATTCACTCTGTGGCCTAAGGGGGAACCACTTACCTCACTGGGTTTCACAAATGGGTATTAGACGTAAGTGCCTCTCCTGGGCATTGGAGCCTTAATTCGTTAATGGGCCGAAAAGGCCAGGAGCATCCAGTGAGAGATGCTATGGAGGGCGTGTGAGGGGTCAGTCTCCTCCACTCTTAATACCGGGGGGCTGCAGAAATGCACAGCTGGATATTCACGTGCACAGAGATACGCACGCGTGTGCACACACGGCCACACACACACAGCGGCGCGTGCACGGAGCTACATGTAGACGGACACACGAGTACGTGCACCCGCTTGTGCGCACACAGGCTGACGCACGTGCGTGTGCAGGCACACGCATCGACACACACTCGCACACGCAGGTGTTCGTGCGCACACATGCACGGCTCTCTCCCCATGCCCTGGAAACGTGTGGGCCAGCTTCCAGCTTCCAGTGAGTTTCTAGAGCAGGTCCACGCCCTGGGAAATAGGGCTCTGTAATGTGAGCGAGGCCGGAGCGGCCTACGTGAGCGCAGCTGCCCCCAGGGAGCCCCGCAGAGGAGAGAACATCACACTGAGGAGCGGAGCAAGAATCTTAATGGGGACTAATGAGGCTACTGGCTTTGCTCCCTGCAGCTCCCCCACAACTGAGACACCCCTCCCTGCAGCCTCCCCCCCCAGCTCAGACAACCCCCAGGGTTACCCCACTAGCTCAGACCCACCCTCCCCACAGCCTCCCCCCAGCTCAGACACCCCCCCCACAACTGATCTCAGCCTCCCTCAGCTCAGACCACCCCCCTAGGGTTACCCCACTAGCTCAGACCCGCCCTCCCTGCAGCCTCCCCCCCAGCTCAGACCACCCCCCTAGGGTTACCCCCCCAGCTCAGACCCGCCCTCCCCGCAGCCTCCCCCCCAGCTCAGATCACCCCCCTAGGATTACCCCCCCAGCTCAGACCTGCCCTCCCTGCAGCCTCCCCCCCCAGCTCAGACCCCCCCCAGGGTTACCCCCCCAGCTCAGACCTGCCCTCCCCGCAGCCTCCCCACCAGCTCAGACAACGCCCCTAGGGTTACCCCACTATCTCAGGCCCCACAGCTCAGACCCCCCCCACAACTGATCTCAGCCTCCCTCAGCTCAGACCCCCCCCTCTGCAACCTCCCCCCCCAACTCAGACCCTCCCTCCCTATGGCCACCCCACTAGCTCAGACCCGCCCTCTCTGTGGCCTCCCCCAGAGCTCAGACCCCCCCCCCCATGGCCACCCCACAGCTCAGACACCCCAACCCCCCGCCCGCGCCTCCCCACAACTCAGACCCCCCCCCTGAAGCCTCTCCCAGCTCAGACCCCCCCCCGTGGCCTCCCCCCAAGCTCAGTTCCCCCTCCCTACGACCACCCCCAGCTCAGATCTCCCCCCCCCCAGGTCTCCCCACAACAGATCTCAAACTCCCTCAGCTCAAACCACCCCCCTTCCTGCAGCCTCCTCCCGCCCAGCTCAGACCCCCCCACCCTACGGCCACCCCTTCAACTCAGCCCCTCCTCCCTGCAGCCTGCGCCCCCCTCCCCAGGCAAGGCCAGGCCCCCCCTCGCTGCCCCACCCAGCTAAGAGACGGGGCAAAGGGCAGCCCGGTGAGAACCTCCCACAGCAGCTGGGGGCTGTGGTAGCTCCGCTCAGCGCCTCTCCCCCTGGTGGCCGTCTGCCCGCACTGCACTCCCCCCCCCCCCGGCGGTGCCAGCCGCCCTCTGCCCCCCCCCCACCCGGGACCCTCCCCGGGTGCTGTGTTGGCCCCGCCATGCAGGGTGCATCTGCCGTGTGCAACGCGCCCTCGGCACACGTGTCTGCAGCCTGCCCCCGCGCCCTCCTCCCGGGCTACCGCACCCCCTCCCGGTGGCAGTGCCCAGCCTCAGGGAGGGGGCAAAAGCTGCCCCCTTGGCCAGCAGCTGGCGAGGCAGATGCACCCTCCTCCCTGGAAAATGCATCCTCCCCCGGCAGGGTCATCGCTGAGGGGCCCCATCCTGCACCTCGACGGGAGCGTTGCCACCGAGCGGAGGGAGCAGGAGCGGGGCCCCCAGAGCTGGAGGGAGGCGGGCCCCCCTTTCCCTAACTGGGGGAAGCTGGGGAAGCCGGCCGTCCAGCATGCAGGCTGCTCTGTGGTTATCCCCCCGCCCCCCCGCCAGCCCCGCTCTCCACCCACCCTCCTCTGCCACATCCCCGGGCGAAACAGGCCAGGCCGCTCAGCAGGCAGGGAGCTGCAGCCATGTGTTAATTACAGGCCTGTTGCAGAACATAAAAAGCCCCTGCCAACAAGTCACACACCCCGGGAACAAATAATCACAGACCCTGGCATGGGCGGGCACATACCTGCCAAGCCCGCTGCCACGCTGAGATGGCGGGGAGGGGGTTAAAGGACCCTCCCCACCCCCCCTCAGCCTGCAGCCTCCTTGCTTTCACTCTGCAGCGGGAGGTGCCCTGTGATGCCCATCACCCCACCTCCTGGCAGAGGGGGCAGGAGCTCACTGACAGCAGGATGTCAGGATGGGGGGCAAGGCCATGGGTCGGCCCTGCCCCATCCTCCCCTCTCCAATCTCTTGCTCTTCCTCTAAAGGTGTGGGGGTACCTCTGGGGTGGGCCGGACTTGCCCAAGGCCACCCAGGAAGCCCACGGCCGAGCCTGCAGTTGAACGCAGTTCTCCGGAGTCCCAGTCCAGTGGCTGCTCCACTAGACCATCTCTCCGCCTGGGACACCGGCAGCGCTGTAGAGATTCCACCTTAAACGAGCGGAGGAAACACACGCGGCCCTAAATCTAGAAGCCACTCGCACACGGGCTTGGAGGCCGGGGCGGAAAGCGGGGAGGGTGGCTGGTTAGGGGGAGCTGGGCTCACAGTGGAAACAGGCAGGAGATAATCTATCCACAGATCATGCTCTCCACAGGCAAATAGGCTCACGCAGCCCTCTCCTGCTGAGGAGGGGTGTTGTTTGCAGGGCCGGCGCTTCCATTTAGGCGATGTAGGCGGACGCCTAGGGCACCAGGATTTGGGGGGGGCGGCATTTTGCCGCCCTCGGCGGCAATTCGGCAGCGAGGGTTCTTCCGCGCTCCGGGTCTTCGGTGGCAATTCTGCGGCGGGTCCTTCACTCGCTCCGGGACCCGCCGCCGAAGTGCCCCGAAGACCGGGAGCGCGGAAGGACCCCCCCGCCGCAGAATTGCCGACGACGACGACCAGGAGCGCGGAAGGACCTCCGCCTAGGGCGCCAAAAACCCTGGAGCCGCTCCTGGTTGTTTGTCCCACTTCTATGGGGGGGTCTCTCTACCCCTTGTCCCTCCACCTCAGCTGCCAGGGTCTCCCCAAAACTCCCCTGCACGCACCCAGCACCCGAGTCTTCCCATTCGCCCTCTTTGTTCCAAATCAAGAGCGGCGGTTTCCCTCCTCGGAGGCAAAATACCACAGAATCGCTCCCTAAATCTGTGCAGTGCAGAGGTCCCAGGCTCAGCGCCGTCCTGCTGCGCATCTCGCATGCAGTCGGGACACGGGAGAGGAAAGGACAAAAAGCCAGGCCCGGAGGGAACAGGTGACCTGACTTGAGCCTTCGCCGGTCAGAATGTTGCAACGTTTTTACTAAATGTAAACATTAAAGGAGGAAGAATCAGGGGGGAAAACGGATGTAATTTTTGCAAATTTCCTTCCCCCCTCCCACAATTTTTGAGCTGGATGAAATGTTACAGATGTAAGGGGAAAGGGGGGGCGTTGTTTTGAAAACGTCCCTATCTCTAATGATTTAGGCTTGCACTAGGGCAGCTGTAAATAACCCAGAAGCCCTGAGTGCAAGACCAGAGCCTGATTGCGCCAGGAGCTGTACACACCATTTTGGGGCTGAGGAGTTTGCAATATAATTAGACAAAGGATTATTTCTCCCCATTTTACAGGTGAGGAACTGAGGCTGAGAGATGGAGTGGAGAGGAGGAGAAAGGAGAGAGACAGACTGAAGAAAGGAGAGTGGGAATGGGATAAACGTGAATGAAAAGATAAATGGAATCTATATACTGTCCAGGGGCCCACTCAAAACAGCTGCCAAAGTTTGCGCTTCCCCTGCGGTTTGGCTTCCCCTTTGCCCCTGTTTCACATGTCTTTGCAAGTCTAATGTTAACCCCTAAGGGAGTGTACTGTCACCACTGCCCTCTAGGGGATGGAAGCAGAACTGTTGTGTATGTCCTAAGCCCCATTCTCCTGAGAGATGAGGGCGATTCTCCGGTCCCTCACCACAGGGAGCTGTGATCTGCGAACAGGAGGAGCTGAATTTTGTCCCCACTGTTTTCCTAGAGGCCCGTGTCCTGCAGCATAGTGACCAGTGTGTAGCCTTTATCCTCTCCCTGTCCCCGTTTCATTGTGCTAGAGATGGCCTTTGCTTACCCACAACGCTCAGCATCTGTTCAGGCTCCCTCCCCACCCCTCATCTCCACCTATCCGTGACACTTCAACCCGGCCCTCTAGGGCTGGGCAAGAGAGGGGAATCCTTTCCGATTGCTCATTCAGTCCTTGGCTTTTCTGTACAGAACGTGGCTCTCCACCGAGAACAGTGGCTTCAGGGGGTTGGACTAGATGACCTCCTGAGGTCCCTCCCAACCCTGATAGTCTATGATTCTATGATCTGTGTGGTTTGTATTTTCATCCACTAGATCCCTTGAATTGTATAGTTAGAGAAATGGGAGCTGCCCCTTCGAGAGACCCCGGAGTGGGGTCTGTGGGCAGAACGGGCCGGGTGTGGGGAGATCTGGAGGACTCAGCTCACAGTAACGGTAGTGAAACCTAGGCCTGATCAGTGAAGGTGTCTCGCCGAATTCTGCCTCTCTTCCCCACGTCGGTGAGTGGCCCCTGGCTCCTCGAGTCGCTCCCCTGATTTCAATGGGAGCCGTCCAGGAGCAAGACGCTGCTCGGCGTGAGTAAGGACACGGAGACCTGATCCATGGGGATCGGTTAGACCCAGAGGGGACATCTGCTCTGGTGGAGCTGGTCTGAGACCCTCTAGCTCATTCCATGTAGACCGCACACCGGATGGGCACGGTGGTCGATCGCGCCCGCCTGCTGTGGGTGTCAGCCGGTGCCCTAGAGGCAGGAGGCTCTGCCGGTGCTAGACCAACGCCTGGAGCTTTCCAATGGCGCCTCTTCATCCCTTCCCTATCTGACAGGAGACGGCCAAGCCAACTGGCTTGAAAGCCGGCGTCACTCCAGCTGAGATGCTTCCAGGAGTCTTTGGCTCCTGCCGCCCAGTGTGCAAGCGCAGGATGGCGTCATTAGGGTTAGTCGGCCTCTCCCGGGTCGGTGGGGGCTAAGACCTGAGCCCCCCACCGTTGGGGCCAGCTCTTCCCAAGAGCTCAGCACGCTGGGGGCAAACTCGGCCCTATGAAACCATCGCTATCTGCTCTGTATGCAGTGACCTCCGGGGCAAGATTTGCTGGTGCTCACTCCAGCTCCTAGAGACGTCCCAAAAGCCTGCAAGCCACAACTGCCCTCCTGGCTGGCAGCCTTGGCAGAGAGGCCGGGGGCTGAAGGAGCTACAGAGACCACTCTCCCAGCCCAGAGGTGGCTGCATTTTGGTGCCAGGTGATCCTTCTGTGAAAACAGGTTGCTGCTCTGTAAGGGCTCCCCTTTCGCCCCCGGGATGAATCGGAGAAGTGTGGGGGGAGTTGGCACTCAGCGTTACCCACCAGGTTATGGATCTGGCTGGCCTCTGCTTGTCAGTCCCCCCCAGGCCAGGTGGGGCCGTTGGAGGGTGGGACGCAGGGCTCCCCCCCGGGCAGAGGGAGCGGCTGCTCTGTGCATCACGCCACCACAAGCCAGCCTACCCAGCCGCGGTGGGCAGATGAGCCCGAGCGGTGACGATCGCTGAGCCCGGGGCAGGTTCACAGGGAGGTTAGTGGAACAATCCAGCCAGGGCTCGCAGGCCGCATGGCCAGCCCCCTCTCCCTGGCAGTGCCGTCCCCCGAGCCGGGCAAGGGCCCCGGGATCCCGGACACAGCAGAGAATCAGAGCAGCAAGTGGTGACTCTGTGCTGAGACAGCTGGTGCGTGGGAGGTTTTACCTGGCCGGGAGATCAAGGGCTCAGTGGGAGGAAGAAAGGATGGGGGGAGGAGAAGGCTGGGAGGTCTGGCAGACAGGGGCCTAAAACGTGTCTGGATCCAGAACATCAGTCGCCGCTTTCTCCCTGCCCCGCCCGAGCGCTGGCAGGGCTGGGTCCTCCATGGCAGAGGCCGCTCCCCACTCGGCCCTGGGCCCGCAGCCAGACCACCTCCACCTGTAATCCCGTTAGCTCTCCCAGGCTAAGCCGAGTCAGGCAGGGGGCCTGCTTGCCTGGGCCAGGGTGTGTGCGAGGGGCTATCGGGGATTGCTCTGCCCAGGGAGTTGCCACTGAATCCGGCCCAGCAGGGGGTGCTGTTCTGCGGCAGGTCCCCTCATTCCCAGGGGACTCCTGTGAAAACAAGGGGGGTCGTTGGGGCAGTGTCCCGCGGTGCCCGCTGGCTGCAGCATGCTCCTCCACTCCGGGCCCTAAGCTGGCCTCGCTCGCCCTTTCTGCCACCTGCTGGCTCCCCCCTCAGAGGTGGCTTCCTTGTGGTGCCAGGGCGTTGCTGCTGGGCATGGCCAGCGGGAAAACCCCGTGTGGTGCAGCCTCTGGCACTTGTAGCTCTTGGAGAACAAGGCACTGTGCAGTCAGGTTAATCAGCTCTCCCGTTATAACCCCCTGGGCACATACCCAGCGGCACTTGGCTCCCCTGGGGCTGTTAGCTAGACAGCCAGCTCTGGAGCTCGGTCCCAGCCTGTCTAGACTCCCCCCCCACCCCATCCCTCCCTCGCCTTGTCTGTCCTGACGGCCTGTCCCTGTCAATCAGAGCGTGGGTCTGGCTGGATTCCCAGGCGAACGGGGCAAAGATGGCAGCCCGGAGGCTGCTGTGGACTCCTTTCCTTGCGGGCAAGTAACATCCTCTCTCTGCCCCGGGGTTTCTCTGCAGCGGGGGCGGGGGCGGGGGTCTATCTGTGTGGCAGAGCCGGGGGGCTGGGGGAGAGATGCCAGCAGCCAGCCTAAAGGCCCGAACAAGGAGAGGAAGGGGGTAGGGGAGGCTATTCTGAGCGTGACACACGGGGCTCAATGCAATGCCCCTCCCTAGGGGCGAGGGGTGCACAGACAGAGACACCCACCCTGCCACTGGCCCCAGCCCGGAGAGCCACGGGTGACTAACAAGGAGAATCCAGGAACTCGGACGAGCCCAAGCAGCACTGGCTAAATATAGCCAGAGGCGCCCGTGCCCCAAGCTGCAGGCGTAGTGGGACGGGTTTGGCTTCCGCACAGGCCAGGTTCCCCCCCCCCCCCCCCCCAGCGGGCTTGCCGTGCCTGGGACCAGCGGCTGGCTCCGCAAGGCAGGAGGCTTCTGTGGGAAGGTGGCACAGAGCCAACCGAGTTCAGAGCCAGCTGGCGGCCTGAAGCCGGGTCTTGCTCTAAGCTTTGGGGGTTCCGGCTGGGGTCCAAGCTCCCCCCGGGGGGTCTGAAGGGCCTATTTGGGGGGCTGTAGTTTGGTTTGTGGAGGCTGTTATAGGGTGACCAGGTGTCTGGTTTTCGACTGGAACTCCAGGTCGAAAAGGGACCCTAGTGGCTCCAGTCAGCACCGCCGACCGGCCCGTTAAAAGTCCAGTCAGCGGTGCTGTGGAGCTAAGGCAGGCTAGTCCCTACCTGTCCTGGCACCACGCTGCGCCCCGGAAGCAGCCAGCAGGTCCGGCTCCTAGGCGGGGGGGCCACGGGGCTCCGTGTGCTGCCCAAGCACCGGCTCCACACTCCCATTGGCCAGGAACTGCGGCCAATGTGAGCTGCGGGGGCGGTGCCTGCAGGCAAGAGCAGCGCACAGAGCCACTTGCTGTGCCTCCGCCTAGGAGCCAGACCTGCTGGCCGCTTCTGGGGCGCAGCACAGAGTCAGGACAGGCAGGAAGTCTGCCTTAGCCCCCCCCACCCCCGCTGCACCGCTGACCGGGAGCCAACGGAGGTAAGCCTGCACCTGGCCCAGCCCAGGCCCAGCTCAGAGCCCCCTCCTGCACCCCAAACCCCTCATTTCTGGCTCCACCCCAGAGCCTGCACCCCCAGATGGTGCCCTCACTCCCCCAGCCCGGAGGCCCCTCCTGCACCCCAAACCCCTCATTTCTGGCCCCACCCCAGAGCCCACACCCCCAGTTAGAGCCCTCACCCCCTCCCACACCCCACTCCCCTGCCCCAGCCCAGTGAAAGCGAGTGAGGGTGGGGGAGAGCGAGCCATGGAGGGAGGGGCAATGTATTGAGCGGGGGGCAGGGCCGCGGGGCAGGGGGTGTGGCCTCAGGGAAGGGGCGGGGCTAGGGTATTCGATTAGAAAGTTGGCAACCCTAAGGCTGCTCCCTCCCCCTGGGCTCTCGAGTTGGGCGTTTTATGCCCAAGTCTCCCAGTGCTTGGAAGAGGGAGGTGCCGAGCGGCTCCCCCTTTGACCCAGAAGGAGGGGGTCAGCTTGCCCAAGATCACAGGCTCTCTGGACTCACAGGCCCCAGCCACATCCACTCTGCCACACCATTCCCCCCAAGCTTCTCATCTGGCTGGTTGCCCGTTGCACCCCTTGTCTCCTCCTGGCTGGACCTGGGGGAGCCCATGTGGCCACAGGACGCCCGCATTCCGCCAGGCCACCGGCTGTAACCCCGTCCCTCCCGCAGTGGTGTTCCTGGCTGGGCTCCTGGCTGCTCTCCCCGATCGGAACGTCTCCCCCGTGGCCGGAGCCATCTTCGTCCATGAGCTGAAGAGGGAGCATTTCCAGGGGGCCTTTCCCTCCATCCGCAAGAACTACAGCGGTGAGTGAGTGCGCCGGGAGGATCTCACAGCCCCACGCCCGCCCTGGCCCCACGCAAACGGCTTCCTGCATTCCTACTGTCAGCTCAGCCCCATAACCGGGTCTCCACCGGGAACTGGGTCCAAAGGTGGCTGGTACCATTCTCTGTCCACCCTCCAACATGGACTGACCAAGCAGTAGGACTAACAGGAAATGTATATATCAACGCTCCATATACCCCAATATCTAATCTAATCTATCTATCCCCATACACACTCATCTAGCTATCTGTCTACATATCCCAATATTAATCTAATCTATCTATCTATCCCCATACACCCCCAATATCTATCTAATCTATCTATCCCCATACACACTCATCTATCTGTCTACATATCCCAATATTAATCTAATCTATCTATCTATCTATCCCCCTATACCCCCAATATCTATCTAATCTATCTATCCCCATACACACTCATCTGTCTATCTGTCTACGTATCCCAATATTAATCTAATCTATCTATCCCCATACACACTCATCTATCTATATACATATCCCAATATTAATCTAATCTATCTATCACCAGACACCCCCCAACTCAGCAAGCAGGCGCTTGGGGCGGCCAAGGGGAAGGGGCGGCACATCAGGCTCTTTGGCGGCGGGTCCCTCGGTCCCTCTCGGAGGGAAGGACCTGCCGCTGAAGAAGAAAGCCGTGCGGTATGGCTGCCGCCGAAGTGCCGCCGACTGCGATCGCGGCTTTTCTCCCCCCCCCCCGCCGCTTGGGTTGGCAAAAACCCTGGAGCTGGCCCTGCCCCCAACATCTAATCTATCCCTATACACACTTATCTATCTACATACATATCCCAATATTAATCTATCTATCACCAGACACCCCCCATCTATCTATCCACATACACCCCCAATATCTAATCTATCTATCGCCATACACACTCATCTATATACGTATCCCAATATTAATCTAATCTATCTATCACCAGACACCCTCAATATCTAATCTAACCGATCTATCCCCATACACCCCTGATATCTATCTATCTATCCCCATACACACTCATTTATCTATCTATCTACATATCCCAATATTAATCTAATCTATCGTCACCATACACTTCTCTCTATCACCATACATACCCCAATGTCTGTCTGTCTGCAGTATCTCTCTCTCATATACAGCTATCTGCCATTATTATTACTCATTCTGAGTAGCTCTCACTCTGGGTCAGGCCCTTTCCAGCCATGCAGTAAGGGCCGGTCCCTGCTCGGAGGCGCTCGCCGTGGAAGGACAGGCGGACAAGCCGAGGATAGGGAAGGGGACCAGCATCTCTCCAGCTGTCTCTCTAGTGGCCCCTGGGATCTCCAGGGGGAGCAGTGCACACAGCAGTGTAGGGCGTGGCTCCATCTACCAGCCAGGCCGTGGGGTAGGAACTGGCTCCATGGAAGGTCCCATCGCTGTTGGGGTGGTATGAAACTTGGGATGCTGGGATGGTGCCTCCTCTGTCTGCCTCTCCCCAGCTCCCCTCCCTTCTCCCCAGGAAGTCCATTGGGGACTTTGCTGTCGGTTGATTGCTCCCATTGATTTTACATGGAAGGCGCCCAGATACTGCGGTGACGGATTAACCATGTGCATGTGTAACGGATACTTTCAGAGATCCCGTCCGACACCCCCATCACCTTCCACGCCCAACTGCTGGGATACCCCGACCTGCCTAGGTGGCTGCGGTACACCCAACGCGGGCCGTACCGGCCAGGCTATCTCTACGGGTCACCCACCACGAAGGACGTCGGCAGGCAGCTCATCGAGGTACGGGGCCGGTGCTGTCCCCCACAGAGCCCTGGGGCGCTGGCGGGAGGCAGCGTGTTGGTGGGCAGTGGTGTGGCTTTGGGCCATTGTGGGTCGCTTTGTGGCGATGGGTGCTGTTCGGAGTGGTGTGGGTGTATGGGGCTGGAGCGGGGTTCTGGTGGCCTTGGTTGCCATGTGTGTGTGTGTCTGAGGGAGTAAGGACCCATGTTGCTTGTGTGTGTGTGTGTGGGGGGGTGCCTGGCTGTGTCGGCGTAGCCAAGGGGGGCGGTAAACGCTTGGTAAACTTGACTAAACCTAACACAATAAAGCCAAACAGCTCCAAAGTCCTATGGAGACCTGAGCAGGCCGCAACCTGGGGGCTCCCTTTCCTTTTATGCCCAGGGCAGCCCCCTATTGACTGGGCACTCGCGAGCTATCTCCCCATTCAAGGACAACAAGGCAAACCCCCTGGAGCTTGGATTTCTCTGCCGCCTGCCCGTGTCTGCCATTTGAGCCAACCTCCCCAGCAGAAGGAGATGGCCTAAGTGGGACGTGACCTGGCCGGCGGCCATTTTGTTCCGTACGAGGATCCGAAACAATTTCTTCTTCTCCGTGTGGCAGGTGACGGCGTATAACAGACACACGTACGAGACTGTGCGGCAAAGGGTCATCTTCACCATTGTCCCCTCCCCAGGTAACGCCCCCACCTTCCCTGCCATCGCTACCCATACCCGTTTCCTAGCAACCAGCCTAGCCCAGGTCCGTCGCCATCCCCTCGCCTGAGCAGGGCAAGGAGGAGCCAACAACAGCCCTGACCTGATGGTGCAATGATGGACCCATCTGCCATGTCAAGAGAGTGATACCGCCCAGCCCTCCCAGCATCCATTGGAGCGTGCCCCTTCCCCTAGACACCTAAGCATGATGCCAGAGGTCCTGGCCATAAGACTCCAAGGCCCTTATGAGGTCTCTGCAGGTCCAACCCCAATGTCCTCCCAACGGGGTCTCTCTGCTCCCTCACCGCAGACGCCCAGATGCCGTACCAGGCGGAGTTCTTCGTGAAGAACCGAGACGTGGAGGAAGTGCTGCCGGCGGACGCGCAGAAGCAGTTCCAGCAAGCCCTGGACATCATGCTGGAGCAGAAGGACTGGAGTATCATCAACATCACGTCAGCCTTGGACCGGGGAGGCCGTGTTCCCCTGCCCATCGAGGGCAGGAAGGAGGGGTAGGGAGAGAGACCTTTCCCGTTGAACATCAGCTATGACGGGACAGACAACAAACTCCCCATTGGCTTCCATGGTTCTGTGCCTTCTCGAGGCCGCCCAGTGCAAGCGCTCCCGGGGGCCCCCAGCCTGGCCCCTCAGCTCACACTTCTGGGAGACTCCTTAGAGCCAGGGCTTGGCCCATGGGGCCAAAGAGTTCCTAGGCTGGTTCTACCAGTCAGAGAGATCCCAGACTGCTCCCCACAGCCAAGGGGCTCCCGGTCTGTTCCCCACAGCTGTGGGGGCTCCTGGACCATTCCCCATGGCTGGGGGGCTCCCAAGCTGCTCCCCACAGCTTCGCTAGCTGACGTAGGCTGGGGCTGGCAGGACCGACATTCTTGCGAGCTGTTACACCTAACCCCTCTTCCTCCCACCATTCCTGTCCCTCTGTGCGTCTCCTCCCAGGGTTTACATCAAGGTGGGCTCCCGCAGGCCTTTCTCCGACTGCCTGCTGGAGACCAAGTCCTCCGACAACCAGTTCAGGTGCAGCTTGGATCAGCAGCCGGTCATTACCTGCTACGACAGCTTCAGCCCTCAATTCAGAGTCGACTGGTGCAACATTACCTTGGTGAGGGCCTTTGACAATGTCTGCGTTGCCCGGGGTGTCTCATATCCACCCCTTACTACCGGGGCTGGGGAGGGGAGGAATCCTGGCCCGGCGAAATCCATGGGAGTATTGCCACTGATTTCACCTGGGTTTCCTAGACCCCCTGCCCAGAGCTGGCGTCCCATCTTAGTGCACTAGGAGACGCCACCGATTACATATCTCTGCGCAACAGCAAAGGTGAACCTTAGGGCCTCGCACGGTCAATCGATCGGGAATTGTGCTGGGAATCAGGAGACTTGGTTCTATTCCTGCCTCTGCTACTGACCTGCTCGGTGACCTCGGGCAAGTCTCTTCCCCTCCCATCCTTGTCGATTTAGGCCATAAGCTCTCTGGGGCAGGGGTTGGCTCTTGCAATGGCCTAGTCTACACACAAAGCTGCACCTGCTTTAACTAAATCGGTGCCTTTACTTAAACCGATGTAACCTCTGTTTGTACCCTGGCCTTTGTGTGTATGTACAGCCCCTAGCACAGCTGGGCCGTGATCTCAGCTGGCGTCTCTAGGTGCTGCTGGAAGACAAATGCCAGGTCTCAGTAAAAGGGAGGGCGATGCAGCGCAGAGGGGCGCTTGACACCGCAGCGTGATGCTAGCCACGGAGAAAGAGGAACTCTCTGCAGCGTAATAACGAATCAAACGGTCATGTTCACGGGAAATCCCCAGTAACTCAGCTCCCGAATGTATAGGGCCAGCCGCAGTGCTCCTTTCCGCCAGCAGAGGGAGGTGGCTCCTTTGGAGAAGGCTGGGGGGGTAGTGAGCTCCGCCAGGCCCTCATGCAGGGTCTGAACCATGGGGCTGGCACAGTCTCATTAAGTCCGGGGGGGTGGGGAGGAGGCATGGTCCCAGTGCTCAGGAAGTTGGGATAACTGGGGATGCTTATGGGCAAATCCCAGTGGATTCGATAGGAAACGTTCCCCTGGCTGTAGGGCTCCCGCTCCACCCTATGGGAATTAATAGGATGTTTCACTAAAGCTCCCGCTGCGGCAGTCAATAGGCAACCATTATTATTAAGGATCTGTATTAGGGCAGTGCCACCTAGTGGCCCCAACTCAGATGAGGGCCCGGGTGGGCCAGGGGCTGGACCCGCAGCGGGAGTGGCAAAGGGCTCACAGCCAAAGGAAGAGTCTGTCCCTGTTTTACAGCCGGGGAACGAAGGTGCAGGAAGATGGGGGCGTACAGGGAGTGTACGGCACCCCTGGGGTACATCCCTGCTCTCCAGCGTCCCAGTTCACCGCCTTAACCCCAGCCCATCATCCTTTACTTCCTAAGTCCATAGTAATTTCTAGGGATCCCTAGAGGTCTCATCTCTATTCAGTCCTCCATGGGGGAGGCTTCTCTGGTTTCACGCCCCTGCTCTCCTCTCCATCCGGGACCAGAGAAATCCTGTCTGGATAGAACTCATCTCTGTGCAGCGAGCCAGCGTGAGGCCTTGGCGTGACTCCAGCCCAGAGAGCCTCACGTTGTTCTGCTGGCAGCGGGGGCGACCGTCGTCCTGCATAAACTCTACTTCCAGGGCAGCTGCCGAGATGGCTTCCCCCCCCGAGAGACCATGATCGATCCTGACGGCGTCCTGGCTTCTTCTTTCTCTCTTCTCCTCCTTCAGGCCGATCTCTCCAGCCTCAGCGTCACGGAGGGGGTGCCCGTCTGGGGCGACGGGGTGCTGGAAGAGGGCAGCGAATACAACCCCCCCCCAGACTCCCCTGAGAAGGCATTCTTGGCTGACTATCTGCTGACCATCTTGCTACCTCTGCTGGTGGCCCTCCTGCTCGGCCTCCTCCTGGCCTACATCATGTACTGTAGGAGGGAGGGAGTGTAAGTTGGACAGACGCCCCTGGAGCCAGGAAATGGGAAGGGATGTAGGAATCAGCTGGAGACCCCCACCCGCCCCCCGGCTGATTGGGGTGCTCAGGATTTCCCTGTTTGCTGATGGCTGGAGCCCCCTGGGGCTGAATGAAATCCACCCTTGCCAAAGCACTTAGCACCCTGAGGGCTGCGGATGTGCCTGGATTTTCGGCTGGCCCCTCTGCTCTGGGGTGAATTTCCCCCTCTCTGGGAAACTCATCATGCCCCCGTCTGTCACGGTGGCGGAGAGAGGGCTCAGCTCCCGCAGCTCATCTTTTGTCACATCTTATGACCTTTGAACAGCTGAGCTCACACCGCAGGTACATTTCTTGGCCCAATTGTTGCAACAGCCACTTGTGCCGTAGGAGGATCTCCACTAGCTGTGAGCCGTATTGGGGCTATGACACACAGCAGCTCTGAGTCCCTCCAACAGAGGGCAGCGGTGCGCACACACTTTACTCCTTGCTGCGGTTCACGCAGCTGGGGCTGGCCAGGCTGTCTATAAACACTTGCTCAAGGGTTATTTAAAGTTATGCTTTATCTCTGCTGGGGCCTGGGAGGCAAGCGGGCTTAGCTGATGCCAATTTTAAGCTCAGCTATTGGCAATGTCTCATGACCACTCCCACCTTTCTTTTCCCCCTGTAGGCACAAAAGGGATCTGAAGACCTCTGAGTAAGTGATTCAGTGCTCACCATTGTGTCTGCATGGGTGTGTG
This sequence comes from Emys orbicularis, assembly GCF_028017835.1. NCBI lineage: Eukaryota > Metazoa > Chordata > Testudines > Emydidae > Emys > Emys orbicularis. The sequence continues at coordinate 7,432,501 of NC_088707.1, forward strand.
TGAGGTTTGTGTGGCGGTGTGGGTTTGTGGGGCGGATTGGTGTGTGTGTGACGTTTGTGAGTTTTCCGCCTGTTTGTGTTTTAACACGTTTCCGGGCTTGGGCGTTTTGTGCGCTTCCTTGCCGACGTGCAGGTGAGCGTGGGCCTGTGTTTGGGGGGTGGGGGGGGTACACACCAAGTCATGTACACACCTGGGAGTTTTTTCTCCTCCCCCCTCCTATGTCACAGCTGTCACGTTGACGTGACTCCTGAGTGTGGGCAGATCCGGACGCAGGTCCCTGCCTTGGCCTGGGCAGACCTCTGTTGACTGACCCTCAGGGCAGGTCGAGGCAGCTTTCAAACTTGGACTTAAAAGGCTTGTCCAGCTCCCGGATCCCGCTCCCGTCACCTTCATTCCCTGCCTTCCTCTGCAGGGACGAAGGGTCACACAGATGAATAATTAATCTCTCGCATTTCTATAACCCAATTCATCCCCAAGCGCTGATATACATAGGTAGGAGGTCACATTGCCCACCAGTGAAATGCAGCCACCTCTGGAATGGAACAAGGGAGTATTGAACAGCACATACAGCCACCGTTTAGGACAGGAAGTGCAGGAGGCTGCCAATTGAAGCAGGATGCAAATCCCCGAATAGGATTTTAGGAAGAGCTCCGGGGCTAAATACCTCAACTCTTGTGAGGGGTATCAGGGGATCGTTAATGAGAACAAATAGCTGCAGGCCAATGGCTGCAGCTGAATAGAGGAGCCACCAGTAGCAAAGTCTCCCCCTCACCCTCCAGGATGAGCTCAGAAAGGAGAGCGCCACCTACTGAATCATCAAGGCTGGTACATGGTGTGCTTTGGAGGCCTGCCATGAGCCTGGCCTCGAGGCCTTGAAGGGTAAGTCCACCCTGTGTCAGCTGATCCAGGCTCATGGGGCTTGGGCTATGGGGCTATACATTTGCTGTGTAGATGGTGGGGTTCAGGCAGGAGCCCAAGCTCTGGGATCCCACAAGGGGGGCGGGTCCCCGAGCCCAGGCTGCAGCCCTCGACACTGCAATTCTAGAGCCTGAGTGTTTGCTGAGCCGGGCCAGCCACGGCTGTTTTACTGCAGTGTAGACATAGGTCAAGCTCCTACAGGACCTCACCCTGAGCTGGCACCTGTGTCATTCCTCCCCCTTCTCCGGCTGCTATCAGATAGGTCTCATTCCCACCCTTCCGGGTGCCAGAGGCCAAGCCTGGCTGTGGGAGAGTTGAAATGCAACCTTGTCTTCAGGGCAGTGCTAGAGCTCCAGCTTTGGAGGTTCTCCCTCCCACTTTGACCAGCTGCTGGCCGGCATCCTGGCTCACTGGGAAGATCCCTCAGTACCAGCCTTCCTCTTTCTGCCAGGGTTCCTGCTCCTGCTCCCAGTCTTTGGGGGGCCTCCCTCATGGGCGCTGCCTTCTCTTTCTTCTTTCCCACCCCCTTGCCGATTCCAAAGGAGCCCAAAGCTCATGTGCCTTTCAGCTGCTGCAAGACTCCTTTGGAGACCAGATTCTTGAGCACCCTCTGGAAGTGGTGCTTGTTCCTCCTCATGTAGTAGCCAGGGGCCACAGTTATTGACAGCCTTCAGGGAAAGGCCTGAGCGCCCCTTGGTCATGACTACAGCCTCCAGAATGAGCTTGGAGACACCTTGACTCCATAGTTTGGAAGGGTTGGCACCAGCTGGCTGGTTGAAGATCCTAGAACCTGATGGCTTGGGCTGCTTGGAGATCCTAGAACCTGATGGCGTGGGCTGGTTGAGGAGCCTAGAACCTGATGGCGTGGGCTGATTTGAAGAGGCTGAAACCGATGGACAGGAAGTATCAGTTTTCTCAGTTCTCTCTGAATCTGGCTTATCTGAGACCGCAGTGGCTGCATCGAGGGTGGCTGACTCTGAGGACGGGACCTGGAAAGACTCACTTGTATCAGTCATTTTGCTCACTGCTCCTTGCTTGGTGGGCTGGCAGCCAGGTGTCTTCCCTGCCTGTTTACTGTGTATTTTCCAGTTTGAAATGCAGCACCAAACCCTGGAATGAAGTAGGCAGCCTGGTGGCTCCAGATCCAGCACTGTGCAGATCGGCCTCCGTTCAGCAAACCCAGACCCTGGCGTGGGCTCCACGTTCAGACCGATTTCCACAGCTCCTTGGGTTTAATTTCCAGGGATCTGGGTTAGGAGAGGACCCAGGAAAGCTGCCGATTCACCGTTTCCTGAGTGAAAGTGCTGAATTTTTGCAGCTACTTTTCAATTTTGGTTCCTCGCAGGCTGACTTGGCGATCCAGGATCCTGGCATGGCTGGTGTTTTCTTTGAGGACTTTCTCCCTCTAGGTACCTGGGGAAATGGACTCAGCTCAATCCCTCCTGCTGGATTCCAAAGTTGGCTCCCAGCGATCAAGTCAGCTAGTTCCATGCGAGGTGGCTGGCCTATCACAGATATCCCTGGGCTTCAGGACAACCTGGCGGTAACCGTGACAGCAAAGCTGGGCCTGTTGTGATGTCAGAAAGACCCTGTGATGCCCGTGTGTGTGTGTGTCACCCCGTATCGCGATTTTTCCAGACTGCGATTTAGAGATTTGAAGGCTCTGCCAAGATGTAATTTGTCCAAAGGCCCTTGTTTTGATTGAAATGGCGCCCAGCAGGCCCACGGGCATGGGGTTCGAGGCTCTCCTGCTGCTTGCCATGGAAGTTACTCTTATCCAGGGGTGGCAGAAGGGAGCTGACAGGCTGTGTCCTGAGTGCGTGTCTGTGCACACGGGCTGGAGCGGGCCTAAGTCTGTCTGCGATGGAGTGAGCGTGTCTCCCTACATATCCCCAGAGCAGGAAGCTACTGAGCCTCTGTCAGAGAAAGGGGACCCTGTCCCCGACCTGCCAGCCTGGTGCTCAAGCCAGCTGGCAGCAGGAGCCAGCCCCAGTGCTTGTGTGATCAGAAGCCTGGGATAAAGGCCAGCGGGTACCTCAGCGTCCCAGTCTCTGCCTCCCAGAGGGCATTGCACCCAGCTCCATGAAACTGCAAGCGACTCACGGGTGGGGAAGCCAAATCCCCGGCTAACTAGGACCAAGTGAACCTCACCAGGCATTTTGCGCCACCGCAGGTGACTCAGGTTACAGCTGGTTCTCACTAACATGCCCCCGAGGTAATATAGTTTACCGGAGCCTTGCTACCAGGGGGATGGGCAGTCTCTAAATACCACTGACACATTGAGGGGGAGGGAGGCACAGAGATGGGTAGGAAACGCTGTCCTGCGCTGCAGTTTGGGCGAGCAACAAGGGCACTAGCTTGGGACTCGGTGGGCCTGGGTACTAATCCTGGCTCTGCCACTGACTCATTGCGTGACCTTGGGTAAATCACTTCCCCTCTGTTTCTCCTCCCGCTTTGTCTGGTCAGATTGCAGGCTATCTGTATGCCTTCCTCCATACCGGCTCCTATGCATGGAAGCCCTCCCCAGTCCAGGCTCTCACTCCTTCAAGTCCTTCCATAAAGGGCACCTCTTCCCTTGGGGACTATCAATCCCTACTTCTGCAACAACCCAGCGCGCCCTCTTTGATCACCGCATGTCGTTCGGGCCTTAGTCCTCTGGCTTATTGGAACGACAGAGCCTTGCAGAGCAGAGGGTCCCTTGCCCCATGATCCATGTAGCAGCTCGACCAACAGCAAAGGGGTGCTACTTGCCCCCCCCCCCATAGCTTGAGAGATGTAAAGGGATCAGAGCCCCACGTGGTGTAAATACATCACCATTCCATCAACCCCTCCCCCTCTCTTCTCCTGGTGGCAGGTTCCCAAGGATGAGCCTGGACATGGGGAGTGTTTAAATACAACCACCATTTTATTTCTCGCAGGGGTAAACCTGTGGTAGGGGAGGGTCTATCCCTCAGGTGTTGGCTGGCTGCTGCCCAGCGTGGCTGGCTGACGGCTTGGCTTCCTTAGAAGATCCATCGTCAGCAGCTGCCCTCTTTCGGCCAGGCTTGTTGCTGCTATGCCGACCTTGAGGGGCCTCCCTCTTTTCTTGGAGGCCTTTTTCTTCTTGTGCCCTGGGCCCATCTTCTTGGTCATCTCCTTGCCGATCCCAAAGGAGCCGGAAGCCCCGGTGCCTTTCAGCTTTTGCAGGAGCCCTTTGGTCACCAGGCTCAACAGCACCCTCTTGAAGTGGGTCTTCTTCTTGGCCATGTTGTAGCCCGTGGCCGCGATGATCTTCTTGAGAGCCTGCAGGGAAAGGCCGGTGCGCTTCTTGGAGGTGGCCACAGCCTCCAGGATGAGCTTGGAGAGTCCTTGACTCAGTGGTTTGGACAGCTTGGCGAGGCTGGCGCCAGGCGAGGTGGATGGTTTGGAGATCCGGCTGCCCGATGGCTTGGTCTTCTTGGGGAGGCTGGAACCAGATGCCTCAGGCTGTTCGGGATTCTCACAGGTCTCTGCCGTTGGGTTAGCTGAGCCTACGTCAGCAGAACCTGGGGCTTCTGGATCAGGGTTCCCTGAAGCTGGGGTGGCTGAATCCAGGGGAAGAACCTCAGAAGGGTTTTTTGCGTCATCCATTTTGCTTGCCAAAGGGAGCTGCTGCTCCTTGTCTGGGTATCCTGTACCCCTCTCGTGTCCCAGTTTATGGTCTGCCCCTTCAGACCAGCTAAATGTCTGTATTGTCTGTGTGTTCCGGGTTGAGACGTGGGACTCGCCAGGTGGCTAAAACCCTGTCGTCCTGCTGTCCCGGAACGGGCTCGCTGCGTGTTGGCCCTGCTCACCCAGCCCAGCCTCTGGCTGGAGTTGTGTGTCCAGCTTTTGACAGCTCTTGGTACAAAAGGCTTGGCCGCCGGAGAGGACCCAGGAAAAGCTGCACCCAATGGTTGCGTTTGGGGACGCACTGATTCTTAGCTCCGGCCTTGCAGAGCCTTGCCTTGGCTTGGCTTGCCTTGGCTCGTCTTGGCCTGACTGCCTCGCACCTCTTCCCACCAGGTACCCACCTTGTCTGACTCACCGTGCTGGATTCTGGGCTGTGGTCAGCTGTGAGGCTGGGGGCGAAGGTACAGGGCAAGCAAGCGATGAGCTATAAGACCCAGCCCACTTGGCCACACCTCTTGGGCTGCTAGAACATAGTGGTTACCATGAGAACGGAGTCTGGTAGATTGTGACATCGGGCGCACCCTGTGATGTCTGCATATGGGTGTGTCTGTGCATGGGCACCCTTGTAGAGGAGCAGGGTAGTATCCCTTTAAATAGTTTGCAAGCCCGCTAGCGGTGTTCTGGGTGTTAGAAGCGGCCAGGTAGAACAGCAAGATCTATATAGCCAGGCTTGGCATGTTCGTGTTTAGTCAACGTGGTTCATTGGGACCTAACCCTGCTGTGTAGTGTCCTCATATTGTTGTGGGTTGCAAGATGTTAACCAGAGACCCCAGAGTGCTGAGCTCTCCCGTGTGTTCCCCGGAGCAGAGGGCCAGGCTGCTCTGAAGCACTCAGCAGGGCCAGGTTTTGCAGACAGCTCCAGGGGGTGGGTGCGTGCTGGCTGCGGAGCTCACTGGGAAATCCATCTACGAGTGTCACAAACGGGAGGCACGGGGCGCTGACTCCTGACCTTTCTTCGGGCGCCTAAATGGGAGTGGAGCTCTTCTGAAAACCTGGTTCTGATTGTGGGGGGCCGAACACTTGAAAATCCGGCCCATTGTGGGCCCAGTTCTCTTGTCACCGGATAACGACTTCCACTGGGCTCCCTGGGAGTCACCTGTGTGCAGCAGTGGGAGAACGTGGCCTAGGAATTGTAGCTGAGTGTGCACCCACGTGTGTCCGTCCAGACACTCTGCTGTGGGCAGGTTTCTTGTTATTCCGTCCTTGCCAGTCTGAGGACATCCTGTTCCTCCCTTCACATCCCCCCAGCCCCTGTAAGACTCTGCATGGTGGTGATCCTTCCTCGGGACCATATTTTCTCCAGCCTTGCTGTGGAGCAGTGCAAGGCGTTGCCGCCTTCCCTGAGGCCTGACCCTGCTGCATTCAACGCCCTGGCTGGTCCCCTACATGCCAGCACATTGCAGAACGATTGGCCCTGCCATCCGTGTGGTCTGGCGCAGTGTTCCCTCTAATTTTTCCCCACACGTGTGCGGAATGAATTTTGGTATGTGCACCAATATAGTGTGACACATCACCTCCATATTGGTGCACATAACATTCATGTGGTGGGGCCAAGGGGTTTGGAGTGGGGGGGCTCAGGGCTGGGGTAGAGGATTGGGGTGCAGGGGTGTGTGTGAGGGCTCCGGGGTGGAACCAAGGATGAAGGGCTCAGGGCTGGGGTGCAGGCTGCCCCAGCTCTCTCTCCCCGCAGCAGCACCTGGGCTGGGGGTGGGGGGTCAGGAGAATGCACCAGCACCCAGGAGAACTTGGAAAGGAAGATTCCAGCCACAGATGTGAATGACCCTTGCAAGACCCCAACCCTTCAATCCCAGCATCCTGGGTGTGTAGGCACGGGCCTGCGTTCGGCCGTAACTCTCAAACTAAAGCACCACGCACCTGGGCAAGTCATCGGTAGCAGGGATTGAACCTGGGACTGCTCAACAGCAACGTTAGCCAGAGCACGTCCTGAGTGTGCCTGGCTTACACCCCACGGATCCACTGCCCCTAGCCACAGCAGCCCTGGGATTTCCTGGCAGACCCCTCACAGGCCAGAGCCATCCCTGCTGTGTAACTCCACCAGGGAATTGGCTTGACCCAGGGCTGCCTCAGGGAACTCAGCCGGCCCGCTCCGAGTCAGCCAGACCATCCCGCACCCAGAAGAGGTGAAATACAACAGCCACTTTACTGAGCTCTGCTTCCAGCTGGGCTTGAGGGGGCTTCACCCCTCCCATGGCTGCCTACTAGAGATGACCAGACCTTGGCCTTCTTCTTCTTCTTCCCAAAGCAGACCATGGAAAATGTCTCCTCGGTGGCCTTCTCCCCTTTCCTGGATGCCCCCTCGTCTTCCTGGTGGCCTTTGCCCTTCCCCTTGGGGGCTTTGGCAGCACCGGAGGCCTGGGTGCCCGTCGCCTTCCTCAGGAGCTGCCTGGCCACCAGCCTCGCCAGCACCTTCTTGAAGCGGCGCTTGTTTCTGCCCGTTGCCATGGCGTAGCCTCCAGCCTCAAGAGCCTCCTGGATGGTTGCCAGGGGAACGGGCGGCTTGGAGCTCGCCACGGCCGTCAGGATGGCCTGGGAGAGGCTGGGACACCTCGGTTTGTGCTGCCTGGGGAGCTTTGGCCTGCAAGCCCCAGCTCCATCAGAGGAAACGGAGCAAGGCTCCTTGCCAGAGGCACTGTGGCTGGTCATTTTGCTCCTTGATTGAGTGTCCGCTGCCCCCGCTGGCTGTTCTCAGGGTCTGTCTGGGCTTGAGGGACAACCGCCAGCCCTGAAACGTTGTTCTGGGCGTTGGCCCCGTTCGCGATCGCTGCAGCTCGTTGGCTTTGCTCAGGGAAGCTGCTGGTTGGTTTCTCGCTCCCACCCTTTGGTCCTGGGTAGGGCCCCCGGCTCGGCTGCTGCCTTCTCTCCGGGCCTGGTTCCCCAGGGGAGCCCTCGGTCCGGGCTGCTCTCAGCAGGCAGGCGATGGGCAGGGTGTGGCTAGCAGGGAGCTGCACGGCAGTTGCCACCCCAGCCTATGAACCCGGTAACCACGGCGGCCCAGCTGGTGATGTCAGACCGTAAGTACCCTCATAGCCCGGCCTCACTGGACGGGTTCCCCATGGGGTGCTTTAGAGGGTGGAGGGACGTGTCGATGTCACCCACCCACGTGTTGATTTCAGTCACTTCCGCCCTGATCCTCCTCGGCATGCCTGAGCGTGGGAGCGTCCGTCCACGTTCAGCTCTGTGCTGCGGGAACGTTGGGGGAGGGGGGGGGCGGATCCTTGGAGACCTGAGGACTCCCCATCCCCTACTTCAGCTCCACTCGCTCTCCCAAAGTGACCTGGTCTCGGGGCAGGGTCCCCACCTTGGGATACAATTGCTCCAAGCGTCCCCCAGCAGCTGTACTCAGAGGGATGAGAAGTCGGATCTTTCCCTTCAGCCCCATCCAAGGAGTTAGAGCTATTCCGGTCTCTATAGGTTCCCATACTGCCCTCATCCCTGCAGTATATGAGCACCTTCCAGTCGGGCATTCAGCAACGTAGCCAACATCTGTCACGCGAGGATCGTGTCCTCTCCCCTAGGGGAGGAGTGTGTGGGCAGTGGAGGGATGTGTTTTTGTAGGGTTGGATCTTTGAAACGTGTGTGAAGGTGGGTGGGAGCAGCGCTCCCCACCTTCCACTCCAAATGCCAGGTCGCTTGGGATGGGCCTTAGCTCCTGGGGGAGTTCGTTCCACAGACTGGGACCAGGCCCTGTCAAACGCCATCTGCCCCTCTGGCTTGATCTGACCCCCTCCTCCCCTGGGTGTTCAAAGATGAGAGATGCCCGAGCCCATCTAGCGACTCCGTTCCACCTGGTTTCTGTGATCAGCTCTTTGGGCTGAGTCTGGAGCATGTGCCCCAGGCTGGTCTCCCATCCCCACATAGGTGTGACTAGAGGCTACTTAGTTCAGAGCCTTGCAAAGGCCCCAGGCCCAGGAACACAGGATCCATTCCACCCCCACCCTCTTCCTTTCTCCAGGGCTTCAGGTGCTTTCCCACCCTTCATCTTTTCTGGGTGCCAGAGGCCGAGCCTGGCCGCGGGAGCGTTGACGTGCAATCTTATATTCATGGCAGTGCTACACCCCCTGGCTTTGGAGGGTCTCCCTCCCACTTTGACTGGCTGCTGCCCAGCCTGGCTGGCTAGCGTCCTGGCTCCCTGGGAAGATCCCTCAGCACCAGCCTTCCTCTTTCTGCCAGGCTTCTGGCTACAGCTCTGCTCCCAGCCTTGGGGGGCCTCCCTCTTTTCTTGGGCGCTGCTTTCTCTTTCTTCTTTCCCACCCTCTTGCTGATTGTGAAGGAATCCAAAGCTCCAGTGCCTTTCAGCTGCCGCAGGAGCTCTTTGGAGACCAGGTTCTCAAGCACCTTCTGGAAATGGTGCTTGTTCCTCTCCATGTGGTAGCCAGTGGCTACGCTGAGCTTGCAGAGAAAGGTCAGAATGCTTCCTGGGGGTGGTCACAGCCTCCAGAACGAGCTTGGAGACACCTTGACTTGGTAGCTTGGAAAGGTTGGCACCAGCTTGCTGGCCGGAGAGCCTAGAACCTGATGGCTTGGACTCGTCGGAGAGCCTAGAACAGGGGGTCTCAAACTGGGGGTCAGGACCCCTCTGCGGGTCATGAGGTTATTACATGGGGGGGGGGTCGCAAGCTGTCAGCCTCCACCCCAAACCCTGCTTTGCCTCCAGCATTTATAATGGTGTTAAATATATAAAAGTGTTTTTAATTTATAAGGGGGGGGTTGCACTCAGAGGCTTGCTATGTCAAAGGGGTCACCAGTACGATAGTTTGAGAACCACTGGCCTAGAACCTGATGGCCTGGGCTGGTTGTGGAGCCTAGAACCTGATGCTTGTGTGGATTTGGGAAGCCGGAAGATGATGGATTGGAAGTACCAGCGTTCTCAGGTATCTCTGAACCTGGATTAACCGAGGATCCAGGGTGACTGAATCAGAGGAGGGAACCTGGGACGACTCATCTCATATTCGTCATTTTGCTTGTTGAGGGCACTTTTGAAGGCCAGATGTGGCTGGTAACCATAGGAGCCATGGTTGGTGCATTGTGATGTCATAAGAACCCTGTGATGTGTGTGTGTGTAGCTTTAGATCAGATTTCCCCATGTTGGATGCAGGCCTATTAACACATTAACAGAAAACATCCCCGTTCCGGGCACCTCCTGAGCCCTGACAGATCACTCCACCTAGCTGCCATCTCTGGGGTGGCACATGACAGCTGTTTAACAGCACTCAGCAAAGCTACATGATCGTAAAGGGAGGGGAGAAAAACCCTGTACCCACTGAACGTGCAAGAGGAACTGAGGATTATAGATTTATTCCGCCTCCCTAATTTGGACTCAGGAGAGCACAGACAGCTTGACTTGTGCCAATTATGCCACGAGACCTTGACTGGCCCAAAGCCCAGTTTCCCTTCTCATCTGAAAGAGGAGCAGGCTGCTCTCAAAGCACATGGAGGGTCTCCAGTTCAAGATTAAGCGGGGAAGGATCAGCCAAGTTACCAAGCACCAGTTCTGTAATCCCGCAGAGTTCTCCCCACCCACACAATGGCCCAGACTGATGCAGAGGTCTGGGAAGGCATTCATCCCCTGGCCTCCCACCCTCCTGACTTTCAAAGTGAGATGCGAAGAGGAAGCCGCCTTGAAAGGATTCGCCCAGACACGGGAGAGCTTTTAAATACACGGATCCCTTTATTAAGCCTTGTTTCACAGCGGGGGGATGCAATCCCTCACTCGGCGGCTTGCCGTTTCCTACCCCGGCGGGCTGGCCGGCCGGCTTTGGAGGACACGCGTTTGGGTGCCTTCCTCCTCCCGGGCTTCTTCCTTTTCTTGCCAGCTACTTGATTCTTCTTCACATCCCTCTTCTTCTTGCCGGCACGAAAGGAGCCTGTGGCACCCATCCCAGTCATCTGCTTCAGCAGCCCTTTGGAGACCAGCCCCTTGAGCACACGGAGGAAATGGGTTTTGTTCCTCACCACGTCGTAGCCTGCCTTGGTGATTATCTTCTTCAGGGCCTCCAAGGAGAGGCCTTGGCATTTCGGGGAGGTGGCCACGGCCCAAAGGATGAGCTCCGAGACGCTGGGGCTGGCATGCTTTGAGGTCGTGGGGGCTCCTGGGCTTGTGGTTGGATCTTGGGGCTCTGAGTCCAAAGAGGACCCCTCGCAAGGTTCACACAGATCAGTCATTTTGCCGGCCGATAGGAGACACTGCTCCTTGACTTGCCTTCAGATTGGAGCCACCTCCCGGCTGCCCTGTCTGCGTGGTCTTGTTTCCCGCTGGAGGTGCGGCCCCAAACGCTGGAACGACGCGACGTGGGGCGGTTGGCCCTGGCGTAGCTCTCCGGGTTCTCCTCCTCGGTGCTCTGATCAGTCTCTGAACGTTCACACGGAGTCCCACTTCCCGGGGACCCGCGGCTCGAAAGACACAGAGGACCCGGGGAAAGCTTCCGTTAACAACCCCTTTATGAAAGCGCTGGGTGATGCCCGTCACACGCGAGGGCTTTAGCTCCTCACGGCTTGGCTCAGCGGGGCCAGTACTCAACTGCCTCTCTTTAATGCTGGAAGTACCCTTGCCTTGTTCCTCGGCTGGTTGCTCCCGGTAATCAGGCCCTCTGGTTCCCTGCGTGGAGGAGGCTGGGCAGGCAGTGGTGAGCTCCAAGGCAGAGCCCACCTCTGGCCCCTGGCCCAGACTGGTAACCGTGGTAGCGCAGCCTGGTGCGTTGTGAGGTCAGAGGGGGCCTGTGATGCGTGAGTGTGGCCCAACGTGACTGGTTTCCCCGGTGGCGTGTCCATGCAGCTAAGGAATAGACAGATTTTAAAGAAGCAAAGCGAATCGGCGTTCAAATCCCGTTTGCGCTATCCCTGCAGAGCTCAGCTCACGGGGGGAGGGGGGGGGGTGAGTGTGAGAGAGAGAGAGAAGCAGCTCTTTGGGACAAGGGCCATATCTTTGTCCTGGGTTTGTACAGCGCCCTGCACAATGGGGTCTGGGCCCATGATGGGTTCCTAGGTGCTACCGTAATACACCTAATACATAACGTACAGCGCCCTGCACAATGGGGTCCAGGACTAGGGTTCCAAGGTGCTACCACAAATACAAATCAATTATTATTCCCCCTCCCCTCCCACCGCTGACATCCCCTGTCGCCAGGCTAATTGTGTCCTCTCTGCTCTCCCCCATCTCTTGGTTGTCAGTGTCCAGATGGTGCATCACAACACGATCCACGGCAACACGGAGGAGCTGAGGCACATGGCCAGCAGCCGGGACGTGCCCCGCCCTCTCTCCACCCTGCCCATGTTCAACGTGCGCACGGGCGAGAGGATCTCCCCACTGCAGGGCCGTCAGGACAGTGCCCACGTCCCGCTCATCTTGGCCCAGCAGTGAGTTCCCCACCCGGGTCAGGGCCCACAGAGTGGGTTTGATAATTGATTGGTTGGGTGGGGGGCAAAGCCATGGCCTGGGGCAGGTGGCTCCTCCCCTTTAAGGGTTAATTGCTCTCCCTGGGCAGTCAGTGGGCTTGAAATGGGGGGAGCCAGGGGAGAATCAGGCCTCCCGGGCTTGGTCTGTCATTGCTCTGTGGCCCTACTGACTGATGGTCCCCGGGGCTGTAGCTACGCTGCCTTGTCAGCACATCTGGGGTCGGGAGGACGTAGGGACCGACCCCCTTCTAGGGCCAGGAGGGCAGTTCAGCCTCTGGGGTCCAGAGAGACCTTGGCCTCTCTGCTGGGGCAGCCAGCAAGGGGGTGGGACGCTGTTATAGTCAGTTCTCCTGCTTCCTTTGGACTAAAATGCTGGATGAAAAGCGGGGCTGTGAAGGCTATTTGAGAGCTGGTCCTTTAACTGAAGGCAGGATGGCCTAATGATTAGCACACAGGGCGCTAGGCCCTGAGCCACTGCTTGCTCATTTCCTGGCCTGGGTTAGAATATTTTACCCAGGCGGAGGTCTTTGAAGGGGGAGATCTATACAGCGGTAAAGCAGTATTATTATTATTAACAGGGCTTTTCTCCCCTTCCCCCCAGGTAAAGACCAGCATGGGGCATTCCTGTCTCTTGACGCCCGGGGATGCGCTGCAAACCACCAAGGAATCTTTTGTTGGTTGGGGAGATGGGGAAATCTTGTTTTTCCACTGTGAGAAATAGAGGAACAGGTGGGGACTGAAGAGATCAGTGTGTGTCCGTCACCAGCAGGAGAGAGGCGGGGAAGGAATAAACAGCAGTGATTGATTAACACACCAAGCACTGATTAATTAAGGCAGATTTTAATATGAAACTCCGTCTCTGTGCTCCAGGTGTGCTGCTCCCAGACGCTGTTCCCCAGGAGATAGGTGTAAGCTGGCAGACCTTTCAGGGTGCTTGCCAGAACAGCAGTTAAGAGGTTAATATTACCCGCCAGCTAGGGTGACCAGATGTCCCAATTTTATAGGGACAGTCCCAATTTTGGGATCTTTTTCTTATATAGGCTCCTATTGCCCCCCCCCCACACACACACACCCCTCCTGTCCCAATTTTTCACACTTGCTGTCTGGTCACCCTAACCCCAGCAGGGAACGTGCAATCACAGGCACCCACCTTCGCACGCCGGTGCCCTCCCACCACCCATACGGCACAAGGCTAGAAACACGCTCATGCAGCTGGGGACCGTGCCATGGTGACCTGGCTTGGGAAAGCCCGCTCTTCTTCTCCGTAGCATGGAGCCAGGCAAGGTATTGAAGATCACAGAGGGAGTGTCTAAGCTATATAGACCTGAGCCAAGATTTCTGGAACCCTGTTAGCCAAAGCAGAGGACTGAATGGAAGAGAGAACTGGGCCTCCTGTGGGGAAGTGAACTCTCTCTGTATAGCTAGCATGCCGTTTGCAGGGTTGTTCTAGCCATGTTGGCCCCAGGATATTAGAGAGACAAGGTTGGTGAGGGAATCTCTTTTATTGAACCAGCTTCTGGTGGTGAGAGACCCAAGATTTCAAGCTCCACAGAGCTCTTCAGGTCTGGGAAAGGCACCAGAGTGGCACAACTAAATACCAGCGGGAACAGCTTGTTTAGCATAAGGAGTTCATCTTGAATGGTGGTTTGCAACATGTGTTAAGTGGGCAGTTAACACCTCTGTAGTCGGAGGCCAAAAGAGGGCTACTGGGTTACAGATTGTTATAAATGTAGCCTTAACTATGGCTTCTTACGTCAGGGAGGTCAAGCAACCAGGGCCGGCGCAACCCATTAGGCGACCTAGGCGGGCGCCTAGGGCACTACAATTTGGGGGGCGGCGACCACGGCGGTATTTCGGCAGCGGGACCTTCCGCCCCCGCTGGGGGGGTGGGGGGCGGCATTTCAGGGCGGGACCTTCCGCCATCTAGGGCGGCGAAAAGCTGGCGGCGCTCCTGCAAGCAACAGGTGACAGACTCCTAAGGGGGCCTTCCTAGAATCATAGAATATCAGGGTTGGAAGGGACCTCAGGAGGTCATCTAGTCCAACCCCCTGCTCAAAGCAGGACCAGTCCCCAGACAGATTTTTGCCCCAGATCCCTAAATGGCCCCCTCAAGGATTGAACTTGCAACCCTGGGTTTAGCAGGCCAATGCTCAAACCACTGAGCTAGGGACGCTTCGGCGAGCCATGGTGGGGGTGTCCCGTTTTCTCTTTGGGAAATATGGTCACCCTGCCGCAGGCAGAGGGAGAACCCCACAGCTCCGAGCCACCACGGTGGTGGGGGAAAACCAGGGAGCTGCAGCAGCAAAAGTCACAGACAGGTCATGGCTTCCTGGAATTTTTGTTTCTTGCCCGTGACCTGTCCGTGACTTTTACTAAAAATAACCATGACAAAATCTTAGCCTTAGTCAGTTGTGTGGCATGTTCAAACCGAGAGCTGGTGGAGAAACAGAATTTCCATGAGTTTGGGGAGAAAAATTAATTCCAAATTGGAACAAAACACCAAATTTCTAAATTTCCAGCAAAACAAAAATTTCTCAAAACCCTTTTGCTTCATGTCAGTTGTAGGGGTTGGCTTCCTTCCTTTTTGATTTTTTTTTTAATTTATTTATTACTGTTTTTTTAAAAAAACATTTTACAAAACCCATGTCCCATCAGATCAGTCATAGAATCTATGATTGATTTGATGGGACATGGTTTTATAAAATGCTAAAACATTTTAAATGCTCTTATCCAAATGCTTGGTGTCTATTTTTCCCCCCTCTAAACAAAATTGTCAAAAAGTGACAGGATGTTTTGATCTTGATGAAATGGCATTTCCCAGTGGGAAAATATTCCATGGGAAGATTTCTAACCAGCTGTAGTCAATAGCAGGCCAAACTTATCAGCCAGACGTGTGTCAGGTTGTTTGCTGGATGGGTGGGATTTCTGGAAAAGCCCAGGGAACATTTGCTTTTAGGGAAGTCTCTCTCTCTCTCTCATGCTTCCCGCTCCCCTTTCCCCATCTTATATTCCTATGTCAGCTCCATCCTTCTGTTAGACTCCGGAGATCAGAGAGCCTGGAACAGGGAAACCCACCTAGACAGGGGTTTCAGACCCCACCCAAATCGTATACCCTCTTCCCAGCCTTTCCTTTAGGGTAGCATTCAGCAGAGCTTTATGCCACGTTGGGGTGACCCACTTCTGCGTAGCAAGGCAGGTATTCACTGAGCAAAGGGGGTTTCAGAGCCCAGGTACTGGCCTCCCTGTTAATCGTAGACACTGTCCTGCGAGCAAGATCCCAGAGTTCAGTCACACACAGGAGCACAAACTCACAAACGGCCTCCCACCTGAAAAGGCTCACAACGAGCCACGCCACAGAGACTCACAGGAATCCCCACACACTCCTATTAGAAAACAGACTCACAAGCACACGTGGAAACACAGACTCACAACCAGCTATGGACACAGACTCACCATCATACACGTGCAAAAAACAGACTCACAACCACCTTGACCAACCTGACAACCGCACACAAGAACTCCAGCTCCCAAACATACCTCTCGCTATTGATCTCTGTCCACATAAATGTCATTTTATAGCCCACCACAGATACACATCCATGTAATAAGGCAACTCCCCCGATTCAGGTACCCATCTGCAACAACAGGTGTGCCTTGCCTCAGTTTCCCTTTCACTCCACTCATGAAATTAGCACAGCCTCTCACTGTCCGATACATCCTTGATTCGCATGCACCCATTCAGTAATCCCCCCAAACCCTTGTAACAAAACCCTTCTCCAGTTTCCACACTAACCAGAGAAAGATACAGCAGGATTTTCCAGGCCCCTCTCCAGGGACAGCACCTCCAGCTCCCCACCCAAGAGTCAATAGCAGCACTGGGGTCCCAGTTCCCTTCCTCTGACCCTGGGCCCTACCCTGCAGGCTTCCTGGATGGCGGCCAAGCTCCTGACTCTTACCACAGCCCCCAAGTCAGGTCTCCTACAAGACAGCTCCCTGCAGGTTCGAGTCCTACCCCTGCCCAGGACACCTCCCTCCAGGATCCACCCTCTTGCTTCTGGGCTTGGCTTCCCCTCACTGAGCTGGGGCTTCCCCCTTTGCTCCAGGGCCACTGCCCCATCCTTCCACCCAGCATTGGTCAGTTCTTACCTGTGGTTCTGCTCCAGGTCTTCTCTGAGCTCGGCTCTTTCTAGGCTCTCCTGTGGCTCTTTTCCTAGCAGATCCCAATCCCAATCCCTGCTCCTGCTCCCTGGCTCTGAACCACCCAATCTCCAGCCATGTAGGGCCCAGGTGCCCTCTCTTAAGCCTAATTAGGTGGGTCAACTAACCAGACACAGGTGCACTGGCGTCTCCCTTCTTAAAGGGCCAGTGACAATCCATATATGAATACAGACCTCTAGCTCCCCCCTCCCCCCGACACACACACACACACACACACACACACACACACACAGATGTAGACTCACAATTTCCCCACCACACCAGAACTCAGATTTCCAGCCAGCCGCAAACCTACACAACCCCCCCCCCCCGCGCACACACACACACACAACAGCACAGACTCACAACCCCCCTCCATCCAAACCAGGCTAGCCTCACACTCACACGCACATACCCAAGACCAGACTCACAACCACCCCTCCTCCCCCCACAGGCATCTCCCCAATCCATCTTCGGGAACCCAGACTCAACACAATCACAGGCACGTGCAAACAAGGACACACATTCGCAACCCCCCCACAAGAAGACGGACTCAGAAGCATCTGCACATGACAACGCAGCCTCCCCAGTGCAGACGTGCTCACACACGCACCCTGCATTCATATACAGGTGTGTAGCTGTGGCCGGCTATCAGCCGGGTCTTGTATGTACAGGTATCTCCATTTTCGCAGCCGCTCTGCCGTCTCACTCCTTCAGGCATGCAGCCTCCGCAGGCTTTTCTCTGGCCCCCCAGCAGCGAACACACGTCCTTTCCTCTGGGCCCGGCTTTCCCTCATTGCTTCTGAAAAAGACCCTCTCACACCCGGCAAATTGCTGCAAGACCCCCACATCTCCGAGGCAACTCGCCGGACCCCGTCAATTCTTAACGCGCTCCCAGGCCCCGGGCCGTCACTCAAGCTGTCAGCACTGAAAGAGCATCTTTCTCTCCTCGCCTTGCTCGAGAGCGGATGTAAACCGAGCCAAAAATGCCAGGAGTGGGGAGGGAGGTTAAGAAAACAAGAGGCACCAGAAACTCAGACCTCTGGCTAGTTCCTAAGGGTGCAGGGAGAGTTTGATGGCAGAGTCCAATCGAATTAGGATCCTCCAACCTTTCCAATTCAAGAGCAGCGCTGGGTCCTCTGCCCGGTTCTGGAGCAGCGCTTGACCATCCTATACCAGGGCTCCCGTCCGCCAATAAAATCCACTGCCTTGTTGAGATACGGCCCCATCACTCCCAGCCCTCCTTCGGGCCATTAGAAAGGGTCGTGCTCTGGTAGGGCCAGAGTTTCCGACAGAGCTCAACCCCCGTGAAAAGCAGGGCAGGGGCGGAATCACTTAACATCTGCAGGGTCATTCCTCTAGCCCCCTGTTTCATGGCTGCAGAAGCGGGTCGGCCCCATCCCTATTGCATTCTGTCCGTAAGGGTTCTCCTGCTAAAGTGAAGAGGGGTGGGAAGGCAGGAATTAGTGGTTTAAAAAGTAGTCATAAATGAGAGAGTGGAAGGAGGAGAAATACACACACACACACGCAATGCAGCATGGGGAGGGGGAACCCACCTAGGGGAACTGACTGAACCGGAGGTTAATCGGCACAACATGGTCCAATCAATGCCCCTGGAACCGGCGCCTGACAAAGCGAATTTACTCCCCTGCAGTCCCGGTGCCGCTCCCAATGGGTCCAAACCCACAGATCCTCGCAGAGTCTTCCTTGCTGGCCCCACAAAACCTTCGGCCACAAGATGCCACCTCCTTTCACTCCTGCTTTTGCTCTAAGGAACAGCAGCAGCGGCAGCGGCAGAAAATGACTCCAGCCTCCCCCCCGGCTTCTCCAAGCTCTGCAAGGGAAACAAACAACATCTGCTAAGAAGGATCAGTTCAGATCACAAGCTGGGCAGGGAGAGACTCCGGGAAAAGCCAGCGACTCCGCTCCATCCCGCACTGGGAAGCACTGCAGAGAGACGCGGAGATGCAGTGGACCTGGGGCTGCGGGAGCGTTTGGCGAACAGCCTGTGATGTCATTTTGGAGGCAGGCACCGGGCCAGCTGGGTACAATGGTCTCATTGTAAAGCCGGGGTGACTTGGGGCCTCAGCAGAGCTCAGTGGTTGGGGGGTTCTGTGCACCGGTGTCGCGAGCAGGGGTGCAAGCCTCGGCGTGTGTGGGTGTTAAGGTCTCCGTGCAAGCGCCAGTGCCTCGTGTGTTCTTGTGCACTGTGCGTGGGCACGAGTGTGCGCCCAGCCTTTCGGCGCTGCGTGCAGGGGTGAGTGGTGCAGGCTGTGGAAGGCTGTGTGTAATTCTCTGCATCTGGCCCGTGTGTGCGTGGGGATGCCCTGTGGGGCCCGGCGGGTGGGTCTGGCCCATTGGCACACTAGCTGTTTTTAATATTGGGGGGGAGGGGGTTAATACACCAAAGACACAGTAGCAATGCATGGAAAAGCCTGTTTCCAGGCAACCATCCCTTAGCAAGACAGAATGGGAGAGAGAAAAGCCCAAGAGGGTCGAGAAGGGCCATTTCGAAACAGATTTTCACGAGGCGCCGGGGCCCTTTGAAGCAGAATGAAACAGAGAGTGAAATCCACACAGCCACGAAGGTCAAAGCAGCCAGGAATCAGGCCCAGGCTCTGCACCCGTCTCCCCAGCAACAGAACCCAGAACTCCTGCCTCTCCTAGGCTCTGGATCCGGCCGGTTCACTCCCAGGCCATCAGCTACAAAGGGACCGTGCCGCTCCCCCTCCAGGCCCCAGCTCCCAGCCTGCCCCCTCGGGAGCCAGTTGGGTGGAGGCTGATTTTCCAAAGAGGTCAGTGCATGCCAGCCTGGCCCCACACGTCCCCGAGAGGGCAGTCGCTGAAGCGGGGTTGGTCTAGGCCCCGCTCCGCTGGAGCTGGTTCTGTTAGACTCATTCTGTGTCTCCCTGTCTGATCCGTCTGCCTGCCCAGCGTGGTGGGTGAGCTGAGGTGCCCGGTCTATGGCTGGGGGATGAGGGCAACCGGACCATGGCCGGTTCCCCAGGCAGGGACGCAGTCAGCACTTACTGGCCTGTTGTTTTGAGGCTTCCACCCCTCTGTCCCCTGGCTGAGGTGGGCCCGGGCCCCAGAGAAGGGGGCACGAGCTTTCAGTCTGGTCCATGGAAGGGAGGCGGGGTGCCGGGACTGGCTTTGATTGACATTGGCTCGTCCATAAGCATCCGCCCCGGCGTGCCTCCGGCTTGCGGTTGCTGGTATCTGAGAGGAACCTGTGGGACCAGGCTGGGTTCCCCCACCAGTAGCTCTGGGGAACTGGGCCCTGGAGAGATACAAGCCACTGCTCAGCGTTACTCACCTCAGCAGGTGCCAACGTCCCCGTGCCGGCGGCTAGCGCCCACCCTGGCCTCACAGGGAGCAGGAGCTCCGTCACGTGGCCAAGCGGGCGTTGACCCCGACAAAGGGAGGCAAACGCTCGGGGGCCCGAGTCTGTGCAGCACCCCCGGGCGTCTCAGCTTGGGGGTTCGGGCAGGGCGACGGCAACGTTGTACCACCTCTGCGTCCTTTGGATTCCCGGGCCCAGCTGCCCCACAAGCTCAGACCCACGCTGTTCCCCTGTTTCCCCATCCCCATCTGCCCCTTCCTGCAGAGGAAGACGGTCTCGCTGTGGATGGAGAGGACCCGTGTGGCTCCTTCCTTCCAAGCGTTAGGGAAAGAAAACAAAACGTAAAGGGACTTGCTTTCCCCCGCTCCTGGCAAGGGGAGTGAAAAGGAGTGCCGGGAGCAGCTGGAGTACGCCAGAGACAGGGGTGAGAAGGGAAGAGAGAGCCGGCCGTACAGAGCTGGCAGAGGGGGTGGAGAGAGAAGACGGAGGAGAGAAAGAAGGAGACAGGCATTGAGGGGGAGAAAGAGATCCAAGCACAGGCACTCTGGTGGGGCAAAGTGCAACGGAGGTGGGGGACAGAGGGTGGGGAGAGAAGGAATGCGTTGGGGAAGAGAGAGAAAGATAGAACGTGGCAGAGAGAGCGCGAGAGGTGTGAGAGCAGGGATGAGACGGGGAAAGAAAGGGACGGAAAGCAGCGGAGAAAGAGAGGGAGTGTAAGAGATGAAAAAGAGGAGAAGGAAAGCGGGAGGAGGTGTGACAAAGGGGGAGGATTGGAAGGCCCACCTCTGCGACTGCGGGGCTCCGGTCACCTGCCTCTGAAACAGCCGGTACTAGCCACCGGCCTCTGGACTACCTAATCCAATTTGGCAATCCCTGTGTTCCTAAGTGGCAGAGCAAGAGGCTGGCTCGGAGGTGAGAGAGGAAAGGACAGAAAGAGAGGAAAGTGGAGCGGAGACAGACAGAGCTGGGGCCAGGGCTCATCTTCCTTGTTCTCGTTGGCCCTGCCTATGGGGTGCTGCCCATCAGCCCCCCCGCCGCCCCCCAGGACCTGTCTGCCGATGTGCCATACGCGAGAGAAGAGTCCAGAGCACCACAGGTTTGTTTGGATCATTTCACATGCTTTATTTCAGCAGTCAAAATAATTAAAAACATCTCAAATTATTATACATATACAAAATAGGTACAGAATCCTCGGTTGCTCTCCCTCCCTAGAACATCTGCTTCTTGCTAGGAATGGGGCTTTGCTTCGGGGTTGCTTTGAAACCCATGGAGAGAAGCACAGAAGAGGAGGATGGGAAGAGGAAAGGGAAAGAGAGAGAGAAAGCAGCAGCAGCGGAGGATGGCGGGAGAGCGAGAGGGGACAGGAGTGTGCATGGAAGAGAAGAGGCAGCAGGATAAAGGAGGGGGACAGAGGGATGGGAAAAGAGAATGAACGGAAGAGGGAAAGCAGAAATGGAATCCACCTGCGTAACTGGAAAGATAGAATTGCACACACCTTCGTTCCCTTCCAAGGCTACTTGGAGCTAGTTTGCGTTAGTTCCCGTCCTTGTTTTTAGGTTTTTTTTTTTTGTTTTGTTTGTTTTTAAATAGCACCTTCAGAAAATTCACAAGTTGACCCTGGGCAGCAAAAGAACTGAGTTTCTTTCCTGAAAACAACAGTCCTATCTCTATAGCACCAATCGGTCCCTATCGCAGCCTCTCCGTGTGTTGGATTGTGCAGTTTTAAACCACCAAAAAACCGAAAAGGGACCTAGAACTGAAAAACATTAACACAGCGAACGAAAAAAAAGAAAGAAAAGAAAAGACAAAGTTAGCACCTTTGATCGAAACCTGAAAGCCAAGCCCCCTTCTCCACAACCTGGTGTCAGTTAAAAAAAAAACCCAAAGCAACTTAAAACTACTCGGAAAACACAGTTGAGAGGTAACCTTCCATACAACAATAATATACATTTTGAACATTACATTTTCTCTGCTTTGGGTATTATTATTATTAATCATTTTTCCCTTCATTGTTCACCGACAAAACATTTGATTTTTTTTCTAAGCGGATTTTATCTCCTAGCTGTCCTGCTAAAAGCGCTTTCTGTTTAAAAGTCAACACACCAAATGACAGGTCTTGGCTGTTTTCCACACTACTGGATTTTGCTTAGGAAAACAATTACGACACCTGGATTTGAAGTTTTTCTCATATTTATTTCTTTTGCCAACTGAACAAATGAAAGGAAAAAAAATGGTACATTACACACGATTTTAAGTGCCTTCCTTTCAGTGGTATAAAAAATATATATATAGTAAAGACACCAGCAGGGAGAGGTCGGCTGTAGGTTAATTTTGGTATTTTTTTCCAACTCCAGGTTATAAAAAGAGATTTTTGCATTGGCGGGAGAGGAGTAGGAGCAGGGGAGCAGGTTCTAAACCATTTGGACTAGCTTAGCATCGCTCTTGTTGCTGCAGAATTTTCAAAGCAGGTTGTTGTGATTTGGGTGTTTTGGTAGGGTCGATTTTGGATGGTATTTTTGTTTTGATTGTGCAAGTAGTGGTCCCAAGATATTACTTAAAAAAAAATAACCAAACCAACCCCAATCTGTCTTCAGGGATTCAAAAAAAATAAAAAATAGAACCATGTCAAGCAAGTGGACCCACTTCCTTAATTTTTTTGAAAAGTCATTTATTTTTATTTTTTTGGTTTAATGCTTTTTTTTTTTTTAATGGAAACAAAATAGTTTTAGAGATGATGGATAGAAAAAAACACGAATTCAAGTCCATGTGAAATTGTCTCCTTTTTGGCTGTTTTTGATTTTCTTTCCGGGGGGGTTTTAGCTCCGGTTTACAAGAAGCAGACGGGTCCGATGTCAATTCCGAATTCCTGATCTGGCGCGCCAACGTCCATGGGGGCCACGTCAATGACGGGCAGGCGAGAGGTTTTCGTTGTCTTGTATTCGATGACTGTCTTGCCCCAGGTGCCGGTGTGACTCTGTGAGGAAGGGACCGGGAAAAGGAGAACATTAGAGTTGTTGATAGAGCCGCTCCTCGAGGCAGCAAAGCTGCCTGCAAGGAAACTCTGCCTGAGGATCGGAGACAGCATTGCACAATGGGTGGTCTAGTGATTAGGGTGGGGGGGCCTGGGAATCAGGACTCCTGGGTTCTGTTGCTGGCTCTGACACTGACTCACAGTGGGATCTAGGGCAAGTCACCTTCCTGAGCCACCATATACGAGCCTGTACCAGGCCAGGGGACTTACGCAGGTTGCAGAGAACTCTGCCAGTCATGTCCAGGGCTGGAGAGACTGATTCACAGCTCTGCTCTGCCTCTCCACCCTCACCCTCTCCTCCCTCTCATCGCCAGGGCCTGGGGAGGCGTGGGTGCACCAGCTCCCGGTACCACCCATGCTGGCAGAGCCAAAGGCAGTGGGACACTCACTGTGCATCCATCCTCGGTGACTCCATAGGTGAAGCGGCTGTTGCCCTCTGCTCTGATCTCGATCTCGTTGGAGCCCTGGAGGAGCAGAGCCTTCTTCAGGTTGCCAGTCTCCTGGTCCATGTAGGCCACGCTGTTCTTGCAGTGGTAGGTGATGTTCTGGGAGGCCTCAGTGGACATCAGGCGCAGGAAGGTCAGTTGGATGGCAACGTCAGCTGGGTTGGATCCCTCGCCACCATATTCGAACTGCAGAGGAGAGAGAGAGAGAGAGAGACCCCCGGCAGGAAAGCAGTGTTAGTCCTCAGGTCCTTTCCCCCATTCCGAGACTCCAGATCCAGCCCCTTCGCTTCCCAACCGTCCCGCCTCGCCAGTCCCCTAAGCTCACCTGGAAGCCGTCGCTCATTGTCTCGCCGAACCAGACGTGCTTCTTCTCCTTGGGGTTCTTGCTGACGTACCAGTTCTTCTGGGCCGTGTTAGCCTGGGTTGGGTAGACGCAAGTCTCGCCAGTCTCCATGTTACAGTAGACCTTGATGGCATCCAGGTTGCAGCCTTGGTTGGGATCAATCCAGTACTCGCCTGGTGGGGAGAGGAGAAGGACGAGTGAATGGGCGAAGGAAGAAAGAAAGAAAGATGGAGGAAGAAAAGAAGGAAGGAAGGAATTCAGTAGTAATGGAGGAGGCGTGTGAGTTAGTGAGGGTAGCTAAAGGCAGGGCAGGACAAGGGGCGCAAGACAGGCCGCTAAGAGAGAAGGAGCTCAGTGAGGATGTGCCCAGGATGAGGCTGGGAAGCTCACCGCTCTTCCAGTCGTTGTGGCACATCTTCAGGTCACGGCAGGTGCGGGCTGGGTTCTTCCTGGTGCCCTCAGGGCTGCGGATGTTCTCGATCTGCAGACTCAGGCTCTGGAGGGTGGTGTCCACCTCCAGGTCGCGGTCACGCATCACGTTGGCGTCATCAGCCCGGTAGTAGCGGCTGTCGGTGTGGGCCTTCTCCTGAGGAGGCTGGGGCAGGAAGCTGAAGTCGAAACCGCCGCTGGGTGGGCCTGGGGGACCTGGGGGTCCGGGAGGTCCGGGGGGACCCTGTTGGAGGAGGAGAGCAGAGCGAGTTGAAGGCAGGAAGCCCTTTCACCCAGCGGACAGCAGATCCCAACCACCCGAGTCCCAGAGGGGGATACGTACAGCAGGACCGACATCACCGGTGCGACCACGTGGACCTGGTGGGCCAATGGGGCCAGGGAGACCATTCAGACCATCTTTGCCAGGGGAACCAGAAGAGCCAGGGGGACCCTGTGAGGAAAAGGCAAACACAAAATGAGATCAGTGGGCTTTGGAGAGAGGAAAGTGGGGTGAAGGTGTGTCCATCTTGAAAGACAGACCGAGGGAGAACATGCCAACTCCCATCCTTTCAATCAAGGCCCAGCCCATCACCCATCCTTCCATACCTCTTGTCTGTTCCATCCACCCAGCTCTCTCATCTAGCTTACCTCCCGCTACTCTGATCTGTCTCACGAATTAATAGAGCACCAGTGACCAGAGTCCCAAGGACCAAGCTCCACTGGAGATGCACTCAGATCCTCTGGAATCACTCTGGATTTGCCCAGGTCCAGCTGAGAACAGAACCAGGCCCTGTCCTCACCATCTGTCTGGGAAGCCCTCGCCACACAGTGAGTGCTGAGAGAACCTTACAATGACATCTCCTTATGGGCGCTGTGATACCTACAGGAGGACTTCAATTTTAGGAGTTTCCCTATCCCCTGGATCATTTTTGTTCCCTTCCCACCACCGCCTCTATCTGGGAAAGGATTTTCTAAGCCTGACCCACGCTGCGCAGGGCCTCTCTTATTAAGGCACCTCCCCACTGAGGTGGAAGAGTAACGGGTCAGTAGAAAGCAGCAGGCATCTATCCTGGGTTTCGTGTCTCCTTGATAGCAGTAGGCCCTTGTTGTACATGATCAGTGCTTACAAGAATCTGTGCTGCACGCTCAGAGGCTACGCTGATGTTTTTTAAGCTACTGGCTACACTATGGTCCACATTCTGCCTCTGGCCGATATCCATGCCACCCCAGATCGGGGATCAGGCAGGATCTGACCTTTAAAAGGTGATGCCACCTGTTGTGTTGGACCCCGGCTTGAAAACAGTGCTGATTATTTAATTCACGAGCCCTCTGCCCCCAGCCCGGAATTTCCCAAGGCTTCAGGCGTCTGCACCGGATGGGCTCACGAAGGCGGCTGTTGGCTTCAATGGGGCGGTACTTACCCTTGGACCAGCGGGACCGGAAGCTCCAGAAGGACCTTGTTCACCAGGAGAACCCTGCCCCAAACAGGAAAGCAAACATCAGTTCTGCAACGACGCTGGAGGCCCGTGCAGCCAGTGCAGAGGTGCTAATAAAACCGACGCGTCTATGAGAAGCTCCCACTGGGCTCCGACTCCAGCGGCTGAAGCTCATGAGAGAGGGCCAACAATAGGGCAGCTTTGGAGGTTCTAGGGGGCAGCTGTTGCCCTGTGTCCTAAGCTCAAGGGGCTGAGGCCACAGCAGCAGGCCGGACGCCTGCCCTTCCCAGCTGCTGCGTGTGCGAGGGCAGTTGTGAGCTGAAGGGCTAAGGGCAGCCTGAAACTGGGGCAGGCCAAGGCTTGCCCATCTCCTCATCAGGTGATGGCCTTCACTGGGATTCTCCCATGATTCTCTGGGGCAGTGAGGAAGAGGGTCTATACTCTTCTCTCCAGAGACCTGCTATGGACTTGTCTCTCAGAGCCGGCTATATCGGGGGAGCGGAAGGCAGCCATACTTACGGGAGGACCAGGTGGACCCTGGAGACCAGAGAATCCTCTGTGACCCTTCAAGCCTCTGTCACCGTGTTCACCAGTTTCACCTTTGTCACCGCGGGGACCTTGAGGGCCCTGGAAGAGGAAGCAGAGTCACCTCGCTCAGTGGCTGGGAAGGATACCTCCCTGCCCGTCGCTCAGCAATGTTATTGCCAAGCCAGTTGCTTTTTCATAGCAATAAAAAGCGGAATCTGAACCCATAACTTACAGCAGCACCACGAGCACCAGCAGGGCCAGCGGGGCCAGCGGGACCAGCAGGGCCCTAGGAAAGGAAAGAGAGAAAGAGAAAGGCAAAGGTTAGAGCATCCACTGGGATCATTAGCGTACGCTTGCGTTCATTTCTCTGCACCGTAGTGGGGAGTGCGTCCTATTGGTTAGAGCAGGGCAGACTGGGAGTCAGGACTCCTGGGTCCAAGGCCTGACTCTGAAAAGGAGTATTATCTAGTGGTTAGAGCAGGCAGCTGCTCTGCTTGATCCTGTCTTGATAACTGGGCTGATTATTTCATATCTCCCTAGTGCTGTTCCTGGGGTCTATTCCCAGCTCTGGGAATGAGCATTGTCCCCTGGTTAGGGCAGAGGATTGGGAGCAGGACTCCCGGGGTCTATTCCCAGCTCAGGGCAGGGAATGGGTTTTAAATTTAGGGGAATGTCAGGAAGTGTCACTTACAGTCTCACCACGATCTCCATTCTTGCCAGCGGGACCAACAGGGCCAGGAGCACCAGGGGCACCAGGAGCACCAGGAGGACCAGATGGGCCAGTCTCACCACGGTCACCCTATTTCCGGAGAGGACGAGGAAGCAAAGCACCGAGTTAACGTTCGCCTGAAGTTCAACCCTCCACCCCCAATAAAAGCCTCTTGCCATGACTCTTCGGGGTCCAACTCACCTTGGGACCAGCAGCGCCATCGCGACCAGGAGCACCTTCAGAACCGGGAGAGCCCTGAGGACAAGCGGAGAGACCCAGTGTTAGGCATGAGCAAGACAGAGGGGCCTTGGGTAAGCGACAACTGATGAGTGACGAATTAACCAGGAGGCTGGCTGCGCTGAGGCCTGGGACAGGCAAGGGATGGGTGAGGTCTAGAGATCAAAAGAGAAAGGGGGCGGGGAAAGGGACCCATGGGGCTTCCATTTCTCTCTGGAACTGGCCCCTTCCCTGATCCCTCCCATACTCAGCTCCTTTGGAAACCATCCCGTCCCGGGACCCCGGCTGTTCTCCCATCTCTCAGGCACTGCGCTCCGGGCATTGTCCCATTGCTCACTGGCACCAGCCCCTGCAGGAGGCCGGGGGCAAGGTCTGTCCTACCCTTCAATGGAGCAGACCATTCTGAGTGTTGGCCCAGGGGCATGGAAAGGGTTAATCTCTCCTTGTCTTTGGTGCTGCTCCTGGTGATGGTGGTGGGTTCTGGAGCGCCTGATGTCGACAGGTTGCCTCTGGTGACTATCAGCCGGGCTGCGGGATTCCCCCGAGGGGCAGCCAGGAGACTGATCCACCCGGGCTTTTAGCGCTTCTTGGCCTTGCCGGTGCTTGGGCAAAGGAGAGTCCTAACAAGCCAAGCATGGTGGCAGCTCACCTCACGTCCAGCTTCACCAGGGGGTCCGGCCAAGCCAGGAGGTCCTGCTGGGCCAGGAGGACCACGTTCGCCGGAGGAGCCAGATGGACCTTGTTTGCCAGGTTCGCCCTGGGGAGGAGCGAGAGAGGGACCAGCCCGGGTTAGAGAAGAGGGGGCGGTGCAGCTGAGACCGAAGAACCCGCTTGTGATGGGAGAGGGGTTGAATCCCTTCCCACTGCCACCAAATGACGACACACCCCTGTCCCACGCCCTAGGGCCTCAGAGTTTGGGGCTGAAGTTCTGGCTCCAGGCTCAGATAGAGTTGGGGACCAAGCAAGAAGGTCAGATCCAGGGGTGGTGAACTTCTGAGCACCCCTCAGCCTGGGAGGTTTGGCTCCACCATCTTCTTCTATAATAATAATAAGATCACAGGTCCCTCCCCGCTATTCCTCCTCTCTTATCTCCTGGCCAGAGCAGCTGCCCCGGACAAGGGGGAAGAGTCAAGGACTCTGTTCCTTGCATGGAGAGCTCCCAATCACGCCAGCAGCGAAGCGTGCCCAGCTCCTGTCTCTCCCACCCATTCTCTGCCCTACAAATGCCAGGAGAAGCTCTGAGCCTTGGCGGCTGGGCCGTGAGATCCAATCCTGCTTGGATCCTTTTGGGGCAGGGGCAATGGGTTGAAGCTACAAGCCTCCTTTGAGGTCCGGCTTGAGGGCGTAAGGGTTCGACCTCATACTCACAGATGGGCCAGGGAGACCAGGGAAACCTCTCTCGCCTCTCTGTCCGGGAAGGCCGACGACACCACGCTGTCCAGCAATACCCTGTGGGCCTGGAGTACCAGGTGCACCCTGGAGGGGAGAGAGAGATTCTGGTTACAAACCCACCCATCTTGCTCCAGGGCACACGCTCCAACGACACCTGCCAAGGGGTCTGAGGTAGGACTGAACGGGTACTTACTGGGGCACCATCGGCACCAGGGGAGCCCTTCTCACCAGAAGGTCCGGGGGGGCCAGCGGGGCCAGGTTCGCCAGTGCGGCCAGCGGGGCCAGTCTCACCACGGGGTCCCTTGCTACCTTCCTTTCCGCTGGGGCCTGGTGGGCCAGGGAGACCGATGTTTCCCTGGGAGAGAGCAGAGAGGTGAGGTCAGGCAGCGAAGCCCAAGACTTTGAGAGGCAACCCCTCTCCAAGGGGCGTTGATTTATGACGCTCAGGCCCCTCAAGCGGAGGGGAGAGAAGGCCTGGCTCCATGCTCCAGCGCCACCATGGGGCAGACAGAGCCACTGCTGGCTGCAAGCAGTACCAGGCTACCCGGACCATCAGCCCTCATTACACCGTGGAAGCTCTGTGGCAGGGCCTTGGCATTCCTACTGCCAGCTCCACTGCTCCTCACGCCCCTCTCAGGTCCCGTCTCCTCCCCATTTGGCTTCCAGGCTGCCCGCTCTTGATGACAACCATCACCCATCCTCCCCAGCGGCTGGAGGCTGGCAGTCCCGTGGCAGATCCCCCCCACCAGCCTCCCCATCCCCACCCCTGCCAGCAGGGCTCGGTGCCCAATGCCGTCGGCCCTCCCCCAACGCCACCAGCAAGGGGATCAGAAAGGAGATACTCACAGAGGGGCCAGGGGGACCAACTCTTCCAGCAGCACCAGGGAAACCAGTAGCACCCTGCACAAGGTGGGGAGAGAAAGCGTTAAGTCCCATGGCTCTGTTAGCCACGGATCTGTACTACAAGCACTGCCCAAAACGCTGCCGTGCCCATGGGCTGAGAGAGGCCTGCAGCTAAGGGTGAGAGTGAGAAGGTGGAAGGTCAAGGCAGCCCTAAGACGCTGCCTGATCTGTCAGGTATGTCTTGCCCCTCAGGGCGGAATCCAGCCAGCTCCGGACAAAGAGATGTTCTCTGAAGCTCGGGTGGAATTTGAAGGCTCCAGACATATAGCATTCGTGGCTAAAGGGATGCTAGTTCAGGGAGCAGTTTCCCTCCATGCAGAGGTCCATGAATGCACAGGACACTCGGGCAGGTGTATGGCAGGGACACGCTCTCTGAGCTGCACAAAGACAGCCATGTTAAAATAATCTGATCCATGGGGGAGGGAGCATTCGTTCTATTGCACCTAGGGTCTGATTTTAATGCTCTAGTCTAGACACAGGGAAGTGAAATATTTCTCGACCCAGGGAAGAAGCTGCTCCAACTCCCAGAGGGACAGGAGGAGGGTGTTTTTTTGGGGGGGGAGGGGGAGCATTTTGCGACAAACTCAGAAAGCAACCCCCTTTCGGCTCCCAACCTGCCTCTTTCCCGGTGATGGGGGCAAAAAGCAGGCCCAGGGCAAAGGCCGTGCTGGAAAGGTGGATTCTCACATGCTCCGGGCGGGAGGCGGGAGGGGATCAACCTTCTGCCCAATTTTGGTGGGAGAAGCCGAATCAGAAGGGGAGTGAAAACTACCCCATGCAAAACAGAGAGAGATTCCATGGAGGAATCCCCAGCTCTTTGTTAGTCCAAGCTAGTCTGCAACCGGCCAGGAACTCAGGCATTTCCACTGTGGCTAAGAGAGGGACATTTTGCAATGGGGCTCCCATCCCTGGCAGCCCAGAGGGTGGAGGAAATACTCACAGGGGGTCCAGCGCTACCACGAGCACCTTTGGGTCCGGGAGCACCAACAGCACCCTGCGGGAGAGGAAAGAGCAGGACATCAGAGGCGGGAACGGAACCCTGGCCGAACGGGGAGGGATCGGGGCAGTGGAGAGTCACTTACAGAGGGGCCAGGAGCACCAGTGGGTCCAGCAGGGCCGGGGGCACCAGCATCGCCCTTAGCACCAGCATCACCAGTTTCACCTTTAGCACCAGGCTGGCCGTCAGCACCCTGTGGAGGAGAGCAGAGCGGAGGGTGAGGGGCAGCGTCCGTGCGGGGAGCTCACGGAGATGGGAGTGGAGGGTGATGGGGGAACGGTCCTTCACAGAACCAACACGGGCTGAGGAGACTAGGTTGTCTTGATGGGGAAAGCCCGTCGAGCTCACATGGGAGCCAGAGGATCACAGGACGTAGGACTGGTCCTGTTCCCCATCGGAGGCCTGCTGTAGGACAACCCGGTGAGTCCACGGGTCAGGGATGAGTCCCATCTCCGTACGCAGGGACAGCGCTCCCAGTATTGCAATGGTAGGATTGCTTCGGCCCCATAGCCCTGGGCTGCATGGGATTACCCCCGTAGCCCACCCCACTGAATACCATCCTCCCAAGGGAGGTCTGGGTGAGAGGAGATGTCACTGGGGCCAGTGAGGACCACTCTTAACCATCATACTTACAGGGGGGCCAGCGAATCCAGCGGGACCAGGTGGGCCGGGCTCACCACGATCTCCCTGGAAGAGAAGGAACCGAGAGAGACAGGGTCAGCAAGGAGTGGGAGGGGTTGATCTTTGCCTCCGAAGCCAATCAGAGAGGAACGGTACTTACAGGAGCACCACGACCACCAGTGGGACCAGCAGGGCCGGAGGGACCAGCTTCACCCTGCACCAGGAGAGAAGAGGGACGAGGTCAAGGCTCGGGCCTGGCAGACCAGGGCTCTTTGGAGGTGCCTCTGGGGCGAGGCTGGCTAGCTCTGGGGTCGCTCGTGAGACGTGGGGAGAGCAAGAAGTTGCCTCCTCTCTGGAAAAGGGGGGTAGGGATGCAGGACCCTCCTGGGCACAGCCCTGATTGGGCAGGCCGGGGCCGTAGGAAGCATTCCCGGGGGAAGCTGATGAAGCTCCTTGCTCTCACTGGGAGCATCCAGAGGCCCCTCTGCATCGAATGATCAGCTGGGGCCTTCCTCTCTGTCTCCCAGGAAACAGAAGCCGGGTCGGGAGCTGCTGGGCACAAACGGGACCGGCCTTTGCACGAATGCCAGGAGCCCGCGGCACCAGCTCCGGTGCCCGAGAGGCTAGGAGAGTCACTGCCCTGCTCCTTCCAAGGGGACAGGGAAAGGGGGCGGGGTGATCCTTACCTTGTCACCAGGAGCACCAGCTGGGCCGGGGGGACCAATGGGGCCAGTCAGACCTCTTGGGCCATCTTTGCCGGGAGATCCATCAGTACCCTTGGGACCTGCATCACCCTGGGGAGAGAGGGCAAAGCAAGGTTACCTTCTGGCTATGAAGCACGGAACGGGGTGGGGGC
Source organism: Emys orbicularis (assembly GCF_028017835.1). Taxonomy (NCBI): domain Eukaryota; kingdom Metazoa; phylum Chordata; order Testudines; family Emydidae; genus Emys; species Emys orbicularis. The sequence goes on from NC_088707.1 coordinate 7,463,990, forward strand.
TTGTGGCAGCTCTGGTGTGTGTGTGTGTGTGTGTGTTTATCTTCCCTGCACTGGAAGCCATTCACGCCAAGCGTCCGGACCATTAGCCAGTCAGCTTGTCCAATGGAAAAAGACAGCGCAGTGCTGGCCATGTCAGCTCTCCAAGCCATTCAAGCTGGTGGAGAAGACCTCTTCCAAGGGCATAACTAGGCCGCGTGGAGCAGAGACCCCAGCAGCGCACTGGGCAAGAACCAGGGCACTTCGCTGTACTCCTGGAGAGACACACAGGGCAAGGCCCGGAAGTTCCTTGGTTTGGGCGGGGGGTTTGCTTTGGCCTAAAGTGACTGTCGGACGAGGGCCTCTAGGCCTTGAAGTGGCTCAGGCACCTGGCCTAGATTCTCCAAGAGCAGAGAGGAGGTGGGGGACGGAGCTGGAGCTGGAGCAGAGAGATGAAAGAGGAGCGGAGGGGGGCGAGATGGAAGGGAACAGGGGACAGAGAAAGGCAAGGAAGGAGGGGACACAGAAAGAGCTGGGGAAGAAGAGGGACACAAGGAAGTGGAGAAGAGAGAAGGCCAGGAAGAGTGGAGGGGGGGAAAGAGGCGTAACAAGCTGAGCATGAGCAGGGAGATCTGAGGCATGGTCTCCATGGTGAAGACTGAGGGTCACTTTGCTGGTGGGCCTTCGGGGGGCTCATACGTACTCTGTCACCCCTGGCACCAGGCAGACCAGCAGCACCACGTTCGCCGGGCATTCCCTGCAGACCGGGAGGACCTTGGTTTCCGGGACTGCCAGGAGCGCCAGCATCACCCTAAAACCCCACAAGGCAGAGCGGGGGGGAAAAAGAGAGTCAGGGTTAGAAACGGAGCCACTTCCTCATCGCAGCAAAAGCCGCCCGCCTTCCAGAGACCCGCGACCCGTCCCCCATTCTCCGGTGCCAGGGCAGGCTGCCTCTGGAGCCAAGCAAGACTAGGCCGTGAGTGCTGCCCAGGGGCCTTCTGTGCCTTGGGCAGAGAGAGGAGAATCCTGCAGCAGTTGCAGGACTGGGGCTAACTCGATGGGGGAAGATGGAGTTCCCCCTTCCTGCTTTGCACCTGGTTCGAGGCAGCTGCTGGCTGGCTGGACACCAAGCCTCAGCCCCCTCCAAAGCAGGAGGAGTGTATCCCACGGCCAATCCTATTCCAAAGCCTGCTTCCCCTGGACACGTCAGAGGCACTGATTTTCCCCTGGTTTCCCCTCCCATTTCTAGCTGAGCCTCCCTTCGCCCATCACGGAGGAGGAGGAGGAGGGAAATAGGTACATACCTTAGCACCATCATTACCAGGAGCACCGTTACTACCACGTGGGCCCTGTGGACCGGGCGCACCTTGGACACCACGCTCTCCAGGGAAACCTCTCTCACCCTAGAGGAGGGAGGAGAGAGAACCGAAACTGGTTACTGCGCCATCCCGAGGGGCAGCCGGCGAGAGAGACAGAAGGGGGAGATATTGCTTATAGCAGAGAAAATGGGTCGCAACTTACTCTTGCACCAGCTGGACCGGGGGCACCGAGGTCTCCGGGGGCACCCTGCCACGGGAGAGAAAGAGAAAGCAGAATTAGAGCTGAGGGCTTGGAAAGGAGCATGCTACCTGCTGGAGAAGCCCAGATGTTGCCCCTGAACTGGCTGGGGTGGAGCAGTGAGTGGCCAGGAAGGGGGACATCTGCTCCAACCCCTCTATAACTAATCACCAAGCTCCATCCTCATGAGGGCCAGACTCTGCCTCTGCCTCTGTCTTTCCACCACTGGAATTTTGCATGGATCGTACCAGTTAGAGACGGGAGCGCTCTATGGTCCCAGAGCAGCGAGTCTCCTCCCAAGCAAAGCCAGGGCATGGTCTCACGCAACAGAGGATGCGTCAGTTGTTACATTGAAACTACATTTACTCTTAGCCGAAAGGCTGGGCTTGGGCCCCCCGGCTGGATATCTGGACTGAATACAGAGATAATCCCAAGTGGCCAAACTGAGATCTGGATCCAGAGTTCAATGCCACCCCCCACCAGCCCCAGTTTATAGGTGTTCAGATCCAGGGCCTGGGCCCATGTCCACCCAAAAGGCTTTCAGAGAAGAGGTTGGAGGCCTGGAATGAATGAGTTTCATGGTTGCTGTGGCCTCTGAGATGAGTTCTGGGGCCGGGGGGTGAGAAGGTCTGACAGCGGCCAAGGCCCTGTCTGGAGGCAGCTCTCCTCATTCACTGGCTAAAGGGGAATCTGATAAGTTTCATCACTCTGGACGTACGTCCAGTCTTGGAGGAACGTCTCCGGCTGGGGGTGGGAATGGGGCAGGAGCCCTAAGGAAGTGAGAACGGCCATGAAAGGCACTGATGAGGGCTGGGCAAGCAAGGGACTGGGCGTCAGGGGGCAGGATCTGTCATCTCTCCTTGGCTTCTGATGCTAAGCAGAGCTCTTCTCCTTCTTTCTGTAAACCCCACCCACCGCCATGGTTTCTTGGCACTTACCTGCTCACCAGGCTTGCCAGATTCACCAGCTGGACCAGCGGGACCGGGCAGACCCTGGGAGGGGAAGAAAAAAACCCAAGAGTTGAGATTTCCTGGGGGAAGGGGGGGGGTGTGAAAAAAATGGAACAAAATATGATTGATCAGGAGGGACTTCCCCCCTGTGATGGGGCCTTTAATGGAACACTCCTCACCTGGAATCCAGGAGCACCTGAAGGTCCTTGTTCACCTCTCTCTCCAGAGGGACCCTGAAAAAGGAGGGGAGAAAGTCAGGAGGGATCCAGTGGGGTTCGGAGCAGCACGCTCCGCGACAAGCCAGCACACAGGGCAGGGGCGAGAAAGGATTCATACTCACAGCTGCGCCAGGAGGTCCCTGGGCACCAGCTTCACCATCTTTGCCAGGAGCACCCTGTGGGGAGAGGAGGAAGAGCTTAAAAATTGCTCAGCGCAGACGCTGAATGAGTGTCCGATGGGAGCAGGGCGTGAGCGTCAGGGAAGGTGTGGCGAGCCTACAAGGTTCAGAAGCAGAAAATCTCAGGGGGCTTCAAAAGTTGGCATCATGGGTTCCATAGTTAACCTGTGGAACTCATTGCCACAAGGTATTAGTAACGAGGAGAAACGGGCATAAGGGATATAAACCCTCCGCCAGAAGTCCAGGGAATAAGCAATTCTGTGGCTTAGGAAGAACCAGCCACTATAGGCATGTCATCCCAATGCAGAAACTTTTATATCTTCCACTGAATCCTGTGGTGGTAGGCCAGAGCCCAGATATTGGCTAGATGGACCCCGGTCTGCTCTGCTGTGGAAAGCCCTATACTATATAGGTCCGTTTTACTGTCATGGTAAATTCTCTCTTTCTCATCTTGAAGAAAAGAGGCCTCAGGCTGGCAAACTCTCGGCTGGACCCAGCCCTGGCTGCGAGAGACAGATTGTTAGAGGCCATCAGTACCAAGAAAAATACGTACAACAGCACCAACGGCTCCGGGAACGCCTCTTTCACCGGGTTTGCCGGGTTCGCCCTGAGAAAGGGAACAAAATGGCTTCAGCAAAGGAACGCGGTACGCCCCGGGAACAAGCTCTTGTATGGCCCTAGGATGCAGCCACAGGAGGGCCCGAAAGGCGCCATGACAGGAAGCAGGCGGGGCTGGCCCTGTGGTAGTTCTATTGACGCTCTAGGTTGCTTCCCATGACCGCCCCAGCTCTGTCTTTTCTCAGGGCCTGGTCATCTCCCCGCCCCACGGTGGGATGTCTTCTGGGCCGCCTGTCTCTGCCTGCAGCTAACCCCTGAGGGAGAGGTTCCCAGAGTGCCTCCCCTCACATAATTCCCCTCTTTACAAAACGGTATCCAAAGTGGCCACTTATCCATTGTGCTTTGAATGCAACCACTCCCGGGCAGCGGCCAGGGTGACAGGAAGTCCTGGAGGCGGCCATTTTGTCATGTCCCTATCACTGGGCTGGGCGACTCACCCCGAGGCGACAGTATAGGAAGGGAGCAAGTTGATACTCACAGCAGCACCTTTAGGTCCAGGGAAACCCATCACACCAGCCTGACCTCTGGCACCGGGTGGGCCTGCGGGTCCGGGGCGACCATCTTGACCAGCGGGACCCTAGCGTGGACGAAGCAAAGGCACAGTTCAGAGGAGGCCATTGTGAGCAAAGGGAGAGGAGGAGGAGGAAGGGCCTTGATAAACCATGACTTACAGTGGGGCCGGTCTTGCCATCGGGACCTGGGCTACCTGGGCTTCCAGTCAGACCCTGAAAAGGAAGAAGAGCTGGGTTAAGCCATAGGGCGTCCGGCCTCTTTTGCTGTGCGCGAGGGGTCAGAACAGGGTAGGATGTGGTGGGCGAGGGCAGGCAGGGCAGCCGATCGGTCTCTGCAGGGGGTGGATGTGGGGTGGCCTAAAACGCCCTCCCTCCAGAACGGAGGGAGAGGGCAGTTGCTCGAAGCCGGCTGCACCACAGAGCACTGGCGCCAAAAGAGGCCGGGGGAAGGAGGTGGGCAGAGAGTTCACCTTGAGATGGTGCTTGGCAGAAATAGCAGCAAAGTTCGGTGGGACTCCCCGGGCAGCCCCTCCATCCCGCTCAGAACCATCGCCCGGCTCCTCCATCCTCTTACCTTGGCACCGGGCAGACCAGGCTCGCCAGGACGTCCAGATTCACCGGGGGATCCTTTGGGACCAGCAGGGCCAGGGGAGCCACGTTCACCAGAGGGACCCTAGGGTGGGGAGGGAAGCAGGAGAGAGAGGTTACACGCTGCGGTAGAGACCCGGATCGCTTCTTCTCGCTGGCACGGGTGTGACGAGCCAGCAAGGACCCACCGTGTCGCGTGACAGAGGAGGGGGACTAAACGGAGCTGAGTGGGCACTGAAAGGGCTTTGCCAGGGCTGGCCACAAAGAAATCACTGGGCTATGCCATGGAGTGAATAACCCTAGTGAAAAGGCCATCCTAGTGTATGTACCATGTGGAGACAAGCCAATTCCCACCCCCAAACCCAGAACGTGGCGCGTAAAGCAAGGGGATGGGGCCAGGGAGTGGCTGGGTAATAGACCAGATCCCACAGGGCAGAATGCACCACTCCCAGAAAGTCCCACTAACTCCCCCTTCCACAGGCTTTAGCTGCTCTCAAGCCCCTTGCAAAGGATGCCCAGGTGGGAGCCTGTCTCCGAGTCCTTTGTGTATTTCAGTGTGGCGGACACCTGAGCCTCTTCTGTCTCTCTCACATTAGGAGGGAGCACACGGCGGGAGACGAGCACCTACCTTAGGACCAGAAATGCCATCAGACCCAGGGAAACCGCGGCTTCCGGGAGCACCCTGCAATGGGACACAAGAGAAACCAGTGAGGTAAATGCCCACGCAGCCAGCAAGTGAAACAGGGAGAAGATGGGAACGGAAAGGGAGCTTCACAGAACCCCCCCATCCGAATTCCCGTCCCCTCCTGGGACTGCAGTGGGGAGGAACGGGCCCTAGCTGCCAACCTTGGGGGTGAAAATTTCCGGGGGGTGGCGACTCCAGGGTTGGTTGGGTTTGGGATGGTGATGGGGCTGGATTGCATGTTCAGCTGATCTGGGTCTGACCTCCTCCCAGAACCTGGGCGTGTGCCAGGCTGGGATTGCAGGTCAAGCCCCTTATGGGATCTGGATTTGGATTTGGTTCTGGGTCCACATCTGAATTTCCCATCCCAAGATTCGGGAGGCGCTTGGATCACCGAGAAGGTAGGTCGGGACCCCTCTGTGTCCGAGAGACAGAGCTCCGGGTCTGACCGGAGGACCCAACACCATGCCAATGGGCATGATCTCCAGGGGAAACACAGCTGCTACTTACACGTTCGCCAGCAGGGCCGGGCAGACCAGCAGGGCCGGGCTCACCACGGGATCCTCTCTTGCCTTCTTCACCAGATGGACCAGGGGGGCCTTGGACACCAGCAGGACCCTAGAAAGCGCAAGCAAGTCAGAGTGGTGAGTGTCTCCCTGTGGCTAGCAAACCAGACTGTAGGCAAAGCTCCTAGCAGGCCCCAGTGGGGCTCGTACTTACAGGTTCTCCCTTGGCACCAGCATCTCCCTTGTTGCCTGTAGCACCGGGTTCGCCCTGAAGGTAGAAGGAAAGAGAAACGAATTCATATCAGACGTCGCCCTGCGTGAACAAGGGCTTAATGCTGCCTGCCATCTATGTTGCACCCTCAACCCCTTTTCGGCTCCAGGAGGAATGGCAGACACAAAAGGCTCTGCCCCATGAAGGGACAGAGACCTTCGATATTCTGGAGGGGAGGGAACTGTGCTGGCTGTAACCCAGGTCAGAGGATCCCCGTCCCAGGGCGGAGGGTGGAGCAGAGACGTCTCCAGCAGAGACAGGTGGCCGATAAGGAGGGAGGTGCTGGTAGACGCAGAGCTGCAGAGGTGAAGGCTCTTGCACTGCAAGTGGCAATGCCACAAGGACAGTCAGAGAAGGAGCTGAGGGAGGGGATGCATTGGGCGCTGGGGTGCCAGGGGCAGAGATCAATTCACAAAGCACGATAGGCTCCCTCCATGCCTGGCGCATCCCTGCCTAGCCCTGGACGGTGAAGAAGGCCAATCTAATTCAGCGGAGACGGGGAAGGAGGAAGGACACTTACGCTGTTACCCTTGGGACCAGGAGCACCACTGGGACCCTGGGGTCCGGAGGGGCCACGAGCACCAGGGAAGCCGGGAGCGCCAGCAATGCCAGGAGAGCCCTACAGGAGGCAGAAGAGATGGTGAGGCAGCTGTGAAAACCTGGCTCCCAAGAGCCGACCTGCTACAGAGGACGGAAGGAGGGGGGAGACGGCTACTTACAGTTGCACCTTTGCCACCAGGTTGACCATCGCTACCAGGGTTGCCCTAGGAGAGAGAAGAAGAGAGGGAGGGTTATCATCGGAGACAACAGGGCAACGGGCAAGAGGCGAGAGGGGTCGTGCAGTTCCACTCACAGCAGGGCCGGCGGCACCAGCGGGGCCGGGGGCACCGGGCTCACCACGGGCGCCCTGTGGGCCTTCACCACCACGACCACCTTGGGGACCAGTTTCACCCTAGAGGACAAGAGAGGAGAGAAAGACCAGTGAGCACAGTGACTGCTGGGAGACACTCCCACACCCCCGTGCTCCGTGGAAGCCATTTGCCCTCAGGCCTGACCAGGCCCTGACTGGAACTGAATGTCTTGCTGCACCGAGGCCTGCTGCTCCATCCCTCCAGCCCACTCCGGGGGGGACTGACTGGGGCCCGCTAGCTTTCGGCTCACCTTTTGCTCAGGGGGCAGCTGCGAGGCCTTTGGGGACGACTGGTATCAGACCTAGGGCTTAGCCGGGGTTAGGGTCGGCATAAAGCAGAGATGGACCCGCAGGGATCCTGACCCACGGTTTGGTGAGGGTTATGGGGCCAGGCCACCTGGACAGTATATTTGAACTATGATGAAACCTCTAGTTGAAGGCTAGGATCAGCTTCCACCCAAGCCGGCTGCGGGGAAAGCTCCCGCCGCAGCGATGGGGAGGTGCCCCCCCCCGGCGAAGAGGGGATCATGTTCTTACCTTAGCACCGACAGCGCCAGGGAAGCCAGGGGGGCCAGCTGGGCCAGTTGGACCCTAGGTGAGAGGGAAGCGGGTTAGAGAGTGATAGCAAGGAACCTCCGGGGTCGGCGGGGGTCTCGTCACAGCAGCCATCTTGGCCTCGGCCAGAGATCTGGGCTGTGCTTTGACATGGGTGGGAACAGAGGCCGGAGGGAGGAACCCTTCCCATCCGGGCACTGGCCAGTTCCTGAGCGGGGTTGTGCTGGTGCCACCCGTGGGGCTCAAGCCAGCAAAGCTCCACGAGGGGAGCAACATGGAGGTCGCTGTGGCCAATGCCCGTGTGGCCGCGCCACCCAACGGCCAGGGCCCCGCGGCTGAACAGTCTCATCTCAGGGCAGCACGAGGTGAAAATACTCACTGTGGGGCCAGCAGCACCGGGAGCACCGTCGTTACCACGAGCACCCTGCCGGGAAGAGAGGAGAGAGGCACTGGTTACAGACAGGTTGGCACACGACCCGGAAGCCGTGCGATGAGGAGCATGCTGCACATTGGAGCTATCCCAGCGGGCGTGGCCCAGAGGGGTGCCACCAGGGGGGTGCTTCCAGGTGCCCGCAGCCCAGCACCGATACTCACAGCGGGGCCGGATGGACCAGGGCGGCCTCTCTCGCCGGGAAGACCACGGGGCCCCTAGGAAGGAGGAGAGACGTGAGTTCATCTAGAGACGCCACCGCCATTGTCTGCACCCTGCCCTCTCCCCCAGCTCTCCCACCCCTGCCCTGCTCCCCACCCCCTGTGGGGCGTCGTGCTGGTAAATCTGCCCCCCTTTGCTCTCTAGTCCCTTGGAAAACCAAGCGCTCCGGAGAGCCAGCTCGACCCTCCCCACGATCCCTCTTCTTGCAGGTCCCTGCTGCTCTTATAAGCTCAATGCCTGCCCCCCCACCCCCCCACCTCCTAGTCCAGACTCTTGTGTCAATGGGCAGCAGGAAGGTGTGACGAGCTACTCACTATTTGTCCGGGAGCTCCGTTCTCACCAGGGCTACCAGGCTCACCCTAGAAGGAAGACAAAGCTGGGGTCAACGGCTGGTTCCCAAAGGGGACAAGGAAACTTTTCAAGGGAACAGAGAGGGCCAACGTGCCTCGTGGCAGAGGGACCTTACCTTGGGGCCAGCTGGACCGGTATCACCCTTAGCACCATCAAGACCGCTGAAACCCTGGAGGGAAGGGGAAACAGAAACACAAGTGTCCAGTGATGAGGGTCAGGAGAAGACACTGTCCTCCCAGGCGGAGGCATGACTGAAAATCATCTGGCTTTGCAATGGTCCCTCACAATGTGCATGGGGTGGCAGGTGGGAGGGTAAGGCCCCATCTGTTTGCCAGCTGAGTGGCATGAGAAGGGGGGAATTCCTCCAAACGGTGGCGAGGACAAGGGGCTCCATCAGACCCCTCCTGGTAGAAAGGAACATCCAGGATTGCCTTGCGATGAGGCCAGCTGAGGGCACTGTGGTGCGAGCTCAGCTACTGCTTATGTTTCTGCCGGGGCCAAGCATTGGCCTGCTAAACCCAGGGTTGTGAGTTCAATCCTTGAGGGGGCCATTTAGGGATCTGGGGCAAAAATCTGTCTGGAGATTGGTCCTGCTTTGAGCAGCGGGTTGGACTAGATGACCTCCTGAGGTCCCTTCCAACCCTGAAATTCTATGATTCTATCTCCAGGGCTTTGGATTTGTAGGGGGGGCCACCTTTCCTTTTCCTTTTCCAAGTGTAAAGAACTAGGGCATCAACTTACTCTGTGACCTTTCATGCCTGGCAGGCCAGCAGTTCCGGGCAGACCACGGGCACCCTGGGGAAAGGAAAAGAAGCGATTTAGAGACAAGGACACCGGTGCCACCCCACATCAAGCCAGTTACTGCAGAGGGGAACTCAGCACCCCAGGCAAGGTTGGATAATTGAGGCATCTCTGGTCATGACCATCTCCTGCTGTGATCATGACTCCTAGGCATTGACCGTGATCAGCTTTAGTCAGGACTGGAGCCAAAGCTTGCTAGAGCTAACCGTCTTCCCCAACGAATGGCTGTCATGTGAAGTAAGCTAAAGCCACACAATGAGACCCAGAGGTTTCGGGCAGGTTTGCCCAGCCAGTGCTTTTCCAACCATGTCACAATGGTGATGCTGGTCAAAGGTAAAAACCCACCCTAACCCGAATGCCACGGCAGGAACCAGACAGAAGGGACGTCTCACCTGGGGGCCGGGAGCACCACGTTCGCCAGGACGTCCAGGCTTTCCAGCTTCACCCTTGGAGAAAGAAGAAGAGATGGAGTCAGGTCAGTAGCCCACACGGCTCGCTTGCAGCGAGAACCAAGCCAATGCTAAATGCACCAGGAAAGGGACCCAACTCTTCGCACAATCCTATCTGGGGAGAGGTCCCATTTTCTTTTCTCTCGGTGTTTCAAGGCATCATGGAAGCCAAAGCCTCACCTGGCTCCTGCGGCCTGCAAGGAAGGCCATGTACCCAACAGGCTTAGCACCGCCATCAATATCTGGCTAGCAAGCAAGGCTATCACCTGCATTTGGGTGGGGGGGGATCTTCTCTAGAGGGACTTTGAGCTTGAAGGACACTTACATCATCTCCATTCTTGCCAGGTGGACCAGCTGGACCACGGGGACCCATGGGACCCTAGAACAGGCAGAAGAAACGTGCGTTAATATTCTGAGACTGGGCAAGACTTTCCCATTGCCACCCCTCCACTAGCCATTCACCTCACAGGCCTGGGCCTGGTTCTTGGCTTGGCTAGAGAAATCCCGTTCCCCGATGAAGTCTTTTCCGCAAAGGTAGGCCAGGCTTTGCACCAGCTGCCCCCAAGTGGCAGAAGAGGGAAGGTGCAAGGAATCGTCCCAGGCTGGGGCCGGGAGATTCAGCGGGCAGCCCATCCCGTTATGAAAATGAAGAGCGAGAAGACGATTGACCATGACTTACAGAAGCCCCGGGCTCTCCAGGCTCACCGGGAGGACCTTGGAAACCTTGAGGACCCTAGAAGAGTAGGAGGAGAAGACGGGTTAGAAAACTAACATAACCGCACCCAGTTGCTCACGCATCAGTCCGATTTCCCTCCGCTGCTGGCAACGGCTGTCTCGCACGGAGCATCCGTCTCCATCACACTCCGCGGTGTGAGGTGTCTATCGCTGACCACCAGAAGGGAGCCAAGCCCACGCTCCTCCCCCGTCCCAGGCAACTCCCCGTCCCTTCGCTGAGAAGGTCTCTGGGAGCTGAGGAGCCTGAAAGGGCACCGGTGGTAGCTCGTTCCCAAAGGGGGCAGTTACAAGGCGCTGGCTGAGGGCTCAAATGGGCCATGTTTTCTTGACAGGGAAGATGTGAGGTACTTACAGGAGAACCGGGAGGGCCGGGGAGACCGCGGGGACCAGATGGGCCCTGGAAATGAAGAAGAGAGAGAAAAGAATAAGTCAGGTGAGGAGATAACCTGGAGCAGTCGCCATGTTGCCCAGGCCCAGCCTCCCCTCCATCTTGGTTTTCGGTGACCTCCTCTTTTCCAGCAGGCCTCTCTCTTCCCTCGCCACCCGCAGCCGCCTGGCTTGGGGCTGACTCTGCCTGCCACAGACCATGCCGCCTCTTGCTGATCTTTTACCATCCCTCCCCTCGTGGACGGAGTCCCTGGTGACCCCTGGAGGTCCCGATCCACGGAGCCACCTGCCAAGATGTTCTACTTGGGGAAGAGAGCAGGCCCCAGGTCTCAAGCTGTCCTAGGATTAAGGCAAATTCAAGTATCCCTTGCCGATCCTGAGTAATCAGGGTACGGCTGCCCTAGGAAAACGTCAGCCCCAACCAGCTGGTGGCCCTGTGCCTGCCCCCAGGAAGAGATCTGCCACTCCCTCCGCTCTGCCTGACTGATGCAGCTGGCCTCGTGCGTTCTAAAGCCAAGCTAGGCCAAGCTAGCTCCTGTCTTTCCTGCTACGTAACTCCGACTCCACTCCCTCCCATCCTTTCTCCCTAACATCTTCTCCTGTTTCAGTCCTGGCCCTCAGGCCAGCCCCTGCCCCAGCCCCTCGAGGGAGACGCTGGACACTCACCATAGGGCCGGGCATGGACAGGCCACCACCAACGGATTTCTCGTCATAGCCGTAAGACAGTTGAGGTGCGAAGTTCTGCAGGAGAAAGAAAGAAGGGAAAGCCGGTGTGAAAATACTGCGCTGCATTCATCCCGTGCCGGGGAAGAAGTGAGCGAATGATTGGAACCCAACTCACTCCGCCAAGGCCTGGAGGTCCTGGGGGGCCTGGGGGTCCAGGAAGACCAGGCTGTCCGGGAATGCCATCTCTGCCAGGTAGGCCTGGGGGTCCCTGCAAAAGAAGAGGAGAGAACCCAGAGGTTAGTACTGTGGTAGTGTCATCCGGGCATGAGACAAGGCAGGGTAACTGGACTCGGTCGCCATTGTCCACAGTTTAAAAGTTTTCTGGACAATTTTCAAATTCTTTAACATGGTCATGGAAATCTTTCCCCCTCCCCCATCCCCATTTCCTGACCAAACTCCAGCGACCAATGGCCAAAGCATGGCTGGAGAGACCTACCCTGTCTCCTTTGGGGCCGCGTTCTCCTTTGGGGCCCTGGTGGGGAGAAGAAAGGGAGGTGTTTAGAGAATTAGCATGGAGAGAAAAGACTCTTCAGAAAACAACAGGGAATAGGTTTGTGTAGGAAGACAACAGCGTGTCATTACCTCTGCTCCAGTACCATCTGGGTCGACAGGAGAGGCTGCGGGGAGAAGGACAAGGGTAAAGTCACGTGCTTCTCTAAAACCCACCCCCACGCTGCACCCTGCCCTGGTATAAATGACAGCAAAATGCATCCCCCTTGCTTAAGTAACACCTGCTTAAGTAACATGGCTGGCAGAAAGATGCTCAAATGTTCTATCTGCAAAAGACCTGCATGTCTCACTCTCTGCCTGTCTCCCTGACCGTGATGCATGCTAAGGAGAGGTCATAATTGCGTCCACCACAGCTTATGCTGGTCCACTGGGCACCTCCGCCAAGAAATAATCAGTCCCGTTTGAAATGTCTCTTTAGAAAGAAACGCCCTAGAAGCTCAAAGGAGAGGAGCAGGCTTGCTATGTCTTATCCGTGACGCCATAGCTAGGGGCTCTAGCTTCACCAAGGATGATGATGAAGCCATCAGGTCTCCGAGCTAGGCTCTGCTGATGTCCTGGTCTCCAATCCCCTCCCTGTCTCTGCATGTGTAGGAGGAGCTGATTGTATCTGGTGCCAGCAGACCCTGGTGCTTAGCACCTTATATCAAGCTAGATAGACAGACAGAGCATGCACACGAGCATCAGTCAGTACCCTCGTCAGGGCAGGTGGGACAGCATTCTCCTTCGACGATCTTGGGATTGGGGCAGTCTAAGATGTCGTCACAGAGCACGTCATCGCACAGGATGTTCCCGCTGTCGCACACGCAGAGCTGGCAGGGTACAGGTTTCCATACTTCTCTGTCGCTGTATGTTAGTCCGTCCTGTATGCAGTTTCCAGATGGAACTAGAGAGACAACGAGAAACGGGAGGGGGGGGTCAGGAGCGAAAGAACTGAATCAGGACCCAGCCCAGAAGCTGCACGCGAGGAACCCCCAATCCAGGGACAAAGAGGCTGATCAGAATCAGTTGCTCTTTTATCCAAAGGCGTTTTTCTTTCCTCTCCAGTTCCTGCAACGTAGGCCTTCCCCCCCCCCCCCCCCCCGCTTCTCCTGGAACCTTTATACACTCATCTGCTTCTCATCAGCGCAGCTCCATGACATAGGAAACATGCCAACACCACAATAACTATTTCCAGTGTCTTTGGAATTTAAACAAAACCTGCGGCCAATTGTTACATCCAACTGTAACCTCAGCTTGCTGCAGCCGAGGCCAAGCCAAATAAAAATGCAAAGTCTCCTAAAGGGAAGAGGGCTGGACTGGGGGGGAGGGGGGGGAAGGGAGGCAGGGGTCCAGTGACAAGGGGTTCTGTGGAGGGGCAAGGAGGGGGAGTGAAATCTCTTCTGTCTGTTGCTTTGGGAAATTGGGATCAAGTGAAAATGGTTTGGGTGGGAAGGTGAATGAGAGCAGGGTGGGCTACGAGCCCAGGCGGGCCGGGTTGTAATTAGATTCAGGATATGACACATGCAGGCAGGCGAGGCTGGGAGGTGGCGGCGATGGATCGGACCCAGTAAAGCAGGAGGTGGACTCAATAAAGAGAAGCACATGATGGGGAAGAAAAGCGGGCCGGCTGTTTTTCTTAGCATGGAATTGTTTCCACGCCGGTTTCAGGTTCGGCGTCGTTTCCCCGCCGCGGGGAGACAAACGGGATAAACGCTCCTCGCGTGTGAAATCCCGTAGGGCGGGATCACGGTGGAGAGGCCAGATGTTTCTACTCTGTCGGCCCCAACTTCTCATGTCTAGTTTAAATTAAAAAAAAAAAAAATGCTATTGCTGGCTGATTCCCTGGGAGCCAGCGGTTTTGCAACAGGAAACTGCTGTGTTGACACCCGCGGGGTATGCAGTGGGGGTGCAGTCAGTCACTCCGCCTGTAGGTGGCAGGCCAAGCCTAGATAAATGCCTGCAGCAGGATCTAATTAGGGATGTTAGCAAACCTATTGGAGGGTTGACCCCGGAAATATAGCCCCTTTGGTGATCACTATCCAGTCCCAGGGCTCCCAATGGGCCCCAGGGGGCCGTGATGCAGGCCAGAGAGGGTTTTGCAGGAGCAAGGTCAGGTGATGGCCGCCAGAGGTCGCCATGGGACACCCCCCCCACACCCACACCCCATGAAACTTCACTGCAGAAACATGAATCCAGTCCCTTAGCATCCAGGAGGTTTTGTCTGTGAAGTGATGTCTAGACTCCTGCGCTTCTAAAACATTTTCCTTATGAATCATCCGAGACTTTTCTAATTCTTTCCTGATGGCTTTTGCAGATCAGAAAACTCCAGCCCCGGGCTCGCTCCCCGCTCCCTTCGCTTTCCAAGGCACACAATGGCTTTTCCATAACTGGCTTCCCCCCTCCCCAGCCAGCCTTAGCCTCCCTCCTATGACAACCCCTCCTAGAGGCTGATTGTGCTGCTCCCCCCCTGGCCCCCGAACTTGGCAAGGAATCTCACAGCTTCTAATTGATCCAACTTGTCTGCCTGCCAGGGGCATGTTTGAAAGAGACACAGAACATATGAACACACCCAGTTCCCTTCTGCAGCTGGTTAACTTTGCTTGTGGAAGGGGATGTTTTCCCCCACCGAGCAGCTTCAGTGGGGGAAGAACGGACATCAACAAATACTTGATTTGTCCACTCCCACTTTTTGAGCCACACATTCAATCCCCTTCTGACCTCACCCCCTAACACACAATTCCAAATGCTCTGTAAAGGTTGAGAAATTCTTGCCAGCATCCCCACCCCATTTTAAGACACACAATCCTTTAAAAAAAAAAACATTTCTCCCCATCTCCCTAACCTGATCTTGCAAACGCAGTTTCCTAACTAGAAAAGCATGCAAAATTCCCCCCCTAACCCATCCAACTCACGCAAAGCACTAAATTTTGCAATCCCACTCAAGAACGTTAACAGACTTTTTCTTTGCAGACCAGTCCAACTTTGCATCCCTCTTGCTCTAAAGTGCAATGTTACATTTCCCCCTGTGCATAAGCAAAGCTGGTTAAACAGAAAATGCATCTCTATCTCTCGTACAGAAAGTTAGTGAGAAAGTTTTTACTTACTGTCTTCTTCTCCTTGACCTTTGGTGAGTAGTACAGTCGCTGCTATCAACAGCAGTAACCGAGAATCCACAAAGCTGAACATGTCTAAATATTAGACATGTAGACTCTTTGGGCCCCTTTGTTCTGTTTTAGAGTCCAGTCATACAGGGATGATCTGACTATGTAGTTCCAATCCAGACCCCAGCAGAAACCTCCTACTGAGTCTCCAAGAGCCTAGGTTCCCTTTTTATATGATCCAGCATCCCAGAGGTGGGTCCCAACCTAGCTTGCCTCTCAGTGCAGAGGGGAGCTTGGACCAACCCCTCAGCCAATCAGAGGAGCTCAACTAACACAATCCCAGGCGGGGACACACACACATACACACACACACACAAAGTTGGGAGACAATAGCCAACCCCCTTTCAGCCCAATCACAAGGGTACGGACCCATCTATGTAGACTTCCAAAAATCACTGGATCCTCTACATTGGCAGGGCAGGTTGCATGGACAGGAGGGATGTGCTGGGTTCTAGTGACACGGAAAAAGAACCGGAGGAAACCAGGGGAAAATTCTTTGGGGCAGTAGCTCCCTTTGCTTTTGACAGGTTAAAAGGTTGGACGAGTGGTTTGTTAGGAACAACTCTGACCAGAGTGGAAACCCACTGCGTGGCACCACCAGATGGAATGCGGTGGGTTCTAGGTGTCTCAGGGATGCACCAATAAAGGGGTTTGGGGGCAGAGGAGATGATCACCTTTTCTTTTGCATTTCTCAAAGTGTTTACAATGTTTTTTCCGGGTGGGAATTGCAAACAACTTCCAGATATGGCGGGAGAGTGATCTGAATCCCTGCCTTGCTGTGGCTTTCTCTAGCAGGAAACCTGCCTTGTTTTGGTTTTTGAAATAGCCGTAATCCTTTGTTAATTGTGAGTAAAGGCTCAAAAAGTGTATTAAAACATTGTCCGATGGGACCAATCTGCTTGTTAGATCGTGCTGGAAATGACAGAAAAGGACCAGGTTTGAAAGGATCTAGAAAGAGGAGGAAAAAAGAGAGAAGAGAGAGACAGAACCACTGGAAAAATGCTATAATTTCACAGAATTAAGCTCTGCAAAATAATGTCTTTAACATCTAGAACAAATATGCACATGGGACATTAAACATCGTAAATATAATTGTTCGTTAACCCTAACTCTATGTGTGTGTATCTATAGATCTAAACAGCTATATAGATGTAGATATATACCCATGTATATATTGCAATATACACCTTGCCTACAGGCATTGCACGGAGCAGTAATGCAATACACAATTGTTGTGGGTGTTTTTCTAAAAGCAGAAATAGTGTGAAACCCTAAATAAATTAAAAAGCCCAGTTGTTTGTCTCTGATGGAGATTTCAATGGGCTGGTAAAGTCCCTGATTTGTAACTTTTCATTCTCAGCCCCTCGGCAAAGCAAAGCAAATGAAAAAGTCACCGAGCTGCCAGAAAGTGGGAAACTGCACTTCAAAAAGAAAACATGGTGCCATCTCTGTGAGAATGCAACGGCACCTAATAATAAAGTGTTCAAACTTCAGTTTCATCTGCTGAAATACTGAAGGTGGATTTTCTAATCCACAGGCTAAACTACTGCAAAGGGGCTTGCTTTTCCTTTTTCTTTCTTTCTTTCTTTCTTTCTTTCTTTCTTTCTGGCAGGCCTCCACAGCTGTTTCCACATTTGAAGAGCCACGTTGGTTGGAAAAAGAAAACGCGCCCTGACAATAATACATACTATACTGTGCAATTTTTAGAGGCTATAATTACCCGCAAAAAATATATATGTTTACCAGGCAATAGCAGACTGCCGGATCTTTAGTAAAAAAAAGGGGAACGGAAAACACAGAGTGCAGAGAATTCTTTGTAGGTTATCTAGACAATGTGGCACTTTTTTTGTTTTTTTTGGTAAGGAGAATGCTAAGTATGCCTTTAGCCGTAACATAAGGATGTACCTAGAGGTCATCTCTAGATAGAGCTGATGGGATTGCTGGTGGAGCGGTGCCAGTTTATACCACCTGAGGAGCTGGCCCTGTAAATATTCTCCGTGCTCCAGGGGCCAGATTCTTCCAACCCCTCTCCACAAATCCTTAGTCCTATTGACTTTGTTGGACTCACGGGCAGAATAAGAATCTCATCCTGCTTCTCCCCAAGTCAATGATAAAAGCCCTGCTGACGTCAGGGCCTGAGGATCAGGCCCAAAGATAGCAACGGGTGGCAGAATCTGGCCCCTAGCAGCAGCCCCCACCCCAAATGTGTACGCTATTTGGCATGGCTCAATATTCCTTCTCGAGCAGATAGGCATCTGAGCGCCAGATCCAGCATCGCTCCATTGGAGTCAATGGGCCCGACCCCCAGCAGGGGTAAATCAGCATTGCTCCATTGGAGTCAATGGGCCCGATCCCCAGCAGGGGTAAATCAGCATCGCTCCATTGGAGTCTATGGGCACGACCCCCAGCGGGGGTAAATCAGCATCGCTCCATTGGAGTGAATGGGCCAGACCCCCGGGGGGGTAAATCAGCATCGCTCCATTGGAATCTATGGGCCAGACCCCCGGGGGGGTAAATCAGCATCGCTCCATTGGAGTCAATGGGCCAGATTCCCAGCGGGGGTAAATCAGTGTGGCTCCATTGGAGTCAATGGGCCAGATTCCCAGCGGGGGTAAATCAGCATCGCGCCATTGGAGTCAATGGGCCAGACCCCCAGTGGGGGTAAATCAGCATCGCTCCATTGGAGTGAATGGGCCAGACCCCCAGCAGGGGTAAATCAGCATCGCTCCATTGGCGTCTATGGGCCAGACTCCCAGCGGGGGTACATCAGCATCGCTCCATTGGAGTCAATGGGCCAGATCCCCAGCGGGGGTAAATCAGCATCGCTCCATTGGAGTCAATGGGCCAGACCCCCGGGGTGGTAAATCAGCATTGCTCCATTGGAGTGAATGGGCCAGACCCCCAGCGGGGGTAAATCAGCGTGGCTACATTGGCGTCTATGGGCCAGACCCCCAGCGGGGGTAAATCAGCGTGGCTCCATTGAAGCTACAACCCTTCACACCTGCTGAGGATCTAGCCCACGACTGCCATGTCACGCAACACACATCAGCTCCGTTTTGTTGTGGGGGCTCCAATTTGACCCCACGTTTGCAGGTTAGCAAATAATAGGCCAAAGGGCCCCGGACGGTCCCTGACGCTGGTGCAAAGAGGGGCTGGAATGCTCCCAGGGCATGGGGGGGGGGGCTGCAGGCCTTACGACCACTTCACACTGCTGCAAACAACTGCCCCAGATGCCCCCCGGCAGAGAATCAGGCCCTACGCTAGGCAATGCTAAAATAAGATAGGAACATTTGCAGCATCCTAATCCCCCCGTTCTACATACACCTTCCAGCTAGTCTGGGGTGAGGACTCGCACACTCACTGCCCTGGTGGCTTAAGACGTTTTGCATTTCTATTTTTTTTTAAGTATTTTTTTAATGCCTGTGTGTGTTCTTTCTGTGCAAACAAAAAGAAAAGGGACACGTGGAAATTGGGACGAGAGAGGATCATATGGTGAATGCTACAGTTTTTTTATAGGCTGCCATTAAATGCAAAGAAAGCTCCACCAAAAGCAGCGATCTGTGGGAGGGGTGGTTTCGACGACACACACAACTCTCTGGCCGGCTTTCAACCCTGTATCTATGCACCCAAGACACGTTGCAGGAGAAATCTCCTCCAATCGCGCCTTTTGGAACTTGGAAAAACCTGGCGGCTTGCCAGGGTGAAGATGTGTCTTTAATTTTTGCAGCATGACAGAAAAGAAAAGAATGTCATCTTTTTTATATAGATATGTATGTAAAGAGAGAGGGAGCGAACGGGGGGGGGGGGAAAGAAAAGACGCCACCTCATCATTTGGAATTAACAATCGTGGCTGTTTCAGGAATGCAATGGTTTTGCAGAGAGAGAGAGAGCTGGGAGGGAATCGAACACGAGCAGGGAAAGAAAAATACCCCCAAAAAAACTGGTAAAGCCATCATGAGCTTAGGAAAAGGAACCCGAGGGACAGAAAGAATAAACAGAGGCGAAGCAGGAAATATATGCTGATTTCTGCATGTGGATCTCTCTGTTGAGAGGGGCTCTGATGGGAAGGCGACTTTTTCCTAGTGTCACCCCGACCGTGTCCAAAGCTCTGAACCCAAAGCCCGTTGGTATCCTTGCATTGACTCCAAGCAGCATTTGGATTAGGCCCTTTTAATAGGGAAACTCAGGGTCCAGATTTTCCAAAGGGGTCTGCCTGGGGAGAGCTGAGCTCCTTGGAAAATCTGCCGCCCGATGGGAGCTGCCAGGTGCTGAGTTCTCTTGAGAATCTGGCCCTTACTTAGGTGCCTAATTGTGGTACTGGGAGATCTGGCCCCCCATGGTGGGTGCTGAGCGCTGGGAGGTCTGGCCCCCTTTGCAGGTGTTGAGCACTGGGAGATCTGGCCCCAGCTCTTTGGAAAATCTGTCCCAATCCATCACTGTTGTCACGCATCCATGGAGTTACCCCGTGTGGTCGGCCCTCTTTGGCCCCTTGGAGCTCCACCAAATCTAGAAGGAAGATCCCATCGGGGGAGGGGGTGGATCATGGAGCCCTGGAACATCTCCAGTTGGGGTATCTCATTAGACGGACACCCCCCCTTGAAATGCTCTGCCCCTCACCAAGCCCCCCACACACACGTGCTACAACCAAGCCCCACAGAGCTCCAGAGACGTGGGACCTGCCTGGGGCAGAGCGTTGGATGCTAGCCGAAGAGATGCCTTGTGGCTGGTAGCTGCTGGAGTTCACTTCATGCTCCCGCTCCCCATATTTCCTCATGGGGTGTAAGCAGGGCACGGGCTGCTGCAGTCCCGAATTCCCCTGAGGACAAGGAACGCACCCCCTTTCAGGGAGTCCCCAGGGGCTGAGAGGATGGAAAACACAGCGAGGTGAAACAGCCTGGTGATTCCCATCCAAGAGAAGCCCTTTCTCTCTGCTGGCTTCTAGGGACCAGGAAATGGCACAAGGTAAAAAGGCGACAGGACCCTGGTCCCCAGCTGATGTCAACTGGTGTCACGCCACTGAAGTCAACAGAGCTGCACCAACTTACGCCAGCTGGGGATCTGGCCCCAAGAAGACCTGACAGCTGAGAAATTATAGTGCTCAAGAGGTGGCTTAACTTAAAGAATCCCAGCTCCTTTCCCTGCAGCTGTAAAATAACCCACGGTCCTCACGCCAGTCTGACCACTGATTCCAGGAGCGATAGCTCCTGACTCACGCTGGTGCAGGGCAGAGGGGTTGCAAATCCCTGAGACCTGCGATGCATGGAAAAGTTTCAGGCTCCTGCCAAAAGCTACGTGCGGGGAGAAATGCCATGGAAGATGGGGGAGATTCATCACCTGTATGGAATCCCAAGGGTGACTCATGGCTTTCGAACGGGAATTGACAAGTGTACGGGACACTGGGAGCTTGGGCTGAGATGTTCTAGGGGGAAGGAAAGTGGGACTCAAGGATCCAGTCTCTCCATGCTGGGCTGGAATCCCAGGAGGCCCAACTGCAAGACTTCAACTCCAACCTCCCCCTCATACACCTGGTGTTTTACAACATATCCCAAGAGTTGACTCCCACCAGGTGGACTAAAAGTAGGACCTACAGAAAAACAAAGCTGAACAGGAATTGATCTCGGGGAAGGAGAACCTGGGTTTTGTTTGCTGTCTGCTGGGATAACTGGAGCAGACACAAGGCATCTGGGATAAGTTAACTTGCAGCAACAGAACAGACACATGGGTTGCATTAAATTCCCTTTTTTCCCCTCCAGTTAATCTGAACGCTAAAATGTCTCCAGCGTTCTATGCTGCTGGCACTGGGAAGCCTCCATGTATGTGCAAAATTTTCTTCTGCTTTCCTTTAAGTGATCCCACCAGCAAGAACTCTATATTAGCCCAGGCCTGCTAACTTTGCAAGATTGCACTGTGAGCTAGCTTTCTTTCTTCCTTCCTTCCTTTCTTTCTCCCCCCCTCCCGCCATTTCCCCTCCTGCGAGTTCAGATAGGCACATTTCTTTTGGGTTTCCTTTCATGTGTGCTGATGCGCCGGCCCGCAACCAGGTGCAGAGAGCTGACGGCTGCAGGTCGAGTCCTAGCCCTGCCTTGGCGTGTGCGTCTGTGCACGCTCAGCCAGACTCACTCCGGGCTCCCGAGCTGCAGGGTTGAATGTACCCTCCACTAGGAGGAAAAGTTAGGGAGGAGTGGAGATTTCTGAGGAGCTGGAGGAAGACTGGGAAGCCAGGCAGAGAGGACATTGCCTTGGAGGTGGGTGGCAGGGTGAAAGCGTCAGTCTAAGGACTAGATCGGGGGCAGGGAGTCAGGACTCCTGGGTCCTATTCCCAGTTCTGCCACTGGCTCACTGTTTCTTCACCTCTTGGGCCCCACCTGGACATTTAAAGCCCCCCATATATATACACACACACACACACTTAGGGTGACCAGACAGTAAATGTGAAAAATCGGGATGGGGGTGGGGGGTAATAGGAACCTATATAAGAAAAAGACCCGAAAATCAGGACTGTCCCTATAAAATCAGGACATCTGGTCACCCTACACATGCTCCCTGATATCATCACACATTTGGAGACCATCAGCAGGACCGAAACACCCCGATCTGCCAACCAAGTGCCCTTAAGATACTACGGCAGGCGGGCTCAGGGAGTAGGCACCTAATCCCCTTAGGCTACGTGGGAAATCCCAGCCCGCTTCAACCAATAAAGCATCATTCGCCAGATGGGAGGAATGGCCCCGCTCCTGCCGTCTTTCCACTGCCACTGTCTTCAGCGGGTCCCGTCGCAGCCGCATTCTGCTGGCTAAGGCTTGGCCGGAGGGTTGCCATGGGCGGCGTGGCAGGGGACGGTGCCATTGTACTGCCATGGCAGTCAGAGATGGCGTTTTTGCACTCCCAAGGCAGGACAGGGCTATTATTGCCTGTCAGACGGGGCATTGGTAACACGGCAAGCCGGAGTGCCTCACCCAACCAAGCAGGCATCTGAGCTCGGGAGCGCCCGGTCAGCACCCTAACCACTGAGCCAGGCTTCCCTCTCACAGGGCAGCCCCGTTAGAAAAGGGTCAGGGCTGATTACTCGATAGGTGTCGAGGGAAGACTGCCCCACTCGCCCCCATTGGTTGCTGCCCTCCCCTCTGCTGCAGCTCCTCTTCCATCTGGTGCCCAGCAGCTGCGGGCCCCAGCGGGTAAGATGCCGGATTGGCACGCCCGAGAGCTGCTGGGGAAGAGTGGCCCCATGTGGCCTCTATCCTACGCCCATCAAAGCCAGCGGAATCCTAAGGAGCTTTAGATCAGCCCCGAAGGCCCGATCTGCTCCGGTCAAAGCGGACGAGGGGTTTGCCATGGGCTTCGATAGGTAAACGAACCGACCCTGCCCACACAAATACAAGAGCGCTCCCCCTCCATTGGCTGGAACTGCCTAGCCAAGCCAGGGCTCTGCTGAGCTGAGAAGCTGAGCAAGAAAGTGGACTGGCTGAGCTAAATCAATGACTAGCAACGGGGGGGTCTGAACCCGAACCGTTCTGGGCGTCACCTCCAGAGGTGGAATAGCAATCCCTGTCCAAATGGGCTGAGGTTTGGGAGGGGAGCGGGCGACTGGGGTGTGGATAGGGCAGGGGGGGGGGCCTATGGGCCTAGATAGAGGATCTATCCGTATCCCCGCTCCAGGGGTATAAGGACATGGTATCAACGGGTGTAACGTCCGGAGGACAATCCCTCCAGAGTCCTGACCGGCCCTTTGGAAGAACCGAAGCCGGGGCAGCCCCTAAGGACGGGGCCTGTCTCTCACTGAGCGTCTGTACAGCGCCTAGAACCTTGATATCCGCTGAGGGACGCTAGACACTGCTGTGATCATAAAACCGGGTCCCTTTTCTCTGGCTGCAGGTGAGGCAGTAGCATCTAAGAGTGGGCTCGGGGCCAGGGGCTGGGAGTTGGAGCTCCTGGGTTCTACTTTGTCTGGTGCTTCCCAAGAAAGCAAGAGGCTCTTGTTAGCTGCCCACTTGTGGAGCAAAGTATCAGCTCATTATCCTTCCGCATCACCTTCCACCTGCGGGCCCCCAAGAGTAATTGTGCGAACCCCAGCACCTCTCTGTTAAAACCATCCACCCCACTTTGCAGAAGAGGAAACTGAGGCAGACAGGGAAATGACTTGCCCAGGGTCACGCAGCACATGGCAGAGTCAGGGATAGAACCCCGGAGCCCCGACTGCCAGTCGCACCAGAGAGACCACCAGACCCTGCTTTATTCTCCAACGTACCTTCACCCCTTACGGAGCAACGTCAGTGTTTGCACAGGACGAGCACGTGATTCCGAGGGGAAGGGGTGAATAGGGAGCCCAGCTCGCACCGTGATTTAGCATGACCTTGGTAGTGACCCGGTGTGCCAACCTGGGGGAGAGGGATCAGGGGCGGGATCTAGGAGTTTGGTAAAAAGCAGACTTAGAAAGGGGCCCGAGGCAACTATTCGGGTTTGTTAGTTGGTGGAGAATCCAAGGCCTGTCCCAGCTTCTCCAGGCTGCCCTGTAGTAGTGGGAGTGTGGGCCAGTGGGGAGGGACCTAGCCTGGCCCAGACTCCGCGTTGTGTAGGCTACTTCACCTCTCTCTGCTTCTGGGTTAACTGGGGGCTGGAGCTGTCCCTCACTGAGTGTTTGTTCAGTGCCCAGGGCCATGGAGGCCCGCAGCAGGGCCTAGGGCAAGTCACTTCCCTGCCCAGTGCCTCAGTTTCCCCTCCTGCCCTTTGTTGGATTTTAGTCTCTTTGGGACTCTGTCTCATCTGCACGGTGCCCAGCTAGTGTGGTGTTGTAATAGAGAACTAGCCAGCCAGGCTGAAGCCAACAGGACTTGTCCTGGTATCAGACCTAGCCAATATTCCTCCACCGCCCCACCGGTGCCTGAACGCAGCTGATCCAGCAAATGCCACGATTGCCCCTGCTCAGAGAGAGACGGGTGCACCCCGCCACTGCCAGCGTAGCGAAGAGCTGCCCAGCCAGCGCCCTCCCCACAGCAGATAACATCAGCCGCGGCGAGCAGACGGGGAGAGAGCCTCTGCCGCCCCCCGGCTCTCCGAGACAGCATCCGGCCGGATGAACGGCTAGCTGGCTTCAGGCTCCCACGTGGCCAGCTTCAGGAGTTCAGGCGTGGTCCAGTCCGGCGATGCCTGGGACATCCAGGCCAGCCCACCGGGCAGCGGCGGTGCTGGGGAGGGTGCCGCAGGCATGCCGGATGGTTGCTGTTTTCGGGCCGGGCTCCCTGGGCTCATGCGCAATCGGCCACGGCTACGCTGTAATACCCGGGCAGGGTCACGTTAATCTCCGGCCCGGGCGCCAGCGTGGCTGCCACCTGCCCTTACGGAGCCGCCCTGACAGCTCTGCTCCCTCGCTCGGGACTTCGGGCTTCATCTCTGCATCGTGGGGTGGCTTCCTTTGCGCCCCCACTCTCCACAGCCAGACGGCGGAGCTCCTTCCTTGCTACACACCCTGAGCCTCTGCCTCCGGCAGCAGGCTCAGCCACAGGCCACAGGCCGGCCGACGCCCAGTCTATTTCGGGCCGGGCTGCCAGGGCGCCGGGGAAGCTTTTCCCTCTTCACCCTCAATTGTGGCGGGCGGGGCGCCGCCCGACCATCGCTCGCAGCGAGCTCGGGGGCTATTTCCAGGGGCCGTTCAAAGGGCCCGGGGCGATTTCGTAATTGAACTCTTGCTTGCCAAGAAGGCGCGAGGCCCATTAGACGGGACCGTAAGCAGGGCCTTGGGGAGCCAAGCCGGGAGGGAATGCTCTTGCCGAGGGCTGGGAAACCGTAGCTCTGCTCGGGTCACATTGCAGCAGGCGAGGGGGTGGGGAGACTCCGTCAGGGGGAAGAGAAGGAAGGAGAGAGACACCCAAGCCCTATTAGGTCCCCGGGCTGCTTCCATAAAGCTCTTTGCAAGGCCCTTAAAATCTGTGTCGGTCCCTTAGCGACCTGCTGGTTTAGTGCCTGAGATCCTGGCGCCTGGTCCCCAGAGGATAACAGCCTGCTACCTAGGAGCAGCTAATGAAGTTACCCCTCTAGCTCAGTAGATTGTTGCTTGCCCCTGTGGGCCCAGCAAATCTGGGTTTGATTCCCCATGGAGGATAGGCTGTGTGCTGGCGCAGGAGGGGGGGGCTCCTGCGCCCCCATTCTAGGCTGCTGGTGGTTGATTCATGCCCCTCAGGTGCTACCCTGATCTGTGTCTGGCGGCTCAAAGTCCCTCTGGGCCTAGTGGTAGCCAGGGCCGGCTCCAGTGTTTTTGCCACCCCAGACGTGCCGCCCCCTTCCCATTGGCCGCCCCAAGCACCTGCTTGCAGCGCTGGTGCCTGGAGCCGGCCCTGGTGGTAGCCAGGGTGTGTCCTGGGACAGCCAGTCCAGGGGGAGCTCTTATCAGTGGGGCTGGAGATATCCCCGGGGGGGCGGGGGGGAGGAAGGGGGCAGGATTTCATACAGTTATTTCAGGACGCCCCCTACCAGCATAGCTTCAGGGGAACATTAAAATGACTCCTCATGGCCTGAGTCTATGCTACCGGACAGGAGAGGTGGGAGCTGTATTCCGCACCTTTGACCCCTGGATGTCTGGGGGCCGGTGAAAGTTGGAGCAGCCCCAGGGAGCTTTGAGAAGATCCCCTTCCATCCCCCTAAGAGTCTCTCCACCTTTGCCCTCTCGTCAGTGTTTCCATTCACCAGGGTTGGAAGGGCCCTCAGGAGGTCATCTAATCCAACCCGCTGCTCAAAGCAGGACCAATCCCCAACTAAATCCCCAAATGGCCCCCTCAGGGATTGAGCTCACAACACTGGGTTGAGCAGGCCAATGCTCAAACCACTGAGCTATCCCTCAGGGGGGCAGGCCCTGGTTCTGTGTTCTGCCTGATTCCCTGAGCACAACCCAGCTGTGACGGGCGACACCAGTGACGGCCTTTCCTTTCACGTCAGTGGCCTT
Source organism: Emys orbicularis (assembly GCF_028017835.1). Classification (NCBI taxonomy): domain Eukaryota; kingdom Metazoa; phylum Chordata; order Testudines; family Emydidae; genus Emys; species Emys orbicularis. The sequence continues at coordinate 7,490,196 of NC_088707.1, forward strand.
GGGACGAGGTGCCCAGTGCAGACTGTTTCCCATTCGGGAGTGGAGATGGATTCCCGTTAGCTGGGCTTAGGAGCCTTCGGCGTTCGCTTCCCAGGAGAGCGTGGATCTGAGAGCTTCCTGGCACCCATGTTCCTGGAGAGAGACCGTTACGCTCGTGCCAGTGAATACTCCCGCTAGAGCCTTTATTCGAAGAAGACTATGGCCCCGTGGCCATCAATTCTCTGGGGGCAGCACATAGGAGTCCCAGCCAAGGACCAGGACCCCACTGGGCTCGGTGCTGTACAAACACAGAACAAAAGGTCCCAGAGAACTTACCTGCTACGGGAGATTGCATTGCTAAGGAGGCAGTGTGGGCCAGTGGCTAGTGTGTGAGTCAAAGGGCCGGGGTTCTATCCCATGCTCGCCAGGAGAGGATGGACTTGCGGCTAAGGTGTGGGGCTGACTCAGGAAATCTGGGTTCTTTTCCCACCCAGGGTGTATCCTTGGGGAAGTCCCTTCCCCTCTTCATGCCTGAGTTTCCTTCTCATAAGAGGGGGATATGATGCTGACCCACCTCTATGGTGTGCTTTGAGATCACGGGGTGGGACGCACTGGCCAAGGGTTAGGCCCATCCAGGGGGAGGCGAGGAATGGCATCACCTGACCAGGCACAGCTGAGTGACACGGTTTGGATCTCCGACCTCGACTGACACAATCTGCAGGTTGAGCCGTGGTGACGGTGTGGAGAAGATCGCCCAGCCCAGCCATTCGTGGAGCTGCCCGAGTTTGGAGGCTGCAAAGTTTCCTCCCGGGGGATTAGTGGGAAGAGCTGTCGAGACTGGGGATCTTGGTACCAATATAATGGTGTGTAAACCACGCTGGAGATGTGCCACCCCAGGGATAAAAACATCCCTGGTGCAGACGGGCCCGAGGGCAGATCTCTTTGGTCTCATCCCTCCTCCCCCCATGGGATGGGCATAGCCCAATGCTAGAATTCTGCACCAGGACATGCACAGCTACACTGGGATTTTTTCTCGGGGGGCGGGGGGGTAACAGCACATCTCCCAGCACCGACGGCTCCTTTGGCACAGGGCTTTGCAGGGCTTAGCTGCCTCCTGGGAACGCAGAGGCGTCCGCAGAGTGGCAGAATCTGCCTGTCTGTGTGCAGAAGTGGGGGTGGGGCTGGGGCACAAGGATCCTGCCTCTGCTTCCCGGGGCACAGAGCCGGTCCTAGGAGCAGGGTGACCAGAGGGGTGTCCAGGGCTCTCCTACTGTCAAGCCCATTCTCCGGGTGTCTCCCTGGGAAGCGCGGGAAATCTGGGCTTGTGTAAGCCCAAAGAAACCATCCCCACGCCCATCAGCTGCACTGCGCCCCTCTCTTCCTCAGCAGTTCCCTCCTGGGTCCCCTCAAGCCCACTTGCCCGGGCTCGGGGGGAAGCGCTGGGCCTGAACTGGTGGGGGCGGGAGCTGGACCCTCTGCGAGAGAGAGTGAGAGGAGGGGAAGGACCAGGTGAGCGAGAGGATGAGGAGGAAGAGCTGGCAAGTTAAAACAGACACCGGCTTCCTTGCCGAGCCGGAGGCAAATTCATGCTGGCGCGGTGTCTCCCGGCTCGTGGTGTGAATACAGACCCCTCGCCCCGGGCTGGAATTCCTGACGGCGAATGTAAGGAAGGAGGCGCTGTGTGGGGCGGGAGGGAGGTTGTAAATCAACTGAGGAAGAGGAGCAGCGACCGGAAGAAGCCCGGAGAACCCCGAAAAGGGCTTGGGAAACTCCCAGGCTCTCTTGCTTCACCCACCTGAATTTCAAAGGCGATTCGAAGCAGCCGCAATGGGGGGCCTGCGGGGCGTCAGGTCTGGGAACGAGGCCTCCGGGGGTTACGGTGGTCAGCGGTCAGCAAGGGGGCTGCTCCAGAAGGGGCCAGGGGGTGGGAGCGGCAGGGGAAGGTGGAATTCGAGAGAGGTGCAAGGAGGGAGGTTAAGACCTGCTAGAGTAGCAGGGGAGGGGCAGGTGTACCAGCTGGAACGCATCAGTTCAGAGTCCACGGCCGTTCTCATGAACCTCCGTCACTAATCCCTGCTCAAAGCCAGGCTTTCTCTTTGGGCTAGTATAGCACAGACATCCAGTCCTGCGACAGAGACTTCGGGGGACGGAGACTCCACCATGCCCTGAGAAAAGGTGTCCCGGTGCTTCATTCCCCTGGCGGCTGAAGATCTGTGCTTCGCTTTTCATCCCAGTTGGTCTCGTTTCAGTTTTCCACCTGCTCTCGGAAACCTCTTCCGCGCGGACCTGCGTCCGGACACTGATCAAGTCACCCTGTAACCTTCTCCTGGGTAAACTAGCTCAAGCATCCTAAGTGTCTCATGGCCCAGTGGTTTGTGCATTAGCTTAGGCCTCGAGAAACCCAAGGTTAATTCCTTGCCCCATCACTGATGTCCTGTGCGGTTTAGGGCAGTCGCTCTGTGCCTCAGTTTCCCCACTGTAAAGTCAGGGATCCCAGCCCTGCTCGGCCTCACAAGGGTGCTGGGAAGATAAATACATCAGAGACCGTGAAACGCTCTGAGGAAAAGCAGGTTTGGGGGAATCCTGCGTTAGGACTGTAGCTCTTTTCTGAGCCCTTTCCAATTTTTGCTCGTTCTTTCGGCGGTGTAGACACTAGAACTGAACGCAGAATTCCAATAACAGTCTAGCTAATGCTGCAGACAGAGGTGGTACCACTTCCCGGTCTTAGCTGAGATTCCCCTGCGTATATATGCAAGGATCACAGCACACTAAGCCCAGGTTTACAATTGCTGGACCTGGATCTCACAGCCGTGCAAATGCGTCCGCACTGCACTACGCAGACCTTCTGACTCGTGTCTGTGGCTTGAGCTGCGTCCACACTGCAAAATGACAGGACTTGGACCTGAGTCTCCCGGGGACTCGGGCTCTGAGCCACCCTGCACCAGGGTCCTAGGACCCAGATCCTGAGTGCTTGCTGACTCGAGTCAAACTGATTTGTGTGTGGACAGAAAGGAGACTTGGACTCAAACCTGAGTCAGAGCCCAGGATCAGATTGCATCGCACTGGGCACTCACGTTCTACCATCATCCTTAAGCCTGCTTCAGAGTCACAGCGTCCAGGCTGCAGTCCCCCATCTTGTGGGCATCACCTACAACTTTGTTCCTAGAGATCTGACCTTGTGTTTGGTTGTATGAAAACACATTGATCAAATGCGTCCCCTGTTCCAAGCGATCCAGATCATCCTGAATAACCGACCTGTCCCCATCATTACTTACCACTCCACCAGTTCTGAAGTCATCTGCAAATGTTACCAGCAATGATCCTTCAGACCACTGCTAAAGATGTTGAGTAACATTGGGCCAAGAAGAGACCCCACTAGAAAACCTTCCCTTGGATGATGATTCTCCAATTAGAAGTACTTTTGGAGATCTATCAGTTAACCAGTTTTGAATCCATTTAATATGGATTTTATATATGCTAATTTTTTTTATCAGAATGTCATGTAGGACTAAGTCAAATATCTTAGAGAAGTTGAAGTCTATTATATCAACTCCACCAAATTTGAGATCTCATTGAAAGACAATCACAAGTCTGCGTAACAAGAAGTATTTCCATATAACCATGTTGACTGGCATGAATTATGCTACCATCCTTTATTTCTGGCCTACCTGTATCCCATATCAGCCTTTGCATGATTTTGCCTGGCATTGACCTATAGGTACCCAGGTCATCCCCTTTGCCATTTTAAATATCAGACCGACATTTGCTTTTCTCTGGGACTTCCCCGCTGACCCAAGATTTGTTAAAAATCAACATTAAGGGTTCAAAGAGTTCCTCGGCCAATTCTTTTAATACTCCCGAGTGCAAGCTATCCAGGCCTGCAGATTTTAAAACGTTGACGGGTTGCTGCTTGACATCCGCCTTTTACTGATGGAATACAGTGTTTCATTTTCGCTGTAAGATCCCAATACATCATCCAGCTTCCGTCCAAATACAGAGCAGAAATATGTCTTGAGTATGCCTGCCTTTGCTACGTCACAGTTGACAATTCCTCCATCCTTACCTAGTGTCAGACCTCTTCCATTGCCAGGATTTCATTTGTTCCTGATGCAGTTAAAGTTAGCGGCTGGTGGGGGAGATGCGGCTGGGGGCAGGTGTATCCCGTGCGGGTAGGAGCTGCTTAAGTAGATGAGGTGGAGGTAGGTGAACTGGCTGAGAAGCCGATACAGCAGGTGAGGCAAAGAGCTGTTCTAGCAGGGAGGGTCGTGGTCTGGTGCCTTATGGGGGAACAGAAGCAGCAGGTGGGCTTAAGAAACTGCACAGTGGATGGAGTCAGGCGAGGGCGAGGTATAGCAGGTGGGTTAGGGCTAGTTCCTTAATTAGGCTTTGGGTCAGGTGGTGGACGGAGCCTAGGCTAAATAAATATCTGCTGCCGTCTCCTTCCCCCTATTGGGGAACACAACAGAGTCCACGTGACGGGCCTTTCATTCAGTGGCGCCCCGGAGGAGACAGCCAGAGTTCTAGGGTTAGCAGGAATGGCCACCAGGGCAGCTGGTGGCCTCTCAGGCTAGTGTTTCATAGTGTCTCGTTGCCACCTGTCCAGGCTTTCCCGGGATTGTCCCTTTTCGGAGGTAGCTGTCCTGGGAAATCTGCCCAGTACACACTGCCGCTGGGCTCAGGGTCACCCCGGTGGTCCTGGTTTCTTGGACCTCAGAAAAAACGTGGTCTCGCGAGAGGTCTGAGTTGGATCCCTTGGTCTCCCAAGCCAGCAAGGACAGAGAGGAGCTGCTGCTGGGGGTCCGGAGAGCTCCGGGGGGCACTCTGATCACTTGAGACCAGGGAGGGGTCTCCTGAGCTCCAGAGCGTGTTCTCCCTTGCCCAAGAAAGGCCACCAGAGGGGACGCCTGCCCTGCAGGACTCAAGCTGCAGAGTTGGACTCCAGGATTCCAGTTCAGCCCACAATGGAGATACAGGCCAGATGCAACATTCAAGTCCAGGGCATCCAACCCCTGGGGAAGGCGGGGGAGGGTTTTGGGGGGGCTGACTCACTTGGAGATCAAGGGAGATACTTTCAGTGGCAGGGTGGAGCTCCCATGCTTTTGCTCCCCAACGAGGTTGTTTGATCATGAATTCCCTGCTCTCAGCTCCGGAGACTCGACCCGGAAATGCGAAGGGCAGACACATGCACGGGGAACATTTTCCACATCGGCTTCTTTCTTTCTTTCTTTCTTTCTTTCTTTCTTTCTTTCTTTCTTTCTTTCTTTCTTTCTTTCTCCAGTACAAAGCTTGCTGCCAATAACTTAACCGGCACTAAAAGGTCTCGAGGAGGAGCTGGCTAAAGGGACCCTCTCAGCTATTGTCTGAGAGGAACAATCCATAGGTCTTTGAGGCCGGGGCGGGGGGCATTTGGATCATCTAGTCTGCCCTCCTGCCTAGCCCAGGCCAGAGACCCCCACCCAGAGAGTTCTGTACAGCCCAACGAACTGTGGGTCCTTCTCTGCTGGTGACCCGCATAACCAGCCACGGAGATCCTGCCCCGAGCCTACGCTCATGGCACCCCAGGGGCGTCAAAGAGCTTGCAGAGAGGTCAGAGAACTGGCCCCTGGGTCTAACCACCCTTCGCCCCGCCCTCTTTTGGGGTGTGGGAGCAGAGTCTTGGGGACCTATTCAAGCCAGCTTCCCTCACTAACGAGAGTGGAAGGGAGCTGGGGGGGGGGGGCTGACCCGACTGGGCCTGATCCAAAGCCAGTGGGACTCTTTCCATGGGATTACAGGCTTCGGAGTGGGACCCCAGAACCGGCAGCTGTTGTGAGGCCCGGATGCAATGGAACTAAAGGCTGGTAAATTCCCCAGTCTGCTCTGCACAGATGGGGTGGGGGGGGAAGCCACAGGGAGCAAGGGGGGGCAGGGAGGGAGATCAGCCGGCCTTAGAAGGCAGGGGTCTGTATCACAGCTGGCTCCCCTCTGCAACCTCTGTAGGCCCACAGCCGGATGGGGCCATGGAGGCTCTCCATCCTTCCAGGTGGATCGGCCAGATCAGCACCTCTCTTCCAGCTCTTAAAGGTGCCACAGGACCCTCTGTTGCTTTTTACAGATTCAGACTAACACGGCTACCCCGCTGATCCTGAGCCTTGGTTGCCTCTGCTGACGGGGCAGCTGAGGCCGCTGAGCTTTGCCTCCCCGGGGGTGACTGGCAGCGCCCGGGAGCCTGTCAGATCTTCCCGTTGTTTTAATCACTACCACATTGGAGAGCCATGCCGGGGCGGGGGGGAAGGATGGACGGGGCCTGGTTTCAGAAGGGGGGCGGGCAGGGTGGGGAGGAGGAGAGCTGGGGGGAGGAGAAACAGCCACATCAGAAAAACGTCTTGGCACCGAGCGCCTCTTTGATTCATTGCAGCTGGGTCGGGGCTGGAAGGAGCCCGTCCGCCCAGCCAGCGATGGAAAACACAGAGAGCTGCAGTCCCGGGGCCGGCAGAGAGGCGTGGAGGGGCAGGGCTGGGGAGGGAGGGGGGGCAGAGAAGAAGCTCTTCTTCCAAAATGCATCAAAGGCGGGGTGATTTATTCAGCAGGCCTGGCCCTTCCAAGTGACCTCGTTTCAAACGGCTGCTTCTTCCCCTGGTTCCCGACGGAATCAAGGGGCCAGTGCCACGTGTGACGGGCGCTGGGAGCCGGGGGAGGCGCTGGAGCCTCCAAATCGCACTTGCCTCCCCCGTCCCCCCCTTCGTCACTGGCTTAAACTGGGAGCAGCGTCTCCCTTTCAACCCCGAGCCTCCCGCTTCTCGGCTTGTCATCCCCTTAATGGCAGGTCATCACGGGCATTATTTTGAGGCGAGTGCCTTTGTCACTTGACCATACCCCCTTTTCATTCACTTTTTGGGGAGCTGTGGGTCTAAAGCCTCTCGCCTCTGGATTGCTGGGTCCAGGTCAACGCTAATTTAGAAGTTAGTGTTTTGATGGCTTTTGGGTGGGCGTGATCTGAAATAATTTTTCAAAGCGCTCAGCGCCCATTTAGGCACCAAAAGAAGTGGGCAGATTTCACCAAAACTCAGCACGGGGCATGCTGAGGGCTTGGAAATCTGGCCCCGAGCTCTTGGAAAAACAGGGCCCTAGCTAAGGGGCACCAACCTTGCCTTCCAGCATGGAGCAGAGGCACTTCAGCACCGTTAAAGGGAGAAAGATAACGCGGCCTTCGTTTCGCTGTCCCTGTTCTGGGGCTAAATTTGCTCTCTGGGGCTGTCAACGCAACACTGAATCCATACCGAGAATTTCAAAAAGAGCCATTTTCTTAATGCCACGTGACTTGCAACTAGCTTGATTTAACCCGCATGCCTTGTGGGGCGCTCCTCCGGGACTTTCTCGCTCGCCCTCTCTTTTTTAATCGATTCCGTTTGGATTTCTGACACGGGGGGCCCCAAAAGTATCTCCAGGGTAACTCTAGCGAAGACGCAGGAGTTGCTTAAACCACAGATGAATTTGAGCTATTGCCACAGCAAAACTGGGAATGATTCTAACATTTCTACATTCCACTGTTGCAGAGCAAACGCCTTGGGTGCGCTGCAGGATTCATCCTTGGCCGTTAGTCACCGATAGACAGCTTCAAGGAAATAAGGGGCTTGTGTGAATAGGGCCTGATCCTCCACTTCCAGGGCCTGATCCGATGCCCCCCACCCACAAAAAATCCTCCCATTGACTTCCGTGGGCTTTAACCCCGGAGTGTCTCTTTCACTGATTTACTCGGCGTAAGGGAGGGGAGAATCGGTTTCCTAGGTCTCTGGCTGTGTTCCAAGGGCTGGTTGAGTAGTCGTTTTAAAAGGAGACTGTCAGATGCATTAGGATTTGTAAAAAAAAAAAAAAACCAAACAGGTTTGGAGCAATAGAAAGATTTCTATGAACTAATTCCACCGCAGACAGCACTGGTGGGAAAAGACATGCCCCCAGGGGGGAATCGAACATTGCAGACAGCCCAAATGGTGAGGTATAAATCAACTGGGGCCAGACCCTCAGTTGGCGTGAAACGGTGTCAGTTTAGGAAATCAATGGAGACCTACGCTGATTTAGGCCAGCTGGGGATCTGGCCCGTGTGATAGACAGGCCTTCATTTCACACCGAGCATGCTGCCCCCGTCTGCAGACCCCCCACCCACCCTGCAGGTGTGACCTGTTTGTTTGCAGACCAGGAGTGCTCACCCCTGTCCTGTTCACACAGGGCCTGCTCTGCGCACCCAGCGCGGCAGTCACTCCCGGAGAGACAGGCTCCACGGGCCAAGCGTTTTCGAGCTGGGTGCGGATCCACGTGGCCCCAAGCTCGGGGGAGGGGCATCATCTTCGAAACATTCGGTGGTGGGAGGGCAACGTGGTGTCAACACATGGGACGTGATGTGGGATTGGATTATCTCCTGCCCAGTCTGGGGGAAGAAGCGGAAGACATAATGGTGCACAGAGACCTAGGAAAAGTTGGGGGGGAGCATTTGTCCCCCTTGCCCCACAGTCAGTGACTCCCCCGCGCAGGGGGTGGGGCAGGGAACTGGGGTCCTGGGTCTGGTTCCGCGGTGGAGGGAGGATGCAGCGGTGAATGGGAGGAACCAGGTGAAGTTGGGGGAGAGCTAAATCGGAGCTCTCCGCCTCGGCATCGCTTCTAGTGACCAGATGTCCTGATTTTATAGGGACAGTCCCGATTTTTGGACCTTTTTCTTATATAGGCTCCTATTCCCCCCCGCACCCCCCCCCCCCCCCCCCCCGTCCCGATTTTTCACATTTGCTGTCTGGTCACCCTAGGAGTTCCGGGTGCTGATCTCAGCCAGGGTGACTCCGGAGTGAGTGGACGGATTCACACCCGGGCAGCCGAACTCAGAGCCCAGCCATGCGCCAACCTCGCCTTCTCTCTCGGGTCTTTTCACATCTCCCAGGCCCACGTCAGCATCTCACCCCCCCACCCCCCCGCCCCACACCTCCAAACTCGGATCCTCCCCCCTCCCCTCTCTGATCCTGCCTCCAGCCTTTCTCTCTCGCCACTGCGGACTGGCAGGAATCGCTGCCACAGAACCAGCTGCAGCCCGATCTGCCAAAACCTGCCCTCCCTGCTCAGCTTTGACAGCGTCTGAGTCACACAGAGAAGTATTTGGCCTATTTTCTGTAGGGCTCACGGAAGGGCAGGGCTAAGTGGTCCTGTCCTGCCAGCATCGCTCCGGGCATCTTCAGTGCCACCAGCACAGGGCGTCAGGGTCTGCTGGGGGGGTGGGCCTGTGGAAAGGAGTGGGGCCCCTCGGGATGCAGGGGGGCTGGTTAGCTGGCAACGGGTGGAGCCGCCGGGCCAAGGAATGTCACCCACCAAAAAGTCTGTGTTAGCAACGGGCTCCTTGCAGTGGGACCCCGAGGCGTCCAACGGAGATCAGAGCCCTGCTGTGCCAGGCGCAGGTCCAGACGCCGAGTGAGAGACAGTCCCGGCCCCAAAGAGCGTCCAGTCTGAATGGACAAGACCGAGAACAAGCAGGAGGGGAAACAGGCTCCGTAAGGAGGAGGGACCGGTGCCAGGTCCAACAGTAGAGCCAGTCCAGCGCTCTGGCCCAAGCTGCCTCTCAGATCCACCAAACTCGGCGCTGGCCCCAGCCGGCTGATCCTCCCCCCAGCCCTGCACAGGGAAGTCCTGGCGACATGACGAGTACAAAGGTGTGTTCTTGACTAGTGGAGCCAAGGCAGCGGGAGGGTTTCGGACAAGTTCGTGAGCCGAGTGAACGGCTAGGGACTAATTCCCCCTGCTAACCCATGGGACGGCTCCCCCCGCCTTGTCTTCACTAGGGCTTCACTTCATGTTAAGAATACACCCTTATTTTTCCTCGTGTTATTATGGAGCAGCAAAGCTGGGTGTCAGGACCAACCAAAGGCCGTCAGAGTCCGGCCCAAGGTCCAGTGTCAGGCTGGGGCTAAGGACGCATGACAGCTCTGCCTCCCCAGAGAGATCGAATTAACCATAAGCCGTGGCGTGGGGCGTGCTGCCAAGCACCGATCCGCTCACGTCTCTCATTCGCTCACCGGCTCACTCCTCACCTTGCCCTGCCCCTCGCACTAGCACGTGAGCTGCTTGCCTCGCAGTGATGCTTGGGCGTGAGGATGTCAACCTCGCACGGCCTTAAGGAGACAGAAAACAATTCACCCTGGTCGTGCATTTACCCAGAGGTCGCACGCCCGGCTGTGCATTCTGAGCACACTGCAGGCACATCAGCGCAGCGAACTGCTCCACACCTGGGGGAGGTAGAGAAACGGCCGCTTTGTGGAAGGAGGAGCAGAGGCACGGGCCGGCCTTAGGACACACGGGGAGCCGGGGACCCAACCCGGGAGTTCCTGGCTCCTCCTCCTGTGATCAGCCCACTAGAGCTTGGCACTGCCTCAGGCGCAAGGTGTTGTGAGACAGAAGGAGGCTCTCTCAAAAGGCAGCGTTGCCCAAGGGGTAAGGCACTGGATTGGGACTCCGGAGACCTGGAGTCTCTTCCCTGCTGCCTGACCTTGGGCCAGTTGCTTCTCCTCCCACCATCTGTCTGGTCTATTTAGGTGATAAGATCTTCCAGGGCGGGACTATCCCTCGCGATGTGCATGTACAGCCCAGAGCGTAAAGGGACCCTGATCTCGGTTAGGGGCCTCGGGGTTCTACCACAGCGTAAATACGAATCACTTTCGATCCGGAGCACCTCTCTGGCCAGAGCCATCCCATCCCCTGCTGGAGCACGTGGCTTCGGCGCCAGGAGGGCGGCGCTGCATGGAAGATGGGGAATTGTGTCTTCGGGGCTTTGAAAGGGCTGCTCGGGCCTAGGAGGGCGAATCCAAACTCTCCGGGGGACTCGGAAGTTCTTGAAGGGGGTGTTTCAATTGGGGGAGGCGCTGAGGCAGGTGGCGGGGTGCGGTTCCCTCCCCAAGCAGCAGCCCCCGGCCGGCGTTGCCTCTTGAGAGGGATCTAGGCTGCTGGGTGCAGTAATTGAAAGCAGATCCTCTCCACCCCCCGGCCGCTGAGAGCAGCGAGGAATTTGCCTTCAGCTTCTGTACCCGGCACATTTTTCTGGGCTGTTTCATTCCTTCTGTCTCCTCCTTCCTCCCATTGCCGAGCTCTCTCCCTCTCTCCTCCGGCCTCGGCCGCTCCCGCCCCAGCCCCGCTCGTGCCAAGGCCCAGCTGGCTCCCGCCCCGAAAACGCAAGAGGCTTCTGAAGTTTCCAGCCGGGAGCTGACACGTACCCGGGGCCCCAGCCCAGGACCTCTCCGCAGCTCCACGTATGCAAGTCGGGGGAGGGGGGCGGCCAGGCCTCTCAGGGACTCATGCCTTGGAGATTGGGGCAAGGCAGTGGGGGCAGACACCCCAGGCCAGGGCTGGCATGCCCAGGAGGTACACGGGGAGGTGGGACACCTGCCATCCTTCCCCTTTGGCCAGCCAAACTCCAGGCTTCATCTTCATCCCCACTCCATCCCCCTCTCTCTCCCTCCATCCCCACTCCTTCTTTCCCCCCATTCTTCCCTCACCCCTTTCCTATCTTCCCCCGCCCTTCGGGTTCTCCTGTCCTTATCCCTCCCCTCGCCACACACACGGCACGGACCATGCCCCCTCCGGGTACCAGGGGAGCAGCAACCCCCATCCCCCATCCTGACCCAAGAGTGAAAGATGGCAAAGCTCCATCCCATATTTGCACTGGCTATGCTGGAGCATCACTTCCCCCCACCTGCTAGCTGAGCAGGGGGCCGGGGGAGGCTGCTCCTGGGCTCACCTGGCTACAGCTGCTCCCCACTGGGAGGGAAGCAGTTCCTTTTGTGGGCCAGCATCTTTTATGATGCTCCCTAGAATAAGGGTCTCAATCGTCATGCTTCAGGGCATAAACTGGGCCCTAGTCCGAGGGTCAGGAAGGACCCTTCCCGGGCATATCATGAGCTCGTTACAGTATGGAGGGATTGTGTATTCCTCTGAGCACCTGGCACTGAATTGCAGGATCACCCTAGTCAGACAGAGCATGAGTCCAAGGTAGAGGGATTCCCTGATCCTGGCACCAGGTGTGGTCACTAGTGTATGTTACAGCAGCCTTGAGGTGGGCTGCTCCAGCAGCCAGTGATGGCATGTGCTGGCCACACCCCTTTGCCGCCAACCACGCCCCATGCACTGGCAACCAGGACCCACTAGGATGGCTCTGCCCCACCCCAGGCTTTCCCTACCTAGGACAAACCTCAGGGGGACCGGCCCCGCTGCCTTTGCCCTGCCAAGACAGCTAGGCACGGACAAGAGGCTTAGCCCTCGCAAGCAGGCCGTGCCATTGCTGGAGCCTGGCTACCGGGCCACAGGGACCAACTCTCCCGCCCCCGGCATCCTTCGGTGGTCACCTCCTGGCTGTGGAGTGCAGTGACCAGCGAGGGAAATTGACACCCAGCCCAGCTCCGGCGGGTAAGGGAGCCCAGGCACAGGGCAGCAGGGACAAGGGGCTAGAAACCTCCCCCAGGCTGGATGTGTTTAGACATCCCCTTGCAGAGGTTCAGATGGGTCCCGGGGGTGGGGAGGGGATGCTAGCTCCTGGGACAAGCAGAGGCATGACCGCTCCAGCTGCTGGTGCTGCAGGGTTTCGCTCCCAGTTCCCATCCCCTCCCCCCCCCCAACACACACACACAGGGAACCTTGTTTCTGTAGGTCAGGTAAAGCTCAGGGATGTTTGCTCACACCCTTGCCTTGGGGTGGGGGCGGGGAGCAGGCCTCAATAGCTTCCGCTTGAGTTTCCAGGCCCGAAGAGGACGGAACGTGACTGTCCCCCAGCCACAGCCTGGAAACGCCCGAGTCACACGGGGTCTTTTCCTGCCCATTGACTTCCCCAGGAGCCGCGCAGGCCTGGCCGCCCCCGGAGGGAATGGCTGTAAGCCCGGGGCTCCCTGGGAACGTGGCTGCCAGTCCCACGGAGGTCATAGAGGTGAAGGCCAGAAGAGACCCCCCTGCCTGTCACAGACCACCAAACACCCTCCCAAGCAGGCAGGGGACCAAAGTGTCACGGCTCTTGGGTGCGACACGAGGGACTCAGTGAGATATACCCAGTAGCATTGCATCAGGCCCTGGTGGCTGCCACTCAGATCACGGCCCCATTGTGCTAGGAGCTGTACAGACACACAGGAGGAGGCTGGCCTTGTCCTCGAGCACTTACAATCTCCATAGATAAGACTAAGGCACAGAGACGGGAAGTGACTCACCCCAGGGCGGGGGCAGAGCTGTGTTAGACCCCAGACCTTCAGAGTCCCAGGCCAGGACACTACCAACTAGCCTGCGCTGCCTCTCCGCCCTAGCCTGTGCTTCGATGGCTCAGTCGTGGTTCTGATCAAAGCCCAGCTCTGCAGGCGACCTCTTCGGTTTGCTGGGGCGGGCCTTCCATCTGAAAAGCCATTCACCTGTCTCCTCGCAGGGCTCTGATAGATCCCAGGGGACACCCCTTGTAAGAGGAGGGTGTTTGCGGCCAGCCCCTTCGTTGAAATTCCCTCTCTCCACGGGCCGTGCGCGCGCTGGTCTCTGCCCTCCCAGGCTGCATCGCAGCAGACCGGCCATTTCTGTGCCTGCCCCTGCTCCAGGGATGGCGGTTCTGCATTTTGTCCAGCTAGCGCCCTGGAAGCTCAGTGAGTTTTCCTGCTGGTGTCAGCGTGGGGATACTTCCCCTCACCAACTGCCCCCACTGCCCCTTCCTGCATTTCTTCCACTTCAGGGGGAAACGTCTCTCTTCCTCTCCCCAACCCTCCTTTTTTCTTTCTTTCCTTCCTCTCCCCATCCCCTTTTCTCTTCATCTCCCTTCACTCCCTCTTTCCTACCCAACATACGAACGGGCTAATGCTTCCTTTAAGCAAAGCAAGCAGGGGTCCTTGCATCTCTTGGGGAATACTTTCCCCTCTGTACTACCCCACGCTCTGCTCCCGAGCCCCACTGCAGATCAGGGCCATGATCCCCCCCCCAAGTGATTGTAGATGGGAGGTTCAGGTGCTTTTGCCAAGCCCACCAGCATCTCAGCCCCAGCAGTGGGGACCCAGTAATCTAGCTCTCCACCCTTTCTCCTCTCTTAAGGGGCTTAAGCTTGAAGCCAGATTTTCTTAGAACCCTGAAGCTCTTACCTGCCCCACCCCCACACGCAATCACTGTCAACGTGAGCCCCTCCGCCCGTCAATGCATTTATCCTCCCAACCCCTGCAAGACTATCTTTTACCGATAGGGATCCGAGGCCTAGAGCGTCCCATAGGAGTCTGTGGCAGAACTGGGAATCAAACCCACATCCCCACCCAAGGGCCCTAACCATTAGGCCATCCTGCCTCCCTCGGCAGCGGGAAGGGAGAGCGTTTTCCTGAATGTTTCCCACATCTGCAGCGAGGCAGCTAGCAAGGACCGCCCCCGTTGGAGCGAGCGGGGAGCTCGGATCCTGGCCGTGGCGTGCCCAGCAGGAGGGGGAGGGGAAGAGAGGAATTTTTATGCTAAAAATAAAAAAAAGCATCCACGTCTCAGCGGTTGAGAGAGACGGCAGCGTCCCCCCCGCCCAAAGGATCCCGCCTGGGCGGTCGCAGGCTCTCAGGGTTCCCAGCGTGGCGTGACAGGGACCCAAGCAAGCGGAGTCATGTTGCAGGGAGCTGAGCGGGGGCAGCCCTCTAATGTCGCCTTCTGCACAGCTGCCTAAATGTGGACAAGAGACGGGACTGGAGGAGGGAGAGGGGATCAGAATTATCCTGGGCTCTTCCACTGAGCTTTTCATCCCTAAATCTCAAGCACTTTACTAAAGAAGTCATAGCGTTATCCCCATTTTAGCTGGGGAAACTGAGGCACAGAGCGGCGATTTGCCCAAGGTCAATTAGCAAAGCGGGGGTGGAGCTGGGAAAGGAATCCAGGTCCCCTGTCTCAGTCCGGCACCCTATCCACTAGGTGTCTCTGCCGAGACAGGTGCTCACATAGATAGGTAGATGTCGCGTGGCTGCAAAGAAAATATTCAAAATGCTCTGCTTGCTTAAAAAAACACCTCATGATTCTGACGCCAAGCTCATGAATTTGGGGGCCTGGCGGATGCTTTTTGAATACTTGAGGCTGGCAAGACGGGATCGGGTGGGCGGGGAAATGGGAGGGTTCCTTAGGATGTCAGCTGGTCAGGAATCTTTCGGGGAAACTTTTTCATCCGAAAATGCTGATCCATCAAAAACATTTCTCGGGCCCAGGCTGGAATTTCTGCTGAGAGAGAGACGCCAAAATTCGCCACCTTCCAGCGTCGTCATCGCCGTGTTGGTCCCAAGATATTAAAGAGACACAAGGCAGGAGAGGTGATGTCTTTTAAGGACCACGTTCGGTTGGTGAGAGAGACAAGCTTACCCAGCCTGAAGAAGAGCTCTGTGGAGCTGGAAAGCTTGTCTCTTGCCAACAGGAATTGGCCCAATAAAAGACGTTACCTCCCCGACCCTGTTCGTGCACAGACACCGCCTGACCCCCCGCTGCAGAAGAGCTTGTAGCCTCGGGGTTAGCCTGCTCCCCTGGGAGATACAAGGTCAAAACCCTGCTGCAAGGGAGAGCAAGGGCATGAACCTAGGTGAGCGCCCTTCCCACCGGCCTACGGATCTCTCTCTTGCTCATCTTTTTTCCACCCCCAAAAGCCGACAGGTCTCGGCTTCGTTCCGACGCGGCCCGGCCGCAGATTCGGAAACCTCCACGTTTTTCACAAAATGAAATTCTTGTTTTCCAGCC
Organism: Emys orbicularis; assembly: GCF_028017835.1. Taxonomy (NCBI): domain Eukaryota; kingdom Metazoa; phylum Chordata; order Testudines; family Emydidae; genus Emys; species Emys orbicularis. The sequence continues at coordinate 7,505,877 of NC_088707.1, forward strand.
AGCCCGACTTCGGGCCTTCCCCAGACCCACCAGCGTCTCCTGTCCCATGGCGAAGCACCCGCAGCGCCCAGCCTCCCGAGCACCGAGTCCCTCCACGCACGCAGCCGGGTCACCCAGGGTGGGCAGCCAGGTCACTGCTGGAGTTAATCCACCTCCCCGAGAGGCCGCAGCTAGACTGATGGAAGAATTCTGCCATCCACCTAGCACTGTCTAAACTGAGGTCGGTCTAGCTACACCTCTCCGGGGGGTGGATTTTTCACCCCCCCCCCCCCGAGAGATGTAGCCAGTTTGCAGAGTAGACCAGCCCCCAGTTTCGCCTGTCCCATTCCAGATGTCACCAGCTGCCTCGCCCCGGCCCCCGATCTCTGTACTACGTCGCCCCCAAACGAAGAATTATTACACCAGATTCGGATTGAAAGATCTCTGGGGGCAGGGACCGCCCCGCTCGCTATGGGTCTGTGCAGCACCTGGCATGATGGGGCCCAGATCTCGGCAGGGGATTTTAGGCATGCGTGCCTAGATAGCGATCTCGCTGCCCTCCAACCACGCCTCAGGGAATGGTGAATGCTTCCTGAAAGTGCCCAGCCCTCTCCCCCAGTCCAGGCTGTGATGGATCCAGCACCCCGTGGGGCTGTCCCTTGGGGGAGCTTCCAGCTGGGGATTGGTGGCAGCTCCTGCATTTTTTCCTTAGACAGCTCACTCTGTTCCAGAAGGGCTGCCAAGGAATCGCTGGCTCTTGGCGTTCACCCCGGCGGTGAACTCACTGCACATGGACAAGCCGAGACTCTCCTCTCACTGCACATTCCTCGCTCCTTTCCCAGGCCAGCAGAGAGGGAAGGGGGGAAGAGTCCGGTTCACGTCAGGAGCTCCACCGCACCAACAGCAGGCAAAAGGATCCCGGTCCCAGCCGCTAGCTCTCATTCCAAACCACCTGGGATTTTCTTCACCCGTCACTGCAATGCAGCCACCTCTGGGACGGGACGTGGCAGCTGTTTCAACAGTGCACCGAAACGAAGCACATGAGGTTAGGGTGTAGCGTGAGATAGAATATCATCTCCAAAACAATGGGGGTGGGGGGATTTCATGCAGGCAGGAAGAGTCGGGTTTGTCCAGGAATCTGTAGTTAATCCCTCTAAGCTGAACAAAGCATAGGTAGGTGGCATTTTGGTTTCTGCATCAGGCACCCAAAAACTTTCCATTCTGCAGTTGGCATCCACCATGCAAACACCTTGCACTCTGCCGCTGGCATCCGGCGTGCAAACATATTGCGCTCTGAAGCAGGTATCTGGTGTGCAAACACCTTGCACTCTGCCGCTGGCATCCGGCGTGCAAACACCTTGCACTCTGAAGCGGGTATCTGGTGTGCAAACACCTTGCACTCTGCAGCTGGCATCCGGCGTGCAAACACCTTGCACTCTGAAGCGGGTATCTGGTGTGCAAACACCTTGCACTCTGCCGCTGGCATCCGGCGTGCAAACACCTTGCGCTCTGAAGCGGGTATCTGGTGTGCAAACACCTTGCACTCTGTATGGCACCCAGCATGCAAACACCTTGCACGGTGAGGCTAGTATCCGACTCTCCGGCATGTAATCACCGAGAACTGAGAGACTAGATGTATGTGCCAGAGGCCTCAAGCACGCAGCTCGCCTCTTGCAATGGGCAGCTGGCATTGAGCAGTCAATGTTGTGATGCCAATTGCGATTCCTCCCCAAGTCACTTGGCATAAATTTCTCCCTGGACACTATGTGTTTAAAAAAAAGTCTCGCGGACATTTCCCTCCCAGAGCCAAGGGGCAGCGAGGGGCCCTGCCATCTCGGAGCATCACCTGCTTCCTGCCTGTGCCCTGCGCCTTGGGATGGAGGGGCTCCTGGTTGTTCCAGGATCTCGCTGCTGTCGCCCTGTGCCTATCTAGCTGTGCTGCTTCAATCCCTGCTGAACGCCCCGTCTCCCTGTAATGGATGGGCGTGTGGTGCGACTCGAGGGCCTCTGCCACCTCTCTGCCTTCTGCCAGCAAAGCCGCGCCGTCGCCGGTGCCCTCCGCTCCATCCCTGCAGACAGGAAGGCAGCCGTCAGAGCTGGTTTCCCAGGCTTGGCAAGCAGCCAGGCAAGGGGAGTGTGAACAGGTTCCCCTGCTGCGAGCAGCGGGGCGAAGGGAAGGAGGAATGAAAGGGAAGAAAAGAACCCGCGAGCCACCTGAGTGCACCTCCAGGGCTCACAATCGGGGATGGATCCGCCAGGCGAAACCATCTCCGGGCAGTGTGAAAGAATCCACAGGGGCTGGTCTCTTGTAGAAGGGGAAAGAGCCAGCGGCAAACATGGGGTGGGGATGCTGGGTGGGGCCAGAGTACCTGGAGCTCCCCCCACAGCCAGTGCTCCTGCACCTTCCCTTACAGCGCCTCCTGCTGGGGGAGGCTGGGACTGGAGCAGCCAGGAGCTCCCCCCACAGCCAGTACTCCTGCACCTTCCCCTACAGCGCCCCCTGCTGGGAGAGGCTGGGACTGGATTACTGAGACTACCAACTGGGGGAAAGGAAGGGAGTGTCTGGACTGGGTTTCTTATCTCTCCGGGCTGTCTGGAGCGGCCTTGCTTGGAAATCCATCTTCTGGCAGCCGAGCAGATGCTTCTGCAAAGAGAAATTCCTGAGAGCTGGTCTAAGGATGGCCAGTGTTTGGACCGAAGGCTGAACGGATCTGCAGGAGGGAGCGAGAGCAGCTTCCTTGGGGGGGAGGAGGGTTCAGTGTGTAGCTAGGGTCAGTACAAACCGATCACTGCACAAGCACCCAGACACACACTCCGAATCACACACTCAGCTACGCAACCCTCTCGGTCACACACATCCCCCACAGCCCTCTCACAATCCTGTCTCACACCCGTGCATGCGCACACAGTCCTCTCTGTCGCGGACACACATGCACGCACAATCCTCTTTGTCACACACATGCACACACAGAGTCCTCCCTCTCTCTTTCTTACCTCCCCCCCCCCCCAACACACACAATTTTCCTAGATCTCCTACCGAGCACGCTGTGACACGCGGCTGTGTCTTGTGTCTGGCATCTAAACTTAACACCTTCTCTATGAGAACATCCTTGGAAAGTCCCTGGAGAGAGGGAGCTGCCGAGGTCCCCACAGGCAAAGAGCTCATGTGCTCGGCCAGGGAGGTCTGGGGGAGTTTGCTTGAGGGAGCCCCCTACCCCACAGGAGTGTTGATGGGGAAGGAGGGGTGAGTGGTTAGCTGTCCATCTCCAAGGGTCTAGCACAGGACACCAGTTGCCATGGAAGGCTGAAAGAATTGGGTTTGTTTAGTTTGGAAAAGAGAAGACTGAGCGGGGACATGATAGCAGTTTTCAGGTATCTAAAAGGGTGTCATAAGGAGGAGGGAGAAAACTTGTTCACCTTAGCCTCTAAGGATAGAACAAGAAGCAATGGGCTTAAACTGCAGCAAGGGAGGTTTAGGTTGGACATTAGGAAAAAGTTCCTAACTGTCAGGGTGGTTAAACACTGGAATAAATTGCCTAGGGAGGTTGTGGAATTTCTGTCTCTGGAGATATTTACGAGTAGGTTAGATAAATGTCTATCAGGGATGGTCTAGACAGTATTTGGTCCTGCCATGCGGGCAGGGGACTGGACTCGATGACCTCTCGAGTCCTAGAATCTATGAATCTATGGTGATTAACCCTCCATCTCCAAGGGTCTAGCATGTGACACCAGTTGCCATGGCGATTAACCCTCCATCTCCAAGGATCTAGCCCGTGTGACACTAGTTGCCATGGTGATTAACCCTCGATCGCCAAGGGTCTAGCCCGTGTGACACTAGTTGCCATGGTGATTAACCCTCGATCGCCAAGGGTCTAGCTTGTGACCAGTTGCCATGGCGATTAACCCTCCATCTCCAGAGATCTGGCACGGGGACACAATTGGTTTGGGTCAATGGGATGCAGCCCCGGGTGTCGGGATTCATGGTCTGCAGGCTATGGGCAACCTAATGAGTGCGGCTGGCCTGGAGTAGGCTGCCTGACTGGCCGTAGGGCCTGATGGCTGGGACGAGCCAGCGGACGGGCTCTTAAGCTGTGCAGCCACAACAGGTCAGTGGCTGCTCAGAGCATTTGCCTTTGGACTACGATAGCTCCTGCGCCTGCTTGTTCCCAGCCTTGCTCCGGCACCTTGGTTTAGCCTGGGCCCCAGCCCTTACCCTTAGCTCTGCCCCTGGGCTCCAGTTCCTGACAACCAACTCCTGCTCTAACCACTAGGTCTAACTCCTGCTCCCACCACTAGGCCTGGCTGCCCAGGCCCCAGTCCTTGACACGGGGCCAGTGGTTAGGAGGAGCATTAGCCTCCAGCCCAGAAAGCCTGCCCGGGGATGGGGATTTCCAGGAGATTCTCTCAGTCGCAGGCCAGCCAGCAGCAGTGCAGCGGTGACATGGGGCTTAGCCTCTCCAGGTGCAGGTTACCTCCTGACTGGAGCAGGGAGGTTGCGGGGGACAGCTCGGCATCTCGGCCTAGATCTCTAGTTCAACTCTGCCCTCACACCGTGCATGGAGCAGACTATACGTGCAGCGTGCGGCCGTGCATGGGCCGCGCAAGGTACATTGTTCAGGAGAAAACTCCGGCCCATGAGACCCTCCAGAATGAGAAGGGGGTGTCTGGGATGATGGACAGCCCACCGGGGGGACCCATAGGAACATGATGTGTTATATGGGTGCATGGCGGGGGAGGCAGTCTTTGGGGATGTGCCGGGATGCATGGGCCCCTGTAGAGATGTACAGAAGTAGCTGCTGGGAGCCTCTGAGGACGGCTGGGTTGGTGGCTAAGGCACCGGATGGGACTCTAGAGATCTGGGCAAATCAGCACCGGACTGAGGTTGTGATTTTTTTCAAAGCCACCAATGGGATTTAGCTACCCCGCTCTCCCTGGAATCAAGGGTCTAAACCCCTTCGGCAGCTCCGAATAGCTCAGCCTGCGCCTCGGTCCCCCAGCTGTACAATGGGGCTATCGACGCTGGTGGAGGGTCAGCCCGTCCCTGTTGGCGAGGTGCCCCTTTACCGTGGCAGCGCCTCGGGAATACGAAGCGGTGGGAGGGGAGAGAGTTAAGACCCCAGCCGTCCCTTGATGATTTCACACCCACATCCAGGAAGCAGCTTCCCGGAGCGATGCAGCCACCAGCCGAGGGGCGAGTCTGCAGCTAACCAGCCCTCCTTCCAGGTGGGCTGTGGCCGCTCCCCCAGGCACTGGCCCGGTGTCACCGGAGCGCCGCTCAGCAGGGCTGAGGCCCTGGGCCAACGCCCTCCGCCTACACAGGAAGCAGCCGGTGCGCTCGGACCACCTCCGCGCTGCTCTCGGCTCGGCGGGAGGCCGCGAGCGAAAGGAGCCGGAGAGCAACTGGGGCCGAGGGTGGTGGGGAGATGACCAGAGTGGATCGGGCCCGATCGGAACAGACACCCGACCTGTGCGCTCGGGGCTGGATCCGCTGAGGGCATTCGCTTTGCCCATTGTGTTCCGGGAGGCTCCAGGTCACACCATCCCTGTACTGGGAGGAGGGGACACACCAGAGCGTGTGGGAGGGATAGCTCAGTGGTTTGGGCATTGGCCTGCTAAACCCGGGGTTGTGAGTTCAATCCTTGAGGGGGCCATTTAGGGATTTGGGGCAAAAATCTGTCTGGGGATTGGACTCGATACCTTCTGAGGTCCCTTCCAACCCTGATATTCTATGATCTGCGGTGGCTCCCTGGAGTAAAGACACCAGTACTACGTGTGGACCCAGCCAGGCCTGGCTTGTGCTGCACCATGGAAATGGTGGGCAGGGGAACCCCCCCCATTTCTTCACCCCCAGGAAATATTCTGTTCCCAGTAACTGCAAATCAGGCCTGCTGCGACAGGTCCACAGCGAGGAGCCAGGGGGCTGCGAATAGGGTGACCAGACAGCAAGTGTGAAAAATTGAGACGGGGGTGGGGGGTAATAGGAGCCTATATAAGAAAAAGACCCAAAAATCAGGACTGTCCCTATAAAATCAGGACATCTGGTCACCCTAGCTGTGAACAACGACATGATACAGCTCCAAGGGGCAGTGCAGTGACTCAGTCTGGTCTCCTTATTATTTCTATTACCGATCAGGACCCCATTGTGCTAGGAGCTGTACACACAGACCGTGACATGATCTAGCTTATATAGCCCTGGCATTGGATTTGCAGAGAGCGCAGGGCCTGATCCCCAAGGGCTCAGTACCCACAATCAAGCCCCAGTTTTCTAAGAGCCCGGCACCTCCACCAGGGCCAGACACTCATCCTGCACCCAGCCCGCTGAGCTCCTCAACCCTCTGGCCCCAGGTTGGGGTGCTGAGCTCTGGCCACAGTGACCATCTCCCTGGGGAGCCCAGCTTAGCCCCAATGTTTCCCTGACTCCAACCCAGTCGCGGGAACTGCCCCTAGATCCGCCCTGCTTCATTCCCCATCCCCCAGCCGTTCCTGCCCTTCTGGCCGGACCCGTCCTGCAAAGCCGTCCACTGGACAGGAATCCAGGGAACAGGCTGGAGGGATGTGTACGAGGGGCTAGGGGAGAGGAGGGGGCGTTCGAGGGGTGCTCACATCTGGCTGGGAGATGGGCAGGGGGCTGAGGTGCTCCGGGGGCGGGGGGGGGGTGATAAGGAGGAGGACTGAGATGCCATTAAAGCAAAGGGAAGCAGGACAGTGCTGTGTGACCTATCAGGCCATGGGACAGACTCTGGGGATGTGAAGAGACTCTCCGGAAAACACGCCAGACAGAAAATAGATTTGCACTGGGAAGGAACAACGGGCACATTGGCTTCCCCTGGGTCTTCTCCTCCTCTGGTTTCTAGGATCACATGGCAGCTGCGACACCCTTCCTGTTAGGTCCTGCGGCTTCCCTAGTGTGGGTCCCTGGGCGATCCTGGATCTTGGCCCCGTCTCTGGAAGGGGGGAGTGGGGCATGATCCAGAAGGGTGGGACAGGGGAATGAATGGATAATAAACATTAAAGAGCCTCTCCTCCTCTCTCAGCCAAGTCCTGCTCTCAGGTCCAGGGGCGGAAACCTGGTCCCAGCGGTGTCACGCCGGCGCAGCTCAGTGTCTCCCCGGCTCGCTCACCCTCCAGCTATATCGTGCACGACGACCTCCCCACCCCCAGCTGCTCCCGGCCTGCGCGTCAAACCCAAACACCGCCTCGCCATGGAAAATCTGACTCTGGCCCAGTGGCTGCTGCAGATAATGTGCGGCGGTGATGGGAGCCAACTGGAGCGGCGAATGCTTCGCTGGAGACATCATCTTGAAGTGGCGGGGGGGGGGGGGGGAGAAGGTGTCCCTCCGAGGCCCAGCATCTCCTTATCTGCACCGAGGAATATGCTTTCCAGGTAGCGGAGGGGCCAGACGCTCAGCCTGCCCCCCCCCTTCCCCCTCCCCGTGAGCCCCTGGGCAAACCTCAGAGGTTTCAGTTCACGAGGGCTCTTCGGTGTCATTCACACGTGCCCCGGGGTCGAGCTCTCCTCGTGGTGACCCCTGCACGCACCCCACTGGCGGGCGGACTCACACCAGGGTCAGAACGTCAAACCAGCCCCGCAGGCTCGCAGTGAAACAGCCTGGTTGTGGGGCAGGCAGGGGCCTTTTACACAACTCGGAACCCACTTGGACACGGGGGGGGGGTGGGAGTTTGACCCCAAAGTTCATCCATTTCCCCTCAGTCCTGCCCTGCAGCCCCCCGGCTATTCCAGCCCTGGGCTCCCCACACAGCTCTGCCAATGCCCCTCACCCTGACCCACAGCCCCGGCTATTCCAGCCCTGGGCTCCCCACCACCGCTCTGCCAGTGCCCCTCACTCCTGACCCACAGCCCCGGCTATCCCAGCCCTGGGCTCCCCACACACAGCTCTGCCAGTGCCCCTCACTCCTGACCCACAGCCCCCGGCTATCCCAGCCCTGGGCTCCCCACACACGGCTCTGCAGGATTCTGGATGACTCACAGCCCTGGCGGATGATTCAAAGGGATCCTGAAGGCAGCTGGAGATTAAACGGGATGGAAACACAACACGAGGCTCTGAGGGCTCAACGTGGGGCAGAATTGGGGTCTGGGGAGCCGATGGGGGAGAAGGGGTGATGGAGGTGGGGGGATGAGGATGCTGTATGCTTCAGAGCAGCAGTACCAACAGAGATCCCCTGCTAGGAACTAGATGGGGTCCCCAAACAGGCCATGCTGGGTTACTCATGGAGCTTTGTGTCTGGGTGAGACAGGCTGGGGAGGGAGGTTAGTTAGTGCTGGGACGATGCCAGGGGGGCAGTGTGGTCCAGTGGGCAGAGCACTGGGTCAGCACTTAGCCGACCTGGCTTCTATTCCTAACTCCCCAATGTGACCTCGGGAACGTCACCTCACTGCTGTTTCCCTGAACCACGTGTTGTCTGTCTGGATCAGGGGTCCCCAACGCGGTGCCCGTGGGCGCCTGGGCGCCCGCCGGGGCATCTATGTGCGCCCGCGTACTGACCAGCGGACGAGCATCCGCCGAAATGCCGCCGACAAGCAGCGTCATCCAGAGGCGTCGCTGCCGATTTTCGGCGGCAGTTTGGCGGCGACGCCTCTGGATGACGCTGCTTGTCGGCGGCATTTCGGCAGCGACGCTTATTGACGTTGCCGCTTCTCGGCGGCATTTCAGCGGATGCTCGTCGTCTGGCGCCTGCCAGAAGAAAAAGGTTGGGGACCACTGGTCTGGATTGTTAACTCTTTGGGGTAGGGACCGTCCCTTGCTGTGTGCCTGAACAGCACCCAGCGGGGCCCTGATCTTGGTGGGGGTCTCTAGGCGTGACTCCCATGCAAGGAGCAATACAGCACAGAGGCCTAGTATTTTTTATTAACATTTGTTTTGTGGTAGCACCCCAGAACCCCAGTCCTGCCCCTGCGCTAGGTGCTGTACAGACGGAACAAAGAGACAGTGCCTGCCCCAGACTCACCTCACTACTGGGCCTCGGTGCCTGGATTTAAGGAGCTTCCTCTAAACTTAGCCGCCACAGCATCCTCTGCAGGGAGGGTTGCAGCCTGTGGAACAGGCACAGGTGTTGCAATCATTCTGCAGTCAAACATCACGTGAATGTGTTTGCAAAAGAGTCGCATCCCCTGGGCTCCCACCAAGACACCTGCGTAGCCCCCGGCGTCCCAACATCTGGGGCGTCTCCCTAGTCTGCGTGATGGCTCCATCCGGGTCAACCCAGGGACCTCCAGAAGCCGCTAACGGGTCACTGCTCTGTCTGGAACAGACTCCTATCCCGTGCAGATCGGGGATCTGTAGCACGCCCTCCCCGGGGGGTTGTCCACGCTCGTGTCCCTCAGTACCTCAGCGTGGCCAGCTCCACCTAGCCAGAGCTCTGCCGACTGCCAGAGGCAGGCCGTGTCGCTGACAGCTTGATGCAGTTATTCCTGCTACTGCCGGCCCTGGGAGACGGCCCCGGAGCAGCAGGGAGTCCCACAGCTCTCAGGAGAGGGTGCCTTCTCACCCTGGCTATGGGAGGCAGGGGCTGTATCCCCGGCTCCACTGCTGATCTGCTGAGCGACTTTCAGCAAGTCTCTTCTGTGACGAAGTGGGACAGTTCTTAATGTTTCCTCTGAATAGTGTAGGGGTGCCTCAGTTTCCCCTATGCATTTCTTAAGTCTCTAGGTGGTGGGTTAAAGGCCAGTGCGCATAAATGGCCGACACTCTGTCTCCTGGCAACTAATGGCCGGGGCCCTTCCCCCCTGCAAGGTGATAGCTCAAGGTGTTGGAGAACAAAGGAATCAGGTGACCTCCTGGCCCAGGAAAGGGACAAAGCAGAGGGGGAGGGGCTGGAGGGGAAGTGAGTTTAGAGCTAGCTGGGGACGAGGAGTGAAGTGCAGACGTGGGTGTCTGGCTCACTGCCCCCCAAAATGGACCCGGCTGAGGGGTCCCGTTCTCTGTACCTGCAAGCTCTGTTTTAGACTGTGATCCCGTCATCTAATAAACCTCTGTTTTACTGGCTGACTGCGAAGTGGGGGGGCAGGACCCTCTGGCTTCCCCAGGACTCGCTGTGGGAAGCACACGGAGGGGCCGAGGATGCTGAATGCTCCAAGGTCAGACCCAGGAAGGTGGAAACTGTGTGAGCTTCTTGCCCTGAAGACAGTCTGCTCACAGAGAGGAGACTTCCCCAGAGTCCTGCCTGGCTTCGTAGGGAGCAGGTCCAGAGCATCGCCCGGGGACTCCGTGACAACTTCTCCTCTCTGTCAGGTACTGATCTGGCCTAAATATCTGAGTACCTCACGGTCTTTATCCTCCCAGCCCCCGAACTGGGACACAGAGGCTACGCATATGGGGGGGAAAAAAGGGACTTAAACCCTATTCGCCCAAGTCCTAGGCTAGTGCCTTGACCACTGCACCAGCCTTCCTCTGTGCCTCAGTTTCCCCCCGTGCAGCCTGGGGATGACGCTCTCTGCCCAGCTCACACAGGGGTGAAGGGCTTGGCACACCTTAGGGGAAGCTGCTGAAAAAGCACAAGTCCCTGTTCCCGTGGGACCCCAGGAGCATGGTCCACTCAGCTGTGAAGCTGCCCCGACAGGCCACGCCGGGACTTTTAAACCTTTGCCCGAGGAGAGCCGCGCCGGTGGTCTCTGCTGGGTCAGCAGCCAGAATGACCTGTGGCCTAGCAGGCAGTGATGGGCATCCAGCCCCCTTTCGGAGTCATGGGCGGTGACACGAATGATTGGCAGGCTGGTGATTACCGCTCCTTTGGGGGGCGCAGGGCTTGGCCAGAGGGAAACCGGCCCAGCTGTCTATGCAGTCAGTGACCGAGGTCAGGAAGTGGGCATGCTTGTGTGCGTGAGTGCATGGGTGTGTGTGTGCATGGGAGGATGAGTGTGCAGGGTGTGTGTGTGCATAGGTGTGTATGCATGGGGGAGGGGTGTGCAGGGATGTGTGTGTGTGCATGGGAGGATGAGTGTTCAGGGTGTGTGTGTGCATAGGTGTGTATGGATGGGGAGGCGTGTGCAGGGTGCGTGTGTGCATAGGTGTGTATGCATGGGGGAGGAGTGTGCAGGGATGTGTGTGTGTGCATGGGAGGATGTGTGTGCAGGGCGTGTGTGTGCATAGGTGTGTATGCATGGGGGAGGAGTGTGCAGGGATATGTGCGTGTGCATGGGCAGATGAGTGTGCAGGGATGTGTGTGAGCAAATACACATGAGGATGGGTGCGAGAGCACATGGGTAGGTGACCATATCTGTGTGCACATCTGTTGATGAGCAATGCACAGGTGCGTGCATGGCCTTCTGCCTTCGTGTGCCTGGAGAAAGGACATGGGTGTGTGCACTATGAGTGTGCGGCTGTGCATATGTGGGAGCAAGCGCACGAGTGTGCGCACCAGGGTCTCTGTACATGTCCCACGTGTACTCAATGTGTTCCCCAGCTCCCTCTACCACTGAGCCTGCTCGGACAGTGCACAGGTCTGCAGCAGCCTCCCACGCGGGGTCCGTCGAGCCTTCGAGCTGGGGGGGGGTGACTCCCAGCCCCAGGAGAGGCACCCGCGCTAGCCCGCTGCAGACAGAACGCCCTGAGGACGTCCCGAGGGTCTTGGACGGGGAGCGAACCCCCCTCGTGCGGCCGCAGCTGCGTTCTCCTGTTAGCGCTGGCTGGATCCGAGCCAGCTCGAAGGCTGGACACGCCCTCCGGCTGCAAAAGCAGGGCAGCCACCCCCCTGGACGGGTTCCCAGATCCCCTCTGCGCCCCCCAGCCTGTGCCATTAAACCCATATGGTGACCCGACCCCCCCCCCCCACCTCCCCTCCCCCCCCCAGGCGAAGGGGATGAGCGGAGCTGCAGGCAGCGTGAGAAGCGAGCCTGGGACCGGTCTGCGGCCACTGACTCATCCTGCCGTCTGGGAGGCCCAGACAGTGCTGGGGGGGTGGGGGGGACTAGGTGAGAGGGAATAAGCCGCAGAGAGAAGCCCCCCCCCCTCCCCGCCCAGCACACACACACTCACCAGGGCACAATGGGGGTGGGGAAGGATCTTCAGGGGCCTGTCTGCCCATGACACTGGAGATGCTGGGAGATGAACCTCCGTAGCCTCCAAGACCCACTGGAGTCCAGGCGAACCCACTCCAGCGCCAGCCGCCTTCCCCATCCTCTGCCCTCCACCGGGGGCAAATCGGGAGGCGGGGGAAGCTCCTTTCCCCAGGGGACTGATGGGGAGACAGGCTCTGCAACCCCCCCCCCACCCCCCGGCCGCACCATGTCCCCAGAGGAAACCCCAGCCAGGCACCTGGCTAGGGAAACTGGGACCTTATTCCACGACCCAGAGGTTGGAATTACAAGCAGCCAGGGCGCCGGGATGCCATGGAAGAGCCAGTGGTTCGGCGCTGAACACAGGGAATGGGTTCTTTGCACGAGACACGGAGCCTTGGGCAGTCACAGAGGCTGCGATTGACAGAGGGGACTAAGGGAGTTAGGAACCCGATTCCCGTCGACCTTCGGTGTGCCCAACTGCCTTACCCAGTCTGTGCCTCAGTTTCTCCCATCGATAAAATGGGGATAAAACCTCACAGGGAGACAGTGAGGCTTCGTTCAAGATGTGACACCCAGCGGACATGATCCGGGGCTCTCTGCTCTGTGTCCTGGTTCCTCTAACCTGCCCCCCATTTCTCATTTGTCATCCCATGAACTCGCGTGATGTCTGGGTTCTGGGGCCCCGCCCTCACCCGAAGGGGTGGGACTTCCGTTGCTTTGGGAGGCTCCGCCCACCAATCCCAGTCATCAAATAGGTGGGCAGAGATCTCAGGTGGCAAAACAACCCGGTCTTCTGCTCAGTCCTGACCCAGCTACCACTCCCAGTGGATTTGTCGTTCCTTCACCTGCATCAGGACTGATCAGAAAAGTGGGATCTGGCCCGCAGGTTGTGAACTCACTTTAAGAAAGAACACACACGCCCGACACCAACACACACCCATGTGGTGACACTGGCCCTTTAAGAGAGAGTAGGGTCCCTCCAGTGCACCTGTGACTGGTCATCTGCCCTCCAAGAGGGCACCTGGGCCCGATAAGGAGGAGATCAGCAGGTGGGAGTTGTCTGAGAGGAGACAAGGGAACTGCTGGGAGCTGCTTGGGAGGAAGCTACCAAAGCTGGACCAGAACTGCTGGTGAGAACTGACCAAGGCTGGGGGCCCCGATGGGCAGAAGGACGGGGCAGTGGCCAGGGGGCTGAAGAGGAAGCTCATTGAGGGGAAGCAGAGCCAGAAGCAAGAGGGTGGACCCTGGAGGGAGGTGCCCTGGGCATGGATAGGACTCACACGGGCGGAGAGGCCTGGGCAGTGGAGCTCTGCCAGGAGCTGTCTTGCAGGGGACCTGAGTCGGGGCCCCTGGTAAGAGTCAGGAGACGGGTCACTCTCCGGGAGGGCTGGAGCTGAGGCAAAAGGAACCCCGGTGCTGCTACTGATACGTGGACAAACTCCTTTACCTTTCCACGTTTACTGTGGGTTTGTCGAGAATGGTTTGACCACGAGGGTTTGGGGGGCAACGATGACGCAGGTGTATGTGACTCAATTATGCCCAGAGATGGGATTTTGTATCCGACAGCAAGAGACTGTTCCCTTCATGGGCAAACGGAAGGGGAAACTGAGGCAGGCATGCCCGTTGTACCATGGCCGGCACAGAAGGGTAGGCCCACCTTATCATACACCCATGCCCACACCCACACACAGCTGTTTCTCAGACAAACCCGCACTTGATGGTGACGCACACCTCCCTGGAAGTTCACTGAGCAGTTCTTGGGACAAGCACTTCCTCCAGGGCACCAATACTGCATTGGGGGGGTGGGGGGAACTGAAGGCTCCTACATCCCAGACCCTCCTGAGATGGAGCCGACCAAGTGAAGCACCTAGTTTATTAGACAGGACGCTCGGCACTTGCTTGGCAACATCCCAGAGGAGTGAGGACCTGGACGTTGGTGCTCTGGAGGGATGTGCAGTGTCTCTTATGGTAGAGAAGAGACAGAAATTGTCTGGAATGAATATAAAGGGGGCTAGACACTAACAGAAGTTGTGGTTCTCTCTAGCTTTCCCAGAGACTGGGCCAAGAACTGGTCCAAGTTTTGTGGACAAAACGGTGTTCTCTTGGAAAATGGAGTTGCGTCAAAATAGAAACGTTTTGGAGGAATGTGGCAATTTCGATGACATTTTTTCGAGGGGAGAAAGTTGAAATGAATCATTTCGGCTGAAAGGCAATAGAGAGAGTCACCGACTGGACTCGACGCTCTTGGTTTCGAGAACGTCAAAACATTTCCGTGTTGATGCTGAAGTGTGTCGACTTTCTGAGTTTGGCTCTTACGTGGTCCTATCGGAAGCCGAAGACTGCGAGGAGCAGTTGTATGGAATTTGATCTTGGCTGCAGGTGTGTTTATTGGAGCGTGTTGTCGCGTGGAAACGAAATGTGCGGATGCTTTTAAATGGAAATTGTTCGGCACTTCTGTTTTGGGGCAAACGTCAACTTTTCGTTCCGATTCGGAATGTACATAAACAAATGTGGGAATTTCTTCCTGCGGGGCGGGGAGATTCCATTTTCTTCTGGGCACCCCCCACTCCGCACCTCTGAAAATCAGACCCAAGTTGGGCACTCAGAACCAGGGGCCACTTCCGCGTGCAAGTGACTTGCTCGGGACCATAGGATCAGGCAGGCACAGAGCCCGGCTGTGGTCAGACCTAATCCCAGCCCCGAGGTCATGCCGCTTGCACGTGTAAACCCCCTTGGGCTTTCCCAGCTCCTCTGGTCTGAACTTCTTCTAGAGGGGACGATCACAACCAAGATGGCTGCCAAAGCCCTCTGGCCATTGCTGGGAACGGGCTGGGGGCTTTGACAGCCATCCAAGGGCTTGCCTATATTTGAAAGGCAACAGCAGCTGGGGCGCGGGCTGGGGGGGATTTTTTACACCCCTGAGCAACGTCATTGGGTTGACCTATGTTTTTAGTGTAGACCTGGCCTTAGTTGTAGGCACCTAAATACCGTTGAGGTTCTAGGCCTAACTCCCATAGGACTTGGCTCCGATCAAAGCTCCAGAAGCTGGGAAACCCCAAGTGGGTGTTACGCATGGGACCTGCCTCAAAAGCTAATGGAATCCGTGCCGGCTCTCTGGGCTCTGTTATCCCACTGGCCAGACCTTGGCTGGAATCCCATGTCCCGTTCTGGTCAGCCAGGTTCACGCAAGATGACGTCAGCCTGGATCAGGCGCAGAGCCGGGCTGCTGGATCAATCAGGGGGCCGCAGAGCCAATCTCGCCGGAGGAGACTCGAGTTCTTTAGCCCAGCGAAGGCTGAGAGGGGACAAGGTGGTTCTGGGTCCATCCATCTGGAGGATGGACACCAGGGGGAGAAGAGCCAATGGAGCTAAAGGACCGACCCCTGGGGCACTCCGCTTGATACCAGCTGCCAACTAGACTCGGAGCCATTGATCACTACCCGTTGAGCCCGACGATCTAGCCAGCTTTCGATCCACCGTATAGTCCATTCATCCAGCCCATACTTCTTTAACTTGCTGGCAAGAATACTGTGGGAAACCATATCAAAAGTCTCTGTCTCTGGCCATACATACACCCCTCTGGCCTTCTGTCCACTGCTGTACAGATCCTTCTGCCTATCTGTCCCTCTCTCCTTAGTTCTCCTCCGTCTCCAGCCCAGGAGCTCTCCTTCCCCAGCTCCCGGCAGCCCTGTCCTTTGCGAGGAGGCATCTCCTTTTAGGGACAACTCCAGCTGAGTAATGCTCCTGGAGGAATGTAGTGGGAGGCAGCCCTCTGGCCTAGGTGCAGGAAGGCAGGGAAAGGGCTTCCCTGGGTTTATCCTTTATTTTAAAGGAGGCAGGTTGAGCGGCTGGCGGCTGAGTGGAGGACACGCTGGTTGCTGCGCCCCCCCCCGGCAGGCCTTCAGAAGCTGCAGTGGGGACCAGCACTCTTTGATTTCCAGACAGCATTGCTCGATGGAAGAAACCAGACCGTCCTTCTGCAGGGTGGGAGGGAAAGGCTGTCTCTGTCCCCCCTGCTGTTCACGGTAGGGCTGAGACCCCGGCTGAGCTGTACAAACGCAGCCAGCGAGGAGCGGTCCCTGCCGCAAAGAGCTTCTAGCTGCAATAGACGGGACAGCCCCAGGGTGAGTGAGCGAGGCTATTAGCAGCGTGGGGATTAGAACCGAGGCCGCTGGACTGCGAGCCCCGTTCCTGCGCCGCTGGCCCACAGATCCTGCCCCCCCCCCATAGTGTTCCCCAAGGACTGAGAAGGGAACCGTCCTGGAGCAAGCAGGCAGGTTGCTGTGCCAATGGGCCCACCGTGCTACCGCCTCCCACCCTCTCCACAAGGGCGCGGCTGCCAAGGTGGGGGGGGGGGTGAACGGGGCACGCTCCCCTTTCAGCGTTTGCCTGTCGGCGGCGTCACCACGGCCGTGGGACTCTCCTGCTTCGCCCTGTCCCCTGCGTTCTTATGTTTAATGTGGCTGCATCCCGCCTCTCCTGGGGTGGGAGGAGGATCCGGCCTGGAGACCAGCCCCCGCCCCCAGCAGAGTAACACTCATCCAGAGCTCCAGGGGGTTGCAATAGACACCGGCCCTTTAAGCCACCTTTGCATTCCCCCAGGCCTGGGACCACTGCCAGGGGTCCTGGCGGCAGCTCAGCCACACCCCCTTCCATCTGGCCACGCCCCCAAGCGAGGTGTGGGACTTGTACGCCAGCCAAGCATCCCCTTGCATTGGGATGACCCATGGGTGGTGAAGCTGCTGCTCTCCAAGGGCTCGATCCAAAGCCCATTGGGACCAGTGGAAACATCCATGCGTCAGGCCCCATTGCTGGTGGGCAGAGAAGCCCCAGAGCCCAATGCAGTCAATGGGGGGGTCACTGGATCTGGGAGCTGCCAGGATTAGGACCCTAATGCAGCCAGGCTGTGACTCCTGCCCCCCAGAGCCGCTTCTCCTTGTGGGGAAGAGGTGGCGGGTGCTGCCTACCTCGGCCCGATCCGCCAAGCCCACGCCTCACCCCCTGGTTCTCCCTGGCTCCGGGAAGGGATGGGGAGAAGAGGCCCCGGAGCTGTGGGCTGAGATCAGCTGTTTGTTTCTCATTAGCTGCTCTTGGCAGGAGCTGTGGAAAAAACAGCTTCAAACTTCAGAAAGCTTACGGGCGCGCGGGGGGGGGGGGGGGGGGGAGGATCAGATGGGGGAACGTCTGGCTGAGCCCCGACCTTGCCGAGATTCACGGGGAGAGATCTACAGAGAGAGGCAGACCGGATGGGGAGGGAGGGAAAGAGATGGAGAGATACAGAGAGGGGGCAGGAGGGCGGGGGAGAGAAAGGGAAGCGGGGAGGGTGGAAGAAGGAGAGAGAAAAGGAGTCCTGGTTCTTCGCTTTCTTCTCTCCGCTGTAGCTAGGACACGGGTGTAACCCTATTGGGACCACTCCTTAGCCCAATTGGGCCGGCTCTGCCTGCTCAATCACACCAAGGAATTGGCATCAGTGGCACCGCCGGGGGCAGAAGGTTCTGCCCAGGGGTGTCATGGTCAGAAAAGTGTTCCAGGCTGGGCAGTGACGGGGGGGGCAGTAAGAGGGTGGGGTTTGAATTGGGTTTAGGTGAGGCTGGCGTCAGAGAACCAGAAGGGCATCCTGGTTCCCCAGACAAAGTGACCCACCCCCACCCCCCTCCCCACACACAGCCGGGCTTGGCTCATCACAGGGGTGTCGGAGTGAGCAGAGCCCCTGGTCACCACGGTGCTGACCCAGCGAGGGGCTGGGCCGCCCCTGTCGAGCCCGCGGGTAGGATCTAAGCGGGCGCTCTGTGCCCCGGGGATCAGGCCCCTCTCATGAAACCTTCCCTCCGCTGAGCCTCTGTGGTTCTTCTGAGTCCCTGAGGTTCTCCAGCGGCAGCGCGCTCCTCTCCAGCCAGGGGTAGAGACCCTGCCTCTGTCCCCTGGCTGGGCTCGACGGCCGGCTTCTGCTCTCACCGCTACTGCACTGGCTCAGAGCAGCGAGTCCCGAACTGCACCAGCCCAAGAGGAGCGACAGGCCCCGGGGTTTGGGTCTGACCCAGCCTCTTGAATAAGTGTGCCATTAATTTCTCAGTCTGCTGGGTTGGACACCTGGGTGAGGGTTGGGCCACACGGCAAAGCTGGTCCGGCTTCACTACATCGCTCAGGGCTGTGAAACATGTCATGCCCTGGTGATGTAATTAAAACGACCTACGCGCCAGTGTAGACACGGCTAGGTAAATGGGAGTATCCTTCCCTCGACCTAGCTACCGCCTCCTCCACTACCACTCTAGACACTACCCACAGGGACAGGACGGGTTCTCCGATCAGTGTAGGAATCAGAGAGGCCGGAGCTGTGTCGATGGAAGAATTCTTCCCTTGACCTCCCGCTGTCTACATATACCAGGAGTTAGGTCGGCTTAACTACTGCGCTCAGAGGGGTGGATTTTTCACACCCCTGAGCGGCGTAGCTGGGTTGACCTAATTTTTTCGTGTAGACCAGGGCTTGGAATTACTACAGTTAGACAGAGCCAGCGTTCCAGGAGCTAGCGGTAGACAGATTCATAGATTTCCCCAGACCAGATGGGACCATTGGGATCATCTTGTCTGGTCTCCTGTATACTGCCCCCAAATAATTCCTTCTGATCTAGAACAGATCTTTAAAAAAAACAGATTAGATAGGAATTGGGGTCTGTGTGGTGCTAGACCGATCAGCATTCCCGGTTCTAGGGATTGCTAGATTCGGAGGCGTTCTAGGATCTCGGGAGAGACTGGGAGGAATCCGAGCTTACACCTAGTACATCTCTGCCCCCAGCAACGGGACTGGCTTCAACGGGAGCTGAGCTGGGCTAACCCTGAGTGTCAGCAGGCCCCATGGACCCCCGCTCGGCAGGGTGGCCTTGTATGGAATAATTTTGATGAGAGCCATTTATTTTTAACCCCATGTCCAGCTTTCTTCTTTGTACCGGGCTGCTCTGCTCCGGTGGGTGCACCCAGGGGATAGTTGCTCAGGCAGGCCTGTCTCCTTGCGCAGGCTGCCGGGAAGGCAGGTGGGTGAAGGGCAGCACGCTTGCCAATGTGTGGATTCACTTCTTGCACGACTTCCGCTCGCGCCTGTGAAGAGCAACCCGGATTTAGTAGATTGGGCCCGAGGCTGGGATGCAGGAGACGGGGGTTCGAGTCCCAGCTCTGGGGGTTCAAGTCCCAGCTCTGGCCCGGTGGGTGACCTTGGGCAAGTCACTTCCCTTTCCCGTGCCTCAGTTTCCCCCTGTGTAAAATGGAGCTAATGCTCCTGCCCTCCTTGTCAAGAGCTCTGAGATCTAAAGACTAAAGGTGTTCCCTAAGAGCTAGGCTTGTTGTTATTATTACCCCCCCACGGCACTTTTAAAATGACCTCCGAGCTTTGCAAAGCCACCCAAGTCACAGACGCCTAATGCCCATTAGAAATCCTCCCCGAGGACTTCTCTGCAGCAGGGGCCCAGGCAAACCAATTGCGGATAAGGCACCGCAGGGAACGCACATGCTCCAATTGTCCCCCAGACGAGCGGGGCTGGGCCATATGCTCGCCTCAATTCATTGGCATGACCTGGCGGGACAAAGTCTTCTTCAGATGGGCCACGGTCAGGTTTCGGCATCTTCGTGGGAGCGCTCCATGCCTCTGGAACCTATCGGGGGCCCGAACTCCAGGCACCAGGTAGCCAGTGAGCCGGGCTCTTGGAGAGGGTTTATGGTCTTAAAAAGACTTTTGGCCCAGAGAGGGAGGCTGGCTGAGTGGTCAAGCTTGTGGCCTTAGGTTTTGGAGACCTGGTTTCACTTCCTTGCTCTGCCACCGTCTCCTTGAGTGACCTTGGGTCACTCACTTAATTGTTCTGAGTCTCCGTTTCCTGCCAGTAACGGAGGCATGGTGAGATTTCTGTTCTCCTCCCCCTTTGCCAGGCTAGTCCCTAGACTGTTAGCTCCCTGGGGCACCCACTGTCTCTTCTGTGGTGTCTGTACAGCGTCGTCTATCCCAACAAGGCCCCGCTCTGGGTCAGGCGCCACACACCCGGCGAGAAATGGCAAGATCATGACCGGTCTGTGGCGGGCAGAATCCCAGGTTAGCAGAGAGACCCGCTCACTACAACACCAGCATGGAATCGGATCTCCCCCGTGTGAACTGCGCCAATGGGATCTGTCACTCTCCCATGTAGCCTGCCGGAGCAGCGGGTGCATGTGTAAGAGATCCCAGGCAAGCACCATTGTAAAGCGTGTTTGCTGCTTATTAGACCATGCTCCCAGAGGATGAAATCCACCCCGTGCACGGGTCCAGCACGCGACATCATTCAGCTCCATTAAGCTCCTGGGGCCCCCAGCCAGTCCTTAAGGCTTAAGTGGGAGCCAAGTGGATCCCAGCCCTTTTTCTTTTTTCCGGATTTTCGCCCTTTGATGCGATATAATCCCCCTCGCAGGGCGCTGTCTGGGAAAACACAGCACTTGCTCTCTGTGGAAAGGGGCGCATCTGGCAAAGGAAGCAGCTGCGGTGCAGATGTCGTGCGGCCACGCAGCGGCCACGTGTTTGCAGCTGCCAAGCGAGGCAGAACGAGGAGTTCTGCTGAGCTCCCCGGGGTGCAGCCGCGTCCTGTGCAACCTTCTGCCGCCCCCTTGCCCCCGCCAGGTGGAGCCAGACAAAGCTGCACCCCCATTAACTAAACCTCGGGAGAGCTGGGGCTCGGAGCTGGTTTGCACCCGGGGCCAGCTCCAGCCCTGCACAGGTGCAGGGATAGGGGTCCTGTTTGCATCTGCCCTATTCAGAAGCTGTGGGTGTGACGAAGTGGGACTGTTCTTAATGTTTCCTCTGAATAGTGTAGGGGTGCCTCAGTTTCCCCTATGCATTTCTTAAGTCTCTAGGTGGTGGGATAAAGGCCAGTGTGCATAAATGGCCGACACTCTGTCTCCTGGCAACTAATGGCCGGGGCCCTTCCCCCCTGCAAGGTGATAGCTCAAGGTGTTGGAGAACAAAGGAATCAGGTGACCTCCTGGCCCGGATAGGGACAAAGCAGAGAAGGAGGGGCTGGAGGGGAAGTGAGTTTAGAGCTAGCTGGGGACGAGGAGTGAAGTGCAGACGTGGGTGTCTGGCTCACTGCCCCCCAAAATGGACCCGGCTGAAGGGTCCCGTTCTCTGTACCTGCAAGCTCTGTTTTAGACCGTGATCCCGTCATCTAATAAACCTCTGTTTTACTGGCTGGCTGAGAGTCACGTCTGACTGCGAAGTGGGGGGCAGGACCCTCTGGCTTCCCCAGGACCCCGCCTGGGCGGACTCGCTGTGGGAGGCGCACGGAGGGGCATATGCTGAATGTGTTTGCAAAAGAGTCGCATCCCCTGGGCTCCCACCAAGACACCTGCGTAGCCCCCGGCGTCCCAACATCTCGGGCGTCTCCCTAGTCTGCGTGATGGCTCCATCCGGGTCAACCCAGGGACCTCCAGAAGCCGCTAACGGGTCACTGCTCTGTCTGGAACAGACTCCTATCCCGTGCAGATCGGGGATCTGTAGCACGCCCTCCCCGGGGGGTTGTCCACGCTTGTGTCCCTCAGTACCTCAGCGTGGCCAGCTCCACCTAGCCAGAGCTCTGCCGACTGCCAGAGGCAGGCCGTGTCGCTGATAGCTTGATGCAGTTATTCCTGCTACTGCCGGCCCTGGGAGACGGCCCCGGAGCAGCAGGGAGTCCCACAGCTCTCGGGAGAGGGTGCCTTCTCACCCTGGCTATGGGAGGCAGGGGCTGTATCCCCGGCTCCACTGCTGATCTGCTGAGCGACTTTCAGCAAGTCTCTTCTGTGACGAAGTGGGACAGTTCTTAATGTTTCCTCTGAATAGTGTAGGGGTGCCTCAGTTTCCCCTATGCATTTCTTAAGTCTCTAGGTGGTGGGATAAAGGCCAGTGCGCATAAATGGCCGACACTCTGTCTCCTGGCAACTAATGGCCGGGGCCCTTCCCCCCTGCAAGGTGATAGCTCAAGGTGCTGGAGAACAAAGGAATCAGGTGACCTCCTGGCCCAGGAAAGGGACAAAGCAGAGGGGGAGGGGCTGGAGGGGAAGTGAGTTTACAGCTAGCTGGGGACGAGGAGTGAAGTGCAGACGTGGGTGTCTGGCTCACTGCCCCCCAAAATGGACCCGGCTGAAGGGTCCCGTTCTCTGTACCTGCAAGCTCTGTTTTAGACCGTGATCCCGTCATCTAATAAACCTCTGTTTTACTGGCTGGCTGAGAGTCACGTCTGACTGCGAAGTGGGGGGCAGGACCCTCTGGCTTCCCCAGGACCCCGCCTGGGCGGACTCGCTGTGGGAGGCGCACGGAGGGGCATATGCTGAATGCTCCAAGGTCAGACCCAGGAAGGTGAAGCCGTGTGAGCTTCTTGCCTGGAGACGGTCTGCTCACAGAGAGGAGACTTCACCCGAGTCCTGCCTGGCTTCGTAGGGAGCAGTGCCAGAGCATCGCCTGGGGACTCCGTGACAGTGGGGTCCCACAGGGGTCCCCCAAGGGCTGCCCTAAATTGCAACTCTGCCGCACTGACCACTGCAGGGGTGTAGACTAACCAGGGCACGCGGCCTCTCTGGCCATGGCTCCTCCCCACACTCTCTGCCGTGCACCCGGCTCAACTGGAGGTGGCACGGAACTGGCACAAGGGCAGCCCGCCCATCCGGCCCTGTGCCCCTTTATGCCAGAGGCTGCCCCGAAGGCCGACGCTCCCCCCGTGGGCTGCGCTTTGCAAAGGACCCTGCCCTCCCGCAGGAGCCGAGTGAATTCCTCCACACTGGCAGCGGGCGAGCGAGCAGGAAGGGATAAAAGGAGAGCGGGAGAGAGAGAGAGATGCTTTCAAATCAGAACCAGGCCAGAGAGCAGATCCGCGCCAATCCCCCCCGTCGCTCCCAACCTCAATGCTTGGGTGGGGCCGGTTGCTCCCAGGAGCTCCGTGACGACCCCCCCTCTGCAGAGCATCTGCCCCCGGGGCTTTGCACAGTCAGAGCTGCAGGGGGGCCAGACTGGGGGAGAAGGGGGGGTCTAACTTGTGCCACGGCTGCCAGTTTCCCGCCAGGCTGGGCAAAGGCAGCACGTCCGCTGGGCGATCAGTGGCCACGTCTCGGCAGTGGAGGAAGACGGGAGGAAAGGGATACGGCCGGGCTGTTGGAGCAGAGAGGTGCAGAATGCATGACCTGGACCGGGGCAGACGAGGGGCACTGCTATCCTGGCAAGACATGTGGCACGAACCCCAACTCTACTAGTGCAGCCAGCATAAGAGGGCTCTCCCATTCCCCCCTCCCCCCCCCCCACGGCCAGGTGTCACCCTGCCGCAGGCCTCCATGCAGGCAGGTGTAGAGCAAAGGTGGAGGAACTGCAAAGGCATTTAAGGAAGTGTCACCGGGTTATAAATCTTCCAGTGGGAGCACCAGCCGGGCGGAGCTGGCAGGGTTCCCCCCCCGGCCCTGCCTGAGAGCCACGGCCCAGGGCTTCCCTTCCTAATGCAATAGGGGGCACGCGCTGGGTGGGGGAAGGGGAACAGGGAAAATTGCTGCGGCTGTTCGTGCCAAACCCTCTGACATGAAATATCTCAGTGCAGCTATGCAATAGCGCCAGCGTGTCCCGGGCTCCCGCTGGCAGAGCGGGAGGAAATATCTTTCCCTCTCACTTTGTCTTTTCTCTTTCTCCCGGCTGGAGGAGAAACTGTCTCTGGCCAAAGGCAGGAGCAGGGAATCTGGGCTTGGGTGCCAAATGGCTCCCCCAAGGCGTGGGTTTGCTGATGGGGGGGGGGGGGGGGAATGGATAACTCAGGGCGATGGGAGTCGGGGATCCTACAGCTCTGATCCAGCCCGGGGTTTGTTAGTACTCGAAAGTCATAAGGCCATAAGAACGGCCATAAAAGGTCAGACCAAGGTCCATCTAGCCCAGTGTCCTGCCTTCCAACAGCGGCCGGTGTCAGGTGCTTCAGAGGGAATGAATGGAACAGGGCAACAATCGAGTGATCCATCCCGTTGTCCAATCCCAGCTTCTGGCAGTCAGAGGCTTAGGGACACCCAGAGCATAGGGTTATGTCCCTGACATCCTCCGTAATAGCCATTGATGGACCTGTCCTCCGGGAACTTACCAAATTCTTTTTGGAACCTAGGTATATTTTTTGCCCCTCATAACATCCCCTGGCGAGGAGTTCCACAGGTTGACTGTGCGTTGTGTGAAGAAATACTTCCTTTTGTTTGTTTTAAACCTGCTGCCTAGTGATCTCTGGGTCTTGTGTTATGAGAAGGAGTAAATAACACTTTCCTATTCACTCTCCATACCAGTCATGATTTTATAGACCTCTATTATATCCCCCCTTAGTCGCCTCTTTTCCAAGCGGAGCAGTCCCAGTCTTTTCATCTCTTCTCATGCGGAAGCTGTTCCATCCCCCTCATCGCTTGTGTTGCCCTTCGCTGTACTTTGTCCAATTCCAATGTACCTTTTCTGAGACGGGGCGACCAGAACAGCCCACAGTGGGGGCCTCTTTGGAATGGGGGGGGGGGGCTGGTTACGGTTCCTAGGGGGAGAGGAAAGTGCATGACAGAGCCCTCCCTCCCCCTCTCCTCACCCCCCCGCCCCTACTGACCCTCTCGGCAGCCTCCGCTATGACCAGCGTGTGGCAAAGTGCATGGGACCCTGCGCAGCCTGGGGGCGCTCGGTGATGCCCCCCCCCCGGACCCTCCCCACCCCCGCTTCTGAGCCCCGTGGGCCAGGCCGTGAAGCCCAATGGCAGCCGATTTCACAGGACCCTGCAAACTCCAGAGCCGCCCGTGGGCCCAGCAGGAAGGGCGGGGGCTGGATGAGGATCAGGGGTTGCGGAGGGAGGGGGCGGAGGCACGTTAGCGGGGGGTCCAGCATGCATACGATCGCCGGGCCAGGCTGCTCTACGGACCCACTGGGGAGGTAGGTCAGCAGGAGATCCACCCAGGGAAGAAAAGCAGGTCGGAGACATCAGGGAGCTGGGCATGGGAGGGCAGGGCCTCTGGCACCCCACCAGCGATGCCCCTTTCCTGCCCAGGAGCAGCAGGAAAGCCCCAGGGGGGAATCTTTGCATCTGCACCAACCCGTGCCTAGCAGCCTTGGCCATAAACCCAACGATCCGCTCCCGCTCCTGCCGCGTCCCGCTCCGGACTAGCGCCTCTTCCGGCCCCGCCGGCCAGGTGGACTCCCACCCTGGCGTGCGGCCGGAGAGGGGAGAGGAGCCAAGCGGCTGGGACCCGAGGGTGGGGGTTTGCACTCCCACCTCCGGCCCCCGCCCCTTCTGTCTAAACTGCTGCGCTGGCAGCTCCTGAAATAAAAAGCAAATGTGCGTCTGGCCGGGCGACAAGAAACGCAAGCGACTGCAGCCCGGCCGCTTTCGCTGGGCCCTGACTTCATTCTTTCCATCCAGCCGCCTCACCTCCCAACCGCTGGCATTTTAATCACGGCTTGGGAGGAGAAATCGCCTCGGCTACTGAGCCGCCTCGGTAGGCGTACGGCCCTCGTCGCCAGAGGACCCCAGCACCTTGCCCTTGTTAATGGAGTCACCCCGCACAGGGCCGGCAGTGCTAGCCCCATCTTACACCGGAGAAACTGAGGCACACAGTATGCACAATCGACTGGGCCTGGCTCACACTGTTGGCTTATCTAGGAATCGAACCCCCGGTCTCCTGAGTCCCAGTCCCCCAGATTGCCCTTTCTACCCTCGAGCGGCTGCTTTTTATTTCCTGGTGTCAGCATTCGAGTGTTGCCTTTTCTCTCTGTTTGGCAGTGCTGAAATCAGGCTCCTGCTGCACCGGGCACTGTTTATATTCAGAGGGAAGGCTGGTCTAATGGTTAGACATCTAGCCTAAAACTTGGAGTTCAATTCCCTGACCTGCCACAGACTTCCTGCGTGACCTTGGGTGAGTCACTTAGCCCCTCTGTCTCAGTTCCCTACCTGTACAATGGGTTTAGGAGAGGTGGTGACATGTTCAAGGAACACAAGGGGTCAGTAGCAGAGGACAGGCTAGAAGCCAGCTCTCTGGTCTCCTAACCACTGGTCTAGCACCCTACCCATTGTATCACACTGCCTATGCTATAACCCACTGAAGGAAATTCCCAATGGAGGCTTGAGGAGTCTCTTTGAGTTATACACTGAGAAGGGACGGCAGGGTCAGCCCCATGGACACGTTGGTCAGGATTTGGCCCAAAGGAAGCTATACGGGGGTCCCCACTACCGGAGCAGGGCCTCCTGCCTCTGAATGGAGAATGCAGGGAGGATGCTGGCAGAGTACCACGTCGGGAGAGGCCACGATACGTGATGCTCTTCCTCCATCGCATCGCCGCCCCACTCGAGAGAGGCCATCCCCAGGGGAGTTTGGTCTCCCCAGCCCCAGCAGTTGTGGGGTGAGGACGTGGGCTGTGAAGGGCAGCCTGGGGGGAACTGGACTGAGACCTCGCCAAACTCGGCTCACGTGGGTCATCAGCTGGTATGTTCCCGGGGCGGATTAGGAAAATGAGTGAGGTAGATACAGAAGGTCCAGTCTCCTGAGAGCCAGGACTTCCCTTCTCACCCAGGGGAAAGGTGCTAATAGGAACATAAGCCGCGCCAGGCTGGATTTGACCCAAGGTCCATCTACCCCAGGGTCCTGTCTCTGACAGTGGCTGGCGTGGCACCAGATGCTTCAGAGGAAGGTGCAAGAGCCCCAGTCATTAGGCCCGGCTTTGTAAGGTATTAAGGCATTGCTGCACTCAACATTGCATTAGGAGCCTACACATACAAGGGATTTAGGCACTTAGGAGCCAAAATCCCATTGACAATGTGATTTTAGGCTCCTCAACTTGTTAGAGTTGCAACACAGAGTGCAACAATGCCTAAATGCCTTTAACGATCTGGGTTCTATGGAAAAGTTCCTTCCTGACACCATCAGTGAAAAAATCATCCCATGCCCTGAAGCAGGAGGGTTTGGGCTCCTTCCAAAGCTCATTTATTTATAATAGTCGCTGTTATAACTCTGAAAATGTCCTCCTTATCCATATCAATGTCTCCTCCCTTTCTGGAAAGTGCTGCGCCCCGGTGGCATCTGGTGGCAATGAATTCCACAGGCCAGCGTGTGAAAAAAGCACTTCCTTGTATCAGTTTTGAATTGACCGGTTTCGCGGAGCATCCTCTTGTCCGTCTGCGGACTAGCAGGGCCCCCCGAGCGCTTTGCTATCCCTTTACTTATCTGTTGGGACGTCTCCTAAGAAAACACTACAGGGTGGCCCCGCGGAATTATTTTAAGAGCTACCCTGCCTCTCCTTGTAATAACAGGAAATGTAAAACCTAGGCACTCCAGCCTGTCCATTTATCACAGCGAGCCCAGGAAAAAAGCAATGCTCTGCATGGCTTTTGTAGTGCAACTGGTGGCCTGGGCCGGGCCACAGAACTAACAAATCGCGGGGGGGAGGGGAGAGAAAGAAGCCGCTGGCAGCTGCGTTGAGGTTTCTAGTTATGAGGAGACTTGCCAAGACGCTTCGCAGCCGAGATTAGCCCGTGCTTAGAATACGATAGGAAAACATGGCAAGCTCACAGCAGAGGCGGCTGCTGGCGAGCA
Source organism: Emys orbicularis (assembly GCF_028017835.1). Taxonomy (NCBI): domain Eukaryota; kingdom Metazoa; phylum Chordata; order Testudines; family Emydidae; genus Emys; species Emys orbicularis. The sequence goes on from NC_088707.1 coordinate 7,533,430, forward strand.
TGCTCCTTAAATCGGAGCAGCCGGGTGTGGAACGCGAACTCTGCCCCGAACCTACAGATCCGACCTGGATCCTGTCTGCAGCCTCCTGTTAGAGCAATGGCAGACTAACTGAATGGCTTTCTTGCGACATCTGGGCCGGTAGCGACCGCGTGACAGCGCTTGGTTCTTACGCAGCCGCTTCGCATCCAGCCAAGGAGTGTCAGGAAGGGACTGTCTTTTTTGCTCTGTGATTGTACAGCACCTTGCACGCTGGGGGCCTGAACCACGCCTAGGGCTTCTAGGCACGCCGGTAATACAGATAATAGTAATGAGTGGAACTAGAGAAAGAGAGTCAGGTTTCAGGAGGGACCTGATTTAGTGACACCAGAGGATTGGTTATACAAGCTGGGCCAGGCTGCTACCAAACTCAGGCATCTCAGCATGTATCTGGGCTTCTATTCAGGCTCAGTAAAGATCTCTCTCCTACAAGTCTGCCTGCCTGCCGCAGCACTTGTCGCTAACAGTTATCCCCATTTCACAGAGGGGAAAACAAAGTATGGAGCAAGTACAACCCAGGAGAGTCATTTGCCCACGGTCAGTGACAGATCTGGGAATAGACTCTAGGCTTCAGGATTGTCACTCAGGTGCCCTATCCACTGGGCCACACTGCCCCCTTGAGCTACCATGGGGACAAGAGACACCGCTTCCGTCCTGTCTGAAAGCAGGTGGCACCATAAATCTCTTGGCGCTTGGGCGATCTGCAGCTAGGGTGACCAGACGTCCCGATAAAATCGGGACCATCCCGATTTTGAGCTGTTTGTCCCGCGATCTCTGCTCGGGACACAATTTGGTCCCGATATTTTGCGTCGCCGGCAGCACTCGGCTTTTTTTTTTTTTTTTGCCCCCCCGGTGTCCCGATATTTTCTTCATCTCATCTGGTCACCCTATCTGCAGCCCAATTCTCTGATCCAAGAGGTCTGGATCAGAAATTGGTCTGAACCAAAGCACCATAGCCCAGCACCCTGAAACTTTGGGGGATGTTTGAAATCCAAGACTGGACTCAAATGTCAATGTTGCAAATGACCCATGTTTTTATAATGGGTTGAACCAGTATCCTGGATCCAAATCCACATTAAATCTTTCTCTTTCTTTCTTTCTTTCTTTCTTTCTTTCTTTCTTTCTTTCTTTCTTTCTTTCCATCCCTAGATTCTAGAATATCTATCTATCTATCTATCTATCTATCTATCTATCTAATCACCCTGGGCTCTGCATGCCGCCGCGTTATCTGAGTGTATTACGCAGGAATTATCTGAACCGATGGCACATCCATCGCTGGCCGCCCTTGCTGTGGTCAGCCGTGCCCATCCCTGTGGTCCTCGGGAAGGCTTGAACCGCTGTGCGTTACTTATGCTGGGCAGCTGGGGAATCTCACTGCCTTGACTTTACGGCAAGCTCCCCACGCAGCAGGGGGGCCCTGGCCTCACCGAGGCTTTGGCAGGGCACACGCAGTCGGCTCAACTGGCATGAGGGCCCGGCATTCCAGGGAGCTGAGGAAGCAGTGCTGGGGCGGCCACGTGTCTGGTGCTCACCGGTCTCGAAAGCAGCAGCGCTGGAGAAGCCCTGAAAGTGCTGAAGCCGCAGGGCAGAGACACTGGGATCCTGCAGACCACCTGGGTAGCCCGGTGTCCTCACCCTCCATGGCAGAGGCTGGATTCTCCTCTCCTAGGACACAGAGCAGTCCTTGCAGCTGAGATCCACGGGTGGGAGGCCTTTACGTGTGGGGAAATGAACGAAGGGGGTATCTCACCCAAGGAAAGGGGTAAAGTTAACGGAGAACTGTGGAACAAGCTGCTTCGTCCCCCGGCGAAGACATTAAAAATAGAAACCAGGGGGCTTGGATTGGTCCCAAGGGATCAACGGGCCAGGCCCCAAACCGCTGGTTAGCAGGGAAGCTCCTGGCCACGCTGTTTAGTCCTGCAACCAGAAGGTAGTTGTCCCTGCAGGCTAATCACAGAGGGCGTTCGGGGAACAGCAGCCGCTTCAAAGCTAGTTGCAAGGATGCTGGGATGCATGGGAAGGAATCCGCTTCCCGTGGCAGGCAGCCAGGGAAACAGCCCACAGGATGGGCTTCTTGGCAGAGGTACCCAGGCCACGAGGACACACCTGTCCTGCCTGCCATTTAAGCCTCCCGAATGGCGTTTAATTCTAGCATTGGGAAGGCTGGCGTGTAATTAGAATCCTCCAAAGGCATTTCAACTTCCCAGGCTGGGCTTGTAATCTTCTGAGCCGGCTGAACACACGGTGCTGTCGGGTTTTAGCGCACAGAGAAGCCATGCCAGTGAAAATAGACTAAACACACCCTCCCCGGGCCTTAGAACCACGGGCGCCAGGCGACCGAAATCCAGCAGGGAGGGGGCATGGGGCGGGTTTAAGGGAGATGGGTGCCGTTGTCTGGTCCCTGTGCACCAAGAGGCGAGGTGCTTTCGGCCCAAACGGCTTCTGTTGTAGTGTAAGGGAAAGCAGTGACCAGTGGGACGTTGCCGGGAGAGGGAGCACGCATGTGATTATGCACATAGGCAGGGGCCTTAGTGATTTTGAGCAGCTCAAAGACATCATGGTTTCGCAGTTACCTGCCCTGGCTATTCCTGGCTCTCCCACATCCTGGGGGACTTACACACCCTGCCATGGGGGAAGATTTTGCCAACAGAAGCAATGCAGTCCAGCAGATAGGGCAGTGACCCAGGGCTCAAACAACATGAGTTCTAGTACGTGCTCTGACCTGCTGGGTGACTGTATCCATCTAAACACAAAAAGGGAAACTGAGGCACAGCACGGGGAAGCAAAGTCACTTCCTTGCTCAGTTTCCCTTCTGGTTTTAGATGGATAAGGTCTTTGGGGCAGGGCCCGGCACAAAGAGGCTCTGATGTAACTTGGGGCCTGTAAGAAAAAGAGGGGGATTTGGGGTAGGATATATAGATGGTCAGATCATAATTCATTATGATTTAATTACACACAGCGTTAAAATTAATGGGAGTCGGACATCTAAACCCCTTTGGCATCTTGGTAAATTGCAGCCTACTGAGGTAGATTTTCTAATGCATTTAGTTGGAGGGGAACGACCCAAAGAGGTTCTGGTTTGGGGTTTTTTATATTACGGCTGGTTGACATTTTTCCATCAATTTTTTTTCCCTGACAGAAAATCGGGCTTTCAGCTAAGTGAAACTTGCTGCAGGAAGTGTCTGCTTTCCTCTCACATTTGTATTTCTTGTTTTCTTTTTTTATTTTCCCCCACTGAAAAGGCAGAAGCCCCCTGCCCAGCCATCCACCCAGCTCCAGTTGAGATGCAACGTACGGCGAGACCCCTCCCAACCTCGATGCGACGGCCAGCGCGTAACGAAGTCGCCATGTGCTGTCGTAACGTACATTTCATCGTGCGGCAATTCCAGTCTAGTCCAGGCAGACAGGAGATCACTTGGTGTGTGGAGAAGCATGTGTCTTTCTTATCATTCCCCATGTTCTCAGGATGGGCTTCCAAACCACAATCTCCTCTAGGGTGGCTTTCGGTTACAAGCACTATTGGGTGCACCAAGCTGAAATCCACCCTGCTTGAACCAAATCTGGCCAACTCAAGCCGTGCTTGCATTGTTCCTAGCCATCCCTCCACTCCTACGTCCAATGCCCCTTTCTCCATTCTGGGAATTCCCCCTTTTCAAGCCTTTTCTGGCAGTGGGGAGCAAAGGCACTTTGGGTTGAAGGGCCACTTGTATGATAAACCAAGCCACTGAACTCTGATCTGCATGGATCCTGATTGCGCGGCCTCTGCCCCCACCCAACACTGACTGAAGCCCCAAAGTCCCCATCCCCTTCATCCACTAGGCTCAGTGAAAAGCTTGAGGTGGATTCTCTGGGGAGGAGCTCTTCTGTAGTTATTCCAAGGTAGATAGATAGATTGATCTTGTCTGTGGACCTTTTGGTGTCTTCTAAAGATCCCCACAATGTCCTGGAGATACCCCTTCCTGATTTATGACCCATGATCTATCGATGTATCCATCCATCCATCCATCCATCCCATGGTATTTATGGAGCACCCATCCCCATAGTCTCTTATCCCAGGAGCCTTCCACAGCCAGGCCAACAAGGAGCAGATCCTCACACCAGGACATTTTAGTCCATAACAGGGCTACTGCCTTAGGCCCTGCCTAGCCTTAGTTTGGTTATCCCTCTGGGTGGACACTCAGGTTTTGGTTTAGTGTTAACCTGCTCCTGATCCTCGACTGCCGCTAACTCGACAGAAGCTTGATGTAAACGGAAACAAAAATGCCCACCGGACTTTTCAAACCACGCTTTGAATTAACCCGGTGCAGCCCTGCAGGTGGACAACCCTTTTGCCGAGAGCAGGCTGCCTTTGAGAGGAGCATTGGAGAAACACAACTCCTGCAGCACCCGTTCCAGCACACGGAGCAGATGACATCGGTAAGGGGGTCACACTGCTTAGCCCTCTCGATCCTCTAGGGGCCACCGTGACATCTTGTCACGCTGGCAGAGGGACGTGGACAGGACAGGACAGGACCCCTCCACCCAGGACCGAAAGGCCCCAGCCCTGCTGAGGTTGGTTCTGAAGGAAATCCAGGATGCCAGAGGGCCGACGCTCAATTTTCCCCTAAAAATACCTCCCAAATTATACATTGCAAGGAATCCATCCCAGCCTTCCTCTCCCTCCCTCCTCCCCGTCCTGAGCTGCGTCCCCCCCCCCGCCTCCCCGGCACACACAGATTGGAATATTTATATTCGGCTGCTCGCTAGCTCACTCTTTCGCTGGCTCTCTGGGTTGTTGTATTTGGCGTCTCACCAACCAGGCAAAACAGCCATGAGCAGGCTGTTTAAAGGAGCGGGGCTGGAAAGCGGGGGACCAGAAAGGAGCACCCGGGCTTTGAACAAGCATCGGCGTTGATGCAGAGCAGCTGTGGGCTGGTGGCTAGTGTGCCAAGCAGGAGACGAGGCAGCTCGTCCCAGTGGGCAACCCTGGGGCAAATCACTCTGCCCGTTTGTGCCTCAGTTTCCCCACCTCTAAAGCAGAGCTCTCGACACCAACCCACCTTGGCCGAGCGCTTTGAGCGCTGTGGCTGCATAGCTGCTCCGTCAAGGGCCAACACCCACTTCTCCTGCCTTTTCAGCTCCTTCCTGACAATGAGTCAGGGCTCCCGACTGCTCCGGCCCGTTTCCACAAACAGTGCTTTAGTCTAGGACGTTTTCCCGACGCGGTGCACAGACAAAGAGGACTGGACGGACTGTTTCCCCTTGACACGAAAATGGGAGAAATTGGACCTGGAGCCCAGCCTGGTCTTTGATGGGGACTCTCTTGCCTGCCTCTGGCGACCTGGGGGGGCTTCAGCGTTTGGGAGGCCAACCTGAGACCCCAGCAAGGGGGTAGATTTTCAGGAACCGAGTGCTTGGGGTTTTCTGGAGGCCCCTTTAAGGGGTCTCAAGCTGGGACACCCCCTCCCCCAAAATCATGAGTCCCTTTTGGAAAATGAAGGCCTAAAGTTTCAGCCAAATTCTGCCCTGGCTCCATTAAAGCCACTGGGCCTGTATGTCACCCGCTGGTGAATGTCTCCTTCTGTGCCCGATCCACAGAGGATATGGGTCTGTGATAGCCACCAGCGGGGCAGCCTTGCTCCTTTCCCTGCAGCGGTGGCACTTCCCGCTCTTCGTTCTGCAGGTTCCCCAGGCCTTGGAGTGCTGGCCGAGGCGGCCGCTGTCACATGACTATCAATTCGAGCTCTGCCACAGACTTCCTGCATGGCCTCCGGCAAGTCACGTAGCCTCTCTGTACCTCGGTTCCCCATCTGTACAATGGGTGTAACAGGCCTGCCTCCCAGGTGTCGTGAGGATAAATACAATAATGATTGTGAGGTGCTCAGGTACTGCAGGGAGGGGTGTTTCATGAGGGGGCCCCAGGCCTGTCCAACTCCCCTGGCTCTTAATAAGAAAACTATCTACCGAGACGCTAGCATTCCAGCCACGTGCACACAGACCGACTTCATGGGGCTCCCTGAAACCTGGGCTCCTCCTTCCAAGGTCCATGCTGGTTGCTACCACGGATGCCAAATAAGCACCCCCAGATAAATAGATTTGGAGCATATTGGTGGGCAATGTTGCGGTTTTGGCCTGGGATGGGGTGTGAGGGGGCAGCTTGTGGAACTGGTCTGATTGGAGACTATGAACCCCTCGCTCCAAGGGTCGTGGACCTCGTGTGATCTGAATGTTTGCCCGACCCCCTGAGGACTGAAACTGACACGTTAGCTCAGCGCTACCTGGAAGAGCAGGGGACACTGATGGAGCTAATCCCGCGTGGGGACAGATTTAGAGCAAGTTGAACGGCCACTTGTTCCTTTTACTCTGCAACGTCTAATGCCGCTGGCTTCTCTCCGTCTCTGGGCTGGAGTCTGTGCTCTGCCTCCTGGACGCTCAGCCTAGAAAGGTGCATTCATGTCTCCTGGATTCTGGACTGCTTCCGGGGCCGAAACAACCTATAGCGTAACTTAGAGCAGCCCTACAGGCTGCTGTAATTGACAGCAGCCTCTCCAGGGCAGCAATAACCGGCGCACGAGGCATTACTACCATCTCCTACTCCCAACCCCACAGCATGCCCCTACACTAGGGGCCATGAGTAGGAACAGTATATGCTGCCATCCCCCGTGGGGTCCATTGTGTCCCGTGCTCACCACCAGAGCGGCATCCAGGGGCCGCAGCTCCAGTCTGCCCTCTGGCTTCTGGCTGCCTTTCCTTTCTTCCTCTCTGCGGTTCGCTCTTCCCATCATCCTTCTTCTTTAGCTCACCCACTCCCGGCCCCGCCGGTCCCCTAAAATACATGTGCTAGAGGCGGGAGGGGCTGGAAAGAGCTCAATGCTGGCAGCAGGTCATTGAGTGCATCCCTGATGGGAATTAGCTGGATTAGAGAAAGCGTCTTGCCTTGGGCAGGTCTGTTGTCTACTTGCGCCTGGGGGGTCCTCGGCCGATTGAAGGACTTGGGCAAGCACGCCTCAGTTTCCACGATGGCAGTCCCCGTCCCACAGCCCTTCCCCCCCTAGCCATCCCCTCCCCGTCCACCGGGTGGCTCCCACGTGTAAAGGCTGCCAAGTCAAAACATCCCTGGAAATACCCCACACGGCGCCAGCCCAGGATCATAGCGAAAGGGAGAAGGTCCCAGGCACAAGACAGGATCAGAAAGAGATTATGGGCTTGACTGAGCTAATCTCCAAGGGATCCCGGCTCAGCGGGGCTCTTCACACCTGGGGCACTGTTCTAGAGGGCTGATCCCTAACCCACTTGTTTTATGGGTTATTTTGATTGCGGCCCTAACGGAGGCCCACCAGGCTGGGTGCTGCATGGATGGTTAGCGAGCGACAGCCCTTGCTCGGAGGCGCTTACCGTGTAAACTGAGGCACAGAGATGGGAAGCGACGGGCACCCGGCCGAGCAGCAGAGCTGGGACTAGAACTCAGCTCTGCTGACCCCCAGACTCGCTTTCCACCCACGCTGCCGCTCCTCATCCAAGGGGCTGATCCTGAGGCCCTCGCTCAGATAACGTCAGCAGACATTTGGCGTCAGTAAACATGAACGGCCAGATCCTCCCCTGGAGTCAATTGCCAGCGCTCTACTAAGCTGGGCAGAGTGGGATCTGGCAGGGACTGCTGCCCTAGCAACCCTCCCCGCCTCGCGCAGCTGGGCCCAGGGGGCTGGGGACAGACGGAGACATGGGCTTATGCTGTGGGAGCAGGGACGGACCCTTCCTTCCCCCACCACACAGCTGGGAGGAGTGGGGCACTGGCCGGACCCTGGGCTGGGTTGGTGTGGCTGGTGCTGGAAATCAGCATGCCCCCATCACAGGATGAGTGCGAGGGACATGGTGTGACGGACGCGGGGAGAAGACAAGCCCAGGAGGAGCCATCCCCTGGCTCGGGGGTGACCCCAGGGGAGCCGTGGCAGACAGAGTGGGCTTGGTTGCTAGCAGGGAGGTGTCTGCTCCCTGAGCCACCAATAACCCACAGCGTGTGCATAAAAGCCGGGGCAGATGTGTCCAGGGACACGGGGACAAGCTGGGGATTCCAGCTCTGTGGCCTGGCTCCCGGACGATCCGACATAGCCAGGGTGAACTCTGAGCCTTTTCCTATTGACTAAGCCTGGTAAAAACTCCCTCCTCTTCTGCTTCTTGGCTGTCCGGCAGCCCCCGCCAGCCTGCTCCCCTGGCCCATGCGAGCAAGTGGCTCTAAAGGTTGGAGTCGGGGCGGGCGGGTGGAGGGTATCTGTGTTGGGGACGAGTTGGAACTCATCTGCCCTGCGGTGACCTGGGGCACGACAATTCATCGCTCCGTGCCTCAGTTTCCCCCATCTGTACCAGGGAGGTACTAGTCCTGACCTCCCTTACAGGGGTATCAGGAGGATAAATTCATTGCAGTTGGTGCAACACCCAGGCGCTCCACCAATGGGAGCCCTAGAAAATCTTAGCTGGAGAGTAGACTGTAGCCAGTGGCTGACGTTGGAGAATGTATGGTGGATGTAGGAACAGTTGTGGGGAGACAATACACTGCAAGCGGCGCAGGACGTAGAGAGTTCACTTCAGCGAGCAGCACCTCTGACCTGAGCTCCTTTTTCATCACTGTGACGCTGCCCTGACTTCACCAGAGAAAGGGACCCTGACTGGCCGCAGCATCACTCCAGCTGTCCTGGAGAACCTGGCCAGAAGTCCATGAACCAAACCCGCAAACCAGCGTAAAGCAGCATCGCTCCAATGGGCCAGATCCCCAGCTGGCATAAATAGGCCGTAGCTCTTTTGAAGTCAATGGGATGAGCTCCCCTAGTCGGTGTAATTTGGCGTAGCGCTGAAGTCAGTGAAGCAATGCCAACGTACACCAGCTGAGAATCTGGAGGTGTTTGTTTTCCCTGGGTTTTACATTGAGTTCCGCAGAAGGATCCATCAAGATAAAAATCTTTACAGGCCAACAACAGGAGCTCGTCACAGGCCAATCGTAAAATTACAGCTCCCCGCACAGAGAAACCTATAAAACAGAACGAACTGTCTGCTCCGCTGGTATTTGCTGGGTTTATGGAGGCACGTGTTTCGTTTCAGAGGAACGCCAGGGATCCTCTGGAAAAGTCAAGGGAGATCAGTAAGTTGTGGGAAAGGCGTTTCAAACTGGATACAGTCAGCATTAAAAGTCCTCCCCCAAGCCATCATCACCTGCAGGTCTCACCCTTTGGGTCCATTGTGCAAATCGGCTAGGAAAAGTTTTGCAAGATGAAAGCGAGGGCTCAGCATTTCAACTGGTTGGAAAACCTTCCATTGGAACCTTTTTTGGGTGGAGAATTCGGGGTTGGGAGAAACAGATGGTTTGGCAGGAAGCACCCGCTTTCCTGGAAACGGCTCGATTCCTGGTCCGAAACCCCCAAACCTGAAAAATCTCTACATTTTCAGCCAAAAATGGAAAATTTTTGGGGGGGGGTTGATGAAATGTCAAAATGTTCTACAGGAAAAGAACAACCCCATTTTCCAACCTGTTCTACTTGGATTTCCTCAGAGCATGGGCGTGATTCCCATGGTAACCCTGGCTAGCGAGATCGGAAAGCAGTTCTAGGTCCCCTGCGTGGTGCCCGTCGTTCTCCCAGAGCAAGGGGGGATTTTCCTCTCCCAGCGCTGTCAGCCCGAGGAGCTCCCGCCTGGTTTACAGCAGTGCAAGCGGAGAATCAGAACATTCAGTTCCCCCCTCTCCTGGTCTACGCTCCAGCTCCAGCTCCCAGTATCCCCATGACTTCAGGGCCTGAGCCAACCTCTTACTCATGGGGGGTACTGAGGGCATTTCCCTGGGGGCAGCTTATTCCCTAACTGTGGAGTTTCTTGCACCTTCCTCTGAAGCAGCTGGTGTTGGCCTGAATCAGAGACAGGATGCTGAGCTGGTCTGGTCACCACCATTAGCCTCCAACACACTGCTCTACCAGTTCCCCTCGCCTCGCCTCCCCCTCCCCATGGGGATTGTGAATCAGCCACAGCCCTGGGCGAGTTGTCAGCAATGGGGCTAAGAACTGAGGACCTCAACCCCTGAGCAACAAGTCCTAGTAGCAGACTCATCAGCGTCCCAATGTGGCCAAGGAAGAGCCAGCGTGTGAGCCTGGGCTACAGGAGAATGGACCCACCGCTAGGCTGGATGGCCTCCCCATGCACCTGGCTTGATTTGCCATGTGTATTTTGGGTCTCTTGCAAAATCCTTCGTGAGCCTATCACAGCCTCGACCCAGCACCGCGTGCCTGCGGCTGAAAGCAGAGTCAGCCCAGCCAGACCGCGGAGGAACGCAGCAGTAACTCAGGCCGGTGGAAATCAGGGCTGAGGTGAGAAGATCCCACGTTTGGTCTGGGAACGTACCACCTTGCGCAAACCACCGACAGCCTCGGGGGACGTTATCCTTCCACTGGGGAATACTGCCTGCAGCCACCCCAGGTGTGGAGCTCTGCCTGGCATCAGTGGTAATCCCTGTGTGAGGCAAACAGGGCTCAGACCCCTCGGGGTTCTCTATGGCTGGCTCCAAGAATTCTTTGAAGTTCAGTAGATCACCTTCCCCAGCCCCTTGGAACGGGGCCCTTTGAATAGGGCCAGATTCTCAGCTGATGCAAACGCAGGCAGCTCCATTGCAATCAAGGTGAGGAGTTGGCCCTTTAGGTCGTGCGGTGGTTTCGGATGCAGCCCCAGGAGCTGGAGCTGTGCCCATCCCTCCCTCAGCGGAGGAGCCTCCCTTTTGCCTTTGCAGAGTCCCCTCCAGCCAACTTTGCTGGGGCCTTTCAGCAGCCCTCTCCCCATGGCATGATTCCCCGGTTTCCCTTCTGCTGACCAGCGTTGAGCCGCCGGGCCCCACCCTCATGAGCGGGGATCAAACCGGCCACTTTCAGCACAGGCCCCACCCACTCGAGCTAGGGGAGTCGCTCCTTCCGCTGTGTGTCAGTAGCAGGCTGTTGCAGTCCCTGGGGCTGACCACTAGGGGCAGCCGTGCTCCCATGCACTGAGCCAGCCGGTTATAACTGCCCTCCCCAGCTGACTCCTGACCTGTCTCCTCCTTGCTGGGGGGGGTCCCCGCTTGCTGCCCCCATGCTCCTGGCCCTTCTCCATCCCCCGCTCACACTTCCCTCTACGCACACACACACCCCCACAGGACCCGGAGCAGCAGGTCTAACCCAGGGAGCTGCATTTGGAGTCAGGCACCGCGCTATTCATCGCCAACGCAGCAAGAAGCACAAACCGTGTGGGGCCGAGAGAGCCACTTAGGGCCGTGTTTACTCTGGCAGTGGGGGCGGCCTTGGCACGGCATTGCACCTGGAGTGGCCAAATCCCCAGGGAGCCGGAGGAAAATGCAGAGAAGCCACCTTGGCAGCGGGGAGAGGAGCAGCACGGAGCTGGGATTTAAAGGGGCCGCGGCTCTTTCTAAGGCTCCCTCCGTTGGCTGCAGCTCTGCCCACTCCGACGGGCCCCGTGCTGGTGCCAAAGCCCCGGCGCTGCTTAAGCCTTTGAGAGCGGGCGCTAATGCCCCCTCCGGCTAGGGCACCGGGGCGACCCCCTTCGTTTGGGCACAGGCCTCGTGGTTTAAACTTTCTCTTCCTAAGGGGATAGGGGGTTCCAGAGGGTGAACCGTCACCAGGGCGGCATCAGCTGGTGCCCAGGCCTCCTGCAGTGACAGGGGAAAATCCTACAGGCTGGTGACTCACCTGGCAGGGGCCCCACTCAGCTCCCTTGCCAAGCATGGGGGGGGGGGGGCTCGGGGCATGCCAGGCTGGACCCCCCCCACCTCTGTGCCCCCCAGGTCCGGAGTGGGGAAGAGGAGCCTGGCATTCCAAGGCTGACATGTGCTTCCCATGTCGTCAGCCGCCCTGGCGTTCAGCAGAGCCTGGGTCCAGGACGGGGTGACCGAGCCGCCTTCTCCAAACAAACACGGGGAAAGGCTCCGAGATTCCCTCCCGTGTCACCACCAGCAGGGCAGCCGGCACCTCCCTGGGCACCCCCCGCAGCACCCCCAACACACACACAGCCCCCCCACGGCCACCCACACCCGCTGCTGATGGGGCCGTAGGCACCTCCCCTGCCCCACACCACTGGGCGTGCCGCCAGCTGTGGCTGTATATTGCTCCACACACAAACGCACGCACTCTCTCTACTCTATATCCATCCGCTAGGGGGCTGTATCGACCTCCCCCCACGCCCATGGATATAGTCCCCACACACACCACGTGGTGCTGCATACACCCCCAACACACACCCACAACCCCTCCAAACTATAGACACTGCCCTATAGCCAGAACACACCCCACAGCGTATACACCCCTACCCTATACCCCCCCCCATACTGTCTGTAGAATGACACATCGCCCATGGCACGGGCATATAGGTCCACATCCATGCGTCCATCACCGCTAGAGCCACGCGCTGTCCCCCACAATTACACACACACACATCGCAGGCACCACTTACACCCGTTCCAGGTCCACACACACTCCCACAACAGCCAGAAAGCTCCCTGCTCCCCTCTCCGTTCTCCGCTGACAAACGTGTAGTCGTTTGTCAGCACACCTAGACATCCCTGTACCGCCCCGCATTCCCCCCACGCTTACACACAGACACCTGCACACACCACACCTGCGCATACAGGTGTCCCCGACTCACGTCTGCCGAGGGACGCAGCCCAGGCCCGGCACAAAATGTTGTTTAGGATTCCGCAGGGGGTGTTCTTCCCTCTTGAGTTGGTACCAGACCCATTGCCCACTATGGTGTCTTAGGGGGCATTTGCAGCAGACAGTGCCAGAGATCTGCGATTCCCTTGGCATTATCTGTTGTGCTAGCCCCAGTGTCCCATCCTCGTCCCAACTCTGGGCACGCCGTTCTGCTTCCCTATCCCCCCTCTGCATGTTCCGTGTCACCCTTAGGCTGTGAGGCCGCTGTGTTGCTGGCACGGATCAGCGTCCGCGTTCCACCCCAGAGGCAGCTGCATTTCAGCGGTGACCAAATGGCCCTGTACATCCAGCCCTGGTTTTGCAAACGTGGGTGCCTCCAAGTGGCTGTGAACCCCATAGCTCCTTCTCAGGGAGTCTAGAGAGGCTGGTGCAGGGTTGCTTAGCCCCGTGGTGTCCCTGCCATGCTTGTTTTGGCAGGGGTGTGATTTCACCGTGAGAAGCTTAGCAATTATTTATTCTTATTACTCGCTGGATACTTTCTGCTAAGAGACTTGGATTTCTATGGGCTTTTCGGAGATAGCCCCCAAATCCCCACCTCGCTGAGTTTCAAGGGAGCAAGGAGCGGGTTGGATAGAAATCCAGCTGGGATTGAGAAATCGCAACGCGCCTGTTCTCCGGTTCAACTCCTCATGCAGCTGAAATCTCCTGAGAACAGATGTTCCCATGAGATGTTGGCCCATTGTGGTGGAAATCTCCTGGGATCAGCTGAGTTCACCAGATTTTGACCCAAGAGGGTGGAAATATAAACAGGGGAGAAGTGACTGGGAGCAGGCAGTCTGGAGACGGCGCTGGTGAGCCTGGTACTGGAATAACGGCCTCCCAGTCTGGGAAAAGGTTGTGGAAAAACTCGAGAGGGGGCAGAAAAGACTCAGCAAAATGATTCGAGGGCTGGAGAAAATGCCCGACAGTGAGAGACTTGGAGAGCTCGGTGTGTTTAGTTTCTCAAAAAGAAGATCAAGAGGGGATGTGATCAGCACCGTCACGAGGAGAAAATAGCGGGCGCTAAATCTAGGGCTCACAGGAAAAGGCAGAACAAGACGAAGTGGCTGGAGGCGGAAGCCAGAACAATTCAAATGGGAAATAAGGCCCTGACGATTAACCACTGGTACAAGCTCCCAAAAGAAGTGGTAGATTCTCCAATTTGGGATGTCTTCGGATCAAGGCTGGAGCCCTTCCTGGAAGAGATGTGTTAGTCAAACACAAGCGACTGGGCTCACTACTGAGGGAACCGGGGTAAATTCTGTCCTGGGATATACAGGGGGTCGGGAGAGATGACCTGGGGGTCCCTTCTGGTCTCCTGAGATCAGCTGATTTTACCAGATTTTGGCCCACAACGGTGGACACCTCCTGGAATCAGCGGGTTTTAGAAAAGTCCACCAAAATCTCCCGCAAGCAGCTCCTGAGATTTTGGTACAATCCAATCCCATGCCTGATCCTCCCGCTCTGGTTCAGCTGGAACCTAAACTGAGCTGGGGTCTGAACCGCTGCCCTGTCTCAAGAGTGACCGCACGGGGCAGCTGGCCCTTTAAGCAGAGATGGGTCTCAGCCCTACCCATGACACACTTTACTCACCTCCCCAGGTGGGGCAAGTGGGTCAGGTGACTCGATCAGGCCTGGGATAAATAAGGGGCAGTGAGCAAAACCTCCAGGAGAGGCTGTTGAGATGAGCAAAGATCCTGCAGGAGGTGCTGAGAAAGCAACAGAGGAGTTTGCCGGCTGAGCTCTCAGAGCCGGAGGGAAGAGAGCCCCCCACCCGGCGAGTTTTGGGGAAGAAAGTGCAGAGAACCAGAGAAAACTGGCCCTCAGGTAGGAGGAACCGGCCTTAGTTGGGGACTGGGTGGAAGGTGGCTGTTGGCCAAGCTGCGCAGGGACATGCCCCCAGGCTCTGGGTGTCCCTAAATCTCTGACGGGCAGAACCTGGGGGCTGGAAGACAGGGGCTGGATCACTTCATAGTTGCCTGTTCTGTTCATTCCCTCTGAAGCACTTGGCATTGGCCACTGTCGGAAGACAGGATACTGGGCTAGATGGACCATTGGGCGACCCAGTGTGGCCGTTCTTATGAGCCTTTATTGGAGTCCATTTTGGACTTGGGCACCGTGGAAGGGGTGGAGTTTTAGTTAGTGACTGAGCTGGAGGATCAAGCTCTTGCGAGGCCCCGAGAAGGGGAAACTGAGGCAGGGGGCTGCAGGGCCACAAGGGGCGCTCAAGAGGAGGTGACCCAGTTACATACCCTAATGTCCCGTTGCTCCTAGCCTGGGAGGAGCTGTCCCCGTCTCTCCCCATCCCGCATTGGCAGGGGGCTCTCTCGGGCCACACTGGCTGCTGCTTTCTCCAGAACCCCTTCTTGTGGGCTGTACCCCGTCATGCTCTGCAGGGGCGAGGGTAGGGATGGGGGAGGTTAGAGACCCAACTGTCCAGCTCGAAGCTAATTCCTCTCTCATCCTTGCTTTCCCCTTCCCTCCCGCCCTGGCTCCGCTGGGCCCATCCCTGAGGCCCCACTGAGGCGCAGGGATAACCCTGCAGTCCCCCCCGCCTGTCCCCGGTGCTAGGGGCTGCCACGCCCCTTGGCATCCGCACCCAGCCCTTTGCATCACAGCTCGGCCTCCTGCTCCCACCGGCTGGGCTCCGCGCACGGCCTGGGGCCCCAAGGAGGGGGCGGCGTGGTCGGCTGGCCAGCAGGAAGATTCAAGAGGGAGGAGGGACCCCATCCTATGCTCCCACCTTGTATCTGATTTTCTCTCTCTCTCACCCACACCCCTCCCTCCGCACCATCTCTCTCGGGCTCTGGTAACTCATTCCCTCTCTGTGGAAGCTGGACCGGAGGCCACGCCAAATCGCTGGATCCCAACCCACCCCCAATCCCCAACTTTGGGGCTCCAGCCCTTCTCTGGGGCTCACCCCCCCCCCGCAACCACGGGGCTGGGGGGGGAACTCTGAGCCTCCCTCTCCTAGTGACCCCACCATGGGGGCCGGAGGGCAGAAGGTGCCCTGTCAGATTACAGTGGGCACCAGAGTGGGAGGCACCCCCAGCCATTGCACCGGTGCCCGGCAGGGGGCATGGGGGGAGCAGAGCGCGCCTGCGCCCATCGACCCAGTGTCCCCCGCGCAGTAGCCAGGCTCTGGGCAGCCAGGGCATGCCCTCGCCTACCTGGGCATTTGGGCTTTGGGAGGCTTAGCCGGCCAGCAGCAGCGCCGTGCCTAGAGGGCGGTGCCCCCTGCCTGAGGCCTGTAACCCAGGGAGCCGCTGACTGGCCCGTTCTGAGCCCCCTCGCCGGCCGCATGCGTCAGTGATGGGGGGTGGAGCTGGGCACACCAGGATCCAGAGTGATTTTACAGCCACTGAGTGGGGGGAGGGGGGAGTAATGGGACCAGAGTGGGGGGCTGACTCCACTCCTCTGCCCCACACTGGGAAGGACTGCCTCTGCCCCCTCATACACACACACACCCCCCCCGGTGCCTCCTCTCGTCTGGGATCCCCGTCCCGTCGTTGCCAATGCCAAGAATAACCTGCAAACCCCGTCAAACGGAGCTGTCCAGGGAGGGACCCCACGCCTGCCCCGGCCTTTGCCAAGCCGAGGGGGAGATTCTGCACTGGGGCAGACAGGTCTCTATGCCAAGTTTGTGCCACCTGGATTCAGGTTTCCCCCTCCCCCTCTTCTTTCTCCTTCTCTCCATCCTCTGCCCTGTGTTTTTTTTTCTTTTCTCTCTCTCTCTTTTCCCTTCCACCCCAGACTGAAATACTTAATGCTCATCCCAGCTGGATCTGTCTGTCTCTCCCCTCCCGCCTCTCCTCTCTCTGCCTAGGCCCTTCTCTCTCCTTGAGTGATGCTGCCACATTCGCTCGCTCCCCAGGGAATTCCCCTCTTTCCCAGTCTCTCCTTCTTTCCCCCTGCCCCCTCTCCTATCCTCGGTCTCTTCCTTCCCTGCCCCGTGTCGCTTTCCCCAGCTTTTCGCTTTGCTCAGGCTCCATCTCCTGGCGCAGCAGAGCCCTGGCTCAGCCAGCCCCAGCCCACAGTTCTTTGACGTGGTTCCCCCCCACGTGCCAAAGCAAACAGGCAAGATGCTCTGGCCCATCTGGAGGCCGGAGATGGAGTCACTGGGGCTGTGGGTCCCTGGCTCCCGCAAGAATTATCCTGATACCTGGGGGGCGCGATGCTCCGATGGCTCCTTTCATTTCAGGGGGCCTCCACATGGCAGCTGCACGGGGACAGCGCCACATGCTGAAGTGCAGCCACCTCTGGGGTGGAACACGTCAGCTCCCTAACAGCCCACAGCATCCCAGGGAAGAGCAGGAGGTGAAGGTTTCTGCAGTGCAGGTCAGGGCTGGGCCCCGTTGGGTGGTGGGGGTGGGGGGCCTGGGGAGTGTTTGGAGACTGGACATACAAGAGGGAAGGTTCCCTCTTTGGGGGCTTTCGGCACAGCAGTGGGGGGGGGATCCATGAGGGCTGGATGGCTAGTGAGCCGTGGAAGGAAGGTTCCTCTAGCAGGATGGGCCACCCTGTCGCCCCAGCACAAATGACCCCTAGTGGCCCCTGGGGGGGCTAGGAAGGCTGGTCTTGTGGCCGGGGCACTGGGCTGGCACGCAGGAGAGCTGTGTCAGTTCCCAGCTCTGCCAGTTCTCCTAGGCAGCACCTTCCCAAAGGGGAGCCGAGTTCTTTGAAAAAATTTGGCCCATAACCTCTCTGGGCTTCAGTTCCCCATCGGTCAACCAGGATGACTTTGGGCTCCTTCCCCGCTCCGTCTTGTCTAGCTGGACGGGGGCAGCCCCTCACTGCATGCATGGACAGCACCTTGCACGGCGGAACCCCATTCCCAGCTGGGACCTCCAGCTGCTCCTGCTACTGGCCAATGCCCCTTCCCCCCTCCCCTCCGCCCAGGAGCGGGTGGCCCCTCCAGCGTGAACATGGAAGCAAACAAGAAGCCCTCAGCTTTGCCGTGTGTCCAGAGGAACCAGACTCAAGCCCCGGCCGGCATTAAAGCTGCGTTTAAACCCTTAACTACAGAGTGGAGCGGGCAGCTGTCAGTGGCTCCCCCCTTTCAAATCACCATCATGAAAGCGCAGCTTCCTTCTCATTGTTGTTCAGTTCCTGAACCAGGGCAGCTTCCAGGCTGAGTCACCCAAACATCTGGAATCACTGAGGCAACGCGCCAGACCCCAAAGCCTCGCCGCATTCTTGCCTGCGTTCCTATTGGAGAGGCCCACGGGCCCCATCTCCCCGCACTGCACCCCCTCCCCTCTGCATCATCCCAGTCACCCCCACCCCAGCCCTGGTTTGGTGCAATGGGTCCCTGGCTCCTCCCCTTTGGGCCACGGCTTCGGCATTTCATTGGCCAGAGAGGCAGCCCCGCCTCCCCCCACACACGACCTGCACCACCACCACCAATGGCAAAAGAGCAGCAAAGTGAGGCTACAATCCATATATGGGCAAATGAAGAAAAGGTGCCGGAGCCAGGCCTCTGCCAAGTGGCATCTTGGAGGCAAGTCTAGAACAGTTCTAGCAGGGTCCACTAGGATCCCACCGGGAACGGAGGAGGGTGAGTCACCCTTGATTTGGGAGCCTCTGGAGCTCCCGAAAACCAGCCTGGATCTGGATCAAAACCATCTGCCCCGTTTTGTTTTGGCTAAAACCCCCTTGGGATGGGAGGAGGGGGAGACTGTCCCCTTCCCCAAGGGAGCTGCGACCGGGCATTTCTTTGCAAAGGAACCTCAGTTTTGCAGCTTGCTTCGATGCGCAAGAGCCCCGGACTTAGGGTGACCAGATTTCCCCCAGGGCAGATTGGCAGAGGCCCTGGGGGGGTTTCGCCTTCCTCTGCAGCGTGGGGCACGGGTCATTTGCTGGAAGATTCTCTGCACCTTGAAGTCTTTAAACCATGATTTGAGGACTTCAACGGCTCAGACACAGGTTTGATACAGGAGTGGGTGGGGGAGATTCTGTGGCCTGCGTTGTGCAGGAGGTCAGACTAGATGATCATAAAGGTCCCTTCTGACCTTAAAGTCTATGATTCTATGTCCCGATTTTGGGGCCTTTTTCTTATATAGGCTCCTATTACTCCCCCGTCCCGATTTTTCACATTTGCTGTCTGGTCACCCTATCCCCGGTCTGGGAGCCTTCCGGACGCTCGGCAAGGCCCACTGGCTCACCGGCTGTATTGACAGCAAGCCCCTTTGAGCTACTTGGAGATCTGAAATAAACCCATCAGTAAAATCAATTCTGCAAAAAGGCAAATGGAAAAACTAAAGGCCCGCCCGCCCTCCCCTCCCCTCCCTGGCATAAGCATGTGCAGCTCCGTGGTGTCGATACGTTTATACCACGCTCCCCGGGCCGGGCCAAGAAAAGTATGAGAGAAAACGTTTGCCCAGGTTGATTTAGCTGCTTAACAGCGAGTGCTGGCAATTTACCCTGGCCACGATTCCAACTGAGCACATGTCAAGGGCAGAGACGAAACGGATCCTTAGCAGCATGTCGTGCTGCAGCAGTAGCGAGGGAAACGCACCCCTCTTTTGGAAACTTGAGAGCTCAGGGGAGTTTTCCCACATCCCAGGGGGGTCACTGACCCCCCCAGCCCACCCCTTGGCCCAGAGGATCGGTTTGCATGAAATGTTTAGGGGGCATCTCGCCCCCCAGCCCCAAACAAAACTGCGAAAAGAGGAGGGGACAGAAAGGAGGGAGAGGGATCTGGGTAGAGCAGTTTGTTCTTAGGGACCGGACAGGTGCCTGGCACAGCCCCTTCTAGCAGCCCCTGTTGCGATTAGCGAGGACGAGGCGAGGCGGGCGGTGGGTGGAATCCAAGGCTGGAGGAGCTGGTGGGAGCCGGAAAAATCTGAAAAAGCATCGGAAAACAGAAACTGGAATGAAAGAGGCCGCAGCGCTTCTGGGCCAGGAGCCATCTCTCCCTGTGACTCCTAGCACGTGAAAAGAGGGAGCCGGGTGGCTATACATAGGAGGTGGAAAAGGCCCCTGGTGCTACCCAGGAGGGGAAGGTGCTGGGAGTTGGGGGCGGGGGGCAGAGAATCCATCCGAAGCTTGGAGCAACTAAAGGAAAATCAGAGCAGTGATCGCTAGAGGAGAGGGTTGGGGTTTGCAGCCTGGAATCGCTCTTACTGCCACATCAGCAGGAAGGGAGCCCAGCTCACAAAAATCACAGCAGGGGGAGAGGAGCCAAGGCCCCCGCAGCTGGGAGCCAGATGATGTGGGGAAAAAAACCCTGAAAAAGTCCAAAAGAAGAATTTGATTTGTTGGGTTGCGGGGGGAGGGAGGGTCTCCCCTTCTGGTGGCACATTTTCCCCTGGCCGTGGCGAGAGGTGCCCAACGCAATGGGGCTGGAGCCGGCTTTTCCCCATCATTGCTGGGAAGAGGCTAATTCACGGGCATGGTGGCCCAGTTGCTCCATCTTGGGCTTCCGCCGTGCTCTGTCACCCAAAGTGAGCCCCCTCCCCAGCCCTGCCTGGGCCACGCGCTCTGCTTGGCTGCGAGAAGGGACTCGGCTTCCCCCGTTCCCTGAGGCTGTGGCTTCCCCAGCCCCGTCCGTCAATGCGCCGCTAACCTGACCTGAACGCATCACCCGCTCCTGTGCCCAGAGAGGAATGTGGGTTCTTCCATCAACCCCTGCCCGGGAAGCACCCCCTTTTCCTAAGCCCAGAGGCTCCGTGGTCACTGAATCCGGGCCTTCCTCCAACAGTGCCCCCCAGCTCCATCCATTTGCCAAGCCCCTGCCCTGGGCTAGCAGAGAAAAGTCCGGCTCCACCGCCTTGCCTCCCGTGTCCCCTTTTCCCACTTGCTCAGTGGGTCTCTCTCCTGCCGTTTGCCCCTCACCCCCAGCACCTCCTGCCGGAGCAACGACACGCAGGGCCAATGCGTTGAAGGGGTGCCCCTCCCAGGGGGCAGCTTGGGTCTGCTCCTGCAGCTCCTGAAGTGAAACTTCCTACCCAGCCCAAGGCCCAGGCACCACCGATGGGCTACGTAGGCCTGTGGGACATCAGTGGCAGCCGCCCTTGTCCGGACCTTCTGCACGGGAGCGGGTCCCTGGGCTGTGTTCCCAGCTGGGTGGGCAAGTCCCTTCCCCTCTCAGCCTAGGTGTGTCTTGTCCATCTGCAGGGCAGGGAGCGTCCCTGGGGGTGTGGCTAAATTCACTAGTCTGTGAGGCGCTCGGACGCGACAGTGAGAGAACGCAGGAGTCCGGATGCCCACGCGTGACCAGCTCGCGCGGGGAGTTTACTCTGCACGCAGAAAGACCCTGGGTTTGACTTAGGGCCATAATCCCTCCCCTGGGACTTTCCCCAGAGAGGCCCAGCTGCAAGGCGGCCCGCACAATAGGACTGCGGACACTGGGCTAGCTGATGGCTGGCTCTCTCCTGCCCTGGTCGTCTCATCACACCAGCAGAGGGCAGCCCAGGTCTCTTCTCGGCCCTGTGTTCTGCACCATTTGGAAGCGGGGCGGAAGGGTTCTGAGTTTTCCTGGTTTGAGGCACGGAGAGGGGAAAAGTGGCTGACCCAAGGTCAGACCCCAAGACAGTGTGAGCAGCAAGTCAGCGGTCTGGCGGCTGCACCGTGCAATCTCTGCTGGAGAGCGCTCCTAGGGGAATCTTTCACTAATGTCCAGGCATACGCCAGACAAGCCCGAGGCCTGGTTTGGAGCCAGCCCGGCGAGAGCCGCGGAATCAGAACTCCCCCAAGCTGGGGGCTGCTGGGAGCTTTGGATCCCCGCCTGTTTCCAGGTGGAAACTTGGTGATGTTCAGTATCCGTCTGCAGGGTTTCGATGAACCCCATCCAGAGCCGGGTTTAGGGGCAGGCGAGCCTAGCACACAAATGTAGCGTCTTCTAGGACAGGGCTAAATCATGCATGCAAACTGTGCCTCAAAGTCACGAAATGGGCTACAAAGGCAGTAAAAATTCAGGCCTTCAGATGTTTACCAATGGGGGCAGGGGCTGAAGGCGCTCCTGGCCTGGGGTGCCATTTGGCTTAGGACCGGCCCTGACTCCATCAAGGCAAAATTCAAGGTGGGCTGACCCCAAACTGGGTCCCTAGCTGCTGCTGAGTGTCCCCCAGCTCAGGACTATGTAGAACAGGGGTAGGCAACCTATGGCACGCGTGCCGAAGGCGGCACGCGAGCTGATTTTCAGTGGCACTCACACTGCCCAGGTCTTGGCCACCGGTCCGGGGGGCTCTGCATTTTAATTTAATTTTAAATGAAGCTTCTTAAACATTTTAAAAACTTTATTTACTTTACATACAACAATAGTTTAGTTATATATTCTAGACTTATAGAAAGAGACCTTCTAAAAACGTTAAACTGTATGACTGGCCTGCGAAACCTTAAATTAGAGTGAATAAATGAAGACTTGGCACACCACTTCTGAAAGGCTGCTGACCCCCCAGTGTAGAATATCAGGGTTGGAAGGGACCTCAGGAGATTATCTAGTCCAACCCCCTGCTCAAAGCAGGACCAACCCCCAATTAAATCATCCAACCAATTTTTCCCCATATCCCTAAATGGCCCCCTTGAAGGTTGAACTCACAACCTGGGGTTTAGCAGGCCTATGCTCAAACCACTGAGCTATTCCTCCCCCTAGGAAAAGAAGAGGAGACCCCACATGCTGCCTTCTGGAGACACCATACGGTCCTGCTGTCAGGAGGTCATAATCAGCTGGGCACAGAAATTCCTTGGGAGAGGTGGGTTGTGAGGGAGGAGTGGGGGATTCGCTCCTTTATCTGCCTCAAACAATTGCCGGGCCTGCCCCAGCCAGGCAGCCGCAAACCAGTTGTGGCCTTTTCCCGGAGGTGCTGATCGCCGGAAAGCACTCGTCAGCAGCAGCTGTTTGACGGCAAGCAGGGCTGGCTGCGAAGTTCGGAGCTGGGGTCCAGACACCCCACGTTTCAGGGGAGTGGCTGAGCCTGGGGGGATCGGTGCCGGCGGAGTTTTGGTATCATTTGAATTATGGTCCAGGAGTGTCTAAAAGCCTCCCCCCGTGGCAGGCGTTGTGTGCACCCCTAGAAAGGGGCGGTCCCACCCAAAAGGGGTCACAGTGTGAATAGGCAGGAGGTGGGAAGGGTCATGCGGCAAGACCGGAGCTCTCCTGACTGCCAGCGGCTTTGCTTTTGAGAGCTGACCAGCCCCCGCCCCGGGCTCCGAAGAGCGAAGCAGGGTGCAGGATTTGGGCCCCCCTCGGGGGATCGGGAACCGGGCAGAAGGGTTGGGAAGGGGGTGTCACTAGGCCATGACCACCCTGCTTGTTCCATGTGGCTGAGTGGGAGGGGTTCTTGGCCAGGTGGGAAGAGGGTCCCGCGCTGAGTAGGTTGAGACCCACCAACGGCGGGAACAGGGCCAGATTAACCTTTTGTGGGCCCCTCTAGCGGGGTGGTCACCCCGCTCATGCCCTGAAGGGCTGGGCTGGGGCAGGGGAAAAGCTGGGCTGATTGGGGGAAGCAGCCACTGGTGGGGCCACACCCCAATCAGGCCACAGCTGGCTCTATAAGAGGGCTGAGCGCCAGAGCCTAGATGACCCACTCTCTCTCTCTCGCTTTTTGGAGAGAGGAGGGTCTGGCTGCCTGGAAGCTGAGGAGGGTACCTAGGGTGGAGCAGTGCTGGGGAAGGGCAGAGGGAGCTGGGGAGCTCCGGCCTAGCAAAGCTCCAGGCTGCAGGCCTAGTTAAAGGCCTACAAAAGGGTACCTGGGCTGCAGAGGGAGCAGGTCCTAACCCCCTTGCCGATGACGCGTGGTTTACAGACTGCAGTTGGCCGCAGGGAGCGGGGGCTAGGTGATGATTGGCAGCAGCCACTGAGGCAAGGTGGGTTTAGACGGTTGGGGGTTCCCCTGGGAGGGGAGACCCAGAGACGGTGGGTTGCTGCTGGGGGCAGAACCCTGAAGTAGAGGGGCACCGGGGTCCGGGAGGGACACGGGGGCCAGCGGCAGGCGAGACACCGGCCTGCAGAGGGCGCTCCGGGCTGGAAATAGCTAATTCCTGAGGTGACCAGCAGGAGGCACTGTGGCGCTGAGTCTTTGCCCCGCCACAGCCCCCCTGGAGGCAATGGAGCATGGCGCGGGGAGGTCAGTCCCCAGAGTGAGGGGCCGGCCAGGGGCATGGCATGGCAGGGGCGGCCCCCTCCGCCCGGCCCTGTGCTGCCAACATGCCCCTTCCCCTCGGGGGCAGGCCCATGTCGCACCATCCCCCGCCCAACATGAACCCCCCCGACTCCCTATGGCCAGAGGCCCCCGGACCCGCTATGCCCAGCACCCGCCCCGACCCCCTCCACAAATGCCCAGCGCCCTGCACACCACTACCTCTGCCCAGCGCCCCCTGCCCACAGCTCCACCACAACTGCTCAGCACCCCCCACAGAACCCCCACTCCCTAGTGCCCCAACACACACATCTTCCCCGCCCCCTCACAGCCCAGCACTCCCCCCCCCAGACCACCCACAGACCCACTCCCCCACGCCCTGCCTCCTGGCTGCACTCACCGGCCCTCTGGGAGGCGACTGTTTCTGCTGGGCTGAGCAACCATGCAGTCAGGGCCGGGAATCGCTCCGGCCACTCGGGAGTGGCGCGATCAGCCAGGCCATGGCCTGCCCCAGCCAGGCTCCCTCAGGACCCACTTGCCTGGAGGGGCCCAGCCCATCCCTCCCCCCCATTCTGTCCCCCCCAACTGGCCAGGCTTCTGCCCCAGTCCCAGGCGGCTCAGCTCCGGGGAGACAGGTGGGAGGAAGCAGAGACGGCCCAGAGCCGGAGGTGCACTGGGGTCCGGCCGGGGGGCACAGAGGAGCCGTCGGGTGGGGCCAGGGGGCGCAGAGGAGCCCTTGGCCGGTGGGCGGGCAGGCCGAGAGGAGCGCGGGGGGTGGGGGGCAGCAGGCTGGCGGGGTCTCAGGGCAAGCAGACCAGGCCGGGGCCCCTTTCTGAGCGTGGGCCTGGTGCCATTGTAAACTACCCAGCACTGGCCGGGATCACCCCTGCAGCCCAGCCCAAGGGCCTCTCCTGGCCCATCTCTGGTTCCTTCAGTATGTAGGACTCTTGGCCCATGCGAGGAGGGAGGCAGCAGCTGCCGCCTTCCTCCCCTGCCCACCACCCGCCCTCTTTGGGAACTGGGCGAGCTGGGTGGTTTTCACGGCTCCCTGCTCCCCCTGCAGCCTCCCCGGGACAGCGGCAGGCAGCAGCGTAGACTCAGGCTGAGGAAAAACCCCTTTGGAGACTCCAGGGGAACATGGGGCAGCAAATGCTTCCTGCTCCAAGAGGGGAGGGTGAGGGTCGCTGGGGGGTCCTGGCCCAGCCGCACCTCCTGGGCGCAGGTCAGCGACAGGCCTGGCTCCAGCGTTAGCCGGGGTGAAGGCGCTTATGTTAGTGATGGACGGGACTTGAAAGGCTCAAATGGGCTATGCTTCGAGGGGGCAGCGTAGCCCGGTGGATAGCGCACCGCCCCAGAGGATGGGGGTTCTGTTCTTGGCTCAGCCACCGGCCTGCTGGGTGACCTTGGGCAAGTCACTTCCCTGTCCTGTGCCTCAGTTTCCCCAGTGTAACAGGGGGCTTGTGATACTAACCGCCTGTGTCAAGCACATGGAAATCTGCAGATGACAAGTGCCGCACAAGAGCGGAGCGATTTTAGCCACAGCTTAGATGCTGGGCTCCGAGTCCTCTTCTTTAAGGCTCTGTAGGAACTACCCCAGCCTGCACCTCTGGTCCCCCTCCCTCCTGCCGCACCTCCTAATCGCTCCCACTTCTCGGTTTCGTTACTATTTGCAGGAGAGTAGTTCCTCGGAGGTCCAGATGAGACGTGCGCCCCACGGTTCTGGACAGCCCCACTGGGAGAGACGGACCCGCCCTGCAGAGGATAGCCACCAGAAGGACAAGGGAGGCAACAGAAAAATCAATAGCTCTATTTTACAGGTGAGAAATAGAGATGTGCCCAAGGCCAGGCAAGGAGACAGTAGCGGAGCCAGCAATGGAACCAGCTGCTGAGTCCCAGGCAAGTCCCTTGACGCCCAGCCACCCCTCCTCTGCAGGGCCCAGGCTGACAGAGGTGGTAGCAATGGCTGTATTAATTATCAGCTGGAGCTCTGTGCCTGCCTGGCACAGACCCGCCCCAAGCCCACTGAATTGATTGGCAGGGGACCAGGGAAAGCCCCTTCCCAAGTGGGCCCAATAAAATCCAGTTTGGGTTTTGCCCCCTTCTTCCAAGCGGATTCATCCCAATTCTACCTGCCCCGCAGCCCCGCAGAGAGACAGGGAAATCCCGGACTGGACTTTCATTCCCGCCAGGCACGGATTCAAAGAGCCGGAAGTCTCCTGGCGTGGCCGAGGGCAGTCGCTAAAGGGAAGGGAGAGGGAAAGGAGCGACCGTGGGCCGTGCCAAACTGGGATGTACCAGCCTAAGCACAACCTCTCCCCCTCCTCCTGCCCGGCCCCTCCCCCCAAAAAGCGCTGTGCTTTCTCCATGGGAGTGGGAGGGGGAAGACCTGTATTCGAATCCTGGCCCTGCCCCTCACCCGGTGCATCACCTTGAGCACCAAATTCCCTGAAGGTGGCATTAAAAGATTCCCATTCCCCAAGCCCCACAAGGGTCTCACAGGACAAGGGTGATCTCCTCGGGGCAGGGGCTGGCTTTCTGCTCAGCGTTTGTGCAGCGCCTTGCACGCTGTGGGGGCCGGGCCGTGACTGGAGCTCCTAGGGGCTACCGCAAGGCACCTAACGACAAGGAACCAAAGGGAGCGTCTGCCCCAGCCCGCAGGGCAGCCGAGCGGCTCTTACACTGGTCTGCCCTGCTGGGAGGATCTCCCACGGCTGGTGAAGCTTTAGAGCGCCTCTGCGCTGCAAGTCGAGATGTGATGGCAATATGGGCGCTACCCGGGCCAGCTCCAGTCCCCCTAGCCAGGGTGCCCGGCATGCTGCTGCGCTTCGCCGCTATGGAGTGAGTGAGATCAAAGCCGGCTCCGGTCTGTCTCCACCTGCTGCGTTTACCCCTCCCATCGCAGCGCAGACAGACCCTCCGGGCAGGATCTGGAGCAGGCGAGAGGCCTGGGAACCAGCCGGTCTCCCGCTGTTTCCTGTCCGCCTGCGCCCTGAGAGCGAGACAGGCCAGGCTCGCTGCAGCCGGCCCGTGGCTTCCCGCCAAGGCCGATTTTGCTTAGGTAAAACGACAAACTGTCTTTGTATGTTGCTGTTGTTTTGGATAAAGGGGAAGAAAAACCCAGCCCCGGGCGCCGAACCCATCTCACCTGCAGGAACCCCGGATCCCATTCCCAAAGGGACGGTCCCAGCCTCTCGCCTGCATTGCTTATCTCACTAGCCAGGGACGCCCAGCCACAGGGCACGTGCGGGGTGCACTACGGAGGCGAGGAGGAGGGGTTCTGTTGGCTCTGACAGAGACCACCCGAAACTCATTGCGCTGGTGGGCCGGGGGCCAGCTGCGCCCTCCTCTCCGCACACGCTCTGGGGCCCCCGGTTCGATTGGTGGGGCATTAGCCAAGCAGCAGAGAGAGGTCCCGAGCCTGCCCGGTGCTGCCAATCCAGGGCCTGATCCAAACCCCCTAGTGACTGCGAGGCAGATTTGGTGCAGTGAGCGGTTGTTTTCGCTGCCCTGTGGAGGGGCTGCGGGGCCTGGGCCGTGCTCACATCAGGCTGGGGCTGCCCTACCTTGCACGCTTCCTTCAGTGGCCCCTATGGGGCTTTGCATGGGTGCAGAAAAGCCAGGGTGCAGGTCTACCTTGGCCATGCCCCCTTTCCTCTGTGCTACCCACTCGGCCCCAGCTCCATCCTGGAACTCCCCAGCACCCAGGCCTGCTGGGTACAACCACCTGCCCTAGGACCCCTGTGTCCCAGCCTGGCTGGAGCAAAGGGCACGCTGGGCAGTGAGGATCCAGCCTCTTTGCTGGCAGCAGAAAACACTCAGCTTCCCCCAGGATTGGGCCCCTGGAGATGCAGCGCAAGAACTCGCTTTGCTTGGCTAACGGGCCGCAGGGCAGCGTCTCCAGGTGCTAGGGGGCCTGACCGCGGCTCCGGCCCCTCGTTCCCAGCATGGGGGGGACGGGTGTTAACGTTCAACCTCAGGACATTTCTATGTGCTGATGCCCCTCAGTCCTGATCCGTCCTATCCCGTCCCTGCCCCCCCCCCCACGCCCAGCTCTGCCGGTGCCCCTCAGTCCTGATCCGTCCTATCCCCTCCCTGGGCTCCCACCACGCCCAGCTCCACCGGTGCCCCTCCGTCCTATCCCCTCCCTGGGCTCCCCCCACGCCCAGCTCCGTGGGTGCCCCTCTGTCCTGACCTGTAGCCCCCCTGCCATTCCAGTCGTGGGATTTCCCCCTCCCGCCAGCTCTGCTGATGCACATTAATGCTGACCTCTGATCAAAGCCTGTTCCAGTCCTGGGGTCCCCCCACGCACACTCACAGCTCCGCTGCTGTCCCTCAATCCTGCCGCGTCACCCCCTCCCCATGCAGCAGGGAGCAGTCTCTGAAGGTTGCTGCAGTTAGTCACGGTTTGGGGGCGATCAGGCTCATTCCCACGGGGGGTCTGAATGATAAACACGTTTGCCCTGGTGCTGAGCCCCATTGGAACGGAGCCCCCACCCTCCAATTGCGCCAAGTTCAGAGCATTCAACTGCCGGGCTTTAGTTCAGGCTCACTGGCAGGTTTCAGGGACAGAACTGTAACCCTGAGCTTTCCAAACCGGTGAGTCAGGCCCCGCCCCCACTAAAAATCGCAAGATTGGCTTTAAAATCATGAGATTTTTCGACAGTGACCCATGTTGGGTTCTTTGTATTTGCTTCTGGGCTCTGGCCCTTTAGGGGCCAGTCACGTTTTTAGGCTTTTCTCCCCAGTCAGGGGGGCTAGAAACGTATTTTTCTATTTTAATGAATGCTGAGAGACACGTGACTCCAGGAGCTGGGGTTTTCAGCACACCTCATATCACGAGAGTCACCGACACCGTGTAACACGGGCAAAGTGCTCTTCGTGCTCCTGTCCTGTCTGGGCTCTAGAGCAGGGGTGGGCAAACTTTTTGGCCCGAGGGCCACATCGGGGTTGTGAAACTGTATGGAGGGCCGGGTAGGGAAGGCTGTGCCCCCGCCCCCTAGCCGCCCCTCCCACTTCCTGCCCCCTGACTGCTCCCCTCAGACCCTCACCCATCCAACCCCCCCTGCTCCTTGTCCCCTGACCGTCCCCTCCCAGGACCCCACCCCCTATCCAACCCCCCCGCTCCCTGTCCCCTGACTGCCCTCCCGGGACCTCCTGCCCCTTATCCAACCCCCCAGCTCCCTGCCCCCTTACCATGCTGCTCAGAGCGGCAGGCGCTCGCAGCCCCGCCACCCGGCCGGAGCCAGCCACGCGCTGCACTGCCCAGGAGGAGCAGCGGGCCAGAGCGCTGGGAGAGCGGCAAGGTGAGGCTGCGGGGGAGGGGGGCCAGTGGGGAGCATCCCCGGCCGGGAGCTCAGGGGCCGGGCAGGACAGTCCGGTGGGCCGTCGTTTGCCCACCTCTGCTCTAGAGGATAACAGCCTATTGCTGCTGCACGCTGAGGGAGGTACCCTTTTAGGCGTATGTGGTAGAGCTTGAAGTTGTGGCGCTGGAAATCCCGGGTTCAAATCCCGCTGCTGCCCCTTGCCAGGGTTATTAGAAGAAGGTCGTCTAGTGTCACCCCTTCAAACAGCCCCGAGCACAAGGGCCTGGCTAGGGCAATACGAATCATTCGTGAGGAGCTGCCTGTGAGCGCCAGATGGGCTCTTACTTGGGGCTTCATTAGAACTTCAGTCTTGGACTAAAAAAGGGGAAATTGGCCACATTTCTGCCATCCCCATCCGCCCCATGGGGGTAAGGAGCCTGCCCGCCTTTGGCGACGCGCTGCAGAAGAACCCGGGATTTGTTCTTTGGTTCATTCTCCCCCCGGTTTTCTACCCGCTGGGCTCGGTGCCTTGCAGCGTCGTCTTCCCACCATCCTCTGCCCCCCGCGACTCCTCACCCCCCAGGGACCGGGTGGCGAGTGCCCGATTGGTGAGCTGTGCGATCCAAACACAGAACCCGACCAGGCCCGGAGCACCAACGCCCCCGGTGACTGACCAGCCGCCCAGCCAACGTGAACAGGGCCAGGGGTGCAGAGGGGGAGCTGGGCTGGCAGGTTACAATGGCGGATCCTGAGCGGGCTGCCTGGGGGGGGACACGGCAGGGCACCCAATCCCCCAACTCTTGGGAGTTTCCTTCCAGCCACCAGCCAAATCATAGGACGTTGCAGCTTCGGGAGCCCCCCAGCCAGCCTGGGGGTGGGTCAGGGAACTGGGCCCAGAGCACCATCCTCAGCTAACGTTCTGGAGCCCCCAGCCCCAGCCACCGACCGAGGGCAGTCCCCACGCAGAGTGCCGGCTCCTCCGTCCCAGCCCAGCGCATTCCGATCAGCTGAGTGATGGAACAGGAGAGTCACAGGCCCATAAATCAGGGGGGCTGCTGGCCAAGGGAATGTGCCGGCCTCCTCCCCGGCCCCCTTCGCGCACGCCCCTCTCCCCCCTTCCTCGCTCTAGCGCGCGTTTAGCTTTCCTTCTTTTCCTGCCTCTCTCTCTCCTCCTCCCCTCCCTTTCTGTGCCTGTCTCTTTCTCTCTATCTAGGCATTTTCCCTATCACCTTTCCTTCTTTCCTTCCTTTTTTCATTCCTCTCTCCTTGCTGTTTCCCCCCCCCTCTGCCCCCACCCAGAGAACCCCCAGCGGAGCGCTGTCCTTCCCCCCCTCCGCTGACGTCCCTTTGGAATCAGGGCTTAGTGGCAGATTCCCACAGAGCAGAAAAAAACCCCACTAAGGCCACCACTAAGGAATCAGCTGCAAAAGCCATCAGCCACCGCTGAGCCAGCCCCAGCATGCGTTCACGTGGCAGTCGCAAATAATGCCATATAAGTAGGAGCATTGCCAGCAACTCGAGGGAGGTGATCATTCCCCTCTATTCAGCATTGGTGAGGCCTCATCTGGAGGACTGTGTCCAGTTTTGGACCACACACTACAAGAAGGATGTGGAAAAATTGGAGAGAGTCCAGCGGAGGGCAACAAAAATGATTAGGGGGCTGGAGCACATGACTTATGAGGAGAGGCTGAGGGAACTGGGATTGTTTAGTCTGCAGAAGAGAAGAGTGAGGGGGGATTTGATAGCTGCTTTCAACTACCTGAAGGGGGGTTCCAAAGAGGATGGATCTAGACTGTTCTCAGTGGTACCAGATGACAGAACAAGGAGCAATGGTCTCAAGTTGCAGTGGGGGAGGTCTTGGTTGGATATTAGGAAAAACTTTTTCACTAGGAGGGTGGTGAAGCACTGGAATGGGTTCCCTAGGGAGGTGGTGGAATCTCTTTCCTTAGAGGTTTTTAAGGTCAGGCTTGACAAAGCCCTGGCTGGGATGATTTAGTTGGGGTTGGTCCTGCTTTGAGCAGGGGGTTGTACTAGATGATCTCCTGAGGTCCCTTCCAACCCTGATCTTCTATGATGTCTGCTAATGACAAGGTCAACAGTGATTCGAGGATCTGCAGGATTTCAGGGAAGGGATGAATTACTCAGCGTGGGGTTAAGTGACGCAGAATGTGATTTTTTTCACTTTCACCCAAAGACAGAAAGAAATTATAGGTGCTCATCGAAAACAAAAGGGAAAGTTTCCTCTTAATGAGTCATACATTGGCTGTGGCTGAAAACGGTATGAGGCGTTGAGCTTTTTCCTAACTGCAGAAATATTTTTGGTCCAGTATTTTGAAAAATACTGAAAAATACGTAGCAGAAGCGGTGCCACTTCTGCATTTTCTCCACGTGCCACCAGAGGGCGACTCATCCAGCAAAACCAAAGAGCTGGTTGGAGATTTGGGGGGGGGGGGGGGGGAAACCTCACCAAAGAAGAACATTTGAAAATGTTTTCATGCAAAAATAGGTGGTCCAAATTTTGAATTTTGCAGAAAATTTCAACCAGTTTTAATGCCCGAAGGGCTGTCGACATTGACAGCCTGTTCAAATGGGGATGTGATAGGGATTATCTCATGTGCTGGGCTGGCTGTAACATGCTAGCTTCACACCTGTGAGATAACCGGCTAAAGGAAAGGAATTGAAGTGCTCAGTGGAAGTGAAACATTTCGATGGTCCCGGATCAAAACTTTTCGGAATTTTTGTTTCGTGGGAAATTTTGGCTTTTTGTTCCGATGGGGAACAAATTTTTTTCTTCGGGACGTTGGAATTTCCTAGGGCGAGGAATTCTGCTTCCCAACCAGCTCTGACGAAGACCAATATTTCGTGGCGTCAGCCATGACTCAGTGAAGCATTTATGGACATGCTCAACTTTCAACCCAGGGGGCAGCCCCAGGCAATCCACTGCTGGGGCCTGGCGGGAAGTGGTCACGCTTCAGATTGCAGGATTGCGGACTGTAAGCACTGCTGAGGACAGTTTAGTCCCCCCGGGCACCCAGAGGGCACTGCCATGACTGGTGTTACTAAATTGCCCACTACCGCACCACCCTGAGTCAGAAGTGTGTGGGGCACTGGGGGCCCAGCCGAGGGTCAGGGTGTAAGCAGAGCTGAGGAGTTCTGCCTGCGGCCCCAGCACATGCCCCCCCTTGTGGTGAGGCGCCCACTGGAGCTGTGGGAGCTGTGCCGTGGTGAGCAGGCCTGGCCCCTGCTCGAGCAGGTGAGACCATTCGAGGGGGGCCCGGACCTGCTGGTTTTCCTTTCTCCGCAATCTGTTTTCCCTCCTTGCCGGCCCAGACGCTCCCTGGAGCCCTTCTGGCATCTCCCGCCCACGCTTCCAGCTTCCCTGCCAGCCCAGGCTGGAGGCTGCAGCCAAAGTAGCAGCGTGAGCTTCCCCTCGACAGTGCCCAGCCTGGGCTTCTCCCAGCTCCGACCCAGGAGTTCCCCCTCCCCACATCCTAGGCAGCCCCCAATAGGGAGATGCCGGGATACTGAGGCCTGTGGGGGGAGCCCCACCCCATGCACCCAGGCTGTCAGGCCCCCTCCAGCCCATGCCCCGGCCCCTGCCACCCAGCTAACACGTGGGCGTCTGGAGATGCTCCAGTGTCCCGGCCGGCGTATGTGCCTCTAGGGGGCGCCACCAAAGCTGCTGCAGCCACAGACCCAGGAGGGGCAGAGCAAAGTACGTAGGGGGGAAACCTTGGCACTTAAGGAGCAGCTGTGGGGGGCTAGGCCCAGGCCTCCCATCTACCATGATCTTGTGGCATTTCCGGCCCACTGGTTCTTGGGTCTCCGGGGCCCCTCGGGAACCAAGCTTAGACCCCTGCCTGGCTCTTGCAGGGATCGGCGGGTGAAAAAAACGGCGGCTCCCCCCACACCATGCATGTGCAGCGAACTCCAGCTCCCCTGAGAGCAAAGGGCTGAGGACACCCATAACCCTCCTCCACCCCCCGCCAGTCCAGCCCTGGGATCCCCACCGCCCAGAACTCTGCCGATGCCCCTCAGTCCGGCCCCGCAGCCCCACCTGCTAGCCCAGTCCTGGGGGCTCACTCCCAACCTGCAGACCCCCTGCTGTCACTCGATCCTGCCAAGACACTGCCCCCTCCCCCCCGCCGCTTGTGGATCCTTTCCCCCTTAGTCAGGCAGCCCTGCTGGACAGGCGGCCTGGGCCAGGCTAGGTCGCGTGATCCCTGTATCGCTTTGGTCCTGAAGCTTTTCTCCCCTTCAGAGCCCAGGGGCCCCCCAAAGTTCTGGTCCCACTCACACTCACACCCCGGAATCGAGGCGTCCCAGCTGGATCTGGCCCCGGCCCAGGCACCGGCTCGGCTCGGCTCGGGCTTTGGGGGAGTCCAGCTCCTTTGCCCTGAGGGTGAACCCCCCGTCCCAGGGTGGGCACAGAGACCCCGCCAGCCCTGCCTCCCACTGCCAGGCCAACGCTGACACCTTGTGGGGAGCCCCTGGAACTGCCACACATGTAGGGTCAGGGCTCAGAATTGTGTTCCCAGCGCCTAGAGGAGCCAGGGCTGGCTCTGCTCACGGATCCCTGCTGGGGGAGGTGGAGGGGGGTCGCTCACCTTGGCTTGAACCCGAGCACTCAGCTTGGCTTGCACAGGAACTCACCGGCATCCTCTCTGCTGCCCCCACTCCGGATCCGCAGTGAGAACAAACTGGACTGGCGGGGGAAGCCGAGAGGCCGCACCCTGGGGCAACCAAAGGGACCAGGGACATAGACCCTGCAAGGAAGAGGCCCGTGCGCGTCTGACGGAGCAAGATCAGCAGCCGGCTCCGGCTGGAGGCCCCCACGCGCTCTGCCAAAGTGCCTCAGCCCTGCCCCGGACAGAGCCCCCGCCGGCAAAGCGGGCAGCTCTGCCCCCAAGACCCATCAGTCCTCGGCTGAGCCCACTGAGAGGAGCTGCTTGCTCCCATGCCACAGCGGCTGTTTGTTTTCCTTCGCTGCCGTTCCTCCCCCGCTGCCGAGATGCCAAGGGGAGTTTGGGAGCCGGGCCAGGCTGGGAGCCTCGCGCAATGTGTTCGTGTAAACACAGCCGGTCGGTCCGGGATGTTTAATAACAAGGGATCAGTGAGCAGTGGCAGGGCTGGGGGATAAGGTACCGGGCCGGGACTCAGGAGAACCGCAGTCATGTCCCTGCTCCGCCACAGACTTGCTGTGTGACCTTGGTCAAGTCACTTACTTTCAATGGCAATTGGGTTTTGCTGCGCTCTTTGGAAAGCTCAGCCTTGATCTCCCCCGATCCTTTGATTTGTATTACTAGAGCCCCCGGGAGTCCCCGTCCTGGCCCAGGCCTCCGTGGTGTTAGGTGCTGTACAAACACAACACAAAAAGATGATCCCTGCTCTATTATAAGGTCTTTAGGCCCTTGGTTGGCTCCTGCTCCATTTCTGGCCCCTGGTGCACGTCTCTAGGTGCAGGAGCTCGCCAGGGATGTTCCACTGAAACGTTTTCAGTCGAAAAATTCTGATTCATTGCAACCGAAACTGACGCAAAACAGGGTCGATTCCACCCTGGCACCCGACTGGAAAATAAAGCTTTGAAATGAAAAATGGGGGTTTCCTGGTTGGGCAGCACGTTTCAGTTTGAATGGTTAAGCTAAGGAGGCCAAAGACAGGTTTGAAACCAAAGGCCAATGCGAACGAAGTGTTTCAGACTGATCCAAGCGAAGCCCTTCATCGGCCCAAACCAAAAACAATCGCTTTGGGTTTTTTTCCAGTTTGCAAAAATTGCTGCCATTTGAACTTTTCGGCCTGAGTCACGGTGTCTCCCGTAACGTCCACCCAGTGCCCCGTGCGACGGAGCCCGGAGCTCACCCAGGTCTGCTCGGTGCTGCCGTCAGCGAAATGGGGACACTGAGGCTGAGGCCTGTAAATGTGCCTGCTGATCGGGTGGGGGGGCGGGGACAGCTTGAGCGCAGGCGAGGGGCAGAGTCGCTGCCCGAGGCCTTTGCTAGGACGTAGTGACCCCAACCCTCCTGCTGCCCCCACAGCCGGGGGCCTGGAAGGAGCTTGGGTCACTCCCAGCCCCTCCCGGGGCCAGATTCTCTGCTGGTGGAAATGACGCTGCTTCATGGCCGTCAGGGGAGTTGCTGCTATTTACTTCTGCAAGGCATTTGTCCCATTCGCATCACGTGAGAGATTTTTTCGTCACCCCCCCAGGTGTCCCCAAAGCAGGAGACTCAGTTACCCAGCCCGTGCCCGTCCCCCAGTACAGCCCAGTTTGCCCAGTCCCTGGGTTACTGTGGCTTTAAGAGGATTGAGCTGCACCCAGGCACTCGGGGGATGTGGGGGGGGGCCGTAGCAAACCCTGCCCGGCTGACTCACTGCCAGGGCCCTGGCAGCTTTGCTGGGTGTTGAGTGAAGTGGGGATTTGGCCCGTCCCCGGAGCAAAGGTTGCAAAGGAGCGAACGCAGCGGCTCTGCCTGAGCGGGCTGGGACCGGCCGCCTGACTGCGGGGAGGATGCCCCCACCCCGGAGACCCCCGGCCCACCTGCTCCTGCTTTGCCTCTTTGCCAGTTTCCAGCAGGTAAGAAGGTGGCAGGGGCAGCTGGCGAGAGATCGCAGCATGGGGTATCTGCTCGCTTCTGCACCTGAGACTGGGGCGTCTCCGGACGGGGCCTGGGGCCTTCTTCACCCCAGCTTTGTTATTGCCTTGAGAAGGCATGTGGCTTAGCGGTTAGAGCGAGGGGGGTATGGGCATCAGGACTCCTGGGGTCTATTTCCTGCTCTGGGGAGAATGTAGTGTGGTGATTG
Source organism: Emys orbicularis (assembly GCF_028017835.1). Classification (NCBI taxonomy): domain Eukaryota; kingdom Metazoa; phylum Chordata; order Testudines; family Emydidae; genus Emys; species Emys orbicularis. The sequence continues at coordinate 7,569,337 of NC_088707.1, forward strand.
CGGTGGGGGTGGGGGACAAGGGGCATCTGGACTCCTGGGTTCTATTTCCCGCTCTGGGGAGGATGTAGGGTGGGGAAGGGGGATCAGGGCACCCGGGTGCTATGTCCCACTCTGGGGAGGAGTATGGTGGGGATCCAAGCAGGACCCTGGGAGTCTGATGGAGTCTGGGAGTCTGGGACCCTGGTGCATCTGATAAAGTGGGTTCTAGCCCACGAAAGCTTATGCCCAAATAAATTTGTTAGTCTCTAAGGTGGAACAAGGACTCCTCGTTGTTTTTGCTGATACAGACTAACTCGGCTCCCCCTCTGAAACCTGGGAGTTAAGATTCCTGGATTGTTTCCAGCTCCAGATAAGGAGTGTGGTCTAGTGGTTAGCGCCAGGGCCCAGGACTCCTGGGTTCTACTCTCGGTTCTGCCCCGATTTGCTCTGAGACGTAGATCTGGTGACAGTTTCTCTGTGGCTCTGTTTCCTCCCCAGCGGTTAGCAGCCCTCAAACTGCGCAGGGCTTCCCAGATGCAGCCGGGCCCCGGAAATCTCCCTGCCCGGGGGCTGCTGGGAGCAGCCTCTGCCTGGTTTCGATTCTGTCTCACAATGTGGCGTATGGTCAGAGAAATGACGGCTGCGATGTCGCCACCTCCTCCACCTCTGCCCCCCAAGTGCCACCCACTCGCCAGCGCCGCCAGCTCCTCGCTCGCTGAGCCCTGGCGCCGCTGAGCCTGCACCAGTCCCCGCAGGGGCGAAATCCTTCCGCTGGGGAACTCGGAGCGACCCGGGGGAAAGCCCGGAGCAGCCACCGCAGCGTAGCTCTGCTGCCCCCGGCTACTCCACGCTAGCTCCCCAAGGGGGCGCGCTTGTGCGTCTACACTGCCTCCGGGGCTGGGAAGGGTCATGCGTGCAGACGGAGCCGCGCTAGCCGTGCTCGGCAAGCTCGCTACGGCCTGGTCCACGCCAGAGTTAGGTCCTCGCTCACCGCCTTAATAACACCACCCCGCGGTAGCGAGGTCAGTGGAGACGCTGCGTTACTGACCGCGACGGTCACTGGCTGTCGGGAGCTGCCCCACGCTGACAGCACAATCGGCACAAGCACTGCCAGTGAGGATGCGCCCCGCCGCCCCACAGAGCGAAGCGTGGCCACGAACATGCGCTAGCTAGGGCCCGCGCCTTGGGAGAACGACATCCGCACGAGCAGGGCTTTGCCAGTCCAGCTGCTAACCCAACGCTAGCCCGAAGGCACTGATCTGGGCCCCGTCGGGGGCTCACAACATTCAATGCAGTCAGCCGCCCAGCCAGTGCAATTATCCCCATTGTACAGGTAGGGAAACCGAGGCACAGAGAGACTGAGTGACTTGCCCAAGGTCACCCGGGGTAGCAGTGGCAGAGCCTAGCTAATGCCCCAACCCCGAGCTACCCTCCCTCTGCCCAGGCATTTCCAGCACTTGGCAACTGAGCAGATGTGGCCTCAGTGAGGGGGACTCAACAGGGCCCCTTGAGCCCCTGATCTCTGTGGCGAGCTCTCCCCCACTACAGGTTAGCAGTAGGGGGTCTGCAGCTGGTTCATCGCCAGCCCGTGTGCAGAGCGAATACCCTGCACCCCACAGTGTCTCAGGCTCCGGGGCCTGGGTAGCTGGAAGTCCATGGCTTGAGTCATCCTCCAATCCAACCCCTGACGCCCCCTGCTAATGCCCGGCCTGGCTCTGTTCCCGGTCTCCAGCCTTGGCCCGCGGAGAGGCCAGGCGTCCGTCACGGGATCCCCGCAGCTCAGCACCCCTGCTGCGGTACACGATGGGGCGGAGGGGGGATAAACCCTGCCACCCACCACCAGTCAAAGTGCCAGGACCGAGTCAGGGGCTAGTGACTTATTTACGACGCGTCACGTTCTTCCGGGAACCCCGCTCACGCCCTGATGGCGAAGCCCAGGGGCAATTTCAGCCCGAGGGATCCCACATCCCAGGACAGGCAGGGTCTTTGCGGAGAGGGGTCCGTGCTCTTCGCGTCTGCTCCATCAGGAAGGGTTCCAGCATGATGCGTGTATCTGGGGATCGCTCCCAGCACTGAAATGCAGCCACCTCTGGGCCGGATCGTAGCAGCACTTTAACAACCTGCCGCTACACAATTAAGGCCAGAAAGGCAAGGAGGAATTAAAGGAACTAGAAGGGAATTACCCATGTTGGAATTTGGCCAAGACACCAGGGTTTGGGCTCTTATTCACATGAGACGTGCCAGAGAGCTGTAATGGCCAGGAGCAGTACAACCTCCATGGTACGGCTCATCTCAAAGAAGTCAGATCACATCAGGGTTGGGGGGGAGGGGGCAAATGGTAAAATTGGCTCCAAAATTAATAATAACTAAATAATCCAGCCTCATTCTTAACTTGGCCTCCTCCTCTGAGGCCCTCAATGCGTTTTCCAAGCGGAGGGGGCCTCACTGCCATTGCACAGATGGGGAAACTGAGGCACAGAGAGCCCACCTGGCCTGCTCTCACTGATGCTTTCTCTCCCTCTGCAGGTCTCGCCAAAGATTTTTCTCCTCTGTGGGATCTCCTTGTAAGTTCTGTGCATCCTGGTCCTGCCACTCAGCCCCGTCCCACCGGCTGGTGCTGCCCCACCTCACTACTGCCCCCGCCTACGGGGCATTATCCTTCCCAGGCAGTATCACTGTGCCCAGCTGTCACACCACCCGCCGTTACCCCCCCAGCCACCAAGCCACGGTCACAGCCCTGCCCCAGGGGGCCTGCAGAGCCGTTAGCCATAGCCCGGGTGGCTAGCGATCCGGGGTGCTGAGTCCCCGTTCTACTGGGGCCCCCTTCACACCACTCTGATGGAGGGAAATGAAAGGGGGCAAAAATTCTCATTGGGATTGCCCCCCTCTGCAGGCCCCTCCCAGGCGCGTGGTGGTGTTGACTGCACAAAATTCCCTGTTACTCACACACTCTAGGGGCACCCACCCTTACCCAAGTCCTAGGGCTCAGGGCGTAACCCTCACCCCTTCCTGGATCCTAGCGCTCCGGGTGAAAGGCACCCACCCTTACCCAAGTCCTAGGGCTCAGGACGTGCTCCTCTGCGGGGTCTTTTACCAGCAAAAGAGCCTTACACAGCAATCTCCTACATAACCTCTATTTACTACAATCACCCAAACCAGACGGCACACGCTACACAGACAGTGCTCACCACGCCCAGTAAGACAGATGGACTTTTCTTGCTGGCCGGTCAGCATCAGGGCCACCCGGGGGCCTCCAGTTTCTGCCCGGTGTTGTTGGCAGAGTGTTGAGATCTGGCAGCTCTGGTCTTTGGGGCTGTGTCCTGGAGTTGGTTCCCAAAGAGCTTCCTTTTGGTCCCCAGTTTATATAGTGAAACTTGAGTCCCACTTAGCTATACCTGAACCAATCATTTTACTAACCAATCCCAACAAAATTCTCTAACCAATCCTACCCCACCACCTTAATTAATTGACACCTAGCAAAATGAATTATATAACAGGAACAACCAAAGACCCAGCCAGATCAGACAGACAAACAATAGGGGAGTGGGGACCCTAATGACAAAACAATAAAGAAATGCGGATTTCACAACCACAACTATAGATAAGTGATTCCTTGCCAGACAGGACGCTATCAAACTAAGTTTTCTTTAACCAGCTTAAGATCTGTTTCTTTATCTGGTGATAGTGGGTGCCATTAGGACAGGGTCCAGGGGCAGCGCCAGGCACCAGCGCACCAAGCGTGTGCCTGGGGCGGCAAGCCACGGGGGGGCGGCCTGCCAGTCGCTGTGAGGGCGGCAGTCAGGGTGTCTTCGGCGGCATGCCTGCGGGAGATCTGCCGGTCCCGCGGATTTGGCGGCGGGGACGCCGAAGGCGCAGGACCGGCGGACCTCCCGCAGGCATGCCACGGAAGGCAGCCTGCCGGCCGTGCTTGGGGCAGCAAAATACATAGAGCCGCCCCTGACGGGGGGGTCTCCTTCTTAATAGCCTGATATTACAGTGTTTTAATGTAATTTAGATGGAGTGTGAGGATGTGACTTCCTGCTTCTTAGCTAATAGCTGCTGCTCGTCCAATCTGGCTGCAAATGAAGGCTTTAGGCCTTACAAGATGGCTACAGGAAAAGGCCTTAGCCTTACAGTGGGCGGGCGCCACACCCAGCCACTGGCACACACGGTGGATCGGTGGCATGTTGGGAGCATGCTGCCCTGCGGCGATTCGCTGCTTCCCAGGCCAATGGGACAGTGAAGGTCATTTACAGCAGCCCTGGGGCCGCTCTAAATTACACCTGGGACCGGGCAGCACCCTGCTCGGCCCCAGAATAGGGAGAATGCAGAGTGGGCACAAAGCCAGCACTTCCTCTGGCACTGCCACAGATCGCAGGCCTGGGGTCACTGGGAATCAGCCTTGGCCCCCTCTCTCTGCTAGGTGTTCGGGAGAGCGCTGCTGTGATGGTCAGTGCTGTAGCCTACGCCCAGGATTCAAGGAGGGGACGACTAACGCGTTCGGGTAAGAGTTAGAGGAGTCCGGGTCTCTCGATCCGCATCGACTCCGGGCCTCCCAGCCCCTGGAGCGGCAGGGGAGCAGAGATCAGGCTGAGCACATGGATGGCCCGGGGGAGGGCAGGGGTTGCTGGGTCACTTGGGCCCAGCGCTGTGGGAGGGGCCGTATTTCGGGGACTCTGTCCTCCAGAGAGGGGTGGGTTAGGGGCCAGAACCAAAGCCCCCGGATGCCAGTGGCCGCCTCACCCCCAGCCCGTGACTGCACCTGGCCCTGCCCTCTGCAGCCACGTGTCTCTCTCCCCACAGACTTGTCTTCATCATCATGGGCGTGATGATAGGGGGTGGGGTCCTCTTCACGGTGTACAAGTGCTGCAGGAACTGCACCGCGCTGCACGAGACAGAGGGCATTGAACCAGCGCAGCCCCACGTCCCACCTGCCCCCAGGACGGCCCCTCCCAGGTCTCCCTCCCAGCAGCCCCTGGAGGATCCCCCACCCTACAGCGAGGTGGGTTCCGTCTGTCTGCCCGTGGAGCAGCGGGCACAGGCCGTTTGCTACACCCACTGCCAGCCCTCCACCAGCTGGTGCAGATGGGGGAGCAGGGCTCGGATGGCAGCGTTGGCCACTGTCCGGTGCATTGCTGGCTCCCCTGTGCAGCGCTGAGCAAGCCGGCTTGATTGGCTCTGGCTCCGAGTCAGTTCGTTGGCCTTAATAACGCGGCCCGTTTCTAGCACCTTCCCTCTCCGGATCCTGCTCTGGGCGGCCCCCTGCTCCGATCCCTGGCCCCAACTCCCCTTCCCGAGCTGGGGATAGAACCCAGGTCTCTCAGTCCCCCGCTCCGCTCTACCCACTAGATCACACTTCCTCCCCGGTGACCCCAAACTTCTCTCGGCTGCGGGCTCGTTGGGGCGCCGGGCAGAGCTGTCTGACACTCTTCCGTTCCTAGGTGGCGTTGAAGCCATTCCTGTACCCGCTCCCTGCCATCCCGCCGCCCTGTTACAGCAACGTCGTCATGGCAGACCCTCTGGCAACAGGCGTTAACCACCAGACCACGCTCTAGGGGGCGCCGCGGAGCTCGCCACCTGCTGGTGTCACCTTGGGGTGGTGGCCATTAACAAAACCACCCCCCCCCCGCGCCAATCTCTCTCCAATGATTGCCATGATAAGCCACCCCCTGCCATGGGGGCACCAGCCAGGCAGGGGCAAGGGCACCGTTGCAGGACATTCCCCAGCAGGGCTGGAGACAAGAGACCGGTGCTAAAGCAGGAGCCCCTCCCCATGGACTCCGCCCTGTGCCGCGGACCCCAATAGGGTGGGGGTGGGCGTGAGGTTGGGGGCTGCCGGGGCTGGGCTGGGAGGGTCCTTTGATGCAGTATTGCAGGGGACAGAGCTCAGGCTGGTTGAAATACGGGCTCAAAGAGGATGCTGACGGAGGGGGCAGCTGGGCCTGCTCTGAGTGGCGTTGTGACCCCGCGTGCCGGGGCCCAACACCACTCAATTATGGCCCGGCTGCCCCTCTGTCAGACACGCCACTCGAATATGGCCTGGCCGCCCGTTTGATTCAGGGGCAGTTGGGCCAAATTTGAATGATGTTGGAACCTGGCATGTAGGGTGGCAACGCCGCTCACATCTGACCCCGGGGCCCCTCTGTCACGCTCAGCCCATCAGTTTTGAAGCCAATGTTGGCAACCCTAATTCAACCCCACAGCTTGGCACCATCGATCATGTGTGGTTTGGGGGGGCGGCGGCAGGGCGGGGGCTGTGAACTCAGAAATTCTTCTGAGCCCTCCGCAGTGGGTCTTTTGCGTCATGAAAGGCCAGTGGCAGCAGAGCTCCGTGGCCAGTGCTGGATGCTTCAGAGGGCTGAATGCCACCCCCGGGGTATTGTATTGTGCAGCAGGTGGGGAGATTCCTTCCTGACCCCCAGCAGGGGCTCAGCCCAGGCCTTGAAGCATGGGGATCACTGGTCCTCATCTTAGCAAGAATCACTGGGGCAGATGCGCTTCACAAGATTATCACCTGGTGATTCACGTGGGGCACCCAAAAATGGCCGTCAGCATCCGCAACTTCAGCCAGGGAGAGGTCGGGGGTGAGGCAGGCGCTTCCCCATGACTGCCTCCTGTGGGGGTCTTGCATCTTCCTCAGATGGTCCTGCCCCTGCCCAGCCAGAGACAGGGGCCCGGGCTGGCCTCGGCTTGGCACTGGCTGAAGTTGCGGATGCTGACGACCATTTTTACATGTCCCGCTTGACTCACCGGGCGATAAGCTTGATAATCAAGCCGTGGGGTTGAACCTCATTGTCTTTCAAAAATACGGGCTGTGCATGACAGAGGGGCACCAGGGCCAGGCATGAGCAACGTCACGACCCTGTGTGCCGGGTTGTAACATCCTTCAAATTGGGCCCGACTGCCCCTGCATCAAAAGGGCAGCCGGGCCCAACTGGAGTGGTGTTGGGACCTGGCCCGTGGGGGTCACAACCCCACTCACATCAGGCCCCTCCCTGTATTTGAAATGGGCTGTTAGCCCTGGCTGCTGCGGCCTTTGGCTGTGTAGTCAGCCAACGGGCCAAACCGAGCTGCTTTTATTTATACGTCAAAAACCTGCCTGCGTCTTGTTTGTTGTGTGCGTGCGAGGGCCTGGTCCCACGAGGACCCAAATCAATCCCCGTGAACGGCTGACGTGCAGCTCCTGGGGTGGAGTCTGCAGGGGGCGCCGGTGAGCTGAGGCTCGGCTCCCCCACTGGAGTAGGGGCTGGCCTGTTAAGGGGCAGTGCAAGCGAGCATTGTTGTTGGGGGGGGGCAGGGGGTATAACTGGTGTGGGGCTGAACCTTCCCATAGGGGAGCTGGGCGGTGGAGGGGGTGGGGAGTGGAAGGCGGCAGAGGTGGGGGCTGGAGGGCAGGTAACAGGCTTGGGTAGGGGGAGATGAAGCTGGAGAAGAGAGGTCCAGCAGGGTGGGGTCAGTGGGGCAGGGCGGGGGCACAGGGAGCCCACTGCGCCAATGGGAGACAAGGTGCCCAGGGGGTGCCGCCGTCCTTTGGCCCCAGCATTTGCCCCGCCCCGGGCCGGTCCAGAGAGCAGCGCCCGGCTCCTCACGGGAGGCCAATAAAAGCAGCTCCCGCCCCAGGCAATCACATGGCGAGTTGCTACACTCTGGACTTTGCTAAGTTCCACGGGCCGAGCCCCTGAGCACCCGCTGGCCCTGCGAGGTGGGGGAGGGGGCGAGTCCCAGCCTGGTACGTGGGGCAGGGACAATATAGAGGTGGCTTTAAATCTCCTTTGCCATCTCCACACTGTGGGGCCCAGCTCAGCCCCCCGGCAGCAAGGCCGCAGCGGGCAGACCCTGGCCAGACGTGGCGCTCCCCTGCCAGGGCCGGGCCAGACGCTCCCCTCAGCCCCCTGGAAGCTGGTGCTGCAGGCCAGGTCAGCGTCGGCGCGAACACCTCTCTAGCGTCCCACCTGCTCGCCAAGCACCGGCCCGTGGGATGCTCTGGTTCCAGGGACCTCGTCAGTGCAACCTCGTCTCCTTCGGGGCCAGACTCAGAGCTCTTCAGAGCATTAACCCTGGCGGCGTTTCAAGTGTGGGCTCGTCCGGGATTTCAACTGGGAAGTCTCTGAAGGTCGGGACGGGCTTCCTCAGCTAGGGGAAGTATGTAACTCACACACACCCTGGGTGTGGTGTTATGGCACCGAGCCCACTTAGCAAGATTCATGAGTTTGCCTACCAGCCAGGTGGCTTTTAGCTCATGCACTAAGCTCCAGAGGTCCCCGGTTCGATCCCGCCTGCGGACGACCGGGGTCTGTTGGCGTTACACGTGTGCCTAGATTTTTCTCATGTGAGCTCAGCTCCCCCTGAGCAAAACATTTTGTGCCGTATTGCCGAGAAACATGGCGCATCGGGACATAAGCCAACAGCAAGCAGGGCAGGAAGGGAGATCCAGGACCAGACAGTGCCAGGCTACACCGGACAGAGAGGGTGGCGTGTAACCCAGCTGGGACCAGCAGCAGACAACTGGCATGAGCTGTGGCGAGGGCGCAGGTCTCTCTTCCACTTGTACCCACCCGAGGGTGCTGGCACCACCCTCAGCTTCGCCCCCTTTGTTTTTCAGCAGCCCCGAGCTCAGACCTAGCGTGGGTTCCATGCTGGGCAGCTGATGCTCGGTTAGCCATAGAGGGGATGGTGAGTCCGAGCTGCAGCTTCCAGGTTGGGCATCTGGGCTGGCACCAATCTGCCCTACTGTTACTGCAGCCGCAGGACTGGACATGCACCCAGGCATCGCCGCCTCCGATTCGGGCATCAAACCAAGCCTTGCAACCTCCGGACCAAGCGCCCGGCCCGGAAGCAGCGCCGCAGCCTGAGCTGGACACCCGCGCCCTCCGGCCCCTGCCACAGGCTGGAATATTTGGGGTGCAGGTGGGAGGAAGGCACCACCCCATAGTCCAGCCTTGCTGGGCAGCCCTGGCTCAGGGACGCCATTCCCAGCTGGGGGCAGTGCGACCGAATGCACCCCGTATTCACACCCTACACACTGTTGTCATAAGCATTGTACACAACAGGCCTTGTGCGGTATCCTCTGAACACTAACAACTCGCTGGTCAGTAACGTCCTGGTGAAAGGGGCGGAGCGACTATCGGTACAGTGATGAACGTCAGCTGAAATCAGGATGGAGGCGTGCTGACCAGCCAGGGCTGGGGAGGGGGTAAACCAGTTTCTCCAAGCCACAGGACCAGCTGACGCCTCTAGCCAGGTGTCCTCAAAGCTAATGGGGGCGTGTCATAACTATAAAGGGAAGGGTAACAGCTCTCCTGTGTACAGTACTAAAATCCCTCCTGGCCAGAGACTCCAAAATCCTTTTACCTGTAAAGGGTTAAGAAGCTCGGGTAACCTGGCTGACACCTGACCCAAAAGACCAATAAGGGGACAAGATACTTTCAAATCTTGGGGGGGGGGAAAGGCTTTTGTGTGTGCTCTTTGTTTTAAGGGGTTGTTCGCTCTTGGGACTGAGAGGGACCAGACATCAATCCAGGTTCTCCCCATCTTTCTAAACAAGTCTCTCTTATTTTCAAAATTGTAAGTAAAAGCCAGGCAAGGCGTCTTAGATTTACTTTGTTTTCTCAACTTGTAAATGTACCTTTTACTAGAGTGTTTATCTTTGTTTGCTATACTTTGAACCTAAGACAGAGGGGGGTCCTTTGAGCTCTTTAAGTTTGATTACCCTGTAAAGTTATTTTCCATACTGATTTTACAGAGATGATTTTTACCTTTTTCTTTAATTAAAAGCCTTCTTTTTAAGAACCTGATTGATTTCTCCTTGTCTTAAGATCCAAGGGGGTTTGGATCTGTATTCACCAGGAGTTGGTGAAAGGAAGGAGGGGGGAAGGGTCAATTTCTCCTTGTTTAAGATCCAAGGAGTTTGGATCTGTATTCACCAGGAAATTGGTGAAAAGTTTCTAAAAGCTTCCCAGGGTAGGGAATGGTGGCAGCGGACCAGAACTAAGCTGGTAGTTAAGCTTAGAAGTCCTCATGCAGGCCCCTACATTTGTACCCTAAAGTTCAAAGTGGGGATACAGCCTTGACAGGGCGTGTAGGTAGCAGGTGGCCATTCTTTGGCAAGGAAGGGGAAGCAGCATGGACCCTCTACCCACAGCAGCTTTTGGTGTCCGTGCTCCGAGAATGACCTTTATCTAGGGGTGACCCTCGGGAAAATGCATTTGCAAAGGGTGGCTGAACTATAAAAATGAGGGTCAAAAACACCCCAAGGGATCACTCCCCAGCCAGCCATGTCCTGCTCTCTTGCGCTGAAGACAACCTTTGGGAGCAGATCCTGGCCTGAGAACGTGGTCAGCAGTGTTACAGGGAACCTGGGGTGCGAATTTCCCCTTGAACCCGGCCCAGTTTCAGTCTAGAAAGCGTTTTACCTTTATTTCTCCTGTAACCATTTCTGGCTTTAGTGCCTTCTACTCGTACTCACTTCAAATCTCGCTCTTGTGGTTCAATACACTTATTGGATTTTTTAATCCAAACGAATCCAGGGTTGTGAACTGTTTGAAGGTGGCAAACGGTTGTATACTGAGCCACTCACAGGGGCAACGGACCAGATCTATCTGGACTGTGCAGGCGAGGGCTGGACAGTGCAGAACGCACGTTTTGGGGGGGAATCGGGGACTGGGAATGTGCTGAGGCCACCCGGCGCGTGGTAACCCAGGCTGGTGTAGCCAGAGTGTGACTGGTGAGGGCTGGCAGGCCGCTGGGTCAGAGCTGCTGGACCAGGGCTGTGGCTTTACTCAGACACTCAGGGTGGTGATTGCAATGCACCCGAGACAGCAGGGCAGGGGTGGCGCAGCCCCTCACCGGTCTGGGCTGTCATAGGCAGAAAGCCAGGCTGGGTTTTGTCTCCTCACTCCAGGGCAATGGCCCAGCAGTTGGAGACACAGATGTTCAGGCCTGGGCTGCCGCCCGAGCTCTGGGCCCCTCCCACCGCACAAGGTCCTAGGACCCAGGACCCAGTCCGTGCCCAAATGTCCACACCGCAATGAAGCAGCCCCTTAGCCCGAGCCCCGCGAGCCTGAGTCAGCTGGCACGGGCCAGCCGCCGGGGTCTAACTGCCGTGTAGACTGATCCACAGAGCCAGCGGCCGGGGGGGAATCCCAGACTGGGGATCGAGAAGCAGGTTTGGGGGTGAGAACGTGTGTGTAGACGAGGCTCTGACCTTCCTTCTCCGGCACGTTCCCGGCCCCAGGGAAAGCGCTGGGGCACGGCGAGGCTGAGCACCAAAGGCCGGAGGTGGGGCAGCTAGTCCATGGGTCACGTGAGCAGGGATGGGGTCCACCCCCCGGGGCCCCTAGGCTGCTTTCTTGCCGTGCTCTCTCTTGAGTCTCTTCTTCAGGAGCAGCAGGTCCACGTAGAGGATGCGGTTGAGGACGGCGGAGGCGCAGATGAGGCCGCCGTGCAAGGCCCCGGCCAGGCCGCAGCTGAAGACGTCCTGCCCTGGGATGGGGGACACAAGCGAGGGCGTCGGAGAGCGGAGCAGCCACGCTGCCCCTGGGCCCTCCCGCCACCCGGACACCCCACACACCCCGCTCCTGTGACGTCAGGGCTCAACCCAAGAGTAGGGGGTGGGACCCCAGCAGCTCTGGCTGGATTGCCAACCTGCCAGGCCCCCGCCAAGGCCCGCTGGGCCACCCCAATGCCTAGGCCGAGGGGGGTGAGCTCCACCGGCCGGGGGGGGGGGGGGGGGGGGGGGACGGACGGTGCCGGGGAGGGAGGCTGCCCTTACCCGTGAGGTAGAGGTTCCGGACGGGCGTCTCCGCCCGCATGGTGGCCACGACGGCCGGCGCGAAGCGAGTCACGTGGTGCTCGGCCCCGTACATCTCCCCGCGAGGCGCCCCCAGGTAGTGCTGGTTGGTGAGAGGGGAGGCCGCCTCCAAGAACTCCACCTGCCCACAGGGAGGGTGAGAAAAGGCAGGCCAGGGAGAAACGTAGCCTACAGAACCCCCCGCCGCCAGCCCTTCCAGCCGCCCTTCAACCCACCCCCCCAGCATGGACTCTAGGGCCCAAGTCCTTCCAGGTCAGGGTCCTTGTCCCATTGCCCTTGGACCCCCACTCCACCCGCCTGCCCGCCCGCCCGCTCTCAGGCCTTGGCTTCGCTGGGAAGAGGGGGCTAAAAAGCTGTTAACACGTGAACATCCCAGTGCCGACACAGCAAGCTGTACCTCCCACATGTTCGCTGCGTGAGGCGGGCCCTCGGCTCCCTGCTATGTACATACGTGTGTGTGCGTGTACGTGCGTGTGTGCAGTGATCTCTTCACAAGCCGAGGGGCTTTGCCTGGATCCAATGGCTCCCCTGGAGCTATCAAAGGGGTCTCAGGTTGCTTTTCCAAACCGGGCTTTCGGGTCGGGGTTAAGCCTGGGCTCGCCACTAAAGGGGCCCTGGACCGGCTAGTCCACTTTCAAGCGACAGCTCGCCTTGTCTAGGTTAGGGCTCTAACACGGGTTCCAGTCTGGACTTGGTTTCTGGCCGCCACCCGTCCTTGGGACACGCCTTGAACGGGCTCTAGCAACGTCCCCTCTGCGCCGGCTAATCGCAGTTATCACGAGGTGGCAAACTAGCCTTCGCAGGACCTTCGCTCCCACAATCCCTTGTGGCTCTTCCCCCATCCCATCGAGCTGAGTACGAATCCTCCGCGGCAGTCCCAGGCCCAGAGACCAAGAGGCTGATCTGAGAACCTGGACCTGCCCTCACCCACTACGTGCAGGGCCCTGCCTATTTCAACTTGAGCTTTGGGTCCGCCTGGGACCTTCTGGCAGCTAGCCCTTGGGCATAGAGCAATGGAGCTGTGGGGCTAATGGTTCCAGGGGCCACTGGTCACAGAGCTACTGGCACTCCAGTAGAAGCCAGCACAGGCCAGCTGGAGGAGTCTACTGGGGCGTCACCTTGCCACGGAGCTGAGGGAACCTCTCCAAGGCCATGTCCAGCAGCTGCTGGGCGATCTCCATCTTGTAGGCGTGGTAGTCTTCCCCTCTGTTCTTCACACCGGCCCCTGACCACTCTTCGAACCACTCGTAGCGAGCCATGGTCAGGATGGTCATGCAGGACCGGCCTGGAAGAGGACAGGGGAAAGAGCTCTGGTCTCAAACCTCTGGAGACCCTCCTGAACAGGCCCCTGCCCCCACCAACGCTCCCCCACTCTGTGATGTTGCACCAGAGCCCGAGCACAACACCCTGACTGGCATTTTCTCCAGCCCTCGAATGGTTTGGGTTTGTCCCCAGGACATTTCACCATTGGCCAGGGGCCGGCATGATCCTTAGATCCAGGGGCACCATACAGAGGGTAGCAGGGCTTTAAGGATGGGGCAACAGGTCCGTGTGAGAAGTGTGACCCGTTGGCTACTGGGCAGGGTGGCCAGCAGGTACAGAGATGGCTCGGTTTTGCTGGTCCTCGGCCAGGCAGCATCTCCTTGACCTTCCATGAACAGGAACCTCCTCAGTCCTCATTTCTGCCCTGCTGTGTCCTACCCCCCTATGTTCGGGGCATCTCAAGGTTGTGCCATCCCGGCACGGCCCCCCTCTCTTCCCCTCACCTGGCACGCTGCCCCCTGCCCCACTTTCAAGGGCAGATATCCCCCCGCCCCACCCCCCAATGGTTCCTGGTCTCCGGGTGGGTACCTGGGTGCCTCTGCTGGTACGTGGGGTCCTTGGCTGATGGGAAGGTGATGAACATCATGGGCACGTTCTCACTGACCTCCTCCCTGCTGAGGGCAGCGTAGCGGGTCATCCTGAAAGGACCAGAAAGGGCACAAATGGCACAGCAGGATGCCAGACCTCCTGGGGAGGAGGGGAAGTGGGGGGCTGCACCCCAGCCCTCTGCACCCATGAACTGCCCTCGCCACCTACCCCCACCCCCTCCTGTGCATGGAGTAACAGTGCTGCCCAGTGGGCGAACGTACAGCACCAAGCTCCACGGGCCCCTGATCTCAGCTGCGTTCTGTGTTCTGCCAGGGGGCAATTCCCATCACCTCCCCCTTACAAGTGAACTCAGCCGCCAACCGCTCCCCTGGGCCCTGTCCTCCAGGTCTGACCTCGACCCCTGGCATGCGAGCAGCTCTGGGTCACAGCACATGGTAGGGTGAGAGGCTGAGGTCACAGGCGCCGGCTGAGCCGGGACACATCTAGCTCTCGCCCTGTCCCGCCACCACCTCCATCTAGTACGGCCGACAAATCCGCTCAGGCAGAGGGCTGGTCTGCACGACGGAGTTAGCCCCTGCCCCTTGCCCTGGGCGGTGTAATTAATCCACTCCGACCCCCATGCCTAGGTCACCCCTCCCGCCCCTCGGAGCCACCGCCTCTCCTGCAACAGAAGAACCCTTCCATCGCTGCAGGGCGTGTCGACACTACAGCGCCACAGCTCGGCCGCTGTCGCGTTTCCAGCGTGGCTGTCCCCTAGCGGACGTCTCTACCGCAATCACCCCCCACCACGACCGTGTGGACAGACCCTTCGAGCCAGAAGGGAAGCAAAGCGCTTGAAAAGCCAGCATGGTCTAGTGGGTAGGCTCTGCCACTGACCTCCTGGGTGACCTTGGGCTAGTTGCTTCCCCGCCCCATGCCTCAGTTTCCCCTCCCTCTCTTTGTCTCTCAACTATTTATATCATAAACTCATCGGAGCCAGGACAGTCTCCTCTTACTTGTTTGTACAGCGCCTAGCACAATGGGCCATTCAGCTGCTATTCTAACATCAACAATAACCACTGGAACATAGAGAGGACAAGGCCTAGTAACTTTCTATGGCTCCGTCCATCTGCCACACTTTAAAGTACAGACCCTGTCTATCGAATTCAGTTATTAACAGTGCTCCGGCCAGTGTCTTCGGATGAACGTGGGCATTTTTCAGTTGCATCATGTTTTCCATGACTACTTCGGTTTCCCCTTCACCTCCCCAAGGGTGCGGCAGGTAAGGGACGTGCAGGGATCCCATCACTCGCCCTTGAAATGCAGCCACCTCTGGGGCGGGACATAGCAGCTGTTTGCCAGCTCAGCAGCACCGGGCAGGAGAGGAGGAAAAATCCCACCTGGGAGTCTAGGAGGGCGGCTTGAGGGTGGGGAGAATGGAATCAGCCGAGAGTTGTTTCCAATGTAAGCTCCTCTGTTATTCTGTGCCCAGCACTAGGGCCGAGCTCCCGGCTGGGGTCCCTCAGCGCTACCATAACGCAAATTAAAGGCTAGACTGGGGCCGGGTCGCAGGGTCTACCATGACCTGATCCCTTTTGGCCTTAAGATGCTCTACGGTGAAGAGCACCACAGGATCTGTACTGACCGAGGCCCGGGGCCAGGACCCGGGTGTCAAAGATGGGACAGATGGAGAAGCACACCTAGTCCGAGGGACCTTTGGCCTGTCACTTACATCTCGTCCAGATCGTTGTGCAGGTAGATCCAGTAGTTGGTGGATTTGATGCCCAGCTCCTCGGCGGTCCCCTGGAGGCCCACGAAGACCAGGAAGGAGCCCATGCCATGCTGTACCATGCCGAGCACAGACTGGATCCCTGTAAGAGAGAGTGAGGGGTCGTTAGCCATTGTACCCCAGGCTAACACAGTCTGGTTCTGCCGCACCTGCTAGTGTCTGGGGCACAGAGGGTTCTGAGCCAGCTCCTGCCCCTGTAGTCTTGCTCCCAGTCTTTCGCTTTGGGGTCTGGAGGCCCAGGCTTCAGTTCCACGGGGCCGCCCTAGGACATCCCAGATGCGCCAGGAGCGCAGGACAGCCCGACGCTGGCAGCCGCGCCCATCCGTTCTCTCTGCCACCCCACGGACCGCTCATTTGCAGGGGCCAGTCGTCTGCAAGACTGGGCCCTTGCCTGGGCTCCTGGAGAGGGGTGGGGCAGACCCCACCTCTGCTGAGGTCCCAGCGGGCTGCTCCCCTTTACCTGCTTTGCTCCTGATCTCGGGGGGCAGCAGCGTCCCAAAGGTGTTGAATATCCCAGCGTCCGAGATCACTACGGGGGCATAAACCTTCTCCTCCTGGCCCCGCTTCTGCACCGTCACTCCTGCCGGGAGACAAGGACACCAGACCCTAGGAGACGCACTTCCGCCGTCTGGGGAGGGGGTAACCCAGGTGCCCCTGGGGACTCACCCACAGCCGCGCCGCCCTCGGACATCAGGATCCTCCCCACGCGGGCTCTCACCAGCACAGCACCTCCAGCCCGCTGGATCACCGGGATGGCGTGGAAGGCGATCTCGCTGGCACCCCCACGTGGATACCAGGCGCCGCGCTTGTAGTGGTGCACCATGAGGGCGTTGATGAGGAAGCTGGAGTCCCGGGGGGGAACGCCTGGCGGGGAGGGAAAGTGTCACAAAAAGTAACCACTCCCTCCGCGGATTTCACTCCAACCCCAGAGGCCACGTCCTTGCCCTGGAATGACCCAGACATCGGCAAGGCCTGAACCGGGGGTTGCCCTGGATTTGAAGGGGGTAGATACCCCAGAATGTGCTCCAGCTAATTGCAACCATATTAGTGAAGAGTTCATTTGGAGACAGGCTTTTAGAAGCAAAGTCATAACTGCTGGCAGTTTTGCTAATCAGAATGGGAGGAGGGGAGGAAAAGTAAGTAACTGAGAATGTGGAGATATGTGGATGGACGGCCTTGACTCTAGACGGCGCTGATAGTACAAGTTTATTGAAAGTTAGAAAAGTGACGATTTAGTAGCGGGTCATTCTCTATGTGTTTTGTAGAAGTTAGTTATAAAAAGTTTAGATGAGCCGAGTGTACTTTGGGAGCCATCCCGGGAAGCTATCCTGGGAGAGACATTTTCCTGACATCTTTACTCCCTGGCAGGGAGGCGTTTGACCAGCGCTGATCTGTCGTGGATGACTCAATACTGGCTCTGAATATTGGTAAATAGCTGGGATGTTCTAAACCAGGGGTAGGCAACCTATGGCACAAGTGCTGAAGGCGGCACGTGAGCTGATTTTCAGTGGCACTCTCACTGCCCGGGTCCTGGCCACCGGTCCAGGGGGGCTCTGCATTTTAATTTAATTTTAAATGAAGCTTCTTAAACATTTGAAAACCTTATTTACTTTACATACAACAATAGTTTAGTTGTATATTATAGACTTATAGAAAGAGACCTTCTAAAAACGTTAAAATGTATGACTGGCCCGCGAAATTTTAAATTAGAGTGAATAAATGAAGACTCGGCACACCACTTCCGAAAGGTTGCCGACTCCTGTTCTAAACCTATTGTTTATGTCTGTGTGCGCTTAAATCTAATAAAGTGCGGTGTTAGACAAGAGCACATTTAATCCTTGATCAGACAGAATTGCTGAGTTCCTGTTGGTTTGTTCCTGGAGTGAAATAGTTAAGTTGCCCCTGTTGGGGGTTCTGACAACCCCGGGTAACACTGGTACCCTCAACACACGCGCCTACCCACTGAGCTAAGGGAGTAACTCCACCAGCTGTAAGGCAGTAGCAGGCTGTTATATTACACCATTGAGTATTATATATAGCGACACGTTCATTAATCATAACATCACACAACAAATGAATAATAAACTAAACAAACTATAAAGTAAAATCATAAATAATGCTTATAATAAATGAATAATAAACGAAAATCATTGGCTACATACTCCAGGACAACGGCTCCCCCGTCCCCCTACCCCGCTCAGTCAGTGTATTACACAACCCCACTGACTTCCATGGAGCGGCACCAGTACGGTCAAGACGTCCCCAGGAGTGTAAAACATCCCCAGGGCCTGGAGAGCTCCTCTGCCATCCAGCGACCCCTGGCGTGGCTCAGCAGTCAGTGGGCACCGCGGTTCCAAGCCCGCTGACCTGGGGCACCCTGCCTCGTGGGGGGGGACCCCTGGGGGCAGGCGGCTGGGGCCCACCTCACCGTAGAAGAAGTAGCTGAGGACCACCTGCAGGTCCTTGTTGGCAGTCAGCCGCTCCACGACCTGGCTGTGGCTGGTGTCCGCCATCTTGAAGACGGGGGAGACCCAGTGAACGAGGCCCGTGCGGATCAGCAGCGTGGCCAGACAGAGGGGGATCATCTTGAGCATGGCGATGAGGGGCACCCGTGTCGCCGCCACCTGTGGGAAAGGCGAGAGCAACCCACAGTAACGGGCCTGGCAGAGCCTTCTGCCTCCCCCAGAAAGGGAGGGAGAGGGCCCCAGCCATCCCAGATCCTGAGCGGGAGACTCTCGAGCACAATGGCACCTGTGCATCATGAGGCCGAATGGCCCAGTGGTCAGAGCATCAGACTGGGCCTCAGGACTCCAGGGCTCTGTTCCCTGCTCTGAGTGACCCTGGGCAAGTCACCTCCCGCTCTGTGTCTCTGTTTTCCCCACCCAGGCAAGGCCAGGTTCTGTCGCTGGGCGCACGTACAGCACCAAGCACCATGGCGCCCCGATCTCAGCTGGGGCTGCTGCAGCCAGGGGGCCGTTCCGCGACCTCGGCTCTCACCTTGGACAGCCTCATGAACTCCCGGATGGCCGCCTTCTCCGCCGGGAACTGCTTCTCCAGCTCCTCCGCAAAGGTCCTTTTCCCCGAGCGCAAGTGGTAGTCCCGGTCCCCTACCGTCACGCAGTCATAGGGGTCCTCCAGCCGCACCCACTCCAGCTGCCCGTCCGTGAGCTGGTCCAAAGCCACCCGCAGCATGCCCATCGGGTGCATCTGACCCACGTAGTGGATGCCTGCCGGGCCAGGAGGGCAAGAGAAAGGGTTAGCCCCGGTGATATGGAGGGGGGCGGGGCTCGGAAGGCGAGATCTTTGGGGGTGGGGCTTGGAGAAAAGCGGGAGATCCGGGCCAGGCTGGGCAGAGCCATAACCCACTGGGGCTAGCCAGAGGAAGCATGCCCCGGTGCCACGTACTGCACACACGCCACCCCCGTGGCTGGCAGCCGAGCCCACCTACCCCGGTGCCGGTAGCCACCGGGGCAGCCTCCCATCCAATTACCGGTCAGACCCCACGCTGCTTAGCTTATGAGATCTGACGTGAATCTGGCGGCCCACAGGGGTTAGAGCGGCAGGACCAAAGCGGCAGCTGCTAGGGAATTAAGTAAACCAATTAGCCGTCATTCTGCTCTTGGAGTCACCTTCAGAGAGGTGGAGCTGGGGGGTTTGGTTTGGTTTTGACCTCAGCTAACCTTGTTGTTAGGCCCCGTGTCCCCCACGGCACACTGCAGAGAGGGTGTGCCAGCACCGGGGTGGGGGGGATCTTCGCACAACCATCCCCTAGAGAAATCAGACTACCTTCCGACCTGGTACCGATATTAACTAACTGCCCGCTGCGGGGGCAGGTCATTATCATGACCTCCCATTTTACTAATGGGGAAACTGAGGCACAGAGCAGGGACGGGACTTGTCCCCCGCCCCCAGGTCATGCAGTGAGACCTCTCCCGCTTTCAGATCCCGCCTTCAAACTCTCCTTTGCTGCGATGCCCACAAAACCCATGACAGAGGTGAGGCAGGCGGTGCCCACTGTGCCAGCCAGTATGGCTCATCAATCCCTTCTGCTCCCCCGTCTGCTCGCCCCTGCCCAATTGGGGGGGGTCCCTGGAAAAAAAGGCACCTCCACGCCCCCGACCTGCTCCGCCTGCCCAGCACTCCTGCTGGGGAGCGGGGGAAGCCCCCGCACCCTGACCCCATTTCCCCAGTATGTGTGCTGGGCGGGGGAGGGACTGCCCTCCGCCCAGGCAAGGAGCTGGGGGGGGTCCCACAGGCCGGGCCTTGCCCCAAGGAATCCAGCGTCTCCTTTGACGTCATCAAGCAGGCTCCTCCCACCGCTTACCCACGTCAAACTCAAAGCCTTTCTCCTGGAAGGTGTGGCAGCAGCCCCCCGCCTGGTCGTGCTGCTCCAGCACCAGGACCCGCTTGCCGGCCTTTGCCAAGGCAGCCGCCGCGGCCAGGCCTCCGATCCCGCTGCCGATCACGATGGCGTCCAGGTCGGGCGGCACCTTCTCCAGGGCGAAACCTGGCAAGGGATGGCAAAGGGTGAACAACGCCAGAGCCCGCAGGATCCCGGGGGCGTGGGAGGGGAGACCCGTGCCACGGCCCTACTCTGGGAGGACATGGGGTCGCTGCCACCCAGCCCCAAACCATCTGTCTCATTCTCCTGGCCCCGCTGCGGCTTCTCACCCCAGGCACCCAGGACGATGGGACCCCCCAGCGGTTCTGGTGCCTCTTGCGGGGGGCTGTGATGAATCCAAAGGGGGTTTCTTCACCGAGGCTGCAGGACACAGGCCGAACCTGCGGGTCCCTCTGCTCACCAGAACGCCTGGCAGGGTCTCCCTGGCGGAGACGGCTGGCTACAGCCCAGCGGCACAGCCCCGAGGGCCGGATTCCCTCTCCCCAGCGCCAGGGGGGGGAATCTGAGCCGTAGGGCCACAGGACCACCCTGCCCTGGTGTGAATGGCTGCAGGAGCCCGGGGGGGGGGGGCAGGTATGTTCATCTAGGGCCGAGCAACTCAACCTTGCACTGGAGGGGGGCAGGTACCCACGTAAATTTCGCTACGTCTCTCTCGCTGGGGTTCCTCCCTTGGGGCTGGCTGGGGCTACGGTGAAAGGATTGCCCTAGTGGGAAGGGGGGCGCTGACCCCAGGATTAATACTTGATCTCCCCGAAAGGGGGTCGGGGCTTCGGCAGGGACGGCCCTCCGACGGGTGTCACAAACGAGATTTGGGGACCACGTCAGAGCAGCTACCCCAACAAAGGGCAGCCTCCACGACCCCAGTGATTATAAAATACCACATAGAGGCTCCTTGGCTGCCTCAGTTTACCAGGGCTGACCAGACAACCCTGGCAGCTTTCCGAGAGGGGCTGGACTCCACGCGCTGAGTAGACAGCTTCCCAGAGAGCTGGGGTCTTGCTGGGCCAGCTGGGGGGAGTTGCCCCGAACGAAGTAGGTGCGTGGCCAGCAGAACCAAAGGGCGGAGTGGAAAACGTTTTGCAGCGACTGGAGGTGTGTGGGTCCCCGAGCGCCGCCCAGGGCATGAGGCAGTGCTACTCTCGGCCCCAGCAATCCAGGGAGAGGCTCGGGGAGTCTGCCAGCAGCCTCCGGCTCATCCTACAGTCCCGCTACAAGCCCCACACCCACAGCTGGACTTCAGGGCCCGACGACTGGGTCACAAAAGCCCAAAGCAACCCAGGGCTGGGCGGCCACCTGCTACCGACGACCTCTGACACTTGCGGCCTGGCCCGGGACGGATCAAGACTCCCAGGTAAGACCCACGACCCCGCCCCTCCAGACACAGGAGCAGTCGGGCGACAAGCAGCCCAGCTGCCGAGACCCGGTCACTCCGCCCCCCCTCCCAGGACCTGGCCCGAGGGGCCACGGGCCGACACGTCCAGCCGCAGGGCTGAGCGGATGGAGACGCACGTGCAGATGCTGCCCGGGATAGGGCTGGTCGTGAGGGCTGGTGCTGCCGCGTATGCAGCACGCAGCTGCCTAGGGCACCATGAAATGTGGGGCAATTTGGTGCGTATGCTGCGTATGCTGCGTATGCCTAAGGCTGGCCCTGGCCCTGGGGGTTATTTGCTCCCGCAGGAGAGGCAGCAGCCTCGAGAGAGAGGGCGAGACAGCCAGAAAGCCCAGGGGAGGGTGAATCCCCACCGACCCAAAGAGAGAGGATTTGATTCGCATTGCCACCAAGGCCCCCCTTGCATTGCCAGAGCGTGGCCTCTCGCTCTCTGTGTCTGGGTCCGATTCTAACCCAGGACGAGGCCCAGAGCCAGCCCGACGCGTGAGCTGGAGGGAACACCCAACTCCAGCACAGGAGCGGAGGGAGATGGGAAAAGCCCAGCCCCGGCGGACCGGAATAGACGCGGATTAAACCGAAAAACACAGGCCGAGAAGGGCTCGGTCCATCTGCCACGGCCGACGAGGGGGATTATCATGCTGCTGGATAACAAGGAAATAGGTGGCCGGGCTGAGTCAAGGCCACAGCGCCAGGCCGCAGAGAGGGAGCGGAGGAAGGAGCAGATGGAAACAAAGGTTCAAAATGAAACGGGGATCGGGGCAGGGAGGAGGGGAGCGAGCACGGGGCGCCCGCAGGACTGTCCGGATGGGCTGTTCGCCCAGACACCGCGAGGCATGAGGGGACAGTCTGTCGGCCCTCAAATTAGTCAGTGCCTTGGAGAAGTGATGCGGCCCGGCTGAGGCCAGGGCATGCCCCGTCTCTCACCTTGGCTGCCTTGCGCCAGGCTTAGGGGACATTGGAGGACGTCCCCGTGCCAATCTGGTGTCCTGGGCCAGCTCCTGCTTCCATGGCTGGGCAGGTTTCAAACGAAGCGTCTGGCTCTGGGGAACGGGTCTTTCGGGTGGGTTACCTGAGTAATACTGACTCACACAACTAGCACCTTTCAGCCCCGGGGGACTCGCCGAATTTTACCTGTGGGAGCGGTGAATCCATTCGAACAAACACACGCTCTGGGGGAAACTGAGGCACGGCGAGGGGGAGTGACTTGCCCGAGGTCACAGAGCGGTGCAGCAGGGAATGGAACCCAGGAGTCCTGATTCCTAGTCCCCTGATTTGTGAGCTCTTTGGAGCAGGGACCACCTTTTGGGCCTGGGTTCTTTCTTTGGTGCCCACCCAGGCCGTGCCGGTCCCGCACACGACAAGGGCGAGTGGGTGGAGATGGTGCTGCTCCACGTACGGGGGGACAGTCCCTCCGTCCTGGGCTGAGACTGCGCCCCCCCAGACGCCAGCTCTGGGCAATGATGCAGCACCCCAGAGAGCAGGGGTGCGAGAAACAATCCGCCCCCGTGCGATCGGGTCAGACCCGCGCAGACGCGAGGTGTTTCAGAAGCAGGTTCCTATTGTCTAGATTTACTCACAACTTTGAATATTTGTTTCCTGTTATTAGCGACACACATTTTATACGAAGAGAAATGGGCGCGGCCCCTTTAAGACAAGACAGGGTGGGGGCACGGTGAGCGAGCTCTTGCGGGTGTCTGAAGCAGGCAGAGGGGGGACTGCTGCCAGAAAAGGCTAGGCTAGGGGTGGGGCTCAGCCTGCAAGAACCTCCTAAGGACAAAAAGTTTCGCTTCCCAACGCGAACAAGGTTCTCCTTTGCAAAACTGGGTCTTGTGATTAAAGGGGTGACAAATGAGGAGATTTGTTCTGGGCCCCAGGCTGCAAAACGGAGCTTGCAAATTCTCCCAGGGTCTCCTGACTGGGACAGAGTGGCTGTGCGTGGCACGGGCCGATCCAACAAATCTGAGGGGCACGGGCCAGGGAGGTTTCATTTAGAAAGGGAACGTGTTCGGTGAGTGGGAAGGAAGGTACTGTCCCTGATGCTCCATCTCAATGATCAAAGTCAGGATCTGATTCAGAAAGGGAAGGGGGCAAACCTGACCCAGAAAAGGCTAACCAGGAAAAAAAAAAACCCACGCAAGAACGGAAAGAAACTTTCTTAGCTTGTCAGAAGTAGGGTGACCAGATGTCCCGATTTTATAGGGACAGTCCCGGTTTTGGGGTCTTTTTCTTGTATAGTCTCCTATTACCCCCCACCCCGTCCTGATTTTTCACACTTGCTGTCTGGTCACCCTAGTCGGAAGATG
This sequence comes from Emys orbicularis, assembly GCF_028017835.1. NCBI lineage: Eukaryota > Metazoa > Chordata > Testudines > Emydidae > Emys > Emys orbicularis. The sequence continues at coordinate 7,592,860 of NC_088707.1, forward strand.
GAGCAGGCAATGCGGCGGCGACAGAAGACAAGAGAGTGACTTGGAGCAGATGAAAACGGAACCGTTGAACACGAGGGGAATAAGGGGACACAGCCTCGGATCCAGCAGAACCCGCCATCCGTGTTTAGGAACGATTTCAGAACAACTCACCAGACTGGTGATTCCGTGCAACAGGCCAGTTCAGTTCCAGATGTCTGGCAACCAAACTGATCATGGATAAAGAGGGGTTATCCCGGGCCAGCAATTCTAGAAGGTGGGCTCCGTGCACTCAGCCCAGGACTAAACCTCCAAAGTTTTACGGAGAGTCAGAGCGATCTCCCATTGCCCAAAAGGCCGTGTCTACACTGCGAATGCTTTGTTGGTATAACTTTAGACCCAGCATATGCCACCAGAAGGAGTTTTTTCTGCCAGCATAGCCACACCACTTCCCCGAACGACACATTAGCTATGCCCACAGACGCAGGGGTGGCTCTACGCTTTTTGCCGCCCCAAGCACGGCAGTCAGGCGGCCTTCCGCGGCATGTCTGTGGGCGGTCCACGGTCACGCGGATTCAGCGGCGTTTCTGCGGGTGATCTGCTGGTGCCGCGGCTTCAGCGTACCCGCTGCCCGAATTGCCGCCGAAACCGCGGGACCAGCGGACCTCCCGCAGGCACGCCGCCGAAGGCCGCCTGACTGCCGCCCTCACAGCGACCGGCAGGCCGCCCCCCACAGCTTGCCGCCCCAGGCACGCGCTTGCTGGAGCCGCCCCTGCACAGAAGCACTCTTCCGCTGCGTCTACACTGGGGTTTTGCTGGCACAGCATGCGGTTTTATCACACCCCTGACCAACACAGCTACCAACCAACCAGTGTAGTGTAGACGTGGCCTAAGGCAGATCCTAGGGACACATTACCTACAAAAGTGCCACCAATCTCTATCAAACATTAACAAAGGCAGTTCGAGAACTCAGCGAGGGCCACCACTGGATTTCCCGGAGAGTGCAATGGATCTTGATCCCCCCCAAAATGGCCTTTGCATCCGAGAAAGCGGAGTCTGCGCTAAAATACCCATCTGGAGTGGTTCAAAGGCAGTCGATTTGGACCAGAAGATCAGAGCGGACCGAAAACGGTACTGATGGGATTTAAACGGAGCTGACTTTGGTTGGAAAAAGCCTGTCGCTTGGAAGCGAAGCACCGGCAAAAATTAGGGCATCTAAGCAACTGAGGCTACTACAAATGCCTGTTGTGGAGGAAGGAGAAACTAGCAATCTCCCCCCGTTAAAGAGCATAATTGGATACCCCTACATTCACTAGCTTCTCAGGTGGAGCGGGACACTAAAGCAACCAGACAGCTAGAAACTGCCGTGGCAGCTCTCACCCAGAGCGTAAATTCAGGGAATCCCTAAACTAATCCCGCAATAGCCACCAGAAAGGACAAATGCAGCGGAATGATCGGTCAAAACTGCCCATGGGAAACCTCAGCGGACAGATGTGATCGCTGCTACCCCAGGCACGGGGCTGGCAGGTGCCGTCGGGAAACAGGAGAGGGTCACAACCGGGAGGGGCAGGGAGTGAGCAACCCCCCGGGGAAGTCCGAGGATACGTGCGCCTACTGCCAGCCAGAAGGCGACGGGGGACAGGCGCCCGTGGGACGGTGTCAGAGCCGCCCAGGTGCCACTTAGAGCTCACGCCCTCCCCGCCCTTGGCACTCTCCCTGGCTCACACGCTACACTTACCCTGCTTCAGGACCTTGTCCCTGACCTTCTGATCCGTGACCAGCGGCCTGGGGGGCTGCAGGGGGCCCCCGGCAAAGGGGTTCCCCGGCCGGCCGAAGAGCCGGGCGCCCAGCAGCCCCAAGGCCAGCAGGCAGAGGCCGAGGACAAGCGCAGGCCACATTGCTGCGGGCTGCAGAGCTCAGCACAAATCCCAGCAAAGGAGGCCGACTGGAGTCTATGTGCGCTGGGAGGGGAGGCTGGGAGCAGCAGGTGGGCGGAGAGCCGTCTTGGCCTCAGTCCCAGCGGATAAGCCAAGGGCTGTTAACCCTTTGCTCAGCGCTGCCTGGGGATGTCCGGCCGGGCAAACTCAGCGGAGTCACTGCGGATCCGGCCTGCCCAGCCAGTGCCTCCGCTGCTCTCGGATAAACTGATGCAGTGCTCCAGACCAACTTACCCTGAAGACAGGCTGATCCCCCCACACACCCCTTTGCTCCTTCAGATACAGTGACACACACACACACACACGGCACCGCTGCAGACACTGGCTGTAAGGCGAGCGTGGAGCAGAACAAACCGCGTTCAGCACAGCTGCTCCTTGGCCGAGTTGGGTTTCACCAGGGTTCCCCACATCAGCCCGGGGACTGGTTTGCACCTGTCCACAGGTGCCACTGGCTCTTGGCACCTGCTCAGCTCCATGCGGCTGACACGCGTCAGCATCAGGCATGAGACCAATGCCCTAGTGTAGCCAAGGCCACATTCACACACACCTGGCTCCCCACCTACTGATTCGCACACACAGCAAGCCCATGCGCACGACTCACTCACACACACACACACACACACACACACCCCTCACCTCCATTCATTCAATTCCACCCAGCGGCAAACACACACTCTTCCACACATACGCACGCTCATCAGGTACTCACTAGCAAATGGCTCCGCACAATAACAACCTGCCCCTCTCCGGCGCCTTCCCACTGTAGATTTCCAGGCCTTTTACAGACACGAATATTCATTCAAACCCTTTCCAGTCTCACCTCCCCAGGAGATCAGCCCGTATTATTAACACCAATGGGGAAACTGAGGCACATAATGCCCAAGTCTCCTCTCACACCAATTTTACAACAGTGGCACTCACTTGGCTTCCTTGGAGGATGCCCCTGAAATGCCTGTGCCAAGGAGGACAAGATGAAAACAACACAGCCATCATGCATGAGGGGTTTGGTTTTTTTTAAATTTAATAAAAGTAACTGAAAAGTAACAAAAGGAGTCGTTCACTGGCAGGTACATTGGATCAGCTCACACGACCGTAAAAGAAATGTACAGCATCAGGGCTCCGAGCGTCTAGCAACACAGCTCAGAAAGTAACTAGGAATAGAAAAGAGTCAGTACAAAAAAGTCACTGTCGTTCAATCAATCAGACGAGAAGGGACAGACAGACAGGGGAGGCCGTGGGGACGTAACATTTTAAATTAGGGGCCAGCTCCTCCCCTGGTGTAAAAACGCCATTGCTGGCCAAGCCCATCACAGCCCACGGCTACAGGGAATGAGTGGCGCCCAGCCTGTCCACGAGGCACAGCTGGCAGAAAGCTCCACGGGGCCATGCCCACCCCGGAGAGAAACATGTTCTCACAGGGGCATCTACACCCAAGCCGGGGCCCTCAGCCTGCCTGGGCATCGAGGGGGTGGGGGGCACCTGTGTAACTTCCCCTCCTGCCCTTACCCCGTAGCCCTAAAAATGGTCCTTTTGGGGGAGCAATCAGGCCTGATGTCATATGCCTCATGGACTGGTCGCCCCCCTCTCATACCAAACCAGCCATCCTGGCATGGCACCCCCATCAGAAGGGGCATTTCAGACCAATGACCCCTCCCTCTGCCAGGACCCAATGCTGCCAGAGGCTAAGGCCCTCTCGCCAGCCCCCCTTGACCCCATGGAGAGGCAAGCGCCTCCCACCCGCAGCTCCCAGGATCGGGCCCTTTGACCTGCTGGGTGGGAGCGTTTGTGGGTCCTGCTGCAAAAGGAGGCTGCCTGGCGAAGTGGGGGGGTCTCTTGCCCCTGCAGCACAGCCTGGCCAAGCGCTGGTCCAGAATCGTCACATGCCCCTTGGGTCAGGGTCACAGAGGGGACCAGGCCGCAGAGAGGGCTGGCAGGACCCCCGCAGGTTCAGAGAGTCCACCATAAAGCACGGCAGCTCCAACGCTGTAAACACAGCACGAACCATCCAAATTGGCCGGCTTCTAACACGCACGCACACAGCAACGCCGACCGGACACGGACATCACACCGCTCAGCTCTCTAACAAACACGAGTCTAAGAAACGGACAGTTCCAGGGAGGGGAAGGGGAACTATCACCACTCCCCAAAAACAAAGAGAAGGGGGGAAAAAAACTTTCCACCTTGCTGTTGCTCAGTAGTTACATCGCATCATTATGAACACGTGTGTTTCAAGGAGGCTAATGGAGACGCTCAGAGCCGGGAGCGGACTAGGAGAGACCAGTGGAAATCAGAGATCGAACACGTCCATTTCTCTTGGGGGGGGGGGGGCAGTGCAGGATCATTCGCTATAGTGTATTTTAGTGACACATCCAGAAGGCAATAGGTACATCATCTTTAAATCCAGTTACTCCCACCCTTCAGTAGGAAACAGAGCTTGGGATAGAAAAGGGGTTAAGGTAAAAACTGTTAGCCGCCGTCCCTGGCTAAGCCCCGCAGAGCAAATGTAAAATTAACACGTGAGTGAGTTGTCATCAGAAGTGACATTCACACGCATTAGTGCCCATTTGCATGCACACGTACTCACGCATGCACACACACGGAGGGGGAGGAGAGGGCCTCAGTGTCACCAACCTCAACTGTTCAAAAATCATCAGTCCAGCCCCACCCTCCAAAAATCAGGAGATTGTTTTTAAAATCTCACGACTTACGACTTTAAAGCCAATCATTTTTAGTTGCCAAAAGGTGTCGGAACCTTTCAGGGTGGTGTTTCCCCACAAACATGAGGGATAGACACTTACTTGAAAAAAAGCTAAGAGTCTCATAGACTCACCTGACTCCGGGAGCTGGGGATTTGACTAATAAACAAACCGTGTGATAAAATGGCGAGAATTGGCAATTGTTTGACAGACACACACACACATACACAAACACACCCCCGTGGGTACAGACACAGAGACACAAACTCACAGGGACAGACACACACACACACCTGCATACAGACACAGAGAAACAAACTTACCCCCCACAGCCCCATTCTCTCATATAACCCCACAGTCACCTACAGATGCAAACCAGTCCCTGGGGCAAAAAGTCCCGCTGATTCACGCCAAACAAACCAGAACTTTCTGGGCCCAGGCCCGGGGGCCAAATCAACCAACTTGCCCAGCATGCCAGGTTTCTGCTGGGTGCTGAGTCCTTTGGATAATCTAACTGCCAGGCTGTAAAGCCTTCAAGCAAAACATTAAAAACCAACCACAAATAACCCCACCAAAACGCTCCGATTTCAGAGCCTGGCATTTTCTCTTCTTTTTTAAACAAGGGACATAAACCCTCTCCTCCGTGTTATTGCTACTGTCTTCCAACGGAAATACACCCTGTGGACCGGGTTCTTGGCAGGAGACCTGGGGGTCACTCCCCCAATGGAGGTGGGAACAGAAAGGGGGGTACAGCTCGGGGGGCGCATTTTAATAGCAAGGAAGGGCCGGGGGAGGGACAGTTTGGAGAGCGCCCTCCCAAAGGGGGTCTGCATTGGAATTGGGGGGGTATCACCCCTTCCCAATGGGTGTCTCGCCCTGGCTCCCTCTGCCCCCCCACACCATGACGGCCAGCCGGGGAGACCCTAGCAACAGCTGCTTTTAAAGGGGAACTCCGGCCATTTGAGAAACAAGAACTTAAGGCCCAAATTTTTACAAAGGGGCCCCAAATTTGGGGTGCCTGACTTGCGATAAATACAGTAAGTCTGGGGGGTCTCTGGCACCAGAGTAAGGGGGGCCACGGACAGATCGGGGGGAGGGAAGGTCAGAACTAACACTGACAGCAGTGAATGCTCCACCCCCGTGGAAATCAGGTTCCAGGCATCCCAAGTCGGGCACCCAAAACTGGAAGCATCCCAGCTCCACGGGCGGCCATGGGGCCTGTGCGTGGACCCCCCTGGGTCTGGCTTGCCAGGGGCACACTGCAGCCAGGCCGGTTAGAAACAGGAGACGGAGTTTTGCCTTAAGATAAAAAAACTCAGCAAATAAAGCAACTGCAAACAGCCCCTTCTTCGTTTACCTGCCCGAGCCAAGGCCAGGGCTTGGCCTTTGCCCTGCTGCAGCTGAGGCCTGAGGTAGTTGCGGAGACACAGAAACCTGCACTCCAGAGCGGAGGGAAGGACTTGTGGGCAGGGGCCGTGTGGATGGGAGTCAGAAGACCCAGCCACCACTGAAGCCAAGAGGAGACAGCATGGCCCACTGGACCAGGTACCCAGAGATTCTACCCCCAGTCACCTTGGGCAAGTCACTTCCCCATCCCATTGTGCCTCAGTTTCCCCTCCTGCCACTTGTGTATTGAGAGTGGAAGCCCTTCAGGGCAGGAACTCTCTGTGCATATACAGCACCTTGCACAACAGCCCCTGATCTCACTTGAGGCCTCTAACGGCTTCAGAAATAATAACAATGTCGTGAGGTTCCCAGGGACTGCGGTGATGTACTGGCCAGCTGTTAGCTAGCGCTTTGCACCGGTCGATCTCAAAGCACTTGACCAAGGAGGGCAACAGCATCGCCATTATCGCAAGGGGCAACTGAGGCCCGGAGCTAAAATCGCCTGTGGCAGGTCAGGAAAAGGAGGGCAGGACCAGCTAGCTTTAATATTTGATGGGGTCAGTTAAGTCTGCGCGTGGATTCGGCTAAAGAAATATGCAAGACGAAAGTCATTACCAAGAAAATAAATAAAGAACCTCCCGCCCCTCGCCGGGTTACTAACAAACCCGTCTGGTGATCAGATCAGAAGGCACCTGTCCTTCCCGCCTCGGCTCTCACACCCACACAGGCAGACCAGGCTGTATACTGTCCACACACAACCGCTGCCCCCCTCCTATTTTTACGGATCTTTTTTCTAATGGTTTTTGAGCAACAAACCCGACCCTAAACCGCAGAGCCAGCTGGCCCCCCATTTTCAGGATTACCGCCTCCCCGCCCCCTGCATTTGGCTGAGTGTCTCCGGGGCAACATTTCAGAAAAATTCCAAGAGCAGGGCAAAGTTGCGTTAGTATATAGAACATTAGACGTGATCATTTCTATCCTGCAAAGCTGGGGCGGGGGGCAAAAAGTGGAGCCTACAGCCCTATGAAAAGTTGGGGTGGGCAAACCGAGGTCTAGGGGTGGCAATTACTCCCCTTACCCGATAGCTTGTGATGCCCCTGGCTGGCTCCACCTATCCAATCATTATGGTCTTTATTTAATGCCATTAGTATTTTGCTGTCACTTTATAAATCCTAAAACCTACAGCTGGGGTCTATGGTCCAGAGCCTCAAAAGTCTTTATGTTACTTAACTCTCTAGGTTCCACCACATCCCCAAAGTATCTGAGAGCCTCACCGACATTAACAGATGGATTCTCAGCCCGCTCGTGTGGGGGAGTATTAACTTTACCTCATTGGACAGGTGGGGAAACTGAGGCACTGAGCCATTAAGTGACTTGCTCAGGAGGCTGGAGCAGAGCCGGGAATCAAACCCAGATGTCCTGTGTCCTACATCAGTGATGTAACAACAAGACCCTCCTCAAGGGTTCCGCCTTTAACCATTTGGACCTTAAAGCTATTGATTTTCAGAGATGCCGCAATTCCCCTTCCGTAGCCCCACAATCACATACTCTAAGCTGGGGGGGAGGGGGGGAGACAGGGCAGCATTTCGGACCGTCGCTGGGACATTTGCAAACGTTCAGATTGGGAGGGGGGAATAATCCATCCGTCTCAGAGCCGGGAGACGGGGGCTTGGTCTGTAAAGTGAGCTGAATTGTCGGCAGTGAGACAGCTGTGCAGTTGGTTGATGCAGATCTCCCCAGAAGATTCCTTCTGTGCTTCTGCCACGGGGCTCTGGGTCACGAATCCATCACGGGTTTTCTGTGGGAGCAGGTGAGGCAGGGCACGGGGTGGCTTTGTCTCTTTCAGGTAGGGCATCGGAACCCTGCTGGCTTTTGTATTGTGCTCCGGTGGTCCTGGGATGTGCCTGATCTCCCGCGGCACCAGTCGTTTCCTCCGAAATTCTCCCCCCGGCCAGCCAGCCCCGAAATAACAAATCAGTCTTTGCTGGGGAGCAGCTGCGGATTCACGGTGGGGAATTAGTAAGTTAGTCTCTAAGGTTTATCCAAGAAGCCCTCTGAGCCCATCAGTGGACACACCTCCTGCCCCGAACCCCAGAGACGGGTTAAGGGAGAATCTGACGCTCTAGCCCAGGGAGGTGACGGGCTCCGAACCCCCCCACACCCTCGTCCCCATCCCGCTGCCCCTGTGGGGAACGATGAGGAAAGCTGGCCAGGAACGCCTCTGTTCCTGAGCCGGTTGGTCCCTGTCGAGATTTCCCCTGGCCTAGGCCAGTGGGGAGAGACGCCCCGAGCTGCCTCCAGGCTGCAAAGGGGGTCTTGCAGGGAGCTGCTGGAGGCGGTGGCAGGCACCTCTCAGCTCAGGCTGGACCGGGAAGGCGGATGCAGCCTGGGCATGGAGCGGGCAGCTGGGTGAGGAAGGGAGAAATGCGCAGGGATGGAGGGAGGTGCCAGCTGGCATCCCCAGATCTGTGCACCTCCGGCGGCATGCTTCACGCTGCCCTCCTCATGCCCACCTCCCTCTGCCGGCTGCCGGGATCTGGCCCCAGGCACAGCCCTGGGGCTGGCTTGAAGGGGGACCCGGTGCCCACTCTGGGCACTAAAGTGGCTGTGCTTGGTATCCTGGGCACTGCCCTGCCTTGGGCTGCTCTCTCAACCCTCCCCATGGCCACCCTAACCCTTCCTGGGAGGAAATGGGGGGTCACTGCCCCCCAGCCATGTGTCCAGGGCAGAGAAGGGTCCTCCACTGGGGGTGCCCCTCGGGAATGCCCGCAAGAAACTCTCTAACTCTGGCAAAGTTGGGTAAAACTCTGGGGGAGGGGGAAGGGGACGTTCAACAAGCACCCAGTTCCCTGCCTCGCCGCCCCCTACTCCCCTGAAGACAGGCCTGGGACGCAGGCAGGGGATCCGGTTCCTTGGCTTTGAGACGTCGTGGTTTGTGCAGGAGGGAGGGCGGAGGGGAGGCGGGTCGGCAGTGCCCTCCGCGTGGGGGCAGGGTGGGGAGGCCTTCCCTCCCAGCATGCCGTCCCCCGTCGTCCTAGTAAACCCAGCTGACGGGGACCCACTGGGGCTCTGCCCGCAGCCTCTCCAGGGCCTCCTGCAGCTGCTGGAATGTCCACTCCAGGTTGTCGTTGACCAGGCTGAGGTCGAAGTAGTGCCCGTAGCCACGCTGGATGCGGCAGCTCTCATCCACCGTCCGCTTCAGATCCGCCTCCTGCCCAGACACAAGCCCGGATGCCACTCGTTAGCCTTGCCCCAGAGCTCTGGGCACAGGGGAGGCTGGGTAATGAGCACACACCTCCAGGAAGCCCAGGGTCCCGAAAGAGCTTTGCAAAGGTAGGCAGAGGTGCAAACGAGGCAGAGCTCGCTTCACCCACCACTGGGATGCAGCCACCTTTGGTGAGGAGCGCAGCAAGCTGTCGCTACAGGGATCCCAGCACTAAGAGGCATCTACCTCTGGGGTGGAGCGTGGCAGCCTTTTATACAGAAATCCTAGAGCTGAGATGCAGCTACCTGTGGGGAGGGGCACGGCAGCCTTTTGAACGGCCACCCAGAAATGCTACTCAGCCCTTTGGGACAGGAGGTGAAGACGGATCCTGTAATCAACTGAAGACAGATGGGGGACTGAGGGAGGCAGAATATGATGAATTATAAGCCGGGAAAGGTTCTAGGGGCAGGGACAGCGCCAGGCACAATGGGGCCCATGTGCAGAAAGCATCCATGGGAAATGTAATGATTGGCAGCTGGAGCAGCACAGCACCCTCTAGCGCCATGCTGTGGCACTGCACGCAGCACGGGCTGGCGAATCCCAACCACGGCTCCCTGCCCTCCTTCCGTCTTCCCCCAGGGGCTGCCCACGCCAGCCCGCCCCTGCTTCGCCACAGTCTGGGTCAGTGCAGCCTGGCTGGTGGGAGCAGGTGGGGCCAGCCTGCCATTCCCTGGAGGCCAGCGGCAGGAGCTGCATGGGACACCCGCCGTCAGAGCGGGGGTAACAGCCCAGCTCTCCTGGGTGGCTCTGGGAACGGACCGCACCGTGCACTTGGCGAGGAGATCACCCTGCCGACCCCTCCGGATGGAGAGTCCGACCTGCGGCCACGTTCAGGGAGGCACTGGAGGGGGAAGCACTGAGCACCTGCCTCTAAAGGGGCCATGAAGGCCACCAGGAAGCACCAGCAGGGAGGAGCACGCCCTGATCCCAGTGCATGTCGCACATGTGCTTGTGGACAGAGCCATGTGCATACCTGGGCACGCCCCGTGGAACCCGAGCCTGCCCCAGCTCAGCCATCCTGGGTCATGTGGGCCAAGGACAGAGATGAAAGTAAGCCGGTCCGGTCCGATCCGGCGTACTGGCAATAACCGGTACACAGCCGTCCCGGCAGCAGCCTTTCAATCGCTGCCCAAGTCCCGGGGCTCCCAGCCACCGCCACATCTACCGCTACCATGGGGCTCTGGCAGTGATTTAAAGGGCCCGGGGCTCCCAGCCACCACTACCGCAGCCAGAGCCCCAGGCCCTTTAAATCTCGATTTAAAGGGCCTGGGGATTTAAAGGCCCCGCCTCTTCTGGTTGAGGCCCCACCCCTTCCGGTTGAGGCCCCGCCCCCTGCTCAGGACTCCAGCGTACCGGTAAGTCCTTTAAGTTACTTTCACCCCTGGCCAAGGACATGGCGTGGGCCAGGTGATCAGGGAAGGCCCTGTGACCCCAATGTCTCGTGACACCACGTGAGGGAAGGGGGGCTGGACCCCCTGCTCTCGTGGCACCGTGTGGGGCTGGCGTGGACTCACCGTGAGCTGCTTCGTGGCCACGCCGCTCTCCAGTGCCGCCTTGTTCATGGCTCGGAGCGTCTCATAGTCCGGGGCTTCGATGAAGACCACGTAGGGGACGAATTCGGCTGTTCTCAGCACCTTCACCGCCTGGATAACACAGAGCCAGGCTGTCAATGCGGACCTAGGACCAGGGGACAGGTGTGAAGGGGGACCATGCAGCCAGGGGGCTGGGAATGGGACCCAGAGCTTTTTCCCGCTGCTCAGAGCCAGCCCTGGCGGGTAGCGACCAATAACTGTTACCAGCTATGGCCATGAGGAGACAGTGTTTCCCGATGGTTAGGCACTGGGCTGGGAACCAGGAGATCTGGGTTCTACCCCTGGATCTGTCACTGACCTGCTCTGTGCCTCAGTTCCCCCTCCCACTGTTTGTCTTGTCAGTTGCATTATAGGGCAGGGACCCTTCCCCTGCGTGTGGGCACCACCCACTAGGTGTGTGCGCAGGCTCAGCAGAGAGGCCGGGTACTCAGTGGGCCCCGGACTGCGCTCCCCTCCCAGTCAGGGCTGGGACAGGTGGCTGGGGTGGGTACAGGGGAAGCTTGCCTCGCCTTTGCTCAAGCTGTGGCCATTCTCCAGAGCTTCAAGTCCGAGCCCTAACCTCCCCTCCAGTGTAACTAGGGGCTTCCCAGCGGGGCCTGTCCCCGTAGCGCGAACCTGCGGGTTCACATCCAGGATGCACATCTTGCCGGACTCCACCACCTCATGGATGGAGTCGATCTTGGTGCCGTAGAGGTTCCCCTCATACTCCCCGTGCTCCAGGTAGCGGCCAGCCTTGATGTCCGCTTCCATCTCCCCCCGCGACACAAAGCAGTAGACCTGGCCGTTCCTCTCCTGGTCCTTGGGCTTCCGCGAAGTGTCTGCCAAGGGGCACAGTAAGCGCGAGTTACAAGGGGACCGGACCGGAACCTCAGACCCAAACACCCCCCAACTCCGGGAACCCAGAGAGCCAGTGCCACGCTCTGGGACCCTCCCTGTAATGGGCAGAACCAGAAGCCCAGCTCCAGACACCCCCCAACTCTGGGATCAAGCCGGGGGATCGGCTTGAATCAAAATCATCATCCAAAACTTGGGAACCAGCCCCCAGCCCTCGCTGTGCGGCTGGCCCGTCTCCCTACATTGGGCTGAGCCAGAACCACAAGCCCAAACGCCCACAAACTTTGGGAAACGGCAGATCTAGCTGCCACCTGGCTGAACGGCGTGTCAGGGTTGGAAGCCACCAAGTCCTGCCTTGCGATCTCAGGGACAGCTCGCTGGATTTCAAAGCGCTTACGGGGAGATTGGAGCGGCCCGTCCCACTGCACCCCTCTTGGGGGTCTTTGTCGCCTGCAGCCCATCTGGCAGCAGCAGGAGCCTGAAATTCAAGCGGCAGACGCACCCCACGTTCCACAAGTGGAGGCTTCATGGCAATGGGGCCTGCCTGCGGCGGGGGAGGTATCATGCCCCCACCCCTCCAATGACACAACGGGCAAAGGGTTTGGAGATCGGGTCAGCAGCCTGCTGCGTATCTGGCTGCTTCTTGGATCCCCCTCGGGCCCGGCAAAGCTAGCCAGCCTCATTTGCAGTCTCAGCACGGCCTGCTTCCCTTGTTCAGGCCGGGACTGGCACCAGAGCCGGCCGACTCAGAGACTCCGTTCCATGGGCACATGGGGGCTGGGAGGACGGGGGGGGGGGGTAATTAACCAACCAGATCTCACTACGGTTCAGTGTTCGGGATCAGATTCGGTCTGACTCTGGTTTCATCCTTGTTTATCACACACACACCCTGGCTCAGTGACAGAGGGATAACTCAGTGGTTTGCGCATTGGCCTGCTAAACCCAGGGTTGTGAGTTCAATCCTTGAGGCGGCCATTTAGGGATCTAGGGCAAAAATCTGTCAGGGATGGTACTTGGTCCTGCTAGTGAAGGCAGGGGGCTGGACTCCATGACCTTTCAAGGTCCCTTCCAGCTCTATGAGATAGGTCTATCTCCATATTAAATAAAAACATCTCACCTCACAGAGCCCAGGGATGTAGATGGAAGGCAGATGAGGTGCAGGGTGGACTTTTCCCCACCATGGGGTGCTGCTCCATTACAAACAGGCCTACCTGAGCCCTCACCTCCCGGTCAATTACAGTCTCAGGCGATTCTCCATAGGGCCCCCCCATGCCCATCACACCCACGCGCAGCGGCAAGCCAATTCCGATGAGCCTGGAGGGCTGGAAAGACCTTGTTGTGCAGGACACGCTGCCCCGGCTCCTAGCCAGGCCCTGGGCCAGCGTCAGTCTGCCGGGCTGGCTCTCCAGACCCTGTGCTGAAGGACGGGGCAGGGGCTTTTCGTCCCCAGGGTCTGACAGCTGCCCTGCCCGGTGCTCCGGGCGCCTTCATTCCAAACCTCCGAGTGCGTCCCCCAAGGGCCGGCCGTGCGTGGGGCAGGGATGCCCACACCGGCCGGCCGCAGGGCACGCTAAGAGGACCCAGAGGCGCAAGTCACATGAGGCCAGGCCACGCGTCACACTCAGCACCAGCCCCCTCTGGAGCAGGGGTCAGATTAGGGAAAAGAGATCAGGGTGCGTGTCGGGGTTAGCACTGGCTCCAGGGGGCAGAGCACCCCTCCCCTGCTCCTAAAAGGGCTGGGCAGGGGTGGGGGAGGCAGTCTTTACTCACACGGGATGGTGGTCCCGTAGCGCGCCTGGTCCGACATGATGAGTTTGTTCTTGAGGCTGCGCCGCCCGACGCCCTGGGCCCCGATCAGCACCAGGGTTTTCCTGCGGAACGGGGGCATGCGGGCCACCTCCTCGTAGATTAGCAGCTCGTGCCGGTCAAACTCTGCGCAGGACGGGGAGGAGAAAACAGTCAGCGCCGGTCGGGGGACGGGGCAGCATGCGGTGGAAGGGGGAAGGATAATTTTGGGATTCGGGGCAAGATCCGGACTAGGAGGCAGGAAGAGGAGGGGGGATGCCCGCCCAGGGCGTGGGCAGCCTGGGGCACTCACCTGCATTTTTCGTGGTCAGGTACATCATCCTCTTCTTCTTCTTCCCGCTGATGCTGCCGCACAGGGCACCTGCGGAGAGCAGAACGGACTCATTCAGCCCAGCGGGAAGCAGATGCTGCCACAGGCAACCCCAGCAGGGATCGGGGTGCTGGCCTGGCTGGAGATATTCCCCGGGGTTTGGGGTGTCGGGGCAGTGCCACTGCAAACCCCTAGGACACAGCCAGGGTGTGTGGGGGCCCATCACCCCCCTGTGGGCACTGGCCACCAGGCTGGGCGCTGGCCTGGCTCAGGGCCCTGCCGTAGGGGGCAGGGAGGGTTTGGGCAGCAGGGTTCCCCCGCAGCGCTCTGGGGATGGGGATCAGAGCCCTGCGTGCACTAGGGCCGGCCTAGGGCATCTGTGGGCGCCTCCTACCGGATGTGGGGGGGACTTCGAGGTCGCGCTTCACAAACGCCTTCCGCTTCTCCTCCAGCAGCTGGCTCGGGATGAGGCCGGCGCTGCCGCCCTCCACGTGGCAGGCCTGAAACGGCACCCGGGCACGGTGAGCCAGCCAGGGTCCCCACAGCCACCACCCATCATACGGGGGCCCCTTACAGCCCCCACCCCCAGAGCCCCGTGCCCGGGGCCCACCGTGGCCTCCACCCTCTGGAGCACCCCTGCCCTAGGGCCACCCACAGCCCCATTTCCAACCCCCTCCAGGGGTGATCCACAGCCCCATCACCATAGCCCCCCTCCCCCACCCTGGAGACACCCACAGCCCCATCAGCACAGTCCCCCTCCCCCGCCCTGGGGACACCCACAGCCCCATCAGCACAGTCCCCCTCCCACCCCGAGGACACCCACAGCCCCTTCACCACAGCCCCCCCCACTCTGAGGACACCCACAGCTCCCTTCCAGGGAGCCCCACCCACCCTCAGCCCCCATCCCCAGACCCTCACCCTCCAGCCGGCTGCCGTTGAGCTCCATGGCCGCGGTCAGCGCCATCCCTCGATCAAACCAGCAATGACCATGGGGTCCCCTCGTCAGCCCCTCCATGCCTTGGGGATGGGGGGTGTTCCATGTGGCATGACCCTCCCCACCTCCGTAACCCGTCCCTCCCATCCAAGCCATCCCAGGGTGCAAGGCAGTACCCAGGCCTGGGTCACGCCACGCGATGGGGGATTCGGGACCACCCAGCTGTCCTCACCTGCCACCAGTTGGGGTCGTCCTGGTTGACGATCTGCAGCAGGTCCCCGGCCGTGAATTTTAACCCTGCCTCCTTGCAGGGGATGAGGTTATCGCTGGCCGGGTCGTAGTCAAAGTGGGACTTCACAAACACCTACGGGGAGAGCGGGGGGGTCAGCCCCAGGCAGGGAGAGCAGAGGGGCCGAGCTCTTTGGAAAATCCAGGCCCGGCTGGGCTGTGCCGAGCACCTGGAAATCCATTTCCCCGCCCCCTGGGACGGGTTGGAGCCGGGAGCGGCTGTGACAACCGGCCCTGCTTGTGAGCTCCGCTGTGAAAAGCCAGGGAAAGCACGTGACAGAGACCAGCGGGTCTCAGACTGTGGGTCGGGGCCCTGTTGTAATGGGGTCACCAGGGCTGCTGTTAAACTTGCTGGGGGCCCAGGGCTGAAGCCAAAATCCAAGACCCACCGCCCAGGGCTGAAGCCGTAGGCACCGACTTCCCATCTTCCCAGTGGGTGCTCGACCCGCCCCCTCGCCCCTGGCCCTGCCCCAGCCCCACCTCTTCCCATACCACCCCCATTCCACCCCTTCCCCAAAGTCCCCTCCCCACCCTGCCTTTTCCCACCCCAGCCCCACCCCCACTCCATCCCCTTCCCCCAAGTTCCCGCCCCTGCCCTCCCTCTTCTCTGCCTCCTCTCCGCTCCTCCCCCTCCCTCCCGGAAAGTCCTAAGCGCCGCCAAACAGCTGTTAGACGGCGGGGGGGCAGGAAGCGCTGAGAGGGAGGGGGAGGAGAAGGAGGCGAGGCGGGGGGAGCTTGGCTGCCAGTGGATGCGGAGCCTCACAGCACCCACGGAGTCGGCACCTATGGCTGAAGCCCTCAAGCTTCGGGGCCCCCCCCAAGGCGGGGGTCTCAGGCTTCAGTCCCCCTTCCTGGGGTCTTGTAGTAATTTTGGTTGTCAGAAGGGAGTCGCAGTGCAATGAAGTTTGAGAAACCCTGACCCAGCCCAAGGAACAGAGCTGGGAGAGACACACTGACTTAGACCGGATGAAACAGCCTCCGGCTCTCACTCAACGACGGGGTCACGAGAGGAGCCGAGGACCAGAAATCAGTGAACCAAAATCGGAGTGTCGGATATTAGGCCTAATTGGTGGACCCAATAATGAGGGGGTGAGATAGTCCACCCACCGCTCCCTCTCTCATAAGAGATTGGCTTAGCCCGCCAAGACTGCGCTGCTGTGATCAGAAAGACGCCATTAAAAGCAATGCCCTAAACAGCCCCACATTGCTACAAGCGTGCCAGGCCTCGTAGCACCTGGCCAGGCCTCGTGTCGGGCCTGTTTTTCTCCAGTCATGAGGTTGCAAGTGAAGTCGACCCCACAGAGAGAAGCTGCATTTTCCAGCTTTGCTGTGCGTTCCTCTCTCCTTTTGTGTTTGTCTCGGCTTGTCATCTGAGAAAGGGGAGCGGATTTTATCCAGCCCATCCCCACCAACTTCTGTTGGCCCCGCACGGGACGCTAATCACCACCTTGAACACCATCCAGGAGACTGTCGGACCTGGGGCCTTGTCCTTTGGAAACTCTCCCCAGCTCGAGGGAACGCTGGAGGTTGTCACAACGAAAGCCTGACTTCAAACCTTACTCTTCAAATGCTTCTTTTCTGCACCTTTGCTAAAGGGGGCCCAGGGTTTCCAGCGGGGGTTTGCCCTGGGACTGGCCGGCTGACGGCTCGGGACACCAAACCCTGACCGAGTCTGACGCTGTTTGATGTTGGGCAGTGACTGGGTTACAGTAACGCCTTGGGCCCACAGCGTCCATCTAGATACCTAGGACAGACCTCAGGGTAAAGCCTCCGTCAACTCCCCATGTGCGGGCCCAGCCAGGCCCCTCCATCGCTCCCCAGATTCTCAGCTATTGATAACAAAGAGTCTCAGTCCAGGGCCGCCCAGAGGATTCAGGGGGCCTGGGGTCTTCGGCAGCAGGGGGCCCCTGCGGGGCCTAGGGCAAATTGCCCCACTTGCCCCCCCCCTGGGCGGCCCTGTCTCAGTCTAGCTGTTATGGCTGCAAAGAAAACCTTGGACGGGCGAAAGCCAAGCGTAACTGATGCCTGAGCTTGCCCCGCTGGGAGCAGGGGCCGAGGGGGGGCCCCCACGGGGAGCAAATGTGAAGGGGGACCGGGGGAGCCCCATCGGGAGTAGGGGTGGAGGGGGTGGCTGGGGGGGCCCCACCTGGATCAGGGGTTAAGGGGAGGCCGGGGAGCCCCTCCGGGATCAGGGGTGAAGGGGGGGCCCACAGGGAGGAAATGTGAAGGGAGACCGGGGGAGTCCCATTGGGAGTAGGGGTGGCTGGGGGGGCCTGCCTGGATCAGGGGTGAAGGGGGGGCCCCCACAGGGAGATGTGGAGAGGGACCGGGAGAGTCCCATTGGGAGTAGGGGTGGAGGGGGTGGTTGGGCAGGCCCCGTCTGGAGCAGGGCTGGAGGGGGTGGCTGGGGGGGCCCCGCTGGAATGGGGGGGGGCTGGGGAAGATGTGGGGGACTCTGCCCTGCTCCCCGCTGTGAGGTAACAAGCCGGGACAAGCTCCAAATAGCAAATGGAGACACGGGGGCCGGAGCTCAGCCCATCTCCTGCTCGCCCCTCGCTGCCAGGCGCCTTTCAGTGCCCGGGCCCCGCGGCGTATGACGCTGAGGGAGCAGATGCCAGGGCCGGCTGACAGGCCCCCCTTTGTCCTCAGCCGGGGGCGGGGGGAGAGAAACGTGTCCAGAGAGTCAAAGGCAGGTGACGTGTGCTTCTGTCTGCATCGAGCAGCTCTGCCCTCATGCCCTCCACCCCAGCTCCGTTCCTGCCAGGCATCGGCTGGCAGGGGCCAGGCGAGCAGGCTGGAGCGAGGTGGGGCAGGCAGTGCTGGGACAATGTCTTGGATACAGGCTAGAAGGGAAGATGAGCTGCCTGGAGGAACAGGCCCTGATCCCCCTAAATCTCTCCCCCCCACACACTGTGCCTACCCCAACCAACCCCAAATTCAACCCCTGCCATGCCTGCCCTGCCCACCCCTTAAATGTATTGTCCACCACCACCACCACGCCTTCCTCAGCAACCCCTTAAATTCCTCCCCTGCTGTGCCGATAACAGCTGGGCTCTATTCCCAGGCCTGCCATCGACTCCTGGTGTGACTCTGAGCAAGTCTCACACACACACGCACGTGCCTCAGTTTCCCCCACCTGGATAGCACTTCCTGCGGCCACCACCCAGGCGAGGCCATGCAGCCTGTGCAATGGGAGCGGGGGGGGGGGGGCGCTCAGCGCCTCTGGAACCCTTTCAGTGACACGTTGGGCCCAGCCCTGCCCAGACATATGCCACACGGTTCCCGGGGCAGCCCCGGGCCGGGTGCAGAGCCGGGGTCACAGAGCAGAGCTGGTTGCAGTTCCTGACACTGGGGCTGGAGTTGGCCCAGTGCAAAGCCCACAGGATCGCAGCGGGCGTGAATCAGGGCCGAGCAGGGCCACACCTTTCCCACCCAGCCCACTGGCTCTCTCAGGGGACGTCTACCCGGCAGCCGGAGTGTCATTTCCAACTTGGGCAGACATCCCCATGCTGGCATTGAGCGAGCTCGTGGGCTGGAAATAGCAGCGTGGCTGCAGCCAACCGGGCGGCGGGAGGGGCCAGCCAAGATCCTCACATAATCCCCTGACTCCAGGAGCTGGAGCTTTGAGGAAAAAACACCAAATATTGCAGCTGGCAACACTGCTGCCCAGCACAGCGAGGCCCTGATCTCAGCTGGGATCCCTAAATGCTGCTGTCAGAGAAATAATATTTTTGAGTCGTGTGTGCAGCCCAAAAACACAGCGGGTATTCAACGGGCACCTCAGTGCCAACGAATGCTCATCCTAGTGCGGCAGAGAACTTTGGCTCAGCTCCACAGCTGGCTGCCAGCCACAAGCCCCTGCCCGGCTATGTTTCATGCACCTCCCTCCCTGTTTCTATTTATTGGACATCCCTTTTAATATTTATTGCTGAGAGATAATCCTCTTTCATTCCACAAAGGGGATGATCATCCATTCCTTTTCCCCCAGCTCCCAGCCAGCAACAGCCGTACCAGCCCATCCAAAGTGCCCTCTTTCTCTTCACACACCTGCCCGCCCACTAACTTCCCGTCTGTCTGTCTGAGCTTTTATCACAACCCCAGTCCCTGCAGCGTCCCCAGCACCTCCCAGATCCAGCAGCCCGGCCCACATGGAGAAAACAGGGGGTTAGCGCCTCTGGGAGCTCAAAGGTGTTAACTGTTAAATCGAACCTTAGCCGCTAGTGCAGAGAGGGGTTTAAAACTCATCTTGGCTGGTCATGGTGAAGCCCAAGAGCTTGTCCACACTGGAAAAAGGGGTGGCTTGCTAATATGCATTCGCCAACACCTCTTAAAATCCTAGTCTAGGTCAACACTAGCAGAGCTCCCAGGTCTGGGACTCCCGGTGTACGCTCCCAGCAAAGCACTCCTGGTGTGGATGCAGCTATAGTGGCACTGTCTACACGACAGAGCCTACGCCGACGTAGCCCCCTAGCCTACGCTGATGGGAGGAGTTCTTCCGTTCACCTCTCTGAACTGCGGAGAGCACTCTGTGTTTTGTCTACACTAGGGCTTTCTGCCAGCACGGCGGTACCGGTCAGGGATCACACCTCTTCCCACCTCTGAGCGACACAGCTATGCCGGCAGAAGCCTGGAGTGTAGACAGGGCCCTAGTGCGAAGTGAAGGCAGCTGTAGTTTGAACAGGTGTTAGCTGGTCTGGGTCAGTGGTTCTCACTGTCTTCCGTGGCGTTTGATCCCAGCACCAGCCAACCCCCCCGCCCCGGGTCCTGTGGCTGTCACATGGGCAGAGCCCACAGCCCACCTTGGCAGGAGCATGGCCAGGAAGGGAGGGGTCATCGGAGCTGCTGGGACAAGGAAATTTTCCTGGGGCATGTGAGGAGAGCTGGGGGATTAGAGAGGTAAACACACACACACACCCGCCACTGATGGGATTATCTGCCACCAAATCCAGCACAGACAGAGGGGACAGCAACAACCAGCAAGGAAACACACACACGCTTTCATATATACTCCACAGCTACACACAAAACCACATACAGGCCTGCATAGTACACACACACACACACACACGTGTGCCTTCATATATACTACACAGCTGCACACACAACCACATAAAGGCCTGCATATTACACTCACATACACACCTTCATATATACTACACAGCTATACACACAGGCCTGCGTATAACAAACACACACAAACACAGAGCCCACATATATACCACACAGCTGCACACATGGCCGCCTATATATACACAGATACACACACACGCACCTGCATATGTACTACACAACTACACACATGCACACACACAGGCCCACATCTATACTACACACACAGGCCTATCTATATACCACACACACACACACACACACACCTGCATATGTATCATCATCTCCCTGTTACACATGGTGAAACTGAGGCACAGAGTGGGGGAGGGGCTGTCCCAGGTCACATAGCCAGCGTGTACCTAGACTTGTGAGCCAACAGGCAAACACACATGCCAGGGGGAGCACACCCCAAACACACTAGCAATCACACCCCTGCACACCTATCCACCCCACCTCCCAGAGCAGACACAAGCCCACGGCACCCGAGAGGCCTGGGATGGAGGGAGCAGGTGATGGGAAGTTTTGGCTCAGACAGGCCAGAACACCGGGCCCTGAGCTGTCACTGGGGTGTCACCGAGCACCCCCATTCCCTGAAAGAGAGCCCAGCCCCCACCCCAAGGAGAATCCAGCCGGCTGTTGGCCCCTCCCCTGGGTTTATCCAGAGGCCTCTGCAGCCGGGGAAGGCAGGAGGGGCCGGCGCCAGGGCCAAACTTGGTCCAGCTCTATTACACCGCTGACCACATTTGAGCTGACAGCTGCTTATTAAATTCTTCCAGTTCCCTGCCCAAGGCATCCCCACACAAATTCCCTGCTGGCCTTCTCGTGGAATGCTCCCCGGCTGGGGGCAGACCGGGGTCGGGAGGAGGAGCAGAGAAGGGTAGGCACATGGAGATTTATAATGAGGTGCAGCAGCACATGTTTCTCAGGCACCCGCGGGGGGGTTATAAACAGGGGGTGCTATGCATATGCCCCATGTACCCAGGGGTGGTATAAAGAAGGGGTGCAGTGCTCATATATCTGAAGGGTGGTATAAAGAGGAGGTACAATGCATAAACCCCTGTGACAGCCTGCACCCCATGTTCACCCCTTTCATAGGACTATGATAAATGTTGTACAAAGTATACCTTGTCATTTGAAAACTCAAAACCCGCTGAACATTATTGTTCTGGTAAAATGTGTGTATCAACACTGCAGGCAAAGTTATAAGATTCTACTGTATAACATTACTCTGACATGCTCCAAGTTAAAGAAACGCAGACCCTGACCAGTTTTTCAGAGACAAAGGCACATTGGCCCCCCGCTATTACCTACTCAAGCAGCCATTCTCCAGCGGGGGGCGGGGAGGGGGGGAAGAGGTAAACAAGAAATTCACATTCAGTCATGGGGACGGTTCAAACGTCACGTCCACAACAGACTGCATGTCACCATGACTCAGCCAGGATGTTTCTAGCACATGAAATTGAATTATAGAAAAGGGAGGAAAACACCTGACTTCATTCTTCTTCTTACCATCTCTCTGCTGATGCCATCAAGGACTATGCTGGGCAGAGTCCCGCCAGCGCCGACTGCTGTAAGCATTGGGTGAGAAAAACCCTTTTGCTTTTAAGCTCATTTCACTTGCTAAGCTGAGACGTTAGATGGCATTGTTCCCTTTTTATTTTGCTTTGTAACCGATTCTGACTTTTAAGCCTCATGACTTGCAATCACTTAAAATCTTTCTTTCTATAGCTAATCGATTCGTTTCACTGTTTTATCGAAACCAGCGTCTTTGGGGGACGATAACAAGATGTGGGCATATCGCTTTCCTTTGATGAAACGACGGACTTTGTGTGAGCTTGTTCTGCACAGCGAGCGGACCGGGCAGTGGAGAACGCACATTTCTCGGGGCAAGTCTGGGGCTGGGAAGCTGCTGGTGTTCTGCAGTGTAATGCATGAGTGGCTAGCTAATAGCACTCTGTACTGGTTAGCAGGGAGCGCGTCACACGCTGGAAGCTGTGTGGTCACGGGCCAGGAGTGGCTGCTCACCAAGCAGTTGGGAGAACCACTATTCGGCAGCCCAGATCGCACCCTGGGGAACGTCACACCCCCATATACCCGAGCGGGGGCCCTACCTGCCGGGGCAGGGGAGGCTCCTGGTAACTGGGCAGAATCTTGAGGACCACGCTGCCGGTGGCGTTCTTCAGCATCTCCTGCAGCACCTTGGGGTCGTTGCCCACCTCCTTGCCGTTCACCTCCTTGATGACGTCGCCCACGTGCAGCAGGCCCTGCTGGTCGATCATGCCGCCGTGCAGGATGCGGGCGACCACCAGCTCGCCCCGCTCCACCCGGAAGGTCACGCCCTGCGGGCGGAGGGGGGACACGCACCTCAGAGCCTGGCCCTGCGATGGCCAGGCCCCCGGGGAATCATGGGGAGCCCTGGAGCCTCAGCTGGGCCCATCGCTGCACCCCATTGCCCCATCGCCTCCCCACGACACCCAGCCCAGCCCCCCAGCCAGCTGTGTCCGACGGGAGGGTGTGAAAGAGGGCGAGGGGAAGAGGGGAGTGAGGAAGAGGGAGGGGAGGAGGAGAAAACAGAAGAAGAGAGAGGGAGGGGAAGAGAGGGCTGAGCTAGACGGGGAGGGAGGGGGAGTGGGGTTGATGAGTGGAGGATAAGCCCATTCATCTGTTACCCCATAGCCAGACAAGGCTGGGGGCAGAAGGGGGCTGGCCCCCCAGGCCCTGGGGTAGGCAAGGACTCTGTGTGACGGTGGAGCCTCTGGGAAGGGACCTTCCATCCCCACACACCTCTATCCTCACATCTCCTCCCCTCAGACTCAGACCCCCCACACATCTCCTCCCCTCATACACCCCATCCCCACACACCCTATCCTCACATCTTCTCCCCTCAGACTCAACCCCCCCACACCCTCCCCACACATCTCCTCCCCTCACACTCACACACCCCATCCCCACACACCCCTCCCCATACATCTCCTCCCCTCACACTCACACACCCCATCCCCCCACACTCCTATCCTCACATCTCCTCCCCTCACACTCACACACCCCATCCCCACACACCCTATCCTCACATCTTCTCCCCTCAGACTCAACCCCCCACACACCCCTCCCCACACATCTCCTCCCCTCACACTCACACACCCCATCCCCACACACCCCTCCCCACACATCTCCTCCCCTCACACTCACACACCCCATCCCCCCACACTCCTATCCTCACATCTCCTCCCCTCACACTCACACTCCCCATCCCCACACACCCCTATCCTCACATCTCCTCCCCTCACACTCACACACCCCATCCCCACACACCCCTATCCTCACACCTCCTCCCCTCACACTCACACACCCCATCCCCACACACCCCTATCCTCACATCTCCTCCCCTCAGACTCAACCCCCCCACACCCTCCCCACACATCTCCTCCCCTCACATTCACACACCCCATCCCCACACACCCCTATCCTCACACCTCCTCCCCTCACACTCACACACCCACACATCCATCCCCACATCTCCTCCCCTCAGACTCAACCCCCCCCACACCCGCCCCACACATCTCCTCCCCTCACACACCCACATGCCCCATCCCCACATCTCGTCCCCTCACACTCACACACCCTCACACCCCATCCCCACACACCCCATGCTCCCACATATCCCATCCCCCCACCTGCACATCTCCTCCCCTCACACACGCAGCCCCCCAACACCTCTGTCCCCACACAATCCCTCTCCCCATACACACCCCCATCCTCGCACACCTCCTCCCCCACACTCCCATCTCTACACCCCCCCATTTCCCATACACAAACACACCCCTTCTTCCACACACACACCCATCCCCGCAGCCTCCTCCCCCACACACACACCCTCCCCTTCCCCTCCCTGCCGCGATGCTGAGCTCCGGCGCCTCGCCAAGCGTGGGACAGACCGATTAATAGAGCGGCACTGATGCCCTGCTGGGGGGGGGGAGGGAGGCCTGGATGGCAGCCGGCGCTGTGGGGGAAGGGGCTGCGGCTGGACCCCGGAGGGGCCTCCCCAGCCTGCTGTGCAGACAGAGCTGGGGGGAAGGGGGCCAGGCCCGCACTGAGCAGCCTGTGTTACTAGAGAGCTGGTAATGCTCAGGGCCATCCTTCCCGTGGGACGTTCACGCCCCTGCCAGGCTCCCCGTGGGCACCCAGCTGGCTGACAGGAGCCCCCACCCCAACCACCCCCTCCCCAGGCTCACCAGGTGCTCTGCGGCCGTCTTGCGGATCCCCACCATGCGCACGGCATCCGGCGGCACCGGCTGGTTGTTGAACATGGGGTCCAGGTGGGGGCTGGGTGGGGGCGTTTCGTAGCTCTTGGAGGCCACCGAGTCGTGGGTTTCCAGGAGAGACTGAGACCCCAGCGTGAGGGGGGAAAAGGGAGGGATGTTAGCAAGGGAGAAGGGGCTTTGTCCACTGCACGCAGAGCGCAGACAGGAAACAGACTGGATCTCCCCCGGATCCCAGCCCACGCAGCATGGACCAGATCCCAGCCTGTGTGGCACAGACCAGATCCCAGCCGGATCCCAGCCTGTGTGGCACAGACCAGATCCCAGCCTGCGTGGCACAGACAAGATCCCAGCCTGCATGGCACAGATGAGATCCCAGCCAGATCCCAGCCTGTGTGCCACAGACCAGATCCCAGCCTGCATGGCACAGACCAGATCCCAGCCAGATCCCAGCCTGTGTGGCACAGACCAGATCCCAGCCGGATCCAAGCCTGTGTGGCACAGACCAGATCCCAGCCGGATCCCAGCCTGTGTGGCACAGACCAGGTCCCAGTCGGATCCAAGCCTGTGTTGCACAGACCGGATCCCATCCGGATCCAAGCCTGTGTTGCACAGACCGGATCCCATCCGGATCCAAGCCTGCCTGGCACAGACCAGATCCCAGCCGGATCCCAGCCTGCGTGACACAGACCAGATCCCAGCCGGAACCCAGCCTGCGTGACACAGACCAGATCCCAGCCGGATCCAAGCCTGTGTGGCAGAGACCAGATCCCAGCCAATGCAGCACACGAACCTAGATCATGACCAGATCCCAGGCCGCATGGCACAGGCCAGATCCGTACCAGATCTCAGCCAAACTCTAGCTGATGAGGCCAGAACCAGCTCCCTGCCAGATCCCATATCCACCCTGTGGCTGCTTTGCTCCCACTGTCTGTGCTGTTCGCGCCCCACCTTCTCTGTGTATCCAACTGCGGCCTAGTGTCTAAATCCCAGACCGGGAGCTCCCAAGGGCAGGGGCGGGGGCTGGTTCTGGGGAGCTATTTGCCCAATTGGCCCCTGATCCCAGGAGCGGGTCCCGTCGCGCTACCACCTTCCAGAGGATAAAGCATTGAAACCAACATCGTCTGGACTATGGCATGACCCAAATCCCAGCTAGAGCCCTCCCACCCCGTACACAGCCAGAGGGGCGTGACCCTGACCAGCCTCCCGCCCCCCAGATCCCAGCCGGACCCCCGCCACACGCACGCAGCCAGAGGGGCGTGATCCTGGCCAGCCTCCCCCCCGCCCTGCAGATCCCAGCCAGACCCCCGCCACACACACGCAGCCAGAGGGATGTGATCCTGGCCAGCCTCCCCTCCGCCCTGCAGATCCCAGCCGGACCCCCTGCCACACACGCACAGCCAGAGGGGCGTGACTCTGGCCAGCCTCCCGCCGCATCCCAGCCAGACCCACTGCCCCACACATGCAGACAGAAGGGCGTGACTCTGGCCAGCCCCTCTGCCCCCCACCCAGATCGCAGCCAGAGGGGCATGACCCTGGCCAGCCCCCCCACCCCCCAGATCCCAGCCAGACCCCCTGCCACACACACGCAGCCAGAGGGATGTGATCCTGGCCAGCCTCCCCTCCGCCCTGCAGATCCCAGCCAGACCCCCTGCCCCACACACGCAGCCAGAGGGGAATGCTCAGCCCCCCCCCAGCGCCCCGCGGCGGCACCTGGAAGTGGGGCTCCTGCAGGATGCCTGCCAGCTCGGCGGCCGCGCTGTTGCTCCCGGCGACGTGGGCGATGTCCTGCAGGATCTCCTGCACCAGCTCTACGTTATTGTCCCTCACGGCCTCCAGCTTGGTCTCCTCCAGGCACTCGTGAGCCTGCGGCGGGGGATGAGAGAGCACAAGCAAACCCCCATTAACCTCGTCTGCCTGGATCCCCCGGCTGGCGAGCCCCAGACGCCGAGCCCTGCGCGGAAAGGAAGAGACGGGGGGGGCTTGTGAGGCCGAACCAGGCCCCCCGCCCCGCCCTGTGACACAGATGTCTGATCACATGGTGCTTAATACCCCAGCATCTGCTCCCAGGCAACAACAGGATGGCGGGGGGCAAGGGGCCCGTCCGGCTGCGCGGTAGGTGCCCGTCTGCGAGGCCAGCCCCACCCAGCCCAGCAAAATGCGAGGGGGGGGGCGGGAATCCGCAGAGACTCGGCCACGCCAGCTGTCACAGTAGCTGATCAGGTCTCCTGGTATCTTGCATGCACCCACCCCCCCTCTGTATTCCTTGTTCGCCCTATAGTGCTGGGTATGCACACACACACACACACACATACACACAGAGTGCTGGTATGCATGCACACACACACACAGTGCTGGTATGCACACACACACACACACACACACACAGAGTGCTGGTATGCACACACACACACACACACACACACACACAGAGTGCTGGTATGCATGCACACACACGCACACACAGTGCTGGTATGCGTGCACACACACACGCACACACAGTGCTGGTATGCGCGCACACACACACACACACAGAGTGCTGGTATGCACACACACACACACACACACAGTGCTGGTATGCATGCACACACACACACACACAGAGTGCTGGTATGCACATACACACACAGTGCTGGTATGCACACACACACACACACACACAAGCCAGCATCCAGGCAGGCACATGCGGACACACACACACACACAGTGCTGGTATGCACACACACACACACACACTCAAGCCAGCATCCAGGCAGGCACACACACCTCCTCCAGCCACTAGCCCTCCGGGAGAGGCAGGGGGTGGTCTGGGCAGAGGAGTAGTGAGAGAAGAGTCGGGGGGGGGGGGTTCTAGGGAGCAGAAATCTCCCTCTCCTGAGTGCCCCCAGCCCCCTGGGCGTGTGCCTCCGGCACTGCATCGCCAGCCCCCTGCCAGGCTCGGCACCCAGCCCCCAGCGGGACCCCGGCAGCCCAAGCCCGGGAGCAGCCTAGCAATCCAGCCCATCTTTAGCCTGCTTGAATTGGTGCCTGTCCTCTCCCGCTCTGTCGGTGCCAGTGACGGGGGCTGGCAGGGTGGGAGGTTGCTGCCTGGGCACCCAGGGGAGCGATGCACAGACGGGACCTAAAAATAATATTGTCACACACAGACTCACACCCACACACTGGAGCCAGCGCACAGGCGCGTGCACAAACACACAGGCTGGAGCCAGCATACAGGCGGGCACCCGTGTGCGTACACATGCACGCGCACACACACACACACAGGAGCCAACGTACAGGCAGGCATGAGCGCACACCCACCCACCCATGTAACTAGCATGCACCAAAGTATAACCAGTCGGCACACACACACACACACACACACCTACTCCCAGTCTCCCACCCACCTCCTCCCAGTTACACACACATCACCACCACCCAATCAACTCGTACGCTGACACGCCACACGTGCGCACACGCCTTGCACACGCACCCACGCTCACGACCCCCGGCTCCAGACCTGTGCACTTTGCAGCTGGATGAGATTGGGCAAGGGGTCTGGGGGAGCCCAGCTGCAGCCCAAGGACACAGGAGGTGGTGACCCTCTATACCAGTGCAGGGGCAGTAAAACTAGAGCTGGGGCCAGGCCAGACATCAGCTGCTCCCATATTCCCAGCCACACCCAGAAGAGCCTGGCCTGGTAGCAGCTACCCCAGCCCCCCCATGGAAATGGGGGTGCCAGGCAGGGAACACCAGGGACGACTTTGTAACAGAGGCGCCTGCGGCAGGAAGATGGGGACAGGGGATGCTGCACTCGATCCGGAAAAGCAGGTTCAAACTCAGCCGCTGCCCCTTCCCCGGCCACCCCATGCGACTGTACCTTAGCCAAGGATCTTACTATTGGACTCTCCATGATGCCGCGGAGGAAGATGAGATCCAGGTCAGCCGCCCCGGTGGAGTTGGGCAGGTCGCTCAGGTTGTCCAGCACCTGCTGCATGGCTGGGGGAAGAAAGGGGGGTGGGGGAGAAGAGGGCAGGGTGAAAGCAAGAGAATCCCAGCGCAAGGAAGAGGGGCAGAGACGGCGGGAGGAGGAGAAGAAAAAGAAAGAGCCACATGGGCGGACGTCAAGCACGGCTACAAGGCAACGCAGATGCAAGCGAGGCCTTTGCCGCCAGCCAGCGTGCCCGGCCTCGGGGCTGTAACCAGCGCTCAAACGGACGGGTGACCTATGTTGCCCCTGACCCGATCCCATCACATAAACCCCCCAGGGTCCGATCTTCCCCCGGCCCACAGATTCCCTCCCTGAGGATGAGATTACGGATGGATCCTCCCCTATCCCTGCCTCTGCCAGGGCATAGAGTTGACCCAGACCCTACCAGCAGGATTCACCCACCCACAGCCTGGCACACTCCCTCCCAAGCTGTGACCATCTTTAGAGAAGAATCAGCCACGTAGCTGCCCAGAATGAGTTGCTCGGGGCGCTGGCAAACGGATGAGGGATGCGGAGGTCTCAGTGACAGCCCCTCCCGCCGCCCCCCCAGGGCCCCTGTCCTTCTGAGACACCCTCGGTCCAATGAGGAGTATGTCGTTTCAGGCCAGAAAGGATCATTAGTTCATCTTGTCTGAGCTCCTGTAAAGTACAGGCCATTGTCACCCAGATAGATGCCCTGAGCCCAATGACTTTAGTTCCACTTTAGCCAGCGCTCGGCAGACTAAATTGTTGTGAGCCCCAGGCAGAGAACGGGAGAGCCTGCGGGGCCACCAGAGCCCGAGCCCCCTGCAACCGCGGGATATTGACTAGGTGAGAGACGCCCAGATGAACCTAGCAAGTGACCCACGCCCAGAGCTGAAGGCAAAAAACTCCAAGGTCCCAGCCAATCAGCCCAGGGGGAAAATTCCTTCCTGACCCCAAATCTGGCAATCAGCGTGACCCCGAGATCCGTCAGAGTAAAGTCATCCTGCTTGGGGACCCCTGGGAGAAAGGCCACTTCCTAACCCCCTAAAACGGGGCCGATTTGAGTCTGGCTATTAGCCACTTCATCACCACTGCCCCCTGCCCTGCCCCCTCTCTGTAGGCAAATGGCTGATCACCCAGGCAGCCATGAGATCCCCCACTCTCCCACCACCACCCCGACTGACGGCAGGAAAAGGTGCATTTTCCCCTTAAAGAAAAAAACACCCGAGAATTTCCCAGCACCACCCAGGAGGGCAGGAGACGGATGTGGCTGTAGAAATGGGCTAGGGTGGAGACTCCAGATGGGGAGGGCGAGCAAGCCGCAGGCTCTGCCATCTGCAAGTCAGCTGGCCTCCTGCCCTGTCCCACGTGCCCGGCTCGCTCCCGGGTTGCTGAGAAGTGACCCTAATCGAGGAACAGATGCCGCCACCCCCAGGATCCTGTCCATTTAAGGGTATCGGCACTGGCTCCAGGGCTCTTAAAGGGGCAGGTGGGAAAAGAGAGTTGGTCTCAGATTGGAGCAGAAAGGAGGCGGGTCCAGGCTGCACAGTTTGGACTGGACCCCATAGTTCAGATCTGGGGGGTTCGAATGAGGCCCATCTCCACCAATGGGGGAGCAAAGTGAGGGGAAGGATGGCCCAATGGTTAAGGCGCTGGCTCTGACACAAACTCCCTGCGTGACCTTGGGAAGGTCACCTAGGGTGCGTCTACATGGCAATTACTCCCCCGCCGCTGGCCCATGCCAGCCGACGCAGGCTCGCAGGGCTCGGGCTAAGGGACTGTTTGATTGCAGTGTAGGTGTTCGGGCTCAGACTGCAGCCCGAGCAATCTCCAAGCCGAACAGCCCCTTACCCTGGCCCCCGCGAGCCCGGGTCAGCTGGCACGAGCCAGCCGTAGTGTCTAATGACAGCATAGATGTCCCCTCGGTCTGTCTGGGCCTCGGTTCTCCATCCGTAACCCGGGGATCACGGCACTGCACTGCCCTGGCTCACAGGGATGTGAGGAGGGTAAATATACTGAAGATTGGGAGAAGCTTGGATGCCAGGGACAGGGTAACGTAGGAAGCTGCGCCGCCCCTGATGGATCAGGGCAGGACACACCCTTGACTCCAAGCACACATCACCCACCCTCCCGGGGTGAGCTCCCCGCCCCAGGCAATAGCCCTGCTGGGGAAGAAGCAGCCCCAACAATCCACCTGGACTCTGCCCAGCAACGATCTCCTTCGGGGGAGTTAAATATTAAACACACTGGAATATTTATAGCAACTTTTTTGTGAAGGGCGGGGAGGGGGAATCAGTGGCTCAGGAGGTTGTCGGGAAAGGAAATATGAGGCTTGGGCAGAACCTAGGAGGGGTACAAGTGAGCGGGTGGGGTGAGGGGCAATCCTGGATTTGGGGGGATCCCATTAGGGGTTGGGGGCGTTCTGAGGAGAAAGCCCAGATTTGGTAGATCCCTTTATGGGGTGAGGTGGGGAATCCAGGGTTCAGGCGGATCCCCCTCAGGGGTTGGAGTGGGGGGTGTTATGGGAGAAACCCTGGATTTGGGGATCCCTGAGGAGTTTGGGGGGCACTGGTAGGACCGCAGCCTGGACCAGCCGGCTCACTGGAAAACGCCTCGCAATGCACCTCGACTGCTCAGGAACGGATCGCCCCCCCCAAAAAAAAGACGTGTGCCCAAAACACAAACAAGCCACCGAGGCAGCAAGTGACGAGCATCTGTCCCCGAATGCCCCATCCACCAAGCTCATTAATAAGTGAAATGATGCGGAGATTTGGCTCCGGGCCACTAAGCGCAGCAGTCGAGCGTGGTGGGGGTGGGCGGCGAGCAGCCAGGCAGGAGGCTGTTTACTGCTCCGTGCTGCCCGCGTTCCGGGGGATGGCGCTCAGCGGATCAGACCCTTCTCCTGGGCTCCTGCTGCGGGGGTGGCCAAGTCAGGGTGGCAGCACAAGCCGGCTCCTCTTTACAGACCTTGCAGGGGCTAGGGGAACGGGGCTGCTGGCTGGGGCAAGCTGTGCCCGGGCCCAGGAGACCGGGCGTGCAGAAAAAGGAGAGAGGGCACCAGCCGCTGAACCTGCAGCCAAGGGCCGTAGTGGAGACAGGGAGCGGGGGTAGGGGACGATTTGCATGGGGACGGGGCGGGACACACAGAGCATCCCATGAATATTCCCTCTGTGGATGGTTCTATTCATCATGGCAACCCCACTCTGGTTAGCAGAGGCTGGGGGCAGACAGACGGCTGTGAACAGAGGCAGCGTCGTCCAGTGGGTAGAGCACTGGACTGCCTTTTATTCCCGGCCAGCTTGGGCGAGTCACGTTCCCTTACTGTGCCTCAGTTTCCCCTTTACACTGTAAGCTCTTTGGGGGAGGGACAAGGTGTTTGCACATCACCCCGCTGGGCCCACCCATCTCAGTTGCTATGGTAATGTGAATAAAAATAATGTTTTTGGAGGCGGGGGGGCATAAACGCATCTGTGTGCAAGCCAGTGGGGTGAGGGAACACACGCAGCATTAGGGATGGACAGTACAGATCTGTGAGTTGGCACATGTGCGAACGCACACGCATGCACCAAGTGCCTTGGAGCAGGTAGTGACTTTGTTCTGGGTTTGTACAGCACCTCGCGCAACAGGGTGCTGGTGCACGACAGGGTCTCAAGGTGCCAATCGGCAGATGTAGGCGTGCAAGTGCACACACACATAGCTGCACGTGCGAATGTGTTTTTGAGTCAGGGCAGGGATGTGCCTAAGCCAGCACCCTGGTATCTGCGTGCAGGTGTCTGAACATACAGGCCGGAGTGTGAGGTCGAGACGTGCACTAGCTCTGTCTCCACATGTGTACGTGGGTGGTAAGTGCAAGTGGGTGACAACGTAATAAAATAAATAAATTATAAATAAATTAATGGAGATATCCCATCTCCTAGAACTGGAAGGGACCTTGAAAGGTCATCAAGTCCAGCCCCCTGCCTTCACTAGCAGGACCAAGTACTGATTTTGCCCCAGATCCCTAAGTGGCCCCCTCACAACCCTGGGTTTAGCAGGCCAATGCTCAAACCACTGAGCTACCCCTCCCGCCCCCATGCCAAACTCTCTGGAGCCGGACTTCCACACAAGGGAAGAGCAGAGACGTTTCAACGAACACAGGCTGAGAAGCAAGACCCCGCGGCTCAGCACAATGGCGTTTTGACAGTCCTGCCATTAAGCGGTTAACCCAGAGGCAGTTCTGAAACAAGCAGCAGCTCTACTCTGCAGGGCTAAGGGGTCACATCCTCCCAGCAGTCAGTCCCCATTGCATCTCTGGCCTGGGGAGCACAGGAGCTGCAGGCTTCCAGAGACTGAACTGAGGCCAGCGTGCAGCCGTCGCAGTAACGACATGGCTTGTGCGTGTCAACACGGCGCTGCTCGTGTCGGCGGCACGCCTCCTCACTGGGAGCGCTTGCTTCGATTGTACTGTCCGCGGGGGGGGCATGGTGGGACGGCTCCCGAAAGCCAGTAACAGTCCTGACGTAAGCAATGCAGCGGCAGTCCAAAAAGCCAACGCAATCAGGAACGGGATAGATAATGAAAGAGAAAATATCATAATGCAGCATCTACACGGACACTGCATCGACCTAGAGTCTACTCCACTCGGGGAGGTGGAGTTATTAAGTCGGCGCAGCGAGGCAGTTACAGCATGAAATTGACACGTTGACATTTCCACAGTAGCTGCCTTGTGTCGATCTAACTCCGTAGCTGTGACGTTATTGATATAATCTGGGACCATATAGATCATTGTTGCAACCAAGGTCCTGTAGTGGCACCCAAATCTTGTATAAAGGGGGTCAAATGGGGTGTCTAAGACAAGGTTATGGATTACTGGTTATAATTATGCTGTCTATATGTGTGTATCAGTGTTATAGTTGAAGTTATGAATATTGGCTCTATACTGTCTGTATTGCAAACTTATGCTATGCTTCTGGGTGACATCCCAGACAAGCTGGTGTTAGCTCTGCCTAGCCTGCTTGATGGCCCATTAAGAACCATCAGCTATACAATGGACTCATTGAGAAAAGGCAAATATGCCTTGAGACTCAGCAAAGTATGCAGGGACTGGCCCATGTGACTCCAGACTCCATTTTGCTGTAATTTTCCACAGTAAGAACAAAGGGGTGTTCTTACACCTGGAAAAGACTATATAAGGCTGATGCCTCATCTCCATTTTGTCTTCAATCCTGCTTCATATCTCTGGAGGAACTTTGCTACAACTGAAGCTTTGAACAAAGGACTGAGGACCCATCCCAGTGGGGGATGTATTCCAGAGACTTGATCTGAACCTGCAGTTTGTTCTATCGCTGCTGCAAGCCTGAACCAAGAACTTTGCCATTACTGTATGTAATTGATTCCATTTAACCAATTCTAACTCTCATCTCTATCTTTTTCCTTTTATGAATAAACCTTTAGATTTTAGATTCTAAAGGATTGGCAACAGCGTGATTTGTGGGTAAGATCTGATTTGTATATTGACCTGGGTCTGGGGCTTGGTCCTTTGGGATCAGGAGAACCTTTTTCTTTTACTGGGGTCTTGGTTTTCATAACCATTTGTCCCCATAACGAGTGGTACTGGTGGTGATACTGGAAAACTGGAGTGCCTAAGGAGATTGCTTGTGAGACTTGCGGTTAGCCAGTGGGGTGAGACCGAAGTCCTCTTAGTCTGGCTGGTTTGGTTTGCCTTAGAGGTGGAAAAACCCCAGCCTTGGGCTGTAACTGCCCTGTTTGAGCAATTTGTCCTGAGTTGGCACTCTCAGTTGGGTTCCGCCAGAACCGCATTGTCACAGTAGCGTAGACCAGCGGTTCTCAGCTGGGGGTCCAGGGCCCCTGTGGGGCCGCGAGCAGGTTTCAGGGGGTCGGCCAAAATAAGCCAGAGAGCAGGGCTGGCGTTGGACTCACTGGGGCCCAGGGCAAAAAACCAAAGCCCTGCCACTCAGGGCTGAAGCCAAAGCCCAATCAACTTAGCTTCGCGGGGGGCCCTGTGGAGTGGGGACCTCGGAAATTGCCCTGCTTGCTACCCCCAATGCTGTGGGATTTTTATAGCATGTGGGGTGGGGGAGGCCTCAGAAAGAAAAAGGTTGAGAACCCCTGGTGTAGACCCAACCAACGTCTCTCACCAAAAGCTTTTAAGCAAAGGACGCAGTCGTGGGGTAAGAGGGAAGGTCCTCTTATGGATCAGTAACTGGTCCAAAGCTAGGAAACCAAGAGTAGGAATAAATGGTCAGTTTTCACAATGGAAAGGGGTAAATGGCAGCGTTCCCCAAGGATCTGCACGGGGACCAGTGCTGCTCACCCCATTCAGAAACAATCTGGGAAAGGGGGTGAGCAGTGAGATGGCAAAATTTGCACACGACACAGAATGACTCGAGATAGCCGAGTCCAAAGCAGATGGCGAAGAGTTACAAAGAGACCCCACTGAACTGGGTGACTGGGCAACAAACTGGCAGATGAAATTCAGTGTTGATAACTGCGAAGTCATGCACATTGTATGGATAGTTGGGATTACGTTTCCCAAAAGGACGGGGTCTAAATTAGCTGTTACCCCTCCAGAAAAAGATCTTGGTGTCACCATGGCTAGTTCTCGGAAAACACCTGCTCAATGTGCAGCGGCAGTCAAAAAAAGCCAACACAATGTTAGGAACCATTAGGAAAGGGACAGATAATAAAAGAGAAAATATCATAATGCCACTGTATATATCCATGCTAGACTCACACCCTGAATACTGTATGCAGTTCTGGTCGCCCCGTCTCAAAAAAGATATATTGGAATTGGAAAAAGTGCAGAGAAGGGCAATGAAAATGATTAGGGGGCTGGAACAGCTCCCATATGAGGCACGATTAAAAAGACCAGGGCTGTTCATCTTAGAAAAGAGACGACTAAGGGGGGATATGACACAGGTCTATAAAATCATGACTGGTGAGGAAAAAGTGAATAAGGAAATGTTATTTACCCCTTCACATACCACAGGAACGTGGGGTCGCCCGATGAAATGAATAGGCAGCAGGTTTAAAACAAACATAAGGAAGTAATTCTTCACACAACGCACAGTCAACCTGTGGAACTCCTTGCCAGGGGATGTTGTGAAGGCCAAAAGTATAACCGCATTAAGAAAATAATTAGATGAGCTCATGTAGGATAGATCCATCAATGGCTATTAGCCAAGATGGTCCAGGACGCAACCCATGCTCTGGGTGTCCCTAAATCTCCCACTGCCAGAAGCTGGGATTGTTCGACGGGGGATGGATTTCTTGAAATTGCCCTGTTCTGTTCACTTCCTCTGAAGCATCTGGCTTCGGCCACTGTCAGAGACCGGATACGGGGCTTGATGGACCCTTGGTCTGACCCAGTGTGACGGTTCTTATGTACTCTGCCATTGCAGTCCTGGGCTCCCCAATACACACAGCTCTGCTGATGTCCCTCAGACCTGAGCCATCTATGGCCCTCAGGTACCTTGATGATTATCTGCAGCACCTCCTGCTATTCCACCACTATCCCTGAAAGAAAGCGATCCCCTGTGTCCACCAGTGCGGTGGGTGCCAAGACCACTCAGGTCCCAGGCTTTCAGCACCAGACATGATGCATGGCTCCTTGGTGGATTCCAAGCCCAGAGCCCCAGAGGTGAAAGGCCAAGGAGAGAAACAACCCACGGCACCCTCCTCTCTGAGGCTGTTGTAGGTACCAGTCTCCAGTCGGGGACGCCAACCCCCCTCTGTCACCACCTCAGGGACCCCCTGAGGCAGCTGCGCCCAGCACTGCATCTGCCCATTTATAAACCACTGTCTAAACACAAGGGAAATCATTCATTTCCAGCCTGCCCCCCAGAGAAACCCCTTTAATCCAGTGCATTTCAGTGGAGATAAGAGACGTGGATCCAATTTTCCTTCCCCCAAATGCCCACATTAATAACTACAGGCCAACTCCTGCCCACGGGGATACCCCACTAGAGTCAATGGGGGCACCCTAGAGTGCACAGAGCCACCCACAGGGCGAGCGATGCCCTGGTCAGCAAAGTAAAGGGCCCCTGCTGGCACCCAGCTCTTGCACTATATATACTGAACCCCCTCCCCAATACAGACCCCGGGGTGAGCCAAGGGCACAGGGAGACCCCAAAACCCTGGTCCCAGCCCCCAAGGCCCCAGTTAGCAACAATGCCTTAATGTGCCAATACAGAGGTGGGAGGAGTGAACTGACGTGTCCCACCCCCCCAGAGATCAGCTATTGCGTAGCAGGGGGAGGGAATATCCCCGCCCCATTCATCTCTTTGGAAGGGATGGGAAAAGCATGATGGATGGGGACCAACCCCCCCCCCAGAGACCCACCCTCTCCCTGCCCCCCGAATTCCAGGCAGAGCTGCCATCTGGGCAAAGATCCCAGCCTGCAGCAACCCACCTGCCCTGTGCCCATTCCTGGTGGGCAGAACCTAGATTTCCACCCCTAGGGGAAAGGGGCAGTGGGGAAATGGGGGGGGCAGTGGTTCCCCTGGGGGCAGGGTTGGCTCGTGCACAGCCCCTGCCCCCCACTCATCTTTTCCTTCCTTTGCTGG
This sequence comes from Emys orbicularis, assembly GCF_028017835.1. Taxonomy (NCBI): domain Eukaryota; kingdom Metazoa; phylum Chordata; order Testudines; family Emydidae; genus Emys; species Emys orbicularis. Next base: position 7,629,750 of record NC_088707.1, read on the forward strand.
GGGATTAGCTGCTCCGTCGCTGGCCTCCTGTCTTCAGCCCTCCCCCCCCCAGCATCTCCGACATCTCACGTCGCAGCTCAGCTCGGACCACAGCCCCGGAGGCAGCAGGGAAGGCGGGCGGGGGGAGCCGATCCCCCTCATGATGCCAGAAGCAGCCTCCCCCCGCCATGGAGTCTCCCTACCTTCCCTGCGGAGCTCGGACTCCTCCGAGGAATCCAGCGAGATCCCCTCTAGGGAGACGCCACTGGCGGGGCTGCTGCTCATGGCTGCGGTCAGGGATGCTCAGAGACAGGCTTTTCCACACTGCTGCTCAGAGACGCGGGTACCCGAGCTGGCTGCCACGGCGACCGTCTCCAGATCCCGCTGCCCTGACAGCTCGCCCGCCCAGGCGATGGATGGGGCTGAGCCCGACGCTTTCGCAGCGTGGGGAAGGGCGGAGGAGGCAGAAGCCACTGGCTGGAGAGAAGACCAGGCATCTCCCAAAAATGCCAGCCAATCAGCCAGCTCGGCTGCCGGCAGCGTGATTGGCACAGGCAGTGCTGGCACCAGATGGCAAAGGTGGGCGAGAGCAGCCGCCTAAGGGGGAGTTGTGACCCCACCAGCCCTGCTGCCTGGAGAGACCAGCCGGCCAATGCAAAGCCCGCCAGTGAGTGGATTAGCACCAGGAGCTGGAGCCTGGGGCAGGTGTGGTCCTAGTGGACTTACTATAGGTCTGGGAAGTGGACTCCTGGTTTCTATTCTCAGCGCCACATGTTACCTAATGGATAGAGCAGAGTCCTGGGAGGGCTCCTGGACTCTATTCTGAGCCCGTGGGAGCATGGCCTAGTAGTTACAGAAGGGGACGAGGAATCAAGGCACCTGGGTTCTACTGCCAGTTATCTCCCACGGGTTCCACTGCCAGTTATCTCCCACGGGTTCCAGCAGGGAGACTGGGAGTCAGGGCTCCTGGGTCCTACTACTAGCTCCAAGAACATAAGAACATAAGAACGGCCATACTGGGTCAGACCAAAGGTCCATCAAGCCCAGTATCCTGCCCTCTGACAGTGGCCAATGGCAGGTGCCCCAAAGGGAATGAACAGGCAGGTTAGCATCAAGTAATCCATGGCCTGTCACCCAATCCCAGCTTCTGGCAAACAGAGGCTAGGGACACCATCCCTGCCCATCCTGGCTAATAGCCACTGATGGACCTATCCTCCATGAATCTGAAAGGAAGGAAGTAGGGTCTAGTGGTTCCAGCAGGGAGCCTGGGAATCAGGACTCCTGGGTTCTATTCCTGTCTTTGCCACTGAGGTTTTGGGCAAGTCACTTCCTCGCTCTGTGCCTCAGTTTCCCCATATATAAAATGGGGACTAACAACAGACACCCCTCTGAGATCTAGGGAGGAGAAGCCCAATACCAGCACTGAATGTTGGTATCATTACTCTGTAGCAGACTTGGGATTTTTCAGTGAACACCCCCCCACACACACACACAGTAACCAAGAGAGCTGAGGTCTGAGGTGCTTTCACCCCCAGCCGTGCACACGAACGGGCTCGCCCACAGAGACACAACGGGTCCGGCTCTCCAACGCCCCACGCCACCTGCAGTCATTCACATCCACAACGGGGACGACTGACCCCATTTTCCACTGGGACAAACGACTACTCAAGGCAATGGAGAAGAGGTCCAGGGTCCCGGGGCTGACTGGCTGCATCCCATGGAAAGTGCAGCAGGGAAGGGGTTAATTATGACACCTGGGAGCACTGAAGCTTTGAGAAGGTTGATTCTCCCCACTCCATGCATAGCCCCCTCCCTGTACACAGACACACACACACACACGCCACAGCCCTACGCAACAAACAACACACATCAAACTGACACCCACGGCTTCTCACCCACCCAACACAGCACGCACACACACAAGCACACAGCTCCACCCAACACACACACACACACACACACACAATCTTCACACGGTGCACAACACACAGCTACACAAAACTCACACAGAGCCCCATGCAACACACACTCACACACACACACACACACACACACACACGATCACACTGGCCCCCACAGCTTCACACGGCACACAAATACACACACACAAGAGCCCCACCCAGCGCACACACACAACTGATCATACTTACAACCACAGCTCCACATGGTGCACAAACACACAGCTACACAAAACACACACACAGAGCCCCACCCAACACACACCCCCACAGCTTCACACACCCAGCCCCACATGGCCCCCACACCCCGCTCAGCCCGAGACTCGCCCAGCCCAGCCTGCCTGCAGGGCTCTGCTCCCCCTGCCCCTTCCCTGCCTTTGCCCCCTTCTCAATGGGGCAGGGGGTAAGCCTCGTGCCCCCCCCCCGAATTATTAACCCCTTCCTGTCAGCAGGGGCGTAAGGGCGGCGGGGGATGAGCAGGACCACAGGGGAGGGGGGAGGGGATGGTGCACCAGGCACCCGGCAGGTGGGAGAGGCCCCGGTCCCAAGTCCCTCCCCAGGGGCAGGGGGCATTGGTGCCTTAACCCCTTTAAGGCGGGCATTGGCACTGGCGCTATTATACCCTCGTTGCCATGGCAGCAGGAAGGGATTACATCCAAGGACATTAAGCCAGGACGGATACAAATTTAAAGGGACAGCGTCGACCCACCCCACCCCCAGCCTGAGCCCCTCCCGCCCCAAATCACCTGCTCCCCCTCGCAGTCCCACCCCCGTCCCGCTCCCTTCCCACCCCACCCCACCTAGACCCCATCCCACCCCCCACAGCCTGACCCCATCCCACCCCCTGCCTGACCACCAACTCCCCACCCCAGATCCCACTGTAACCCCAATCCCCCCAACCCAACCCCCTTCCCACCCCATCCAGCCTGACCCCATCCCACCCCCTGCCTGACCACTTCCCACCCCACCCAGACCCCATCCCACCCCCCACAGCCTGACCACCAACTCCCCACCCCAGATCCCGCTCTAACCCCAATCCCCCCAACCCAACCTCCTTCCCACCCCATTCAGCCTGACCCCATCCCACCCCCTGCCTGACCCCTTCCCACCCCCACCCCACCCCCCTGTCTGACCACCAACTCCCCACCCCAGATTCCACTCTAACCCCATCATCCCAACTCAACCCCCTTCCCACCCCACCCAGACCCCATCCCACCCCCTGCCTGACCCCTTCCCACCCCACCTACCCCCCTGCCTCACCCCTTCCCACCCCACCAAGCCTGATCCCATCCCACCCCCCTGCCTCACCCCTCCCCACCCAGACCCCATCCCAGACCCCTGCTGGACCCGCATCCCACCCCACCCAGCCTGACCCCTTCCCACCCCCCTATATCTGATCCCACTCTGACCCTATCCCCCACCCCAACCCCCTTCCCAGCCCTGACTGGCCTGGGGGGGGGGGGATGGAGAGAAACAGAATCTGCCTGAGACTGGGATTAACCCTTAGAAAGCCAGGTGGACTCAGAGGCAGCTAACACCCAGGGACGTTTCATGTGGCTACTAGGGGTGGGGGGGGGGGCCTGGGATCTGGCTTGTCCTGCCAGTGTCAGAAATGTACCTGGTCTCTATGCAAACCAGCACCCCCACCTCTGCTGTTCCTGACCCCCTGGGCTCTGCTCATCCTATTACAGGGGGGAACAGAGGCACAGAGACCAAGTGACTCACGCAGGGAGTCTGTGGCAGAGGAGGGCTCCCCAAAGTCCCAGGGCCGTGCCTGACCCACAGGCCGTCCTGCCTCATTTTACACAGAGGCCCTGAGACCCCACTCAACCCTCTCTGTGTTTCTCCAGCTGTTTCACCCCCAGGGACCCCCCTGTGTGCGATACAACCACCACAGAGATGCAGCCGGTGCTGGGGTGGAACACAGCTACTGATTAGCAGCTCCCTGCAGTGCCACACAGCAGCACCCTGCTGAAACCACAGGGGGGCAGAATGGAGGCACCTGCCTTAGGAAACAGCCTAGATGCCAAGTTAACACCCCAAGTTTCGCAAAGGAAACACAGGACCCTTGAGGAACACAAGTGCCCAGGAGCTCAGATTTAGGTGGAGCAGCCCCATGCACGGGGGTCAGCACTGGCTCTGAGGGCAGACCGCCCCCGCCTGAGCCCCCTACCACATTCCCTGCAGTGTCTGGGCTGCTCCTGAGAGGTCTCCCATTCAAATGCGGCTTTGGCTCCACCCTCCACCCACGCTCAGGTGCACAGCCGTGCGCTCATACCCACACACTGGTGCAAAGCAGAGCGCTCATACCCACACTCTGGTGCAAAGCCATGCGCTCACACCCACGCTCAGGTACATTGCTGTATGCTCACACCCACACTCTGGTGCACAGCCGTGCGCTCACACCCACGCTCAGGTGCACGGGCATGCACATGCCCACACACTGGTGTACAGCCGTGCGCTCACACCCACGCTCAGGTGCACGGGCACACGCCCCCACAGGCGCACGCCCCATGCCAGACGCACATACACGCAGGCATGTGCCCACCTGTTCCCCAAGCCACACACTCCCAGTGCCCTCCTCCGGCCTTGGAGGTCTGGCCCAGCCCCATGGCCCGGGTGTGCCATTAACTGGCTTAGAGCGCAGCCCCAGGATTCCTGCCTGACCTACAATGTAATCACCAGCTAAAGAGAAGAGGTTTAATTAAATGTAAGAGGGTTAGAGGCGGGCAGGTAGGGAGCAGAAGCTGTGCGTACACACACACACACACACACACACGCACACGCACACCTTTGCATTTACTAGCAACAAAGGATATGCAGCCAGCCCGAGAGAGAGACGCTGCAGCCCAGAGTGAGGGGTGCAGCCAGCAGAACCAATCAGGAGCAGGGGGACTGTCCCCAGGCCCCCATCCCCACACTCCGAGGGGAGCAGCGGATGCGCCTGCGCCTGGGGCGGAGCACTGGGGTTTTTAGAGACGCGGGCCCCGGATTGGACTCCTGATGCCCACGTGGGGCAGCCCCACATGCACATCCTCCCCACCCGCCCTGACCCCCCCTCACTCACCCAAAGCCCTTCCCCCCATCCCATGGTGCACCCCCCCCCCCATTCTCCCTGCACTGCGCCTCTCCCATTGCCCCCTCTCGATCTCATCCCCCCCCCCCTTCAGGCCCCATTCTGTCTTGTCCCCCCCAGCCTGGGGGGGGAACACACTCCAGCGGGGGCAGATGCTTCCATACTGCCCAGCCCAGAATCTCCGGGCGGCCTCTTTAATTTCTGCAGCTGCGTTTCCATGGACACCAGCGAGCAGGCGGTGCGGTCGGTCAGTACCAGCATCCCAGCAAGCGGGTGGAGGGGAAGCGACCTTTGCAGCCGCAGCCGGCCGTACTGATGGCAGAGAAGCCAGGGCAGCTACCGATCCAGCCTCCATCTCGCCTCAGCCAAAACCTGCTGTGCCAGCCCCTGACCGCGGCATCACCTCTACCCCTTCCAGGGGAGGCAGCGGGGGTCAGGCTGGGAGGCAGCAGGAGATCTGGCTCCCAGCCACTCGTCCCCTCCAATGAAGCTGACCCACGTCACCTCACAGGTGTCCTGCACCCCCCTGCCCCCCCAGCCAGAATAATCAGGACCCCCAAAACGCAGCTCTCGGCACAGAAGTCAGGTCGTTCATTTCACATACGCCTATAACCCCCATTCCCATGGCCTCCGAGTGCCTCGCCATCTTTAGTGTATTTATCCTCCTAGCCCCGTTACAGATGGGGGAACTGAGGAACGGACAGGCCCGGATTCTTAAAGGTACTTGGGCACCTAACGCCCATCGGCTTCAATAGGAGTTAGGCGCCTACATACCTTTAAAAATCTGGCCTTAAGTGACTTGCCCAAGGTCACACATGTAGAATGTGGCAGAGCTGGGGATTGAACATGAGTCCCAAGCCAGTGCTCTAACCATTGAGCCATCCTTCCTCTTACTTGGGCACTTGTCCCCTCCATTCCCCGCCAGCAGCCAGCTGCTCCTGCAGCACAAGGAACGAACAGCGAGCTTTCTGGGGCACGGACAGCCCCATCCAGTGGGCTTAGAAAGCTTCTGGGGTGCTCTCCCATAACCCCGCTAATAAACCATCCTCCTGACATGAGAGATGAAGCAGGCACCTCTAAAATCCAGCTAGACAATCCGAGGGACCTGGCGGGGCAGAGGCGGGAGCGCCGGCGTGGCGAGGGAACTGGCGTTCTGTTACGGGGCAGTCTCCCCTCCCAGCTCAGAGCAGGGTCCAGATCTCACAGATGAGGAGGCTGTAGAGACGGAGTCGGTCAACCTGCCCCTTCTGGGCCAAGCCTCACACACCCAAGAGCTTGTCGTGGGGAGCTCTTAAATCTGAGTCCAAACTTGGCAGCCTGGGCCCGTCTCCAGTGTCCACCTATGCCGGGCGTTCGGTGGGGAGCTGACCAAGCCCCGTGGGAGTTCAGGGGTGGTGAGGGGCACAGACCGAGGGTGCCCTGTGCCCACAACGGAACGCAGGGCCCGGGCGACGTTTCACAATGCCAGCCCGGAAAGGGCGTGTCTTACCCAAGTCGGAGTTGGTAGCAGCCACGGGCATCTCAGCAGCTGGCGCGGTTCGGGTAGGGCTGGGGCGTCAGGTGGCGAGCGCACCTCTGAACGGGCACACACAGGGATCTGCGGAGAGAGGAAAAGGTGAAAGCCAGTCACTTGAAGGGGGAAGAGGCAGGGGCTAGCGGGAGGGGGCACAGGACACAGAGGAAAGGAGCTATATGGGGGAAGCCTATAGCCCCAGGATGCCATCAATCTAGCAACTCCATGGCTGCGCTACCCCTGCTGTGGGCATACAAGTCCCGTCCGGATTCCTGGCACATCAGGGCCCTGTGGGGAATGCCACCCGACTGCCAGTGGGGAGGGAGGGAGAGGGATAAGGAGACACAGCACATAGTGACCAGCCGCCCGCCTTCCGAGCCACTCTCAGCCCTTTCCCACTGGGGGTCACTGGAGCATCATCTCCACACGCAGGAGCCGAGGAGACGCCGAGTTCACCAGGAACCATGTGCCAGAAGGAGGGATGTTTGCAGGGTGAGTCTGAGGCAGGGGCAGCGGGGAGCTCCCCACCACCACCACCACAGCCAGCACTCCTGCGCCATCCCCCACAGCGCCCCCTGCTGGGGGAGGCTGGGACTGGAGTACCTGGGAACCCCCGCCACCCGCACAGCCAGCACTCCTGCTCCATCCCCCACAGTGCCCCCTGCTGGGAGGGTCTGGAATACCTGGGAACCCCCCTCCTGCACAGCCAGCACTCCTGCTCTGTCCCCCACAGCGCCCCCTGCTGGGAGACGACAGGAACCTTGTCTGCAGTTGTTTCCCTAAAATCCTGCCCGGGATGGGGATTGCTACTGGAACGGCATTCACCCTTTCAGTGCCGGAGGGAACCCACGCCCTGAAAAGCCACCCGTCCCCTCACGTTCCCACCCGTCCACGGCAGCGCCAGCCTCCCGGGGCCAGTGAACTCAAGGGGGTTAAAAATCTAGTCGGCTCAGGACCCCGGAGCAACAGCAGGCTGCCCTGTATGAGGCCTCGCCCGTCTAGCACCCCTTGTGGCAGGGAAGAGCCAGGACCCGTCTATGATGCCTGCAAAGGGGGGGCGCATGTGTCCAGGCTGCCGGACACAGCCAGACCCTGTGGTTCTCTCCGCCTCTCCCAGCTCCGAATCCCGGCCTGGAGCCAGCAGCCGAAGAAGGGGCGGCTGAGCCCACAGCAGTCCCAGGAGCGGGGGGCGAGCCCAGGCCTGCGGCCTCTCAGGACGGGGCTGCGCAGAGGAAACAGGGCCATGGACAAGCTGCCGGCACACGGAGGAGATGCTAATTCCCCGGTTGCCATAGCAACACTGGAGCGGGAGAACAATATGGAAGCAGTGGGAGCCACCCGAGAGCCCACCCCCCAAGGTTACCTCCGGCTATCACCTTTGGAGATGCTGCCAGGGAGCTGGCTAGGGATCCGAGCTGGTGGGGGAGGACGGGGGAAGGACAGGTCGCGAGGGGAGGGCCCGTGGGCCCTTCTCCCAGTCCAGGACGGGGCCAGTCCCTATTGTGCTAAGTGACGCTGCTCCTGAAGCCATGTGGGCTGCAGGACCACCCAGCCACCTCTGCACCTGACAGGCCATCAGGGTCAACTAGAGAGGCCCCTGGGGCTGCTGCTGCAGGTGATCCAGATCCACCTGAGCACAGTGTGAACCGGTCAGCCCGCTTCCCTTCCACCCAGGGGCAATGCAGGCCCATCTAACAGCTCCACGCTGCTGGGGGAGATTCCAGAAAGGCTGGTTTGCCCGGCTTTGTAGCCCCCGTGTGCTGGGAGCTGGCCTCCGGGGGCCGCAGCTCTCCGCACCCTCCCGCCCACGTACTGTTTGTGAACTCCTCAGGGAAGAGACTTAGCGTCGAATTCCTCCCTGCTTCGGCGACATGCCACCTCCGGTCACAGGAGGCGACATCCAGATCAGCTTCTCCTCCAACCCCCCCTCCAGCTTTGAAAGGCCCTGTGGCTGAAACAACCTCTCTACAAAGCCGGGATGGGCACCACCTTCCCCAGGCTGCTCACATGCGGGCTCTGTCCCCAGCCAGCCTCTTTGCTCCACTCCTGCTGTCAAAGCGACAAACAGGTCTCATTTCGGGGTGTGGGGGAGGAATTGGGCCCTCCAGGCTAGGACACAAGAACCGAAACAGCGACTCAGTTGCTTTCCCTGCTCTGTGCTTTAAGGGTTAACTCTCTCTCCCGCCCCACCCACCAGATCACAAATCCAGACACTTGAGCACCTGGGCAGGTGCCTTTGGAATGTTCCCTGGGCAAGAAGCCACATGCAAATTGGTCTGGGGGCGGGGGGGGGGGGGGGAGAGCGGAGCTCAGGAGAGTGAATGGGGCAGATACCAGTTTCAGCCTGAACGCCATGCTGTGCCGGTGGCACTGTGCCCGTGCCGATCTGGACTCTGCCAGTCCGGCATTGCACAAACCTGTGTCTGATCACACCAGCCAACTCCGCTGCTGGACCCAGCCAACCCTAACAAAGAAAACCAGGAAGCAGGGACGAATAGAAACATTATCACTGGCGTCAGTGAGGTGCTCTGGACGCAGAAGGCAGCATGAGAGGAGGATGGGGGATGCTCCCATAGGAGCGTGAAGAGCATCCCGGATGGCCCGTATGAGCCATTCACTGCTGGAGATGGTTGGTACGAGATAGAGCAGCCATCCGGCAGCTGCCCAGGTTAGCACCTATCTCAGCCGTAGCTGGAGTGAGCTTAGACCTGTCCCATCCTGCCCCATCCCTGGCACTGAGTGGCGCAGCCCGGGAGAATCCCGAGTGACAGGCAGAGGGAATCTCCATGGGAAGGATGGAATCAGAGTTCGTTTCATGGAGGGGGTTGCACACTCCAAGCCAGGGAATGAGCTCGGCCTGCCTGAGCAAACAGGACAGCAATCCTGCTCCCAGCGAAGGCTCCCGTGTGGCAGCTTGGCTGAAGAAGGATGAGCCCACGACCCGGACTGCAGCATCTTCATGCCTGGGGCCATGAGGAGCTGCGATAGTTCCTGGATCTGGCTGAGCCCAGAGGCTGGGAGCATGAATCTTGGGGATGGCTCCATCCATGTAGCTTCCTCCTACTGCCCTGGGACGTGCCGCCTGCCCCCCGGCTGTGGCTGGGAATGAGCCCTGCCACAAGCACCCCACTGCGGTTGGGAGTGGGAATCCTGGTACTAGGCCTATGGGCAGATCCTGGAGCAGGTTGTGAGTCCTGGCACACTTCACTGCTCGCTAACGCGGCACCTGGCCCTGGGTCCCCGGTGCCTGGATTCTGCTGTGCCTCCTTTAAGGCTCGGAGTGGGAGTCCCAGCTTAGGGTGTGAATCTGCAGCCGCATCAGAAAGCCATCCGCATTCCCGGGGTGCAGACGCGCGTTCATTGCTCCGGGAGGGATGCTGACACGACCTCACCGGGCGGGAAACGTCCCAACCAGTGTCGCGATGAGGAGAGAGCACCAAGGGGAGAACACGCAGCCCACACGCCCACTAAGGGCAGCTCAGTGGGTGCAGAGTCAGCAACAGACTGGGGGCACAAGGCCACATAGTGTTTTCTGGCTCCACCCGTGAGCGTGGAAGTCAAGGTTCCATCCTAGGTCCTATTCCCAGAGCGAGGAAGGAGTGCGGCCTAGTGGTTAGAGCAGGATCTGGGGAGCCAGGACACACCGGTCTCCGTTTCTAATGTATGAATCGCTATTGTCTGTCACTAATTTGCCCTGGCTGCACGGCATCCACCTTCATTACAAGTTCCCTTTGACCACACACACACACACACACAGAGCGCTCCCCTGACACACACACACAGAGCGCTCCCCTGACACACACACACGTGCGCACACACACACAGAGCGCTCCCCTGACACACACACACAGAGCGCTCCCCTGACACACACACACGTGCGCACACACACACAGCGCTCCCCTGACACACACACACACACAGAGCACTCCCCTGACACACACACACACACAGAGAGCGCTCCCCTGACACACACACACACACACGCACACAGAGCGCTCCCCTGACACACACACACACAGAGCGCTCCCCTGACACACACACACACGCACACAGAGCGCTCCCCTGACACACACACACACACACAGCGCTCCCCTGACACACACACACAGCGCTCCCCTGACACACACACACACACACGCACACAGAGCGCTCCCCTGACACACACACACACACACGCACACAGAGCGCTCCCCTGACACACACACACACAGAGCGCTCCCCTGACACACACACACACGCACACAGAGCGCTCCCCTGACACACACACACACACACAGCGCTCCCCTGACACACACACACAGCGCTCCCCTGACACACACACACACACACACACACACAGCGCTCCCCTGACACACACACACAGCGCTCCCCTGACACACACACACACACACACAGCGCTCCCCTGACACACACACGCACACACACACACAGCGCTCCCCTGACACACACACACAGCGCTCCCCTGACACACACACACACACGCACACAGAGCGCTCCCCTGACACACACACACACACGCACACAGAGCGCTCCCCTGACACACACACATGCACACACACACACAGCGCTCCCCTGACACACACACACAGCGCTCCCCTGACACACACACACACACACACACACACAGCGCTCCCCTGACACACACACACAGCGCTCCCCTGACACACACACACACACACACAGCGCTCCCCTGACACACACACGCACACACACACACAGCGCTCCCCTGACACACACACACAGCGCTCCCCTGACACACACACACACACGCACACAGAGCGCTCCCCTGACACACACACACACACGCACACAGAGCGCTCCCCTGACACACACACATGCACACACACACACAGCGCTCCCCTGACACACACACACAGCGCTCCCCTGACACACACACACACACGCACACAGAGCACTCCCCTGACACACACACATGCACACACACACACAGCGCTCCCCTGACACACACACACAGCGCTCCCCTGACACACACACACAGCGCTCCCCTGACAGACTCCAACCCTGATCTACGAGGCACTTGGTGGTGACAGGGGGATCCTGCCTCCAAGCTCAGCACTCCCTGAACTGACAACACCGTCTGGGGAGAATCTATAGGCTCCTACCACATCCTCCTCAGCCAGTTCTCAGGGCCACGCTGCCTATGGCAGCAGCTGGGCTCCGAGGGCCCAGTTCTTCGTTGCTCTGCACCTTGTCGCAGCATGGGGGCAAAACACTGCCCCGTGATATTCTCTGCACGCGGGTAAAGGACAGCACACACTGCGGGGCAGTGGGGAATCAGGCCTGTGGCTTTCCACTGCCCATCTCTCATTGCTTTTCATTTCTTTCCCGTTGCCTCTCCGCCACCCCGCAGCCTCGCCTCTAACCATAGGCCGGGGGCAGATGTTTCTGACGGACAGATGTCAGCGCAGTGGTCCCGGGATACGAGCGAGACAAGCTGAGCAAGGGAATGTCTTCTTTGGACCCACTTGGAAAGTACCAGCTTGCGAGCGACGCAGGGCCATTCTGCGGGGCGGACGTACAGCGAGGTGAACAAAGCCGCTGATTGAGCCGTGCCCAGATGGGCAGCCCTGCTGAATCCAGCCATTCTTCAGCACCAGCGGGGCCCAAAGACTGAAGTGGTGGCGATAGGCAGCGTGGGTGTGTGTGTAAACACACTGTCGCGTATGGGGAAAGTGACTGGCAGTGAGCTCATCCCTCGTCACCCCGCCCCCACCCAATCTTTATAGGACCCAGGTCATTTGCTCTCATTCGGAACCTCTGGTCCCACAGCCTGGCAGCTGAGACGTCAAGCTTCACAATTGGTTCATGATGTGAAACCCACCGACACCCCCCCCCCAGCTTGCGGGGCAGGGGACACTCAAACCAAGAGCTATTAACACACACCCCCCGCAACCCATTCAGAAAGCAGCTACTTTGATTATTACATAACAACATGTTGCTCTTCGACATGCCCAAAGCGACACACAGCCGGAAGCTGAAATTCGCATCTTTAACTGGGGAGGGACACAGCTGGGGGAGTGAAATCCACCAGCGGAGAAAATAAAATCCATTACCCCTCCCTCACTCCCCCCTCCTCAAAAAAAAAATCAGTGCCAACAAATCAAAGAGATGAGTCCCGCAATAGTAGGAATTCTGCAGCCCACACAAAGCCAGAGGCAGGGCTTAATTTGTGCCAGGGCTGAGCCCTGGCACCTCTGGGCTTGGCAGTTCATAGCCCCAGCACCTCTGGGCCGGGCACTTCAGGGCCCCGGGGCCACTCTGGGCCAGGCCCTTCAGGGCCCCGGGGCCCTGCTGGGCTTGGCAGTTCGTAGCCCCGGCACCTCTGGGCCTGCTGCATCAGTTATGAATGTAAAAAAAAAAAATTGATTGAGCCCCCGGGCGCCTCTTTCATTACAAATTAAGCCCTGGCCAGAGGGGAGGAGAAGCCAAGGGGATCCAGGGAGGGGGGAAGGGAAACTGGCTGCCCCCGGGGGAGGCGAGGAAGATGGTCAGAGACGCAGCTCGCTGGGCACCTATTGAAACCACCCCGTCTCGCCCAGCGCCCGGCTGGCGAAGCAAGGAGGCATTTCTCCTGGCAGGGATCCAGGCGTGGAAACGCGGAAATGGGGGGGCGGGGGGGGGGTGTTGAAACTGACCCGCTCAGGTGGATGAAACTGGCTGATTGAGTTGGGATTGGTCCTGCTTGGAGCAGGGGGCTGGACTAGATGCCTCCGGAGGTCCCTTCCACCCCTGAGTCTATCAAAGGGGGTCCCCAGCAGCAGCCCTGGGGAGGGCGGGGGGAGAGGTCAGTTTAGCAGCTGCCCCCCCCCCGCATCCCGCAAAGGCGGGGGGGTGGGCTCTTACCTGCCCCAGCGGCGCTGCTCCAAGGCCCCGAGCTCGCTGGGATGCGCGGCGCGGCGGGGCGGTGCTGGGCTCGCTTCGCTCCTGCCGCTGCCGCTCGCTTGCCAGTCTCCGCGCTGCCTCTGGGGCTCTTAAAGCAGCAACGCCGCTGGAAGGGGCTGGCTGGGTCCCACCACCGAGCCGGGGACCGAGCTGGCGGCTGGTCCGTTTCAACCCAGTGGGTTTCAACCGGGGCTCCAGAGACCCCAGGCTACGTCTAAGATCAGCCGGGGGTGTGAATAACCTGATCTGCCCCCCTCCCTTGCAGATCTGACTTGAGCCAGGCAGGGGCTGCGAGGGGCATCAGTTATCTCCAGCAAACTGGGGGGGGGGAAGCAGGGTGCAAGGGGTGTGTGTGTTTCCAATAGACCATTTTGAAAGAGCACCAGGGTCATTTTTTAGGGGCTGAGGCAGAGGGCAGAGCCAAGGCCCGGCTAAGGCTGTGGGATCGGACGGGCCCTAAGGCGTGGTGGGGTCAGAATGAAGGGGATGTGGCTGGATGAGTGAATGGGAAGTGGGGGAGTGAATGGGGGGATAGGAGAGCAGAGGGTCCATCGAGGGATGGGTGAATGGGGGAACAGGACCGCAAAGGAGTGAACGGGGGGGTGGGAGGGGATCGGCTCGTTTCCCCCCCCCCCCAGAATTGGCAGGGAAGCGCTGATCATTCCTGCCCGCAAAGCACTTTGCGATCTCAATGAGGGTGTCCCTCTCCCCCCCTCCCCACACACACACAGTTTACATGGACAGGCACGGGCCCCAGGACTGGCTCGGGTGGGGGGGATATTACCAGAGGTTCCCCACAATCAGCCCTACCCTACTCCTTGCCCCTCTGCCTGCCCCTGCCCTGGGTACTGGGGGAGGGGGGGCACCAGGAGCCTGCTCAGCAGCTGGGATGCTCGGCAGGCGCCAGGGGGAGGTGTGGGGCTGTGGGTCCAGACAAAGGCCGGGGAAGGGATTTCCTCATGGGGAGGCTCTAGGGCCTGGATTCCATTTCCCCCCCACCACCACCACCACCACACACACACACACCAGGGTCCATGTGCCAGTGTAATGGGGCCACCCAGACCTTCCAGGCACTGAGCGTGGGGGGGATTCTCTCCTACCCCAGGGAAGTACAGGCGCTTGCTCCCACGGAGGTCACCCTGCTGTGGGACCATTCACCAGCCCGTTCATCCCCGTCTTATACAGCTGCCCTGGGCCTCAGTGATACCCCTCTTGCCCCCTGGTCATTCACCCCTGCCAAGCGGATGTTGGCTTCACACTCCCTCCCCCCAGGGTAAACAACAACCCCCATCCCTGGTGATTCGAATCTCAGCAGGCCCCCGCTGTGAATGCACAAACACACACACACAGACACACGCACACCCCAGCCATCAGGATGTCCCAGCCCCTGACACCCCACAGCCGTGCTGTCCCCCCCCCCCGCCTCCACCCACACAACTGGGTGTCTGCACTCCCCTCACTCCAGATCAAAGAGCAGCAAACCGACGGCGACTTACACCCAGATTTATTGTGCTGATCATTATTCACATTAGTCTACCCAGGAACCAAGGGACAGAGAGAGAAGGTGGCAGCTGTGGTGTTGGTTGACTTTGAAGCAGGCGGCCCCGGGGGGCACGGGAGGGGGGGAAGAGAGGAGAATCACAGAGGGATCAGCGCCGGGGCCTTTTCCTGTTTGCCCCAAGGTGGCTTCCACTCAGGATCGCGCCCTGAAATGACCAAAAAGACTCAGTTAGGATCCCAGGGACCCAGTCGGCACCACAGCTGTGGGGCTGAACCAGAGGGGTTTGGAGCTAAAAGCAGCAGCTTCCATTGTCCAGGGTAAAGAGCCACCTGTTAGCTTAGGGGCAATCGCAATCACAACCCCAGAACTCTCCAGCCAAGAGCCCCACGGCTTAGCCTGGGTTAGAGATCGATACTTCCCCTGCACCCAAACCGTCTCCTCCCAGCCTTGCTCCCACGCCAGCTTCTCCTCTGCTCCTCCCCCCACTCATGTCCCAGGACCCCCAGAGCAGCTCTCTGGGGACGGTGCCCAGCTGTATCCAGGACCCGGCAGGTCTCCTGATTCATGCGGGGCAGGGGGTCCCCCCACGCTGCTTGTGTAAATGTCTTTCCAGACTGCCGTCCCCCTTGCAGGAAGCGGATGGGTCTTGCATACCCCAAGTTTCACCTCACTTAGAAACTACTTGCTTACAAAAATCAGACATCAAAATACAAAAATGTCCCAGCTCACTAGTACTGGAAAATTGCTGCCTGTCTCGTGTTTACCATGTAACGATCAAATAAATCCATCGGAATATATAAATATTGTCCTTACATTTCAGTGTATAGACTACAGAGCCATATAAACAAATCATTGTATGACATTTTAGTTTGTACTGGCTTCGCTAGTGCTTTTTATGTCGCCTGTTGTAAAACTAGGCAAGTATCTAGCTGAGCTGATGTACCCCCTGGAAGATCTCTGCGTACCCCCAGGGGTACATGTGCCCCTGCTTGAGAACCACTGGGCTAGAGGACCACAGTTTTGGGGTGTGTGAGTCCAGCACTTGGTCCAAGCCTGGGGATACAAATCATACATTTTAGGGAGTGGGATTTGGATTCCTTATGCCCTACGACCACTCTGCCCTGCCGCTTCTCTCATCCACCGCCGCAGCCAACCGCAATGGGGAAACCCATCCGCTTGACGGGTCTGCTGAACCGATCAGCTGTCTCTGGCTGGGTCTGTACAGCGCCTTGCACCTCAAAACCCAGGCCTGGGTGGAAGCATCTAGGCACTGCCATAAAACGAACAGGAAAGCAGCAGCGTCAGGGCTGAAATAGCTCAAGCTGCCACGGAAAGGATCCTCCCAGGGGCAGAGACAACACCCAGCTCAGCAGCACGGGGCAGCCGCTCCACCGGGTTCTCAACCCAACCGAGTGCTCGCCACAATATTTTCATTCCCTCCCCCCTTATTTAATGAGAAGGGTTTGTGGAGTTTATAGAGCTAGACTGAGGAGCCTACTAAGATCTTGGGATGGAGAAAGGAACGAATGGATGGATGTGTATGGGAGAGGGAGGGATGGCGGGTTGGTATGGGATAGCGAGGGATGGAGGGATGAGTGTGTATGGGATAGCGAGGGATGGAGGGATGAGTGTGTATGGGATAGCGAGGGATGGCTGGATGGTGGGTGGGTGGGTATGGGAGAGAGGGAGGGATGGGTAAGGGATAGCGAGGGATGGATGGGGGGTGGGTGGAGGGAGGTATGGAGGGGTGTGTGTGTATGGGATAGCGAGGGATGGATGGTGGGTGGGTGGATATGGGATAGCGAGGGATGGATGGCTGGATGGTGGGTGGATGGTAAGTGTGTATGGGATAGCAAGGGATGGAGGGATGAGTGTGTATGGGATAGCGAGGGATGGCTGGATGGTGGGTAGGTGGGTATGGGAGGGAGGGATGGGTAAGGGATAGCGAGGGATGGATGGAGGGGTGGGTGGAGGGAGGTATGGAGGGGTGGGTGTGGATGGGATAGTGAGGGATGGATGGTGGCCGGTGGGTGGATGGATATGAGATAGCGAGGGATGGCTGGATGGTGGGTGTGTATGGGATAGTGAGGGATGGATATGGGATAGCGAGGGATGGATGGATGGTGGGTGGGTGGGTGAATATGGGAGAAAGGGAGGGATGGGTAAGGGATAGCGAGGGATGGATGGTGGGTGGGTGGGTGGAGGGAGGTATGGAGGGGTGGGTGTGGATGGGATAGTGAGGGATGGATGGTGGCCGGTGGGTGGATGGATATGAGATAGCGAGGGATGGCTGGATGGTGGGTGTGTATGGGATAGTGAGGGATGGATATGGGATAGCGAGGGATGGATGGATGGTGGGTGGGTGGGTGAATATGGGAGAAAGGGAGGGATGGGTAAGGGATAGCGAGGGATGGATGGTGGGTGGGTGGGTGGAGGGAGGTATGGAGGGGTGGGTGTGGATGGGATAGTGAGGGATGGATGGTGGCCGGTGGGTGGATGGATATGAGATAGCGAGGGATGGCTGGATGGTGGGTGTGTATGGGATAGTGAGGGATGAATGGATGGTGGCTGGATGGTAGGTGTGGATGGGATAGCGAGGGATGGATATGGGATAGCGAGGGATGGATGGATGGTGGGTGGGTGAGTATGGGAGAAAGGGAGGGATGGGTAAGGGATAGCGAGGGATGGATGGTGGGTGGGTGGATATGGGATAGAGAGGGATGGGTGGGTGGGTAGGTAGAGGGAGGGGTGGGTGGATATAGGACACAGAGAGAGAGAGAGAGAGAGAGAGAGGATATTCCCCTGCAGCTGATTCAGCCCAAACAGGACAAGCTTCTGCTAGTTCATGAGACTCAGACAATGACACTGACTAGACAGCCTGAAACTGACCACCCAGGCAGCTGGGAGAAGTGCCCAGGAGAGGGAACAAGCTCCCTGGGAAAGCCAGCGCTGCTGCTCAAACCCTCCCAGTTGCAGGGGTTGCTCCATGATGCCGTTGAGGAGCCGTGTCCATTTCAACGCTCTGATTTTAGCCCTGCATCCCTTTCGCTTCACGGTTCTTTTCCGGGGAAAAGCCCCACACCTGGCCCCGTAAGGCTGAACAGGGAGCAGGGTTTGTTCAGCGGCTGGGGCCTGGTCTCCTTCCTCTGCAGCCCCTTCAGCTCCCTCCTCACACAGAGGGCATGATGCCAACCCTAGAGACATGGTCTGTCAGTGCCACCTAGTGGGCACAGTGGGAACGCTGAATGCGAAGCCCCCCGCCCTGCCCATGTTCCTCTGCCCTTGGGCATAACACTGTCTTTATGCAGCACTTTTTCCGGGGGTTATCCGGGCACTTTGCAAACAGGCATCGACGCAGCCTCACAATGATCCTGGAGGCTCAACAGTATCGATATCCCCACCGTAGAGACGGGGAAACTGAGGCCCCGAGAAGGGAAGTGACTTGCCCAAGGTCACACAGCAGCCCAGTGGTACGGCTGGGAATAGAACCCAGGAGTCCTGAGACTCCCAGCCCCCTGCTCTCACCACGCTGCTGCCCATTCCGGCACACCCCAAACCTCTCCGTGATATTTCCTGCAACTACAGAGCTCTGAGCCCCCCCCCAACCTCTCCCGTGCATCCGCTGCCCCCCACAACCAAGGCCTGTTGCAGGCATCCGGTGCGCCGTGAGCTGGGGTCAGAACGGGGCTCCGAGCAGGGCAGGGAGACAGAGCAAAAGCCCAGGAACTCTCGTGAAGCCGGACAGAGACACCCTCACAAGACTGACTTCGGTACCAGCCAGACACCTCGTCCTCCAGCAAAGTAACTGACCTGGAACCAGCCCCTCCTGCCCTCGTCTCTGTCCCCACCCCTTGCTGAAATGCAGCTGCCTCTGGGGTGGAAGGTGGCCGCTTCTCAACAGCTCCTCCGCACAACAGATTAGAGCAGGAGGTGAAGAAGAACACGATCACCAGAAATTTCACAGGGAGGCAGAAGGTGATCGCCCAGCTCGGAACCCGGCCACATGGTTGGGGCCTGGCTTGTATGCCCCAGCCGAAAACCAGCCCCTCCAGGAGCACAGCGCCCCCTAGCGCCGCGCTGGGGCATGTTCTGTAGGAGCTCAGAGGGTAGCGAATCCCTCTGACTCACCAACACCACAGACCGCAGCTCCGGCTGCCCCCCTGCTGTGGGATGGGGCTGGCGGGAAGGGCATCCCTTACTGGCTTACTGGTCTGCCAGTCACCGGACGGTAACAGATGAACAAGTAGGCACGCACGCCCCATTCCTGAGCTCCTTCCCAGAACAGATCTTACCTGGCGGGTTTAGCATCCAGAGGGGTCATAGGGGTCTCCGCAGAGCATCCGGCTGCTGGATCTCTTGCCGTATCTAGGGGGGCGGGGGAGAAAAACATGCAGCCAGTCATTGCTTCGGAGATGGCCCTAGGGGAGACAGGGCCGTGGGCGGGGACTGGGAAACCCATCTGTCCGGGAGGCCAGGCCAGAGGCGCGCAGACGACTACCCCCGGCTTAGCCGAGCCACTTACCTGGGCCGCGTGACCATGTTGAGATACTGCTGCAGCTCGTTGTAGAACTGGACCAGGTCCTCCAAGGGGGCATCGTCCCCGGGGTACTTGGGGTGCATGGGGGCAGCGCTGCCCAGGTGCCCCAGGAGCAGGGCCACGCAGCAGGTGAGGGAGAAGAGGGAAGCCCAGCGCCTGCAGGGGGCGACCATCTGGGGGAGGAGAGAAGGGAGAGTGTGCGCCGGTGAGACGAGGCGACGGCCCCCCAAGTGGGCTGGGACTGGAGGGGAGGTCAGCGCGGGGCTGGGGAGAGAGAGCCGGGGCATGGACACCACCCAGGGGGAGGAGAGAGACAGGCTGAATGGGGCCCCAGCGTGGAGAGTGCCGGGCTGGCAGTGCCAGCGTGGGGACGGGTGAAGGCAGATGGAGAGGAGCAGGGCGAGCTCGTGCCATGCTGAATGTGAGCCGGACGGGCGGCTGCTCGAGGGGTCCTTGGCGACGGGGGAGAGGGGGATCCAGCCGCATTGCCATAGAAATGGCTGTGGTGGACGCCATGAATGCAGGGAGGAGAGTGCAGGCCCCAGCAGAGAAGCCGGTAGGACCCCAGGACAACAAGGAGGGGAGGGGGCGAGCTCTTGGGTTTCTCAACTACTCCAGGGGTGGCGGCCGGCCCCAGGGGAAGCAGCAGGGCTCAGGGAGGCCACTGGGAGGCGGTGCGGCTGGAGGACGTGCCAGCCAGCCCTGGAGGAGGAGAGCACCGGAGGGTGCCTAATTTGTAAGGAGATGGTGCTGGCTTGTGTGGGAAATGCACACGCATGCCCTGTACTCGTGAGCGCACGCACAAACATTCACGTGCGCCCTGGGCTCGTGACTGCACGCACTTGCCGTGCGCTCACCACTACACGCGCATACACACGCCCAGCCGTCTGTGTAGGTGCATGCAGACACAAACACACACACGCATGTACACACGGGAATACTTGCAGTCGCTGGCATACGCATAGCTATCTGCCCCTGCTCACATCTGTGCTCGCACCCCCACTCAGAGATGTGCCTCCCCTCATGCTCGCACGCTGGGATGCGCACGCCGACACCCGTACACACGTACGTTCAGATATGCCGACACACGCATGCTCACACGCACACAGACACACTCCCCCATTCACACAGACCTGGCCAGACACCCAGCACCTCACGCACAGACATTTCCATCCCCCCAGCTCCAGATCCCAAACCCCTGCCGCTCCCTCCATCTGTCCAGGGGGGAAACGTCACGTTTTGTGTCCGAAGGCAGCCAACCCTCCCGCCAGGACCCACCAGCTACTAGCCACTCTGGCAAGCAACGCCCCCAGCCCTGCTGCCCCAAATCCACCCTCTGCTCTTCCTGCATTGGTACTGAGAGAGGGTGCGGGAGACCCCCTGAGCCAGTCCTCCACCTCCCAGCCCCGGGAATCCCAGGGCACTCTCCAGAACTATGGGGCGTCTGTGCCGCAGATGTGCATGGCGCTGTACGGCACGAACGCAGATACGTTCCCCTGCCCTAGGCAGAGGGCACCGACGCTGGGTGCTGGCAGGCTTGCCCGCTGCATGTCGGGGAGGAGAGGGCAGGGACCCATTCCCCCCTCCCACTGAATCCCCCCGCGCCCCAAGTCCCAGCCCCGTGTGCTTACCCTGATCCAACGGGGTGCGATGCAGAGGTGCAGTGAGACACAGGGGTGCTGGTGGCGTGGCTGAGTCTCTCCGCGTTCTGCACTGCCGGAGCCAGCTCCAGAGGTTTATATCTCCCCTTACACCCCCCCCCCAAGCCCCCACCTCCCGCCAGTCCCTGCGTCATCGCTTCCCCGCTCTGGGCAGATGTTCTGATGTCACCCTCCGCTCGCGCCGCCCACCCCTGCCGGGCAGTGGGTCGAGGTCCCCCCTCCCCAAGCAGTCTCCCTAGCACGGTGGCTGTCTCTTCCCTTTGCTTAATTCTGGGGAGGAACCAGGAGCTATGAAGGGGGCGCCCCACAGACAGATACAGGGCGATCCAGGATCCCCATGCCCCCAAGGGGTGAGATCTGGGCTCTCCGGGGGTCTCCGGCTGGGAGAGTATCTCAGCTCTCCAGAAGATGCCCATTGCGATGATGTGCTAAGGGCGGACTTGCCCTGACATCTCCCTGGGGGAGGGGCCATTGGAGACACCCCAATGTGCCCCCTCTCCTCCCCCAGCCCAGCTCTGGGACCCCACTCACCTGGGAAGGGCGAGCTCCCATGCAGAGGCAGGGAGGCCCCCATGACAGGCTCCTGTGTGGGAACAGGTGCCCATTGTTCAGCGCCAGGGGAGGTGGGGTTAATATTTCACCAGGTCAGTCGACCCTCCGAGCCCCCTGCAGAGAGCTGCCTGCTCCCACCGACCTCCGAGAGCCAAGGGGGACGAGGGGTCCAGACCTTTCACCGGGGAGAAGGGGACCGACAAGATACCCAGGATGGGCCAGAAGGTGTCTGGCCCAAGACCACCCGGTGAGTCAGCGGCAGAGCCCGGCCTAGAACCCAGAAGTCCTGATGTCCCATCCCCTACTCCCACCACCAGCCCCCTCATTCAGCTGCTTCATTGACCCAAGGGGCCTTGTGTTTGCAGAGGGGTCTCTCCCCCCAGGGCTCTCAGACCCACGTGGGAGCTTCCCTGCATGTGCATGGAGAGACCGGTCAATTAAGGCTCGGGCTGGGGGAGGGGCAGGGGGTAGTGGGGCCATAGATTACGTTACCTTAGACTAAAACAAAAGCCCCAGGGGAAGCCCCGCTGGTCTCCGTCAGAGACAGCCTGGCAAATGGGACTCTGCAGCCAGCCCCAGTGCAGGAGGAGAGAAGAACGTAAGAATGGCCACACTGGGTCAGACCAAAGGTCCATCTAGCCCAGTGTCCTGTCTTCCGACAGTGGCCAATGCCAGGTGCCCCAGAGGGAATGAACAGAACAGGTCATCATCAAGTGATCCACCCCCTGTCGCTCATTCCCAGCTTCTGGCAAACAGAGGCTAGGGACACCCTTCCTGCCCACCCTGGCTAATAGCCATTGATGGACCCATCCTCCATGAACTTATCTAGTTCTTTTTTGAACCCTGTTATAGTCTTGGCCTTCACAACATCCTCTGGCAAGGAGTTCCACAGGCTGACTGTGCGTTGTGTGAAAAAATACTTCCTTTTGTTTGTTTTAAACCTGCTGCCTATTCATTTCATTTGGTGCCCCCTGGTTCTTGTGTTATGAGAAGGAGTAAATAACACTTCCTTATTTACTTTCTCCACACCAGTATGATTTTATAGACCTCAATCATATCCCCCCTTAGCCGTCTCTTTTCCAAGCTGAAAAGTCCCAGTCTTATTCATCTCTCCTCATACGGTAGCCGGTCCATCCCCCTAATCATTTTTGTTGCCCTTTTCTGAACCTTTTCCAAGTCCAATAAACCAGTTTTGAGATGGGGCAACCACATCAGTACGCAGTATTCGATAGCCAGCAGTTGCAGAAGGAACCTGGCATCCGTCAGTGGGCACTTTCCTCCAGCAGGTGGCACCCCAGGCTAGTCACAGCCCGGGCAGACCTGGGAGCCCGCAGCCAGGCCAGGGGCGCGGTGACCGTTCCCAGGGGCTGGGGAAACCCGGCTCCCGCAGAGTCAGACCCGGCGGGCCCAGATTTGGGTGTTGGAGGGCGAGGGCCGTGGAAACTCTGGTTTTGGAGCTGGTGCAACCACGGTTGGAATCCTGCGTGCAGTGCCGGGGCCCACAATTCAAGGACGCCGGCAAACTGGAGGGGGGTCCGAGATTATAGTGCCGGAGCTCCTGGAGTCCCTCTCTTTAGCTGAGCAAAGAGAAGGTGAAGGGGGGGGACTATCCCAGCCCATCCGTACCTCCAGGGGGAGCCACACATTGATAACGGGCTCTGCAGTCGAGCAGGCAAAGGTCTAACATGGCTGGGAGTCAAAACTGGACCAATTCAGACTGGCAAGAAGTTGTTACCAGGGAGGGTAACTGACCATTGGAACAACGTCCCCAGGGCTGTGGTGGATTCTCCATCGCTGGCAGTTTACGAATCCCGCGTGGATGCTGTTCTGGAAGATCTGCTCTGGTCCAGCCGGGAATTAATCCAGGGCCGCTCTGGGGCCTGGATGATGTAGGAGGTCCCTCTCCATCACAGCGTGGTCCCTCCAAGCTACGAAAAGTGGGGCTGGTGCCTGTGACGGTGCGCGACTCACCCCAGCGGCGCCTCCTGCTGGTTCCTGGGAATTAGCTCTGTTTCCAGGTCTGGAGCGCCCTCTGCAGGCCAATGTCCCGCTTGCCCCCTGTGTCCCTCCCAGGACCCTGGTGCCCTTTTACCTGGGGTGCTGCCCCTCCAGGCAATACCCCACAGATCTGGGTCTCCCCACCCTGGAGAACCCCCACCCTCTATTCCCACCTTGCCTCAGCCTATGGGCTACTGCCAGTCACCATCTAGCCCCCTTTCACTGGGGCCGATTGCAGTCTGTATAAGCCAGTCATCATAGGCAAGGGAGGTTTTGACCTGCTGCCTTTCCCTGCAACCCAGTACCTCCAGGGGCCTTGTACAGGGCCCTTCAGCCTGGGGAGTTGCTGGCCTGGAGCTCCCCAGCTCCTCTGGCCTTTCCCCAGCCCTGCTCCACTCCAGTACCCTTTACTGGGTGCATCTCCCTCCTCAGCTAGAGGGGGACTGCCTGCTCCTGGCCCCCTGCCCTCTTATAAGGGCCAGCGGGGCCCTTATTTAGCCGGCTACAGCTGCGGCTGCTTCCCCAACCAGCCCAGCTTTCAGAGCTGCAGCCATCCCAGGGCTTGTACCCTTCCAGGGCCGGAGCGGGGCGACCACCCCACTACAGTGCCCAACGTGGAACAAAGCCAAATCCGGGGACACGACTCCCCCCGAAAATCTGTGGGGAGGGAGGGGCTGTAACTACCCCCGTGAGCGGGGGGCCACGGGCTGCATGTTTCTATCCTTTCCCTGTCCTCTCCACGCCCACGTGGCTGGCGCTCAGCGAGGTCGAACCCTGCACCAACGGAAGGGGGAGGTACAACCAACACACACACACACACACACACCCTGCCATGGGATGCTGCTCTGCCGAGGGCAGCTAAAGGCCACGGCCCCACAAGGAGGAAGCACACGGGCAGGTGTCCAGGCCTGAGCCACACTCCCCTGGGTGGGCCCGGAGTCCCCGGATCAGCCGGGAGGGCAAGACTCAACTGACCCACAGGCGAGGCCAAGGGCCTCAGGGCCGTCCTTAGGCATACGCAGCACCCGAAAATGTGGGGCACCCCTAGGTCTTAGCCTCCACCCCCCATCACCCCCTTTTCCTAGCCCTGTTCTGACCCTTCCTGCAGGCTCCCCCCACAGCCGCTGCAGCTCGGGTGACCAGACAGCAAATGTGAAAAATCGGGACAGGGGGTGGGGAGTAATAGGAGCCTATATAAGAAAAAGACCCAAAAATCGGGACTGTTCCTATAAAATCGGGACATCTGGTCACCCTGGCTGCAGCCAGGTGAGGCTGCCTCTGGAGGGGATCTAGTCACTGCAAAGTGAAAACGCCTCCAACCTGCCAGCCCTATTAGCTCAACGCTGAAACTGTGAAAGAGCCATTCAGTGGTGAACTGCAGCAAGGGAGGTCTAGGTTGGACATTAGGAAAAAGTTCCTCACTGTCAGGGTGGTTAAACACTGGAATAAATTGCCTAGGGAGGTTGTGGAATCTCCATCTCTGGAGATATTTAAGAGTAGGTTAGATAAATGTCTATCAGGGATGGTCTAGACAGTATTTGGTCCTGCCATGAGGGCAGGGGACTGGACTCGATGACCTCTTGAGTCCTAGAATCTATGAATCTATGAATGAAGCCATTTAACAGGCATGTGCCAACCCCCAGGGATACACTGTCCGTTTCTGAACGTACTGACCAAAACACTTGTGCATGACTGTGATATTTACTCAGAACATGCTAGTCTACAGGGCCTTCGTTTAAAATTTGCTTTAAAAATACTTCGTTAGTGAGTGGCTGAAGATGATAAAATTCCATCTCTAAAAAAACCTCTTGCATAGATTTTTAAATGCACAATCTGAGGATACCACTTTAGCCTTAAATGCTTGGAACATCAGACATCGTTTTTTAAATAAATCCTTAAGGCCCACTCTTATCTAAATACACATGTGAGCCCGGGCTGCCATCGGGCGTGTGGCACCAGTTTAATAATACTGCATAGGGCCCCATAAACCCTAAGGACGGCCCTGCTATCACGGATGTGCAGGGTGACCCTGGGCAAGTCGTTTCCCCTGTCCAGGCGTCTGTCTCCCCTTTGCCTTAGCTATTTAGACTGTAAGGACTTGGGGGGCAGGACCCGTTTGTGCCGCACCCGCTGGGGCCCTGACTCTCCGGCATCACAACCTCCCAGGGAGGGACTGCGCTGCCGAATCTTGCGCGGCTGGAGTCCAGGGATGCTGAGAAAATCTCCGCTTTCATAGTACAAAAAAAGGCAGTTTTTAGACCTTACGGTTAAGAGAAAGCCACGGAAACGTGACGTGAGGGCGACACGCGGGCTCAGCAAGCGAACCAACCGATCCCACAGCTCGTGTTTTGGGTAAAAGTCTCGTGCTTTTTCTAGACGGTCCTGGGATTTCGGGGGCCTGACTGGTGATCGTTGAGCGCTCGGAGTCGGGGACGCTGGCAGACGGCGCCTGGGTCACAGCTAACAATAACAACGTTGGGGGCATGGAGAGCAGGAGGTCAGATCAGTGTCTCCAACTCCCACACTTTCACTGCAGACCTCACAAGCGCTGGTGCCTCTCTTAAAGCCCCAGCTGCTGGAGTCATGTGATGAAATGCAGCTATTATTAACAGTAAGTATGTTTCTAGCGCTTGTGGTTGCAGAGAAGAAGAGGAACACGTGACACGAACTCAACCGCAGGGCTCAGAACTCAGAGGGGCACGTACAGAGAACACACCATTTACTGGGGGCAGCCCATCCAGGAGGTTGGTCCCAGTGCCAATCAAGGGCCCAGATTCTGCCCAATCTGTGCGCAGCACAGCTCCCCGGAATACACCACCTGAGAACTGGCCCAATGACTAACTGGAGCAGCCCCAGTTCAAGCCCCTCTCCAGGACAGAGGCCATGTCCCCAGTGACACCTGGGGAGGACCCAGCGGCTACGTAGAGCTCGGGGGGGGGGGCACCTCGGTTTAAGAGGCTGGAACAACAGGAGCTGCAGCCATATGGCCCAGGGGTCGAGCATTCCTTCGCCCTTGGCACGGCAGGGGGAGGAGGCTCGGGAAGGGCTTAGCACAGAGATCGACTCTCACCCCCAACCTAGTTCACGTCTCCTGCCAGGGCTGGGCCTTGCCGGGACCCCAGGGCAGGGTGCAGCACGTAGCCTGCTGCTGCTTGGGGTATGGGGCCGAGGACATGGGATCAGAGACCAGGACAGCTGGAACAAATGGGACAGCACAGTCCAAAGAGGAGGAGACCAAGAGTTAAACTACCCCCCCCAGGCCCCCCAGTCAGAGCTCTGCCCTAGTTCAGGTATTGCTGGAGGAGGCCGGCGGGCCGGCTCCTTTCCCTTCAGCAGCTGGGCAGGGCAGGAGCAGCTTCGCCCCAGTCTCAGAGCCTGGAGTCAGAGCAACCAAACATACAGTCCAAAACCAACCCCTGCCAGGCCCACTGCGGCCAGCAGAGCCCAGGCCCCTGTCGCTTCCTCAGCCGCCCGCCCGTTCGTACCCAGCCCCAGCACCCGGGCAGGGCAAGGGCCCCCTGAGCGCACCCAACTGCTTCTGGCCATTAGCTCAAACTGTCCCTTAAAGGAGTAGCAACCCCCGCCCCTGCCACACATTCCCCACATGGAGTAGCACCCCCGCCACACATTCCCCACATGCCCAGTACATCTAGACACCCTCCTGCCCAGCCCCAGATCCATCGATGCCCCCATACGCCATCTACCTACCCAGCCCCAGATCCATCTATCCCCTACACACCCATCTACCTACCCAGCCCCAGATCCATCTATCCCCCTACACACCCATCTATCTACCCAGCCCCAGATCCATCTATCCCCCTACACACCCATCTATCTACCCAGCCCCAGATCCATCTATCCCCCTACACACCCATCTATCTACCCAGCCCCAGATCCATCTATCCCCCTACACACCCCTCTATCTACCCAGCCCCAGATCCATCTATCCCCTACACGCCCATCTACCTACCCAGCCCCAGATCCATCTATCCCCTACACGCCCCTCTACCTACCCAGCCCCAGATCCATCTATCCCCCTACACACCCATCTATCTACCCAGCCCCAGATCCATCTATCCCCCTACACACCCATCTATCTACCCAGCCCCAGATCCATCTATCCCCCTACACACCCATCTATCTACCCAGCCCCAGATCCATCTATCCCCCTACACACCCATCTATCTACCCAGCCCCAGATCCATCTATCCCCTACACACCTATCTACCTAACCAGCCCCAGATCCATCTATCCCCCTACACACCCATCTACCTACCCAGCCCCAGATCCATCTATCCCCCTACACACCCATCTACCTAACCAGCCCCAGATCCATCTATCCCCCTACACACCCATCTATCTACCCAGCCCCAGATCCATCTATCCCCCTACACACCCATCTACCTACCCAGCCCCAGATCCATCTATCCCCCTACACGCCCACCTATCTATCCAGCCCCAGATCCATCTATCCCCTACACACCCATCTATCTACCCAGCCCCAGATCCATCTATCCCCTATACATCCATCTACCTACCCAGCCCCAGATCCATCTATCCCCTACACACCCATCTATCTTCCCAGCCCCATATCCATCTATCCCCCTATACACCCATCTATCTGCCCAGCCCCAGATCCATCTATCCCCCTACACACCCATCTATCCACCCAGCCCCAGATCCATCTATCCCCCCTACACGCCCATCTATCTACCCAGCCCCAGATCCATCTATCCCCTACACGCCCATCTATCTACCCAGCCCCAGATCCATCTATCCCCTACACACCCATCTATCTACCCAGCCCCAGATCCATCTATCCCCCTACACGCCCATCTATCTACCCACCCCAGATCCATCTATCCCCTACACACCCATCTATCTGCCCAGCCCCAGATCTATCTATCCCCTACACGCCCACCTATCTATCCAGCCCCAGATCCATCTATCCCCCTACACGCCCATCTATCCACCCAGCCCCAGATCTATCTATCCCCCTACACGCCCACCTATCTATCCAGCCCCAGATCCATCTATGCCCCTACACGCCCATCTATCTACCCAGCCCCAGATCCATCTATCCCCCTACACGCCCATCTATCTACCCAGCCCCAGATCCATCTATCCCCCTACACACCCATCTACCTACCCAGCCCCAGATCCATCTATCCCCCTACACGCCCACCTATCTATCCAGCCCCAGATCCATCTATCCCCTACACACCCATCTATCTGCCCAGCCCCAGATCCATCTATCCCCTACACACCCATCTATCTGCCCAGCCCCAGATCCATCTATCCCCTACACACCCCTCTACCTACCCAGCCCCAGATCCATCTATCCCCCTACACACCCATCTATCTACCCAGCCCCAGATCCATCTATCCCCCTACACACCCATCTATCTACCCAGCCCCAGATCCATCTATCCCCCTACACACCCATCTATCTACCCAGCCCCAGATCCATCTATCCCCCTACACACCCATCTATCTACCCAGCCCCAGATCCATCTATCCCCTACACACCCACCTACCTAACCAGCCCCAGATCCATCTATCCCCCTACACACCCATCTACCTACCCAGCCCCAGATCCATCTATCCCCCTACACACCCATCTACCTAACCAGCCCCAGATCCATCTATCCCCCTACACACCCATCTATCTACCCAGCCCCAGATCCATCTATCCCCCTACACACCCATCTACCTACCCAGCCCCAGATCCATCTATCCCCCTACACGCCCACCTATCTATCCAGCCCCAGATCCATCTATCCCCTACACACCCATCTATCTACCCAGCCCCAGATCCATCTATCCCCTATACACCCATCTACCTACCCAGCCCCAGATCCATCTATCCCCTACACGCCCATCTATCTTCCCAGCCCCATATCCATCTATCCCCCTATACACCCATCTATCTGCCCAGCCCCAGATCCATCTATCCCCCTACACACCCATCTATCCACCCAGCCCCAGATCCATCTATCCCCCCTACACGCCCATCTATCTACCCAGCCCCAGATCCATCTATCCCCTACACGCCCATCTATCTACCCAGCCCCAGATCCATCTATCCCCTACACACCCATCTATCTACCCAGCCCCAGATCCATCTATCCCCTACACACCCATCTATCTGCCCAGCCCCAGATCTATCTATCCCCTACACGCCCACCTATCTATCCAGCCCCAGATCCATCTATCCCCCTACACGCCCATCTATCCACCCAGCCCCAGATCTATCTATCCCCCTACACGCCCACCTATCTATCCAGCCCCAGATCCATCTATGCCCCTACACGCCCATCTATCTACCCAGCCCCAGATCCATCTATCCCCCTACACGCCCATCTATCTACCCAGCCCCAGATCCATCTATCCCCCTACACACCCATCTACCTACCCAGCCCCAGATCCATCTATCCCCCTACACGCCCACCTATCTATCCAGCCCCAGATCCATCTATCCCCTACACACCCATCTATCTGCCCAGCCCCAGATCCATCTATCCCCTACACACCCATCTATCTGCCCAGCCCCAGATCCATCTATCCCCTACACACCCATCTACCTACCCAGCCCCAGATCCATCTATCCCCCTACACACCCATCTACCTACCCAGCCCCAGATCCATCTATCCCCCTACACACCCATCTACCTACCCAGCCCCAGATCCATCTATCCCCTACACACCCATCTATCTACCCAGCCCCAGATCCATCTATCCCCTTGCACACCCATCTATCTGCCCAGCCCCAGATCCATCTATCCCCCTACACACTCATCTATCTACCCAGCCCCCCCATCTATCCCCCTACACACACATCTACCCAGCCCCCCCATCTATCCCCTACACACCCATCTATCTACCCAGCCCCAGATCCATCTATCCCCTACACACCCACCTATCTACCCAGCCCCAGATCCATCTATCCCCCTACACACCCATCTATCTACCCAGCCCCAGATCTATCTATCCCCCTACACGCCCACCTATCTACCCAGCCCCCCCATCTATCCCCTACACGCCCACCTATCTATCCAGCCCCAGATCCATCTATTCCCCTACACGCCCATCTATCTACCCAGCCCCAGATCCATCTATCCCCCTACACGCCCATCTATCTACCCAGCCCCAGATCCATCTATCCCCCTACACGCCCATCTATCTACCCAGCCCCAGATCCATCTATCCCCCTACACGCCCATCTATCTACCCAGCCCCAGATCCATCTATCCCCCTACACACCCATCTATCTACCCAGCCCCAGATCCATCTATCCCCTACACACCCATCTACCTACCCAGCCCCAGATCCATCTATCCCCTACACACCCATCTACCTACCCAGCCCCAGATCCATCTATCCCCCTACACACCCATCTATCTGCCCAGCCCCAGATCCATCTATCCCCCTACACACTCATCTATCTACCCAGCCCCCCCATCTATCCCCCTACACACCCATCTACCCAGCCCCCCCATCTATCCCCTACACACCCATCTACCTACTTAGCCCCAGATCCATCTATCCCCTACAAACCCATCTATCTACCCAGCCCCAGATCCATCTATCCCCCTACACACTCATCTATCTACCCAGCCCCCCCCCATCTATCCCCCTACACACACATCTACCCAGCCCCCCCATCTATCCCCTACACACCCATCTATCTACCCAGCCCCAGATCCATCTATCCCCTACACGCCCATCTATCTACCCAGCCCCAGATCCATCTATCCCCTACACACCCACCTATCTACCCAGCCCCAGATCCATCTATCCCCTACACGCCCATCTATCTACCCAGCCCCAGATCCATCTATCCCCTACACGCCCATCTATCTACCCAGCCCCATATCCATCTTCCCCTACACGCCCATCTATCTACCCAGCCCCAGATCTATCTATCCCCTACACGCCCATCTACCTACCCAGCCCCAGAGCCATCTATCCCCTACACACCCATCTATCTACCCAGCCCCATATCCATCTTCCCCTACACGCCCACCTATCTATCCAGCCCCAGATCCATCTATTCCCCTACACGCCCATCTATCTACGCAGCCCCAGATCCATCGATGCCCTACAAGCCCATTTAATCTATCTAGCCATCCCCCTATTTGTCTGTCTATCCGCATCCATCGTCTCCATATGCACCTATCTAATCTCTCTATCTACCCCTCCCTCCCCATACACACCCATCTCTCTCTCTCTCTCTGTTAATAGGTTGGTGCTGTGGGACCTGACAGCCCCCGTCCAGCCCTTCCACCCGTCTGACCTTTCTTCTACCCCCGGGTTCCTGGCCCTGCGGCCTTTGCTGGGGAGGGACAGAAACACTCTAGGTGTCGGTGGTTTCCGTTCAACTTGCTCTTTATTATGGAGGCAGAGACCAGAGACTCCACTGGAAATATATGTATATAAATGACGTACAAAATAAAATCAACCCGATTCGGGGGGACAGCGAGGGGTCGGGATCCAGCCGCTCAGACTGGCCACGGCACACAGACATCATTACAACGACAACCCGGAGAGGCCCCCCGTCCCGCCCCACCCCCCAGGGCCCACATCCATCCCTGTGACCCACGCCGTGGGGGGGGCGTCCTCAGCACCGGGGCTGTCCTCGGGCACTGTGGTGCGGCCTCTCCAGGTGCTGTATGGGGGGGGCGGGGGGAGGTCTCAGTGCCTCGGAGGGGGCTGCGGTGGGGCTGGGGAGGGGGCCGGAAAAGGGGGGTGGGGAGGAGGAGGGAAGACCTTCTTCGCAGAGAGATTTCCAGCTCCTCAGGGCTCAATTAAAAACGCAAATGACACCAAAAGACTCGGGAACATTTAAAAAGAGGCCGTGGGGGGCGGGGAGGGGGGAGCCCGTCACCATAGGTAGGAGTCCTCGTACCTGCCGGAGAGAGTGGGGAGTTAGACACTGGGGCAACGTCAGGCAGAGCCCCCCCTCCCCACCAGCCCCCTCAGCCTTATCCCCATCTCTCCCTCCGCCCCACAGAGCAGCCAGTCGCTGACCCCCCCTGCTCACGGGAGCCCCCCGCCCCAATGCCGCCACTGGGATACACTTCCCTCAGCCTACGGGGAGGGCAGGGCCGGCCTGGGGGTTGGGGAGGGGTTGGGGCATACGGGGACCACCCCTCCCTGTACCCCAGCCTAGCCTCCCCCCCAAACCTGTACCACTCATGTAGGACCCGAGCCATGGAGTTCAGATCCAGATTCCAAGTCCCCTCACTGGGCGGGGGGTCCGGTCTGGGAAAGGGGCGGGGGTTGATCCAGCCCCTAAGGGCCATCGGCTCCAGATCTCCACTCAGATCTAGGGTCCCACAAGCGGCCGGTTCCCAGGGGTGGTGTAGAACAATGGGGGGCACTCGGACTTGGCCCCAGTGCATCCCCTGCCACCCTGGAGTGTGGGGGGGGGCGCCGACTTTGGAGCGAAGGGAACCCCAGAGGCCGGGGGCACGCTCACCGCGATCTGCCAGTGTGGTCGCTGCTGTCCCCGAAGATCAGCTCGGACATCAGGGCCTCTGGGCTGGATCTCTTCCCGTACCTGAGGGGCAGTTAAACAGAGCACAGGATTCACGGACGTGGCCTGGTGGAGGGAGGCCCCAGAGCCCAGCCTCTCTCCCCAGCTACTCGGAAAGGCAGGAAGGGGCAGAGATGGGGGGCAGACGGCATCAGTGAGAGTGGAGTGTGCCAGGATGCAGGGAGGGGGGGCACAAGGCATGGGGGGGTGTCTGAGTGTGCAAGGGGGGTGTGAGTGTGTGGAGAGGGCAGTGGGGGGGTGTCTTAGTGTGTGGAAGGGGCTGGGTGGGGGGATGTGTAAGGGAGGGGCCTGGCAGAAGAGGGTTTCAAGCAGCCCCTTCGCGTTTGCAATTAGCGTGTATTAGCCCCTGGCTAACAGGCCCCCACGGGGCAAGCTGTGTTGATGGAGCTGGTGCCTAATGTGCCGTTTCATTGCTGCCATTTTCGCTGTGCTCCCCCAAGGACCCCCCAGGGGCCGGGGGACCCAGCAGCCTGCCTCTTCCACAGGCTACGCTGGGAGATTATCCAGGGCAGAGGGAGAATGAAACTCACGATTCTCGCTGGAGTGAGAACACGGAGCCGGGAATGACACCGCAGACCCAGATCTGGCTGGGACCGGGGGCTCGGGGAATAAACGCCTGCCCCATTCAGACACACACCCACACGGGGGAAAAACCCAGGCAACGTCGTGCACAAATTCCCACATTTGTGCATAACTGCCCGTGCTCAAAAAGACACACAGACGCACAACCACCCCCAGAGCGCAGACTTGTGCAGAGACACCCGTGCTTGTGCACAAACATGGCCCCCGACACGGCCCAAACGCACAGACTCGGGCACAAGCGGTGTCCAGACACACCTGCCCAGGGCATGCACAACCACGTGCACAACACATAAACGCATGCACAGCCCAACCCGCACACACGCACCGCTGCCTTGTCACTAGGTTAATGTAATGCCGCAGGGCGGAGAAGTATTTGGCCATTTCTTCCGGGGAGGCGTCGTCTCCGGGGTTCTCTGGTTTGGGGGGGTAGGCCTCCACCAGCGCCCCCAAGCAGAACAGCACACAGAGGGTCACGGCAACCAGCATGGGCCAGAGCTTCACAGAGGCGACCATCTGAGAGCGGGGCAAAAAAAGGGGTGAATAAAGACATCGCCCCTTCCAGCCCCTCCACTGCCCCCCGCTGTGCAACAGGGGGAAACACCCTGGCAGCTGTGTTTCTATGGGGAAGGGGTTGCTGCCCGTCCGAGGATGCAATAAAAGTGGTCCTGAAAGTGTGGTGCAGGGCACGGGACACCCGCGTAGGAATCAGGAGAGCTGGGTGCTGGTCCTGGCTCTGCCACCAACCTGCTGGGTGACCTTGGGCAAGTCACTTTCCTTCTGGGTGCCTCTTTCCCCTTCCACCCTCTGTGTGTCTATTTCGATTGGCAGTCCTGCCTCTCGGGAGCCTGCCCTTGGTTGCTATCCTACAAATAACAATAGGAATGGCTGTCCAGCTTCAATCATGCCCCATCCCCTAATGGGATGCTGATCCTTCCCAGTTCCTTAGAGGACTGCTTGCTCGTCCTCTGAGACTTCCAGCCCAGGGGACATTTCCATGTACCAAGAAGGGGGACAACCCATTGGTCCTGTTCTTCCCCTGCAAATGCACAGGGCAGCTCAGTTACTGAGTCTGTTCCCCCTTCCAATTCCTGACCTGCGGTTCCACACAGGGCCTGAGGTTCATCCCCACAGGTTAGCACGTCCTGGGGGGAAGTCTCCTCCCAAGAGGTGAATTTGGCCTGCTGTATCACCGCTTAGAAAGCTGTGGCTTTCAAAGGAGCCTGAATGAAGTGCCCGGCTCCCTCTGGCATCCCATAAACAAGTCACTTTTCCACCACCCCAAAGCAGCCAGCTCTGGGGTGGAACACAGCAGCTGTTAACGCTAACAGCCTGATTCTGCTGTCACCTATGCCACCGGCACAGCATTAACTTCCGTGGCATTACTGCCGACTTACGCCAGTGCAGCGAAGATCAGCCTCTATTTCCCATCTGTATTACAGGGGGATGAATACCAATACACTGATCTTTGGCATAGCGCTTTGAAGCTAGACTCCAAAGCACCGTATGCCTTCATTTATGCACCCAGGCTTATAGAGACGAACGCCGCATTTAGGACCAGACGCTGAGCTCAGGTACGCCGCTGCAAATCAGCCACAGAAGAGAGTGAGTTACACTGGTCTAAATACACACCGATGATTCCGTGTGCAGCCGTAGAGTTGCAGTGTTATTTCTGTCACACTCTTTGCACGCCTGGCGCTGTACAGATAAAAGAGACGGGGCCCTTTTGTGTCTGTGCCCGCTGCACATGAAGCCGGCTGTGCGGGCTCTTCGCTAGCTATGTAGTGCTATTGGATGTGTGTGCAATGTACATTCGGAGCAGGTCTCTCTGTGCTGTGTTTCTCTGCTGCATACATACTGTAAAAGGGGCAGGGGGGGACTCCATGCTCGGTCAGAGGCAGCCTCTGCATGTCCATAACCAGAATTGCTTTGCATCCTAGCCAGACGCGGCACTAGAATGCACCTGCTGTGACAATGTCCTATGGAACCAGTCGCCCATTATGTTACATCGGCCGAGCGCTGTGCTACGAGGGCTGTTTCTAAGCCCCCCCGTGGTTCTAGACGATGGCGCTGAAATCAAGTGTTTAAAAGAAACTCGGCAGAGGCAGGCTTGACCCCACTGATTCTAAGGGCCTTACGGCAGGGCTGAGGTCGGCCCTGCCACGCTTGCTTCCCTTTAGTGAGCACAAGATCCGTCTAGATGTTCCCCTGACCCACTTTCCTGGAAATGTGAAGAGACGGATACTCACCCCCCGTACCCGAGAGGCTGTATCGCCCTCCGCTGACAGCCCCCCTCGCTCATCAGACACGGGGAATAGCGAACTGAGACCCAAAGCAGGAGAGATTTCGGGGTGGGGAGGGGGAGGGAAAGCAAGATGCCCCTCAAACCCTCCTCTTTAGGAGTCACCCCCGTTCCCTCCACCCCGAGCTTTCCATATTATTATGATTTGTATTGTGCTAGCCCTGAGCACAGCCCAACACCCCCGTTGTGCCAGGTGGTGTACATTATTCAGTGTATTACGGTAGCATCTAGGAGCCCTAGGCATGGCCCAGGACTCAGAGTGCCAGGTGCTGTGCATTATTACGTTAATTACGGTAGCACCTAGGAGGCCCAGGACCCCAGAGTGCCAGGCGCTGCACATTATTAGGTGTATTACGGTAGCACCTAGACGGCCCAGGACCCCAGAGTGCCAGGCGCTGCACATTCCCATGCTGCTTGGCCAGTAACTCCCACAGTCGTCCCTGCCCCGGAAGCTGATGGGAGTGAGAGACGTGGGGCTGACCCCCACCCCCTGTTGCCCAGTCGAATTGGGATGGCCCCAAACAATGGGGGTCTCTCTGCTTCCCTTGGGGAGGCCATGCCGCCACCCACAACCTCCCTCTTTGCTCAGCTTAGCCCTGATAGGGGGCAACCTGTGTCCCCCCCCCCCCCGGCTTCCCACCTCCAGGGGAAGCGTCTGGCCCCAAGCTAAGCCCCTGGCCAAGCTACTCACCGTGGGCAGGCGTCGGGGTGCAGGAGGTAGAGAGAGCTGCGGGCTTCAGCTGGATGCGATGGGAGAACCGGGAGCTTCCAGTCCCTCTTGCTGCTCTTACGGTTCTGCCTGCGCTGGCTGCTCACCACCCAAGGGCTTTATAGCCTGGCTGGCTTGGGGAAGTAAGGAAGGAGGAAGGCTCCTCCCTCACCCTCTCTCCCCCACCCCCCAGCATTCGCTGATCAATGTGCTGCCATCAGCCACTCCTGGTGCCTCCCCAAGGAGAGCAGGGTCCATGCCAAGGGAGGGGGCACTGGGATGAGTCCCAGGGAGACTGGCTGATAAGCTTCCCTTTGTAAAGGACACGGGGTCGGGGGAGAGAGACGGTTGGAGCCTGCGGTGGGACTGACTCCACCGTGGCTGGGTGCTGCGGGTGGGCACGGATCGGAACAGGAGAGGGTGGGGGTGCTACAGTGTTTGGACTCAGGAGTCCAGGGGGGTACAGCACCGAGATTCATTCAGGATCCCCTGGCAGAGTCGGGGGGCTAGCCCCCGTGTCCTGGCCAACCCCCCACATCTTCTCTGCATCAGATTCCCACTGTCATCCCAGCTGGATCCTCACGCCCTGTCCCAAACTGTTATGTAGCGCTGATAAACAGCCGCCGTGTTCCAGCCCAGAGGTGGCTGCACTTCAGTGGTGGGTGAAGCGATTCTGGTTGGGCGATGGCGTGGGCAGAGTGTGAAAGGCCCGATCTGTAAGGGGGTCACTCAGGTAGGACCGACCACGCGACAACATCTGTAGAGAGAAATAGAAGACAATGGAAGGAAGGAATTGGGATGATAGATGGACAGAAAGATAAATGAACAGAGACAGACAACAGTCAAAGTAGATTCTCTGTTGACCAATATATAGCTCAGGGGTGGGCAAACTTTTGGCCTGAGGGCCACATCTGGATATGGAAACTGTATGGCGGGCCATGAATACTCACAAAATTGGGGGTGAGGGCTCCGGCTAGGGGTGCGGGCTCCGGGGTGGAGCCAGAAATGAGGAGTTCAGGGTGCGGGAAGGGGCTCCGGGCTGGGACCAAGGGGTTCGGAGGGCAGGAGGGGGATCAAGGCTGGGGCAGGGGGTTGGGGCGTGGGAGGGTGTCAGGGGTGCAGGCTCCGGGCAGCCCTTACCTCAAGCAGCTCCCAGAACAGCGGCATGTCCCCCCTCCAGCCCCCATCGAGGGCCGAATTAAAACGTCTGGAGGGCCGGATGCAGCCCCCCCAGGCCGTAGTTTGCCCACCCCTGATATAGCTGATGATCTATTTCAAATTCTATCTGTGTCTCTGTTCATCTCAATCCTTTCTTTCTTTCTTTCTTTCTTTCTTTCTTTCTTTCTTTCTTTCTGATAATCTATTTCAACTCCGATTTGCCTCGCAGTCCATCTCAATCTTTCTTCTTCTTCCTGCCATAGACAGACAGACAGACAGCTGCTCAACCAGCTCCTCCCACGTTCATTCTTACCCTGCTTCGCCAGGACCAGCCAGAAACTCAACCCTTGTGTTCCCAGAATGCCAGGACTGGAGGGTGTTTCCACGTGACCCTACAAGCTTAGGAGAGCTCCAGAGCATGGAGTGGGGTAGGACAAAGGTTTTGTTGCGAGCAGGGCCGGCTCCAGGCACCAGGCAACCAAGCTGGTGCTTGGGGCGGCACCTGGAGGGGGGCGGCGCGGCGCTCGGGCCGCCGGGGAGAGCGGGGCCACAGCCGGGCTCGCCGCCCTCCCCCCGGCGCTCTGGCCGCCCTCCCCCCCCGCGCCCTCCCCCCGGCTGCCGGGGGGAGAGCGGCGAGCCCCTGCTGGGGCTCGCCGCCCTGCGCTCTGGCCGCCGGGGGGAGAGCTGAGCCCCCGCCGGGGCTCGCCGCCGCCCTGCCCCCGGGCTCCGCCCCCCCCCCCCCCCCCGCGGGATTTCGACTGCAGAGCCGGCCCTGGTTGCGAGGGATTTCGACTGCAAGCTCTTTCGGGCGGGGGCTTTTTGTTGTGGGTCTCTGCAGCACCTAGCACCATGGGGGCCTATTTGGGGATCTCTCGGTGCTAGAATAATATATAATAATACGCGGTGGGCACTTTATTTGCCGCGGGGGAGCTACGCCGGGGTGCCAGCCGAACGCCGCTAGCCCCTCGGCCCTGCGCCACACCAGCACGTATTCTGTATGTGCCACGTATTCCGGAACTGTCTTCAAGGCATGTGACCGGTGCCATTTTCCAACCCCTTCACCTGGCAAGCCAAGCTTGCCACAATAACCTGAATCCAACCGGTCTGGCCTGGAGGGAGGGGAAAAAAACCCTAATTCCCCTTTTCTACATCAAACCCTTCCCTGACTGGAAAAATCGTATTTCTCCTGTCCTGCCGCGTGCTGTTCCAAAGGGGAAATTCCCCCTCCCCGCTGGGATGAGGCATCAGTTTGGCTCAGGAGATCTGGCCCCTTGATCTTGTCCACGAGCCCAGACTGCCCATTGCCCGCTCCTGCATGTCGGAGCAGCGTCCCCTGCAGGACGGGCAGATTCGACATTTCAGGGCCAAAGGGAAAGCTTTGGGGGAAGGGGAGCGGTTTGCAGCTGCTTGGGACTTGCAGTGTTAGCCTGGGTCCGCAGTGCAGTTGGACAGCCGGGGCAGCTGGGCATGTCTAAACCTGCTGCGATCAGGCCTCTTCGTGGCAGTTCAGACACCCCTGCGCCGTAGCCCAGACCGGGCTGCAGCAGTGGGCAGAGTGCAGGTGACACGGACAGAGGTGAATGCTGAGCACCACGTGGTTTGTCCCCACCCCGATCTACACAGGTCAGGAGCTAATCCCGTCTCACTCCGCACAAGGCTGTTTGGGGGACAGTGCCAGCAGAGGTGGCGGGGGGAGGCAGGGACGGCTATAAATAAACAGCCGTGCGGACGTAATGACTCAGCGGCGGAGGAGAAAGGACAGGAACATAAAAGGCAAACTCTCCTCAACGGCTTGCGTCATGCAAATGGTTATGACACTGGATTCAATTTCCAGCTTTGCCGCTGACTCCCTGGGTGACCTTGAGCAAGTCACTTAGACCCAGATCCTCAAAGGGATTTAGGTGCTAAATGCCCATGGGAGTTAGGGGCCTAGACACCTTTGAGAATCCGGGCCTCAGTCTCTCTCTTTGCCTGAGGTTCCTATCTGTACAATGGGGATAAAACCATTGCCTTTCTTGGCGGGGGGGTCAGCATAAATCCATTGATGCTGAGGGATATGCTTGGAGTCATGTCATCAACATGGAAGAAAGGGTCCGGGGTGGAGACGTTAGACAGAGTGAGCAGCCTCCGGGCTCAGCCGTGCTGCACGCTATTCAAACACCTAGCAAGAGACAGTCCCTGCCCCCAAACAGCTTCCAGCTGAAATAGATGAGCCAGGCACAAGCTCAGACAGGGAAACCGAGTCACGGAATAAAGGACTTGCGCAAGGCCACACGCTCAATGAGTGGCAGAGGTGAGACTAGAATCCAGGTCTCACTACACTGCCCTAGCCACTGGACCACACTGCTGTTTGGGAAAGCCCGGGGAGAAATTCACTGGGGATCTGCCCTGGGTATTGACCCAACCGGCCATGACACGGGAACAGAGCTGGCCCGCTCACCTAGCCAGCCACAGGAAATATTTACAGGACACACGGCGCAGCTGCCTGACTCCTGCGGCCGGAGAGCTGGCGTCTGCCGTGCAGGGGAGCACACGGTCAGCGCCTGAAGCATGGGCCACCTCCCTAGCCCTAGAGCCTGGCTGAGTGACCCCCTCCAATAACCCAGCACCTGAGACAGTCGTCCCAGGATGGCCAGTTCTGCACAGCTATCTGTGCCCTGGGGGAGAGGCCTCGGGGGTTCCCCTGAGCGCTCAGCACAGGGATGGCAAGGGAGGGGGATCAGCCCCCTGCCACACCATCCTTGTGACGCGCTCTGCAGGCAAAGGCACGGAGCCCCAGCGCCAGGGAGCCGGCGGGTCGCTGCGCAGCGGGACGCTCCCTGGGCGCCAGGCCATGTCCTTTGATGGATTCATCCCTGGTGCTGGCCCAGTACAAGCTGCGCCTTCCAGAAGGCTCCGCGCCCGCAATCTGCCAGCGGAGCCGCTCTCCCCGTCCCCCTGGCATGGCTTACGCCGAGCAGGAAGCCAAGGAGAGTCGGGGACTGTGCAATCTGCCTCCCGGCCCGGACACCTGCAGCATCCCCCGGGCCAGCCTGTGCTGCAGGGGGCCGCGGGGACTTAGCCAAGGAACCGCAGCACCCAGATGCCCTGCTGTGCCAGAGCTCTGTGCAACGCAAGGGAAGACAGGGCTGCTCCTGATCTTCGGGGCTGCTTTAGTTAGAGCCACCTCCAGGCTGCTCTAGCCTATGCCAGCTTGCAATGACCCCATACAGACCACTCCTCTTGCCACAGACCCTGCACTGTCTCACACACCGGAGAAATCCCTGCCCCCAGCTACCCAGCTTTATGGGCTCTGGACTGGGACTCAGGAGAGGTGGGTTCTAGTCCTGTCTCGGCTGCTCAGTGAGCTGGGCTGAGTCACTTCCCCCTGCCGTGCCTCAGTTTCCCCATCTGTGAAATGGGGAATCACGATCCTGTCCTCCTTTGTAAAGTGCTGTGGGCTCTAGGGATGGAAAGGGCTGCGTGAGGCGATTGTAACTGGAGGCGAGGAGCTGCCCCTCGGTATCCAGAAGGCTGCTCCATTACAGTTCAAATGTCTCACCCCTTGGGGAGCTGCTAGCACCATGACTGGTGATAGCTGAACATCTCCCCCCCACCCCGGCTGCCAGCTTAGGATAACCCCAGCCCATTATTAGCAATCGTTATT
This sequence comes from Emys orbicularis, assembly GCF_028017835.1. Classification (NCBI taxonomy): domain Eukaryota; kingdom Metazoa; phylum Chordata; order Testudines; family Emydidae; genus Emys; species Emys orbicularis. Next base: position 7,671,381 of record NC_088707.1, read on the forward strand.
ACAGCGGTGCCTGGAGACCAGCGCAGCTGGGACCTCCTTGTGCCAGGGGCTGTACAAACACAGAGTCCCTGCCCAGGACAGCTAACAACTGGGGCAGGGGAGAGAGACAGAACAAGAACCCCCAAGCTCTTCCATAGCTCTTCCCAGCAGTAGATCTCAAAGCACTTTACAAAGGAGACCAGTGTCGTTATTCCCGTTTTTACAGATGGGGAAACTGAGGCAGGAGGATGACATGACTTGTCCAAGGCCACCCACGAGGCCAGTAGCAGAGCCAGGAATAGAATGCAGGTCGTCTGAGACTCAGTTCCCATGGGGTGGGACCTTGCCCTAACACTATGTTTGCTGGCACTCCGCTCTGGGCCTGGCACTCCCACTCCCTCCAAGCGTTTGATAAAAGGTCATTTAAAAAAAAGAACCGACATAAAACAAGCGCCAAATGATTTACACACACACACACACACACGTGTGCAACCGCACACATGGCCAACCAGCTCAGCCCCATAATTAGAAAGGTGAGTAATTAGTTAATTAATCACCGCTCCACGATCGGCTCTCTCATTAAGACTCTGATTATTCTCCAGGAAAGTTTCCTGGTCCAATCAATAGTCATCAAAGCCCCTTTATGGACTGATGAGTTGCCCTTTGCAGCTCAGTTTCATTAAAACCCAACTCGGAGGTGGGGGGGGACTAATTCTTTATGGATTTGGCATTAAGAGCAAGGGGCTGGATCTCGAGAGATTTGCCTCCTTCCCTCTCAGGCAAAATTCTCATTGAAGTCCCAGGGGCGTTTTCCCTGAATATGGACCAGCTAATACACTGGCACTTTTATAGCCCTTCTTATAACAGAATCTCAAGGTGACGTACCGTCATTCCCTTGTTATGATTTATTTGTATTTTATGAATTCCAAGGAGCCCCCATCAAGGATCTGGCCGCCCCAGACAGACAGCAGCAAGGCAGCTCCTCCCCATCCCCTTGAGATTGGTCAATATCATTCCCCCCCGCCCCGGCTGCAGATGGGTAAACCGAGGCACAGAGAGGCTAAGCTGGGCATTTTTCAGACGTAGCCCCTGGTTTGGGGAGCCAATTGGAGCTGGCTGGTCCCTGATTTTCAGAGGGTGGTGAGTACCCACAAGTCCAGGTGGGAGCTGTGGATGCTCGGCGCCTCCGAGGAGCAGGCTAATCTGGGTACTGAAAAGCACCCAAAGCTGGCCCCACTTCTTCTCCATTCATGCCCCCTCGGGCTGTGTCTGTGCCCGGATCACTGTCACCTCCAAGGCGCCGCTTGGCCACTTAGCTCACGCAATAGCAGCTCGGTGTCTTCGAGCCGACGGTCCTGCCTTCAGTCCCCACAGACCAGCACCCGACTCCTCTGGGAAATCTCCCACCTTCGCCAATGCTGCCCCACTCAGGGTCTGTCTTTATAGTGGCGTTAGCCCAGGCTCTTACCTGGGTGCTGCCCCTAAACCCCCCTCCCGTCCACACACAAACCCCTCCCACTAGCTGGCCCGGCTGGGGGGATAGAGAGCCCCGGGGCTGCTTTCACTAGGGCCGGTAACCTGCCCTCTTTACAGCCAGGATGCTGGCTAAGCCACTCAAATGCTGATAGTCCTCCAATGCCTTCCCACAATTCCCCCCACGTGCCCAGAGGGACAGACAAGTTCATCCACAACTTTCACTTGGAAAGAACGACAGAGCGGCTCAGCTTCCAGTGCAGCACAAAGCACCATGGGATATGTCCTCCCCCGAACGTCTAGCAGCACACGTGGGGGCGTGCAGCATGGGCGAGGACGCACACGCCCTCAGGCAGGGCTTTGCAGCGTGGTCTGTTACACCCCCGGGCACGGCTCACCTGGGTGCTCAGACCCCGGGGCCGATCATCCGGCACCCTGGCTGTAGCAACAGTCAGAGCATTGGCCAAGCTCTCTACCACCACGTCGTTTAACCTAAGGCAGGTGAGGCACCAACTGCTCGCAGCAGAGTCGTGCCTCGCTGGCTAGATGATGGAGTCTAGCCTTTGCCTTCCGTGCATGCCCGAGTCAGGCTGCAAGAAAGTCAGGAGGTTTTGATTCAGTGGCTGCGGCGGTGGCTTTGGTGCGGTCAGACACCAGCATGTCAACGTAGCACTCGACAGATGCTCCCCTGTGGGGTCGGTCTCAGGTTTCCCTTCACCCTGTTTCCCAAGGAGCGCCACCCCCGGGTGCACACCCACACACAAGCCCCAGCACCTTCTTTCACGGCTACCTTCCAACGCAGGGCAGCAGCCCAGAGGAGACACCAGGCGCAAAGGAAGCACAACCAAGGGGAGGCCGGGCCGCAGTTGAGTGGCGTCACGACCCCGGATGCCAGGTTGCAACACCACTCAAATCTGCGGCAGTGCTAAGAAGTTGCATGTGTTAAAAGTTGTGGTTTCCACACAAAAACCATGCCCCACCGTACTCTTACAGCCAATGACGGGGACTCCATCACCTCCCTAGGCTGCCTGGTCCAGTGCTTACCTGTCCTTATCCTTAGGAAGTTTTCCCCAATATCTAACCTAAATCTCCCTTGCTGCAAAGTCAATTGATTCTTGTCCTACCCTGGGTGGCCACAGAGAGCAATCGATCAGCGTCCTCTTTATCACACCCTCTTACGTATTTGAAGACTGTTATCTTGTCCCCGCTCGGCCTTCTCCACTCTAGACTAAATGTTCCCCTTCCTTTCAACCCTTCGTCACAGGTCGCGTTTTCTAACCCTCTTGTCATGTTTGTTGATTTTCAGTCGATCCAAATGATTCCCCACAAGCTGAGCTGGAAGTGGGAAAAGAGCTAGACAGACCAGAGAAAAGAAAAGAAAAGAAAAGAAAAGAAAAGAAAAGAAAAGAAAAGAAAAGAAAAGAAAAGAAAAGGGGGAGAGACACAGAGAGAAACAACCGCAGGAGCTTTTCCAGTGGGAATCCTGAGGTGTATAAAGATGTATCACTTTGCTAGTACCAAACGGAGCTGAGTTACCATTGTTTAAGCCACACAGCGCGGATTACGCGTCAAGCTGTGCCTGGCGTCCTGTCTGAGCTCCATCGAGAGCCTGTCATCTGAAGCGGGCCGCCTAGAAGCATGGCAGATGCCCCTTCCCTGCCCTTGGTGGGTTATGTACCCAGCCCCTGGCAAACTCCAGGCTCAAACCTGAGCCAATGCAATCACCAGGGTGAGCTGTGGTAAAAGCAAAGGGCTCCTGGGTTCTCCGACCAGCTCTGGGTGGGAGTGAGGACTAGTGTTCAGAGCAGGCAAACGGAAGCCAGGACTGCTGAGGTCTATTCCCAGCACAGCGTGGTCTAGTGGCTACGGCAGGACACCTGGGTTAGAACCCCAGCTCCACATGGGAGTGATGTCTAGTGGTTAGAGCAGGGTCAGGATTCCTGAGGTCTATTCCCATCTCAACCTGTTCTGTGCCTCAGTTTCCCCTTCTATAAAACAGAGGTAATGATACCAGCCTGCCCCCAAGTGGGGTTGTGAGGTTTCATGAATTAATGTTAGTAAGAAACTTTGAGACCCCTGGACTGAGGGCAGAGAATTATTACGCACGCCAGCCCAAACCAAATTATTTCTTTATTTCCTATCCCATCATTTTAAGCAGACAGAAGCAAATACTCATTGTCCTCTTCAAAGTCCCTGAGGGGGTTTCTAAGGGTCGAGGCAGCCTGAGCCGCGCTGATACATCAGGACCCAGATCAGGGCGCAAGACACATGATACCGAGAGCTGATGTGAGCGCCTGACAAATCGCATCATAGATATCAATTACCAGCCAGCAGCTCTGACAAAGAGACGTTAAAACCCCCACCAAATAAATAACGCCGTCGCTTTGCCACAGCGGTAACCCGGAGGTGAACGCTTTTCCCATTTGCTCTAATGGCCCCAGGCGGGGAGCTGAGATTTAAGACATTATGTCTCCTCTTGAAATCAACGAGAGATTGGGAGCTGGGGCCGTGCGGAGCGCAGCTGGAAATAGACTGAGAGGCAGATGCCCTGCGGAGGGGGGTTCAACAGATACCGCCGCTCTCCCCCACACACACATAGTGATAGCCGGGTGTGTTGGTGTGAGCGCACGTGGGAGCAGTGTCTGTGCACATATGGGTGCGAATGGGAGGGGTGAACAATTGCGAGTCTCTCCCCCACACACCTGAACATGGACACGCACATCCATTCCTCCGGGCCCATCCACTCAATCACCCTCGGGTGCGCCTGTGCTGTGACACACACTTATACACTCCCTTATGCACGCTCACCCTCCGCTCTCAGCCATTCGTACCCATCCGCTCACACCCACTCACAGCCAGGCATGCTGACACGCACGCTCCCAAGCTTTGACACTAACACACTCAGCTCCCGATCTCTGACCTCGCACACATCCCAACGTGCTCACTTGGACGCTCACAATCTCACACTCACCGTTCCACCCGCTCAGGCACCGTCTCGCACACGCACTCTTGCACGCTGTCGGGGGTGAAACCGCTTTGCACGCGCCTCTTCCTCCATCACACTCACCAAGGAGGCGTCGAATGCCCCAGCCTGGGGGAGCCGAGATATCGAAGAGACCGGAAGGACCGGGTCGGTTGCCCGCCAGAGCGGAAGGAGCGGGGCCTGGCCTCCAAGCTGTTCTCCACTCAGAGGAAACAGGGCCACAGACTCAGGAGGGGTCAGCGATGCATCCTTGCCTAGCTGCCTGGGCCGGCCACTGGCATCCACAACACTCACCTGGAAGGTGGTTGAGCCCTGACGAACTCATCAGAGAAGCGGCAAAGGGATTGGGCCCGGCCCCAGGAGCAGGCGGTAAGTAAGTTCAGGGCCCGTCCAGGTCAGAATCGGGTCTCCGGTTCTGATGCGCCATTTCCAAGCGGGGCAGCTGGCGCCTCGCTTCCCCCACCAGACCTCCGCTGCCCATCCACACTGCTTAGTGTCCCAGCACCCCTTCGCCTGCCTCTGCCGCTCGGGGGGACAGGGCATCATTCCTTGCACACACCGGGCTGTCCCTTGGAGGCACGGTCCCGCTACTTGTCAGCCACCCTTCGCCTCGGCTGACAGGCGCGTCGCTGCCCCCCGACCCTCTGTCAGGAAGGATTTGCAGGCCCGGAGCTGGCCTGTCAGAGCGACTCGGAGAAGGGAGCAGCCAGTAGGGGGGCGGGGGGCAGTGCGGGGGGTGAAGGGACATGTGGATGGCGGAGGAGGTATTTGGGGAGGGACGTAAAGGCTGGTTGGCGAGAGCCAAGGAGTCAGACCAGGAGCAGTGGGTCAGCCGGAGACCCTGCCCTGATACTCATCACGGGGCTGGGAATCACACAGCACATGCCTGTATAAAGCCAAAAGTCCTGCCGACCTCCAGTGCAGAGAGATTAATGCTGGGGTCCTGGCCACATTCAAAGGTGGGTAACGTCCATTCAGCCTGCCATGACCCCTTCCTAATCTCTGATTTCAATCCTCCTGAATTCTTTGCTCCCTGTCCTAACCTAGTGCGCAGAGTTCCTGTGAGCTTTTAAACAGCTGCCTAGTCCCACCCCAGAGGTAGCTGTCTTGCAGGAGTAGGCACACATGGGACTTGATCGTGTAAGGCTTTGTGTGCCAGCTCACTGGGGTGGCACAGCTCTGCGGCCAGGTGGTACCGACCTCTCTCACGGCGGCTGTTCCCCTGGAAGGTGAAGCCCTGCATCCCGCACCTTGGCCAGAAGCTCTATAGGATGGGAGTGAAGTAGAGGCACCTGGGGCTGGCATGAGATAAGGGGGAGCTGTGAGCCCTCCTGGGCTGTTCTGGGTACCCAGAGAGTTCCTGTGTCGGAGAACAGCTGGGTTCTTCTCAGGGCGCCCAGGCCATCTGGCTGGCACAGCCCCCACAGTCCCTCAATGGGTGCTTAGGTCGGATCAGCGGGGAGGGATAGCTCAGTGGTTTGAGTATTGGCCTGCTAAACCCAGGGTTGTGAGCTCAATCCTTGAGGGGGCCATTTAGGGATCTGGGGCAAAAATCTGTCTGGGGACTGGTCCTGCTTGGAGCAGGGGGTTGGACTAGATGACCTCCTGAGGTCCCTTCCAACCCTGATCTTCTATGATTCTATGACCACCACCCAGGCTAATCAGCAGGGTGCAGTGCTGCGTCTGCCTTTCCCACACTCGACATCGCCCGCCTGTCATCTGGTGCCACCGCGGCCCCTGCCAGCCCCGGTATTTCCGCTCCTCTGACTCGGAGCGGGAGCCATGCACCTCGGAAAGGTCAGGCGCAGAGAGGCCGGCTGCCTGGTGGGGAGTGACCCTCCCCTCACCCCGGAGGAGCTCCGGCGCACAGCGGGACCTCGCACCAACCTACAGCCCAGGGCTGAAACCTGGCCGGCCCTGGGACCCCCGAACTACCGGCACACCCCAACACATTCGCTCACTCACATTCATTCATACACACCCCTATGCTCACAGTCACACACTGGCGGTCACCTGCACATTACCAACACAGTCTCAGACACACACACACACTTCGATGCCTTCACACGCCCAGACACACAGCCCTGTACACCCCACCTGTCTATCGAGGGTCTCACTGCAGTGCATGGCGTGGCGTATCTGAGAGTCACCCACAAATCAAGACAGATGCACGCACCCCCGGTAGAATGTCACACCCCTCCCTTAGTGCACAACCAGCCGTGCCCACACTGCCCAGGCGGCCGCAGTCACACCCCTGCCCCCGGATGCTCGGACTGGCCCTAGGGTCTGTGCATCGGAGAGCGGAGCTGGGTGCCCGCTGCAGGATTTCGCCGTGTGATGCAGGTGCCTGCAGACGGGAAAGTCAAATACCCCCCCCCCCCCCAAGCTCAGGGCAGGGAACCCGGGCTCTCCGCCTCACACCCGGGGCGGAAGGGGAAGTTTTACGCCTCGGCCCAGCAGCTCCGAGGGTGGGGGGAGAAATCAGGCCCCTGCAGCCAAGGGTCTCTAAAGCCAAGGCCAAGATGTCGGAGCCCAGCCTGAGCCCCCTTACAGGGACCTGGATTCCAGGACGTGCTGAGCACCCCCAGGCCCCTTGAAGTGCCCGTTCAATGTCTTGGCCCAAGCCCTGAGAGAGGCAGTTGCCGGCTCAGACAAAGGAGCCCTGTTCTCCCGACTGTCTCAGCCAGGTGAGCTGGCCCCAAGCTGTCTGGGGAACCCAGCTCCGGATGGGGTCGACGCTGGATCCCCACTGCCCCAGGCCTCAAAGGCCAGCTTTGATCAGAGCCGCCACTCCCGGCTCCCCGGAAAGGCAGAGCATCCTCTCCCTCCCCTGAGCCTCCCTGATCTCCAGCCAGTACCTGCCCTTCCCCTGCCCACAGCCCAGGGAAGGCTGGTGCCCTGCCGGCCGCATTCAGAGCTTATGACCCACCCTGAGCCGCTCCCCTCCTGCCCTCGGCCTTGCCAGACGCCCACGTCACAGGCGAAGCATCGAACTCCCGGGCTGCCGGCCAGCCGGAGCCAGGACGGGGCTAGAAGTCAAGCGGAGACGGCACGCTCCCGTGGCAAGGGAAAGGGAGTGTGGAGAGGAGAGAGTCGTCCAGGTACCAGCTCTCACTGCCATCACGGCTTGGCCGTAGCCACAGGCCGGCTCGCCCTGGCACGGCTGCCATGGGACCGGCTGGAAACCTGGATCCCACGCCTAGAACCTGGGATCCTTTGCTGGATCATGGCCCCGCTTGGGCCCTGTGGCCTCTTAGACCATAGGGACACTGAGACCTGAGGGTCTCCTACAGCAGGGCCCCTTGGGGCTGGGGGGTCTCGGCAGCAGGGTCTGGAGTCGGAGGCTTCCGTTTGAGGGATTCCTGGATGGGGCCTCTCAGATTAGAGGGTCCCCAGGCTCAGGGCTGTCAGAGTGGGGCTTCCCCAGATGAGGGGCCTTCTCCCCACCAGCCCAGACTGGTGGATATGGCCGGTGAGGAGCAGGCCGGTGGGGGGGAGCAGAGCTCCCGGCTCCCAGCCGGAGAGAGGGATGGAGACAGACAGGGAGGAAGGAGAGAGGACGGCCCACGCAGGCAGAGAGACGGGGCCGGAGGGGGGATACACAGGGAGCACTGGGGTGTCGGGACAAGTGCCTGTAGCTGCTCTGCGCCCCAGCCCTGCACGCACCCCCCGCCAGGGAACATGGAGGATGTTCCCGCCGTGGCCAACACGCCTCATTTCCTCTCTTTGTTCAGTGCACTGCTGTAATTAGCCACACGCCTGAGCCAACGGCTCCCCACAGTTACCCAGCAAGCCCCCAGCCACGGGAACTAGCCACAGTGGGGCAATGGCAACATGTGGGGGCCTGGTCCTCAGCTGGGGGTCCTGCAATAATAAATAATCATCAGGTCACAATGATACAACAGGTTCGATTCAGCCCCCAAAGCCGTGATGCGATCGCCTGCATGGGAGACGCGCTGGTGCCTTTCCACTGCAGCACGTGCCAGGATGTTCTCGAGTCCCTCCGGGCATCCGTGGTGTCCTTTGCTGGGAGGCAGAGAAAGGACGTCCAGTTCCCCCCGCAAGCTCTCTTCCACCTCCCTCGCCTGGTGCCAGGGGACCGAGCTGGCTCGCTGCAGCCGGCTGGAGCTGGTGACTGCCTGGGCGCTGCCAGCTCTGGGAAGCGGACACAATCCCCGGCTGGTTTCTCATGCGCTCTTGGGTCGGTTTGTTTTTCGGAAGAGCTTCTCAGAAGCGGGAAGGACGCAGCGTCCCCAAAGCAGAGACGAGGACAGCGGTGGGGACCGCGGGAGACGTCCCGGCAGGCGGTGCTGAGAAGACAGGCAGCCAAACTGGGCAGAGTGCGTCCCGGGGGCTTCCTGCTCTGTCCAGGGGTGAAAAGGAACCCAGGGGTCCAGATCCGCAGCTGGTACAAATCCACAGAGCTCCACTAAGTCCATTATTATTCCTATGCCAGAAGCACTGAGGCCAGGTGCTGGCCCCGACAAAGAGACAAGACAGAAGGGGAAGCAGAGGAAAGCAACGTGACCAAGGTCACCCAGCAGCTCAGTGGCAGAGCTGGGACTAGACCACGCCCAGTGCACTAGACCATGACGTCTCCCACAGCCAATGGTGCCACACAAGCGAGCTTAGGTGCAGACCTGGCCCCCAGGTGCCATAGTATTCGAGCATCTCCCAGTCTTTGCTGTACTCCTCCTTCCAGGCCCCGTGGAGGGCAGGGCAGGGCTGTTCAGCCAGAGAGGTGAAGGGCCAGATTTCCAAAGGCGCCTAGTGGGACTTTCCAAGCTCCCTAAGCAGGTCAGTTACCTCCGTTCCATTGAGACCGATGGAAGTTTGGTGCCTAACCTCCTTAGGTGCCTGGAAAATCCACTAGGTGCCTAAATACCTTGGAACATCTGACCCTCTGGGACTTGTCCAAAATCACCCAGGAACCCAGCAGTGGAATTGAACCCAGGTGTCCGGCTAGCACCCCGCCCCCTCCCCACAGGACGATGCTCCTTCTCTGCTGCTTGACACCAGCTGGCCCAGCCCACGAGCAGTTAGCCATTCGCAGGTCGAGAAGGGAACAGGTCCCCAGGGATCCCCCAGCCCATAGAGCTGGGCTGTCAATGGGCAGCCCATAAGTCAAAATGCCCTTTAAACCCACCCCAAGGAGAGTCTGTCCCTCCCCAGCAGGGCTGACCTGGCATCGGCAGGAGCAGCGGGGCCTCTGGGCACTGGACGGACCCCCCCTTTTCTGGGGGTGCCACCCCACATCCTTTCTGCCGGGAACTTCATGGGAAAGTTGGCTGGCAGGGCCAGCACCTCCTGCCACTGAAACCCCCCACCCCCACCCCATTGGCTGAGCAAGAGAGAACTCAGCCCAAAGTGGGGGGGGGGCACCTCTTTCCACCCCATGCAGAGGCAGGGAAGGGAGCCCCGGCCCACGGGCAGAGCTCTCGCCATTTGAGGAAGGTCTGGCACTGGATGCCACCTCGAATATTTCCAATCCATTTCCTAAGCCATCAGGGCCGCCGGCTGGAGAGCGGCGGGGGGCACAGGCCGGGGTCGGACGTGGGAGGGAGAGGCGGGTGTGCGGTCGGATCACTGCACACGGCGTCACGCTGCTCTGATAAGCCGACGGGCTCCTCACCTGCCGCCTGCCAAGCAGGGGATGGATCTGCTGGCACGGAACAGCCTTCCCGTGCCCTTTGTGAGGGCCCTGCCGCTCCGCCTGCCCGCCTGCCTCCCGCCCTAGGGACCTGGCTCGGCGTCGCGCCCGTCGCCGCGCGTGGCGGTTATGTGAAATCACCTGCTTCCTCGGGTCACTTTCAACTCCGGGGAAATGTCCCCCAATGCTTCACCCTGGCCAGGACGCGGGAAAGCCACACTCCCCCCCACGATCCCCTCCCCCCCCAGGCCTCGCGCAGGACGCAGCGCACAGCAGGGTGGGACGCGGGGGGAGGTTTAATGAGGAGGCGACTGGCGATGCTGGGACCTGCGTGTTCCTTCCACAGAGTCTCAGGTTGGTCCGCTCTGCAGCTACACCCAAGGCCTGAGCAGCTGCTGTCCCAGGCCCACAATCGCCCCCTGCAGATTCGGTGACGCACCCCCATCCTGAGCTGCAGCCGCCCTTCCCCACCCCCATTCCTGTCCTGGGATCTGCCAGGGCCCCTCGATCCCCGACTCCCAGCCCCCCCCAGCTCTGCCAGGGCCCCTCTATCCCCCGACTCCCAGCCCCCCCCCAGCTCTGCCAGGGCCCCTCTATCCCCCGACTCCCCCCAGCTCTGCCAGGGCCCCTCGATCCCCGACTCCCAGCCCCCCCCAGCTCTGCCAGGGCCCCTCTATCCCCCGACTCCCAGCCCCCCCCAGCTCTGCCAGGGCCCCTCGATCCCGACTCCCAGTCCCCCCCCCCCCACCAGCTCTGCCACGGCCCCTCTATCCTGACTCCCAGACTCCCCCAGCTCTGCCAGGGCCCCTCTATCCCCCGACACCCAGCCCCCCCCAGCTCTGCCAGGGCCCCTCTATCCCCCGACTCCCAGCCCCCCCCCAGCTCTGCCACGGCCCCTCTATCCCGACTCCCAGACTCCCCCAGCTCTGCCAGGGCCCCTCGATCCCGACTCCCAGTCCCCCCCACCAGCTCTGCCACGGCCCCTCTATCCTGACTCCCAGACTCCCCCAGCTCTGCCACGGCCCCTCTATCCCGACTCCCAGACTCCCCCAGCTCTGCCAGGGCCCCTCGATCCCGACTCCCAGTCCCCCCCACCAGCTCTGCCACGGCCCCTCTATCCCCCGACTCCCAGCCCCCCCCCCAGCTCTGCCACGGCCCCTCTATCCTGACTCCCAGTCCCCCCCCACCAGCTCTGCCAGGGCCCCTCGATCCCGACTCCCAGTCCCCCCCCACCAGCTCTGCCACGGCCCCTCTATCCCGACTCCCAGCCCCCCCCAGCTCTGCCAGGGCCCCTCTATCCCCCGACTCCCAGCCCCCCCCAGCTCTGCCAGGGCCCCTCTATCCCCCGACTCCCAGCCCCCCCCAGCTCTGCCACGGCCCCTCTATCCCCCGACTCCCAGCCCCCCCCAGCTCTGCCACGGCCCCTCTATCCCCCGACTCCCAGCCCCCCCCCCAGCTCTGCCACGGCCCCTCTATCCTGACTCCCCGACTCCCCCAGCTCTGCCGGGGCCCCTCTATCCCCCGACTCCCAGCCCCCCCCCCAGCTCTGCCAGGGCCCCTCGATCCCGACTCCCAGCCCCCCCCCCAGCTCTGCCAGGGCCCCTCGATCCTGACTCCCAGCCCCCCCCCCCCACTAACCAAAGTCATTGCATCTGGGGCCCACCCATCGCGCCGGGAGCACACCCGAGCTGGGGGACTAGAGCTGAAGGCTCCCCCAGAGCTTTTCGGCCCAGGGACCTCGCAGAGGCACTCCGAGAAATGAGGCAACGTTATTTCCACGGCCGGACCAAATCAATGATCTTTTCTCCCCTTCTGTTAAGTCATTAAGTCCTAATCTAAGGCAGAAGCTCAATCAATAGGAAGAAGCAAACGTGCCCCACGGGAGGAGGGAAGGCCTGGGAGGGGAGCGTGATTCCGAGGGGCTGGAGGAAGCAGGAGCTGTGAGGCAGCACCGACAGGACGGGGTCAGCTTCATGCTGCGATACTTAAGCCGGGTCTACACTTCAAAATTCGATCGACCTCGCCATGTCGCACAGGGCTGTGGAACTCCTCGCCAGAGGATGTTGGGAAGGCCAAGACTCTAACAGGGTTCAAAAAAGAACTAGGTAAGTTCCTGGAGGATAGGTCCATCAATGGCTGTTAGCCAGGATGGGCAGGGATGGTGTCCCTAGCCTGTTTGCCAGAAGCTGGGAGTGGGCGACAGGGGACGGATCACTGGATGATGCCCTGTTCTGTTCATTCCCTCTGGGGCACCTGGCATTGGCCGCTGTCGGAAGACAGGATACTGGGCTGGATGGACCTTTGGTCTGACCCAGAAGGGCCGTTCTTATGTTCTTATGATGGAAAAACCTTCCATGGATGTAGGAAGCGTCTACCCTATGGCGCTACAGCAGCTGCCATGTAGCTTTTCAGCCATAGATCTCAACGCTCTTTAGAAAGGAAGCTCACTACCGCTGACCCCATTTGACAGATGGGGAAACTGAGGCACAGAGCGAGCGGGCATTACTTGCCTGAGGTCACACGGACAACTGGTCGGAGGGGAAAAAAAGGTCGACCGAAAAGCTTTTTCATCAAACAAACACATTTCTTCAAAATTCTCCCCAGCAAATGTTGACGTTGGAGGTGAAAAATGGAAAACCCAAGAAATTTGGGCTAAAAAATAAAATTTTAACAAAAAATTAAGATTTCGATCTGGAAATGTGGCTGTGGTGCCTCATGGGATCATTGCCTTGGCTGTCCTCTTTCCTTTCACTTCCCGATGAGAGCGGTTGGGAATAGTCCGGGGGGACATTGAAAGTGAAAGGCTGGTAACGGAGCGGTGGGGGGGGGAGGAGGGGAGGCGGGGCAGTGCAGGGGTGTGCTCTGCAAATGGCACCACAGCTCTGCTGATGCCCCTACTTCCCCCTTCCCCCCGCTCCTCCAGGTCTGACCCCCATACTGCGACCTCTGTCCCATTCCGGGCAAACCTCCTGCTCCTCTCTCTCTGCTCCCCCCCCCCCGGCCCTGCCCTGCAGGCCCCCCACCCTGAGCCCCACACTGCACCTCCATCCCACTCCGGGCAAGCCCCCTGCTCCTCTATCTCCACTCACTCCCCGTCACACGCTCACAGAGCTCTAGCAACACATCTAAGTCCTGACACACAGACGCCCCCACCCCCAGCCGCCCAGCCCTCAAGCCGAGCCTGCCTGGAAAGCCACCAGCAATGCCAAACCGGGGAGTGGCAGGACGGGAGTGTCAAAACTCATCTGGCCTCCCAGGACTCAAAGCAACCAAGGTCTCTGGAAGGCACAGGTTGGTGCACTGGCTTATACCGGGGCTGCCAGTGGGTCACTTTCAATGGCTACCTATTAAAAAAAACACACCCCTAAAGCCTGAAATCCAGTCTATCCGAGCCCCTCACACTCTTTAATGCATTTAGCCTCAGAACCCCCCAAGGGACATGAGCCCGAGGGGAAACTGAGGCACAGAAAGACTAAGAGACTTGCCTCCGGTCACACATGAAGTTTGTGGTGGAGCTGGGAATTGAAGCCGGAGGCAAGTGCCCTAACCATCAGGCATCACTGCCCGCGCGGGTTCAGTGGGAGCCATAAGACGTTACCCCCGCAATTTACATCCAAAGCAGGCAGAGCAGCTCGGTGTGTGACAAAGACATAAATCCATTTCCTGGCGCATGTCCCCTGCTACCGCCCCCCCCACGCCCAGCGGAAGGGCTAATGCACCTACAGAGACCAATAAAAAGGTTTGTGCCCTATGAAGCGGCATCTGTTTAAACTGAATTTGGGCTGCAGTGTACACAGCGGCAGCGGGGGTCTGGCTAATTCACTCCCTTATCTTGTTTAAACACGCGCCTGGCCCCAAATTGATCGGTTAAGGAGGTTCCGGGACAAGGGTATTTTTTACACAGATTAAACTGATTGCTATTGATGTCCGTTAGCCGAAGAGAACTCTTATCGCCGCATCAGAGTCAGGGTGGGAGTCACACCCCCAGGCAGGTGGAGCAGAATTGTGAAGGGTTCAATGCACCACAACGGAGGACCCTATTTTGCGAGGAACTCGGATCCTAATGAAGCCCGTCAATCAGGAGCGGACGCTTTAAATCACTCGGCACGATGGGGACACCCATTGGTTACTGCAGAGCTTTGGGGAAGCTGCCCTTTCTTTCCCCTTGAAATTTCCCGAGAACATTGTTCCGTTTGGCACAAAAAAGTGGCCATTGGGGGAGGGTGACTCGGTTTAACAGCCAGGATGGAGTGAATGAAACAGGGAGTAGCTCCAGGCCAGAGAAGCATTTGGAAGATGAAGGAGGAAGCTCAGAGCTGCCATCCTCAGACACCCAAAACCTACTGGCCCAGAAAGACACTCAGAGCAGTTTGGCCTCCTTCCCCATCACGCGCTCCCCGATCACTGGCTTCCCAAGTGAATCTGGTTTCCATTGGGGTGGAAGCTACAAAAGAGAGTCAATGGATCCACTCGCGCTTACACCTGCGGAGGATCCGATCCCTGTTCTCATGATGGGAGCTGGTCAGAAAACAGATTTTACATCCTGGGAAACATTTGACGACGGGGGGGAGAATTCACCTGGTATTGGGGCAAAAAAGCCAACACGTCCACACTTTTCATGAAACAAAATTCCAAACCAAAGCCGACCTTGTTTCCGGGCAATTGAAATGTTTCGTTCGGATTTCGACTCCTAGGGGCGCCCGCGTGGGGAATACGTTTCAAAATGAACAGGCCAAACTTTTCTCATTCCACAAGCCTTTTGACATTTTCTAAACTTACATCCCCACGAACTTACATCAGAACCGACACGATTTTGCAAAACAAAACAGAAAATCCAGTTTAATCAAACGAGCGTTTTCCAGGGCAAAACTGCTGAGATGAACATTTTCCGGCCAACCTTGGGCCCGGCTTTGGAGACCTGCTCAAGGCACACTCCCAACAAACGTCTGGAGGAGCCGTCAGACCCTGAAGCAAACCCCTGGGGAATCTCCAATCTGTACGCAGAGGGTGAATCTTGCTGTGCCAGTGATTTCCATAGAAGTTTGGCTTGATTAAGAATTGAGCAAGAAGAATCTGCAGCTGGGAAAGACCAGCGAGGTCACTTGTCTCCTACAGGGCAGTTCCCTGTAGCATCTTCTCCAGAGCCAGTGACGGCAGGTTCCCACCAGCCTCTCTGCACCTGTGTGAAACGTCCAGGGATGCCAGGAATTAAGGCCTGGGCCTGCCTGGTTCCCAGCCTTGCTTCAGCCCAGCCCGACTCCTGGCTCCAACCTTTGGCATGTTCCTGGCCTCTGACCACCACTGCTCCGACCACTAGGCCTGACCACCCATGCCCCGGTCCAGGACGGGGAGTAAGTGGGCTGGGCTACTGCCCCCACTGCCATGTGAATCTGGAGGCAGGGGACAAGGGAGGGTCCGCAGGGTTAGGCTGGGAGCAAACCCCAGGGGACATGCCATCCCAGCCCGGGGGGGCTGCCATTCCAACCTATGCCTGTGAAGCGTCACCACAACCCTGGGACACGGGGCAGGGAGCCCCAGCCCTCGCCTCTCCTGCCGCCCCCTCTCTGCACTGCTGCCGTGGGGCAGAGTCAACTGGCCCTGATCCTCCGCTCCCACCCCCGTCCCTGCTTGTCCGTCTCACCGGGCCTCCCGCCACTCACCCCCCGCCCAGCCAGCGGCAGATCGGAAAGGGACAGAGAGCCCCGGGGCCTTTGCTCAGCCACGAGTAATCCCAGGCCTTGTAACGCACAATCATAGCCCCGTCTCCTTTCTCCAGGACGGGGGAAGGGACATCTGCCATCCAGCCCCGAGCCTCTGGCCTGTGCTCCACAGGTGCTGAGGGAAGGTACTGAGAGCCGGGAGAGCTCGGAGTCACTCCTGAGCAGTGGGCAGGACTTGGTGCATGAGGCTCAGCGCTCATGGATCTGGGCGTAGCGGGGGGGACTGGGTTGATGAAATCAATAAACCCCCCCAATATTCCTCCAGGTCCAGGTCCGCCTGGCCTGGGAGGGGCAGGACCCAGATAGGGAAATCCATACAGAGCAAGGGCCCCAGGGACGTCCAAGGGTGCTCCAGGCTGTGAAAGCATCGGTTGATGGCACTGGACAGGCTGCCACCCTCTTCCCGGCTCCCCCAGCCAAGCAACAGCTGCCAGTTTGATGTGCAAGGTGGGCACCGAACCGGCTCAGACCTCTCCTGCCCATTTGGAAGACGGGTGGCAAGAGACGGGGTGCGCTGGCTCAGCCAGCAGGGCGGCCCCGCCCCAGGCACACCACCGAGCGTCAGGAGGTGGGACCTTCCCGACCCCAAATCTCTCCCACTGAGGGCGCGGACTGCACCAAGGAGCTAGGATGGAGGGAGCTCTTGGCCACCACGAGCCAGAGGCCACAGCGCGAGCTGCTCCATCCAGGACCCCAGCCCTGGACCTAGGACACGGTCCCCTCCCCGACTGCAGGAAGATGGTGCTTCAGCAGGTGGCGCTCTTCCCTCCTAGTCAGCAATGACCCAGTATCCCTTGCTGTCAGCTGCTTATGACATCCTTCACTTCCTGTCCTAAGCGGGCTGCTGCCCAGCTGTTAAAAAAGCCACTCCGCTCCACCCCAGCAGCCGCTGCATTCCAGCAGCGGCTGAGGCCATGAGGCGCTCCGGGACGCACGGCGTTCTGGAAGGGGAGTGCCGGGGGGCTGCTCAGCCTTGTAAGGGCTTCCCCTGGATCCAGAACCCGTGAAATGAAGCTATTAGCAGCCTTTCGTTAGCAGTCAGTCCATTAGCCTTTATGGCCTCATTAAACAGCTGCCCCTGAACGGTAGGTTCAAATCATTGTCCCCAGTGACACCAGCCTGGCCTCCTACCCCACCCCCTATGCTGACAGCACCCACGTGTCACTCCGAGCCTCAGACATCCCTTGATAAGGGGGTTCTCTTTGGGCCCCCTAATGCCACTCCGGGCATGGACGCGCCGGTGGGGCTCCGGGGCAGCACCAGCCCACGGTTTGTGTCGTGCTGATAACTGCTAACGGGACCAGCAGGAAAGCTAATTAGAGAGAGACGCAAAGGCAGCGGAAAAGGCTTGTGTTCCCCCACTGCAGTGCCCCCCCCCCCCCCCACGCCCCAGCATGGGAAAGCGGCTCAGGGATAAGAATGAGCTCTGCAATTAGCCCCTTTTGTTCACGGCATGTGATGAGCCCCAGTGACTGCACCTTGGGGAGCCCCCCCCCCCAGCCTGCCCCACCCCAACAGCGCCCCCTGCTGGGAAGAGATTAGCAAGCCACCACTTCCCAGGCTAACACGAGAAGACAACGGAGAGATCCGGCAACCCCCCCGCCCTCCGCGAGGTGCTTCCTGATGCGGCGTGATCTTTACCAGCGTCTCCATCAAAGCAGGCACTTTCCGCCCCCAGATCAAATTCCGCCGGGGCTTTCCGTGCCGGAGAGAGATGGGAGGCCCTGTCTCAGCCTGAACTCCTTAATCCGAATTGATGGCAACCGTTCAGCCACTCACGCTGTGCCCCCCACCCGCTGGCTTCGCACACCCACTGAGCGCTGCCAGCCCGGGCTGAGCCGCTCCCCCTTCGCCCCGTGACTCAGGACGGCCTCCCCGGGGTGGGCTTCGCTTCCAGGGCCCCGGGCTGGCCGGGAGGGGGCCCCAGCTGCCAAGCGTGTGTCTCACCCCCAGCGGCTCGGGGGACAGAGAGGGGAGCCCGAGTGCAGAGGGAAAGGAGCCATGTGGGAGTACCTGGAGTCACCCCCCCCCCAACCCTAATCTACCCGGCGTGGCAAACACATGGGCTGTAACATTCACATAGAGCCTGGGCCCGAGCTGGGATCGAACCCACGTCTCCGGCGCCAGGGCCACGCTCCCTCCCAGATCCCAGCATGATACTAGAGACAGGCCCGCACCAGAGCTCCAGATCCAGGCAGCCCTGAGCTGGGATCTGGGCCTTGCTCCACCTGCACGGTGTGTGTCTGGCCCCGGGCCCCTCCCGGGGCTCTGGTGAGATTTCCCATCCCTGCCCCGGGCGCAGGAGGGAGGCTCACGCTTGTGTCCCCCGCATCTCCGGAGCCGCCAGCCCATTTCCAGAAGGAGGTAATTTCACAGCGGGGCAGGCTCGCTGCTTAACAAGCCCCTGATGGGATTAGCCGACGGTGACTCAGGCGCTGAAGGAGGCGAACGAGACGGAGCGCCGGGGAACGGGTAAATCAAGCAGCCGCTGGCCCCGCCGGGCTGGGTGCTTGGAAGCAGATCCAAACCCACGCGGGGTTAACAAAGATGGAGTGTCACAGCCTGGGTACCTCGCCCTGAGCATCACCCCATCCCCGTGCCCTCAGCTCCTTCTGGGACCCCAATCCTGAGGTCGTCAAAGCCAACAGGCCAGATCCTGAGAGGCGCTGGGTGCCCGTAGCTCCCACTGAACTCCATGGCAATCAGACGGGGCCATTAAAGTCTAACCCAGAGGGAGCTCTAACCCTAACCCTAAGCGGTAACCCCCTCCGGCAGGTGAGCGGTGTCATGGGGTCCCTGGGCGATGCTCTGGCACTGCTTCCTACGAAGCCAGGCAGGACTCTGGGGAAGTCTCCCCTCTGTGAGCAGACTGTCTTCAGGGCAAGAAGCTCACACGGCTTCACCTTCCTGGGTCTGACCTTGGAGTATTCAGCATCCTCTGCCCCTCCGTGCGCTTCCCACAGTGAGTCCGCCCAGGCGAGGTCCTGGGGAAGCCAGAGGGTCCTGCCCCCCACTTCACAGTCAGACGTGACTCTCAGCCAGCCAGTAAAACAGAGGTTTATTATTAGATGACGGGAACACAGGCTAAAACAGAGCTTGTAGGTACAGAGAACAGGACCCCTCAGCCAGGTCCATTTTGGGGGGCCGTGAGCCAGACACCCACGTCTGCACCTCACTCCACGTCCCCAGCCAGCCCCAAACTGACTCACCCTCCAGCCCCTCCTCCTCTGGGCTTTGTTCCTTTCCCGGGCAGGAGGTCACCTGATCTCTTTGTTCTCCAACAACTTTAGCCATCCCCTTGCAGGGGGTGAAGGGCCCCGGCCATCAGTTGCCAGGAGACAGAGTGCCGGCCATTTATGCACACTGGCCCTTTGCTCTGCAACAATCTCACCCCTAGAGACTTAAGAAATGCATAGGGGAAACTGAGGCACCCACACAGTATTCAGAGGAAACATTAAGAACAGTCCCACTTCGTCACAAGCTGTCACAGTGCCGGGTGAGTACAGGGGTCGAGGGGACACACAGCTTTCCCACCTTCCCACCTGTTTGGGCCCGGCCAGTGCCCACAGAGGGCTCTAGCCCTAGGCCGACCTGCCTGGAGGGTCCTTGGGACTCCAATCAGCACCTGATGAACGAGTTGGGGATGGAGAGACAGAAAGATGATGAGGGGCCCATAGCCACCTGCCCAAATCAAACCACACTAAGACCTCATCTGAGTGACACCCGGCCCCTCTCCCTGCCTGTTGAACTCGGCCCCGAGACAGCAGTGTGGCCGGACAGAGGGACACGGGGTTGGTTCGCAGCTCGGCCTTGCTCCGGATGGGAGGAAAGCACCATCTTAGCCAGATCAGTGGCGAGGGGACAGGCCGGCCCCCAGCGATGGGAAAGCGAACGTCCTGCCGCTTGGCTAAGCTAACAGCTGGCTGCAAAACCCAGGCGGGATTGATTTTTCGATTCCATCCAGGCCGCGTCTTTCCTGAGAGCCCCAGCAGTGTAAATAGCACGGCCCGTGGCCCTGCCCCTGGCCCGTGTTGACACAGAGACAGGCCTAATCCTCTCGAATGACTTACAAATGTCAGACAAGCCATCTTAATGCGCGCCGGGCGACAGGAGGGGGGTGAAGCTGGCTAACCAGGGCAGAGCACTCAGCCGCCCCAGCTCACGCGCTCGGCTCCGGAGCCAACGCTGTTGACACGAACGGGCGCTGCGGTGACGGGACCGGGCAAAGGCGGCTTCCGCGCCATTTACCAGAGAGGCTGTAAAAAGCAATTTTCCAAAGGTCGCCGAGCGGGATGGAAAAGCTTCTCTGGATGGGGCCCAAGGAGGGCACAGGGGGCGGGCGGAGGTGCTATCCTGGAGCTGGGCAGCCTTGACGCCAGGCATAACAGGGTTCGCTGGCCTGTCTCCCCTACTGCTCAGGGATGGAGTAGCCTGCCCCGGGGAAGTCCCTTCCTGACCCCTGCCGCGGAGTGGCTGGCTCATGCCCTGAAGCAGGGGGATTGATAGCTCTTCTGAGCATGTAGCTGAATGTCAAGTTGACCGCGTCCCCAGAACTACGTACCTCGCTCTCGCCAGGTCATCGCCCTGATCCCCGGCTGCTCTCTGGGCCCCACTGGTGGGCACCGCCCGCAGCCTGCGCTCCGGGACTCGAAATCATTTCAAACAGCACTTCACGAATACAAGCCAGCTCGTTCCTGTCCCCACACACACACACACACACCCCTATCCCTTTCCTTCCTTCTCTCTGGCCCCACACATAACATTGGCCATTTTCCTTCTTCCAGCTAGCCGCGGCACGCAGGGAGAGTCAGCCCTGGGGGCAGGGGAGACGTGGGTAACTCCGCCACCCTGCCCTGGGGTTTGCTGGTGGAGGGTGCTGCGTCCTTTCCTCAGCCACGTGGGCACAGCAGGGGCCTGCTCTGGCCACGTCTAAACCAGAACACAATGAGCACCGCTTAGACCCACAACCTAGGTCAAGGGCTACTACCCGGCTCCTGTACGAGACAGAGAGGATCACGGATAATTCCATAGGAACAGAGGCGGAAAGGGACGCCCTGAATCAGCTGGCTATGCTCTGGCTACACCCCCGTACCCCACTATCCTCTGCCACGCACTTTGGGCGCGACGCTGGCCCTCTGCCGCCCCCTGGTTGAGAGGAGGGTTTCGGTTAAGTCCCTTGCAGAGAGGAGGGCCAGGCAGGAAGGTCTGAACCGCCCCAGGTTCTGAATCCAAGGTTGGGCTCAGGTCCCATCTCTAATCCCAGCCCCACGGCCAGCAGCTGCGAAGCAAGTTTACAAGGTTGAGCTCCCTCTCCATTGCTGTCCAGCGCTGGGCTATAAACTCCCCCAGCCGCTGCTCTCTGAGCCGGCGCCGGTCGAGGCTCTGTTGCCACCGAGAGCCATTTCTCTTTGCTGCAGCCACAGATGTTTTCACAGCTGCACAGAGTTTAGGGTGACCAGATGTCCCGATTTTTAGGGACAGTCCGGATTTTTGGGTCTTTTTCTTATATAGGCTCCTATTACCCCCCACCCCCGTCCCGATTTTTCACATTTGCTGTCCGGTCACCCTAAGAGACTTTCAGGCTAGAAGGGACTCTAGCTCTGCCACTAGCCTGCTGTGCAACCCCAGGCGAGTCACTTCCCCTTGGGGTGCCTCAGTTTCCCCATCTGTACAATGCGGATAAGGGGCATTGGGAGGGTCCTTGCATGGTTTGCAAAGGGCGTGGAGATTCTTGGGAAGGCGGTGCTCGCCTGGGTGTAGCGGACAGCCGGGATTGGAGGAGGAGGTAACCACTCTGCAGCACTATGCTCTCAGGTGTGAAGGGGGCAGGAAGGGAGTCTTGCCCACCAATGGACCAGATGCGTCTATCTGTTGGTGCTGAAAGCCAGAGGGTGGCTTGTGCCTCCCCTAGACTAGGGCTGCCCTAACTTGTACTCCTGTTCCACCAACCTTGCCGGCAAGGGTGGCTCTGGGCCACTCGGCTGCTCCCAGCCAGCCCTTCACGCCGCCCCAGGGAGACCGAAGTGGAGCTTCTGTGCAAACAAGGAGTCACTGAGTTTTATGGCCCAACACTTCTGAGAGCGCGGCGCTAAAACCCTTCTCCCCAGCCCCGGCTCCCTTATCAGCGCCACGGGGCGACATGCAGCCACTTAGCGGCTGTGCACCAGCCTGGTGTTTGTTCCCCCACTGTAATGGCCTCTGATGCATCGCAGCTTCCTTTGGGAGGGGGGAGCCTGGCCGGAGAGGGGGCCCGGGGAGGCCAGAGAGCGTTTGGAGCCAGGCGCACCGGGGCCAGGGAAGGAAGCAAGCGACGTGCCGGCCTGGTTCTTGTGTCATGTCTCCTCAGCTAAGCAGGGTGCCCAGAGCCAGCCCTGGGAGGGGAGACTTTGAGCGACGGGCCTCATCCGCCGGGACAGTTGGCTGGACACGGGGCTCACCCCAGCAGGGATCAGGGAAAGGGCTGATGGCAATGCGGCCCTTTGTCCCCCAATCCCTCTGATCTGCTAGGGGCGTCCTGGGTGGGAAATGACCCAGGATGCCATGTGTGGGGTAGGAACCCAAGCTAGCCTGGGGGAGGTATCCCAGACTCTTGCCATGTGCCCCATTCAGTGCAGCTCAAACACGAGGCAGGTGTTGCCGGAGTGAACATGCCTGACTGGCGTAAGGGGCCTCAGCTGCTCCCCATCCACCCATGGCCTGTGTGTAGACGTGGCTACAGAGCGCTTAGAAAGGGGGTGGAGGGGTTGGTAGCTAACACTCTCCCTTCAGAGTCCAGTCCCACTTGCGGGCTAGAGGTGCCATCCTGCAGAGACACCCTGGAAGATCTCAGGGGGCTTCCCCCAGGAGCCAGGCTCCTCGCTCTGATATCAGGGGCTAAGTCCAGTCCGGGTGGTTCATTTACTGGCCCCGATGCCCCTCGTGGTTTTAATTCATAATCACGCCTCGCTCTTACCTAGTGGTTTCCATCCCTCGCTCTCACCGGGCTGTCCAAAGGAACTGAACCGAGGTCTCCAGCCCTGCTCCGCTGGCTTGTGGTTAACACACTGAGCTGGGACCCAGGGGACATACGGCTGCCTCTGCCCCAGATTCTTCGTCTGACCTTGAGCAAGTCCCTTCATCCCCAGTGCTTGAGTTCCTGGTCAGCCAGCAAGGCGCCTTCTGCAAGAGAAAAGATACCGTTCCTCACCAGTTCAGACCCCAAATCTCAGCTCTCCTGCCGTGGGAAGGTTAAAGGGCACGCATCCCTCTGGCAGGCTGCAGCCACAGGGCTGAGGGGTAGTTTGAAGCCAGCAGCAAGGGGGTGATGGGAGCCCACTGATCATGTTAATTACAGAGCAGCAGGGCCTATCAGGCCCCTCAGCTGTTGCTTGCCATCAGTTGAGCTGCAGGTGGACAATTAACCTTCTCAGGACACCCCAGACCTGCCCCCCATACCTATCCCTCGTTTCCTCCAGCCCTGATCCCATATCCCTTCCTCCCCTCCCCCAGCCCTGCCCCCCATACCTATCCCTCGTTTCCTCCAGTCCTGATCCCATATCCCTTCCTCCCCTCCCCCAGCCCTGCCCCCCATACCTATCCCTCGTTTCCTCCAGCCCTGATCCCATATCCCTTCCTCCCCTCCCCCAGCCCTGCCCCCCATACCTATCCCTCGTTTCCTCCAGCCCTGATCCCATATCCCTTCGTCCCCTCCCCCAGCCCTGCCCCCCATACCTATCCCTCGTTTCCTCCAGCCCTGATCCCATATCCCTTCCTCCCCTCCCCCAGCCCTGCCCCCCATACCTATCCCTCGTTTCCTCCAGCCCTGATCCCATATCCCTTCCTCCCCTCCCCCAGCCCTGCCCCCCATACCTATCCCTCGTTTCCTCCAGCCCTGATCCCATATCCCTTCCTCCCCTCCCCCAGCCCTGCCCCCCATGCCTATCCCTCGTTTCCTCCAGCCCTGATCCCATATCCCTTCCTCCCCTCCCCCAGCCCTGCCCCCCATACCTATCCCTCGTTTCCTCCAGCCCTGATCCCATATCCCTTCCTCCCCTCCCCCAGCCCTGCCCCCCAGACCTATCCCTCGTTTCCTCCAGCCCTGATCCCATATCCCTTCCTCCCCTCCCCCAGCCCTGCCCCCCAGACCTATCCCTCGTTTCCTCCAGCCCTGATCCCATATCCCTTCCTCCCCTCCCCCAGCCCTGCCCCCCAGACCTATCCCTCGTTTCCTCCAGCCCTGATCCCATATCCCTTCCTCCCCTCCCCCAGCCCTGCCCCCCAGACCTATCCCTCGTTTCCTCCAGCCCTGATCCCATATCCCTTCCTCCCCTCCCCCAGCCCTGCCCCCCAGACCTATCCCTCGTTTCCTCCAGCCCTGATCCCATATCCCTTCCTCCCCTCCCCCAGCCCTGCCCCCCATACCTATCCCTCGTTTCCTCCAGCCCTGATCCCATATCCCTTCCTCCCCTCCCCCAGCCCTGCCCCCCATACCTATCCCTCGTTTCCTCCAGCCCTGATCCCATATCCCTTCCTCCCCTCCCCCAGCCCTGCCCCCCATGCCTATCCCTCGTTTCCTCCAGCCCTGATCCCATATCCCTTCCTCCTCTCCCCCAGCCCTGCCCCCCATACCTATCCCTCGTTTCCTCCAGCCCTGATCCCATATCCCTTCCTCCCCTCCCCCAGCCCTGCCCCCCAGACCTATCCCTCGTTTCCTCCAGCCCTGATCCCATATCCCTTCCTCCCCTCCCCCAGCCCTGCCCCCCAGACCTATCCCTCGTTTCCTCCAGCCCTGATCCCATATCCCTTCCTCCCCTCCCCCAGCCCTGCCCCCCAGACCTATCCCTCGTTTCCTCCAGCCCTGATCCCATATCCCTTCGTCCCCTCCCCCAGCCCTGCCCCCCAGACCTATCCCTCGTTTCCTCCAGCCCTGATCCCATATCCCTTCCTCCCCTCCCCCAGCCCTGCCCCCCAGACCTATCCCTCGTTTCCTCCAGCCCTGATCCCATATCCCTTCCTCCCCTCCCCCAGCCCTGCCCCCCAGACCTATCCCTCGTTTCCTCCAGCCCTGATCCCATATCCCTTCCTCCCCTCCCCCAGCCCTGCCCCCCATACCTATCCCTCGTTTCCTCCAGCCCTGATCCCATATCCCTTCCTCCCCTCCCCCAGCCCTGCCCCCCATACCTATCCCTCGTTTCCTCCAGCCCTGATCCCATATCCCTTCCTCCCCTCCCCCAGCCCTGCCCCCCATACCTATCCCTCGTTTCCTCCAGCCCTGATCCCATATCCCTTCCTCCCCTCCCCCAGCCCTGCCCCCCATACCTATCCCTCGTTTCCTCCAGCCCTGATCCCATATCCCTTCCTCCCCTCCCCCAGCCCCCATTCAGCCACAGCATCTAATTAGCAGCCGAGTGATGCCACCTGTGCTCCTGCTGCTCTCCAACGGGCCGTTTGCTGGGCCAGGAAGGGCCCCTTGTTCCCCTCAGACGCATGCCCGTTTCTGGGGCAACGGGCCGGCAGCGCACCTGGCACCGCGGCGGAGCTGGAAATTGGATTTGAAGTGGCTGCAGGTTGCAGCCCCGGGACTCGCCAGGCAGAGACCGAGAGCATCTCACTCTTCCAGCTGAGCGGCCTTGTGGGTGAAGCAGCATCCACCCGCCCGTCCCCTTTACATCGGAGCCAAGCCTTTTGGTTTGGGGGTTTAAAACCAGAGGGCCGGTGCTCATCATCCCCCTGAACAGAGGGGGAAACTGAGGCCCACAGAGAGGCGGTGACTTTACCCAAGGTCGCCCAGCAGGCCAGCGGCAGATCTGGGGTCAGAACCCGGTGCTGAGGAGTCAGAGATGGGAACCTGAGCTAGACGGACCTGGGGATCTCAGCCACTCTGGCAAGTCCCATGTTCCTCCAGCCACGAGGCTCAACAATGCATCAAGCCCTGTTCATTCAGTCCTCAATGTCTGTAAGGAGCTGGGAGATCTCGGGTGGAAGGTGCTGCAGCCGCTCACGGACCATCGACATGACGCGTGAGGTATGGAGGAGCTGCTTGTTGTGGGATGGACAGGGAAGAAATGAACCGAACCGTAAAACTCAAGTTACTCACTGGCCTGGTGGAAGGCCGCTGGCGCCGGGGATGGGTCCAGGGCCGAAGAGACCACGCTATAACATCAGCGTGCTGAGCGTGAATCAAAGGTTCCCTCTTGGCCCCCGGTCTATTCGCCCTGGCTGGGAAGTTCAGTGGCACACGCCGATGTCTCAGGACTGCTCGTGATGAGACAACTAAGCCCCCCCTTGATTTCTGGGGAAGAGACGCTGATGCCTGAGACTGGTTAGAAATAAAATGACAGCCCTGGCAAGATTGATATGTTTATTCCCAGCGGCCCCCTTACTGCCAGAGCTGGGAGATTTGGGAATCAAGTGCGTTGCCAAGCCCTGTGGTTAGCCACAGAGCAGGGATGGCGTGAGCCACCGTAGACACACGTGGACCCCAACCCCTGCCCCTGCGGCCTCTGCTCTCACCTGCATGGGACACTTCTGGGGAGAAGTTCCAGACTCTATGGCCTTGGCCGGCTAGGAAAACTAGAGGCCTTCATTCTCCCTTGGTGGTAGCAGCATCAGGGACATGGCTCTGGGTTGTCTGATCCTGCTCAGAGCCGGACTAGCTAACATAGTGGTAAAAAACCGCCGAGTCCAGTCTATTGCAGAGCCTAGGGCGGCTACCGCTGGAGAATGACAGGGTCAAATAATAATAATCATCCCTAGCTCTTCTGTAGTGCTTCCACCCATAGCTCTCAATGCACTTTTCCAAGGAGGGCAGTATCATTATCCCCATTTCACAGATGGGGAAACTGAGGCACAGAGCGAGGAAGTGACTTGCCCAAGGCCACCCAGCAGGAACACAACCCAGGTCTCCTGAATCCCAGTCCAGTGTTCTATCCGCTAGGCAATACTGCCTCCCATCCTGTTCCCAGATCTCCCTTGAGAGCAGGCACCTCCACTGTGCCTGCGGGGGGAACGAGCTGGCGAAGGACGCAGCAGGGGCTCTCTCCTCTCTCCGGCTGGAGTTCCACTGTTCACTCCTCGCTCCCGCTAAGAACCTGGCTGCCTCCTCCCCGTAAAGTCAGTCAACCGGCCGTAGCAACTGAATCCAAAGGGCCTGGTGGGGTGGCACCAAACGGGCCAGGTGGAGGAGGACACGGCCCGGGAAGGCAGGGCCGGGAAGCGAGACCACCAATAGGCACCGTCCCAGCAACATCTGCCTCCAGCCACTTCATCTCCAAGGGCTCCTGGCTCAAGATCCAACCTGGGTGTGGTGCAGGCCAGGAATGAACTACCTGTCCCCAGGCCGTTCTGCAGAGCAGGAGTTGGGCACTCGGACGGTTCTGAGATAACCACTAGGCCAGGCTGAGAGCAAATCCCTTTATGGCAATGCACAGCGCCCCCATGAGGCCACCAACCTATCCCTTAAATGATTTCCATGTCCACTTCCCATTAACTGTTTGCCAGTGGCTTTTTATTGCTCCATATCGAACAAACAACTTGGGGGAAGGGCAAGGTCCCTCTCACTTTGTAGTCAATGGAGGTTTACCCAGCTAAACTCGTGGTATCAATTCAAGGAACGCCAGCCAACCCACGGCACAGAATGTGCGGCGGGCTGCAAGAGACGTGGTAATGGTGCCCTCTAGTGCCAATAGCCATCACCTGATGTCACAATGCCTCGTGACGTGCCACCCCTCTGCCAGGCACCACAGCTCCTGGCTGCCCGGTCAAGCAAGAATCCGATCCCAGCGATGACCAAGCGGCAGTCAGCCCAGATGCCCCCGAAGGGAAGCGCTGGTGTACACCCAGCCTGGGACGGGAGGTACACCTCCCTGCGGGCGAGCGGGCTGGCTGGACCAGCTCGCTCAAGAACAGAACCACAGCCCTGGTGCGTGGCAGATAGTCACACTCACTGCTAACGTGGGGATCAATCGAATGCCTGGAAGGGGCGCTCGGCACCTGGACAATCACCCCTAGGGCACCAGGAAGTGCAGCCCTGAGCTAGGTCACTAGGGCCTTATAAAGTGCCAAGCCTTGCAGCAGGCAGACACCAGCTCCATCCATCAAGGTGTTCAGGACTGGGAGCCTAGAATGTAAGAACGGCCATACTGGGTCAGACCAAAGGTCCATCTAGCCCAGTATCCTGTCTTCCCACAGCGGCCAATGCCAGGTGGCCCAGAGGGAATGAACAGAACAG
Organism: Emys orbicularis; assembly: GCF_028017835.1. Taxonomy (NCBI): domain Eukaryota; kingdom Metazoa; phylum Chordata; order Testudines; family Emydidae; genus Emys; species Emys orbicularis. The sequence continues at coordinate 7,699,394 of NC_088707.1, forward strand.
GCAACCATTGAGTGATCCATCCCCAGCTTCTGGCTAGAGACGCCCAGAGCATGGGGCTGCTCCCCTGACCATCTTGGTTAATAGCCATGAATTTCTCTAGTGCTTTTTTGAACCTGGTTATAGTTTTGGCCTTCACAACATCCCCTGGCAACGAGTTCCACAGGTTGACTGTGTGTTGTGTGAAGAAACACCTCCTGTTTGTTTTAAACCTGCTGCCTGTTAATTTCACTGAGTGAGCTGTAGTTTGTGTGTTATGTGAAGGGGTAAATAACACTTCCTTATTTACTTTTTCCACATCCGTCATGATTTTATAGACCTCTATCATATCCCCCCTTAGTCGTCACTTTTCCAAGCTGAACAGTCCCAGTCTTTTTAATCTCTCCTCAGACGGAAGCTGTTCCATCACCTTTATCATTTTTGTTGCCCTTCTCTTTACCTTTTCCAATTCCAATATATCCTTTTTGAGATGGGGCGACCAGATCTGCACGCAGGATTCAAGGTGTGGGCGTCCCATGGACTGAGATATCTATTTATTTATCTATCTATCCCTTTCCTAGTGGTTCCTAACCTTCTGTTCGCTTGTTTTGACAGCTGCTGCACATTGAGCGGATGTTTTCAGAGAACTACCCACAATGACTCCAAGATCCTGAACCCAGCCCAGTGGGTCCTGGCTAACCCAGACACTCTGCAGCAGGGAGGCAAACAGCCTGCAGTTTTGCCTGGCCTGGTTTTTTCATTTTTCCCTTTCAAATGTTCCAGCCTGATGAAGGCTGCGGCCAGGATGGTGGTGAAGACACTGGCCTGGCATTGAAAAGACGTTGGTTCAGCTCCACCACAGACTCCCGGCGTGACCTTTCAGTTCTGCGTCTGGTACATGGGGATCACAATCCTGCCTTGGTCTGATTAACCGGGAAGCTCTTTGGCACAGGGACTGTCTCCCCACGTGGGTCTGTACAGCACCAGGCACAAGACGGCATTGACGCGCAGTAACACAAAAACCATCAGTAGAGTGTGAGCGCGCTGGAGACCTCAGAACATTGGCGTAGGGGGCCAGGAGAGCTTCCCCCACTGCCCTGGCGACGGGGCCAAGATCCGAACTTTGGTCCCTTTCAGGCGGAGGCATGGCCCCTAGCCCGTCAATGGAGCGACACTGGAGCTGAGAGCTGCAGTACAGTGCACCCCACGCACCTGATTGCCTGCGAGCTCCATTCTGCCCCAGCTTATCCCCTCGAGCTGCGCTACAGCCACGCTTCTTCTAGGACATCAGTGTTCCAGCACCACCTGCTGGCAGTGCCTACAATGCCTTCGACTCGCCAAGGAAGAGCATCATTACCTAGGGAGGTGGTGGAATCTCCTTCCTTAGAGGTTTTTAAGGCCCGGCTTGACAAAGCCCTGGCTGGGATGATTTAGTTGGGGTTGGTCCTGCTCTGAGCAGGGGGTTGGACTAGATACCTCCTGAGGTCCCTTTCAACCCTGATGTTCTATGATTCTATGATCAGCTTTGCCCTTGGTCTCTTTGGCTACATCTACACTACAGGGGGGGGTCGATTTAAGATACGCAAATTCAGCTACGCGAATAGCGTAGCTGAATTCGACGTATCGCAGCCGACTTACCCCGCTGTGAGGACGGCGGCAAAATCGACCTCTGCGGCTTCCCGTCGACGGCTCTTACTCCCACCTTCGCTGGTGGAGTAAGAGCGTCGATTCGGGGATCGATTGTTGCGTCCTGACGGGACGCGATAAATCGATCCCCGAGAGGTCGATTTCTACCCGCCGATTCAGGCGGGTAGTGTAGACCAGGCCTTAGGAGGAGTTCTGTGTTTTTGAAGATCTGAGCACCCTGAAGGCTCAAGTCCTTCCTTATCTGCCTAACGAAGGCAGAGGCTTCCCTCCCCCACACCTCTTGCTACCATAACCCAGCCTTAACCAGGAGGGGGCGAAGGGGGGTTGCTCGGAAGAGCCGGCTCGGTTCTGAACACTCAGTTCACATCTCGCGAGCACCACAGAGGTCAGTGCTACGGGGAGACCTAACAGCAGAGAAGGGGGGAGCTGGCCAAGAGGGACCAGGAGGGCAAAGGGCTTGGCATGAGAGGAGATGGACCATTGGTGGAGCAGCGGGAGTACCAGGGGCACAGTTCACGTCAGGAACAGAAGTCTAGGAAGGAGCGGAGGTTATAAAGACAAGCAGCTTCTCCTCTGTGCGGGACAGAACAGGAAACCAGCGCAGGGCAACACAGGCAGATTGCCATAAGGAATCATTGTAGTGCCAGTGTTTTAATGTCATTTTTTTTTTTTGGCATGGAATAAATCTCATGGCATGAGCATGAGGGACAGCAGAGCCCTGACACAGCTCATCCAGCTCCACAGGGGGTGAAGGGAGAAGAACAGCTTTAAAACTAATCAGTGGGGTCCTGGGTCCGGTACTAGTCAATATTTTCATTAATGACATGGATAATGGAGTGGAGAGGATGCTTAGAGAATTTGCAGATGACAGCAAGCTGGGAGGGGAGGGATTGCCAGCACTTTGGAGGACAGGATTCGAATGCAAAACCACCTGGACAAATTGGAGAATCGGTTTGAATTCCAGCAAGACGAAATGTAATAAAGACAAGTGCAAAGTACTTCACTTAGGAAGGAAAAAACAGACGCGCAACTACAAGATGGGGAATAACCGGCGAGGTGGTAATACCCTGAAAAGGATCAGGGGTGATAGTGGATCACAAATTGAATATGAAGCAACAATGTGGTGCAGTTGCGAAAAAGGCGAATATCATTCCAGGCTGTGTTAACAGCAGTGTCGTATGTAAGACACGGGAGGTACCTGTCCCGCTCTGCTCAGCGCTAGTAAGGCCTCAGATGGGCACCACTCTTTGCGGAAGCTGTGAACAAACTAGAGAGAGTCCAGAGGAGAGCCACAAACATGATAAAAGGTTTAGAAAACGTGACCTATAAGGAAAGGGTAAAAAAAATGGGCATGTTTAGTCTGCAGAAAAAAAGACTGAGGGGGACCTGATAACAATCTGCAAATATGTTAAGGGCTGTGACAAAGAGGACAACGATCAATTGTTCTCCATGTCCACTGAAGGTAGGACAAGAAGAAATGGGCTTGACCCGCAGCCAGGGAGATTTTGGTTAGCTATTAGGGAAAACGTTCTCACTCTCAGGGTAGTTAAGCTCCGAAATAGGCTTCCAAGGGACGTTGTGGAGTCGCCATTTCTGGAGGTCTGGAAGAACAGGCTGGACAAACCCCTATCAGGGCTGGTCTAGGTTTACTTGGCCCTGCCTCTGCGCAGCAGGCCGGACTAGATGACCTCTCAAGGTCCATTCCAGCCCCACATGTCTATGATTCTGTGATCATTTGATTATAATCCCTCCACTCACTGGCTGCACTTTGGCTTCCTCTACTGGAGGTGATCCCCCTGCATGTGATGGCGGCTGGAGATAAAAGGGGGCAGAGGCCGCACACCGGCCAAAAGTGACCCTGGCGATTAGAGCTGGGCAGGACGTTTCCATCCGAACATCGTTTCGATGCAAAACGAACTCTACATCAGAACCAAACCTTGCCCCAGGGAACCTGCATTGTCAATCAATGTTTTCAATGGGGGGAAAACCCCAGACACTGAACAATTGTTGCCGAAAACTGACTAGTTTTATTTCTGAAAATGGTTTCCAGGGAAAAAAAAGAGAGAGGTTCTTCTCTAGGGACCCCAGAAACCTCCAGATATCTAAGGGATCCCCATCAGCTGATCTTCCACCCTCAACACAGACTTCTCAGCCTGACAGCTGGGCCTCCTGTTATTAGAGAACTATATTGGCTCATTGATTCCTTGTGTCCCCCGTCTGAATCCGTTTGTCTCTTGTCTTATATACCCAGGTAGCCCATGCCAGCGTGGTGTGTCACTCGGTCCCTCTCTGGCAGTGGCTTGGCCCCACAGAGATTGATGAACCTGCTACAGCCGTATCTCAATCCCTACTGCTGACAACCCACCTGGGGGTACAATGTTACACTTCAATTGGAAACCCCCTGGGACAGGCACCATCTTTTCGTTCTGTTTGTACAGCGCCTAGCACCAGCGGGTCCTGGATCCAGGACAGGGCTCCTAGCCATCGGAAAAAAACACAATGGGGTAAAAAAGTCACCTCCCTGACCGACCTATTTATGCCCCTATAAAAAAGGCATAGAGCTGGCCTGAATCTCTGCAGGAAGGTGGCTGCTATGGGAACGGGATGTTAGAGCATTGATCCATTCCCCCCCACCCTCCGATGGCCTTGACTGCTTGCTTTCTCTTATCTATTGACAACCCCTCTTTACGGAGCAGCTCTCTTTGAAGCTCTCCACTCACTCCGGGGCACAATCTGCTGCCTTGTTGCTCTTACGTTTTTATCAACTCTTGAGAAATGACAGCAGAACGCACCCACCACATCCCTCTCCCAGCCATGCAAGTGCAAACCCTGGGAAGTCAACAGAAAGCTGGCCCGGGCTCCGACATGCTGTTCCAGGTACACAAAGCTGACCCCAACTCACAGCTTTCGGGAACGACGACGTCATCACGTGGCTAAAAGGCCTTGGCAGGTCATTCTGATAAGACACAAAGTGAGAACGTATCAGGAGCTGCGTCCCACACAGGGCTTCTGGCTTAGCCCAGAGCGTCTCACACTATGGGCCCATCGACGGTCTGGTGAGCCCCTTTGGGTGCTCCAGAGAGTGAAATACATGCATAGACTCCAAGGCTGGATGGGACCCTCCTCACCCAGAAGTCCCTGCATTCAGCCCAGAACTTCTGGCTGGGTTACAGCATGGAGGTTGGCAATAGAGACCTAAAAGGTCGGGGATTAGAGAAGTTGGGAGGGGAGGTGGATTCAAGGAGACAACACAGGACTTGGCTTCAGGACTCCTGGGTTCTGTTCCTGACTTTGCTACCAGGACGCCCTGAGAACACTGCTCTGTACCTCCGTTTCCCATAATGAGTGAAGTAGACAAGATCTGCTGAAAAGCGTCCAGAGTATTGGCGGGGTGGAATCTCTCTCTTACAACATGGACAGTTGGCAAAGCTCTGTCAAATGGCTGTGACCTTTTATTTTTTCCTTTTATGGTTTGTTGCACATTCCTACGGCCCCGGCTCTTTTGGGGGGGGAAGACAGACAGACGGACAGACCCAAAACTCCAACCCACTCATCTCTCAGCATTACAGCACGTTCGCTTTCTCACGACTACACTTCAACATGGAACCATTGCAGAAAGGCAGCAGAGATGGAAGTGATTTCGATCCTTTTCAATGTATATAACTAACGGCTTCACTTACCCAGGTTCACCTGGACAGACTCCAATTATCACTAATTACTAGCCATGATTGTTATAAGACCATTTATCAAAGCTTCCAGAAACATGTGCATGAGAATCAGTCTCATGCATCCATGTCTACTGCTGTCTCTAGGACTAAGCGCTACCATTTATAACACACACACACCCCCGACAGTAACTGGCACGTTCCTCCCCACAACGGTCTTTGCTGCTGCTCGTGTTCCTGACCTCTTCACCAGTCTGGTCACAGCAAAGGGCTGGTCCTGATTCCCAGTCACGCTCTAACCACTGGACCCTATTCCAAGGTCTGGGGAAAGAGAGGATCCAATATTTAGAGCAGAACTGCTAAGTGGGAGAGAATAGGGTCTAGTGGTTAGAGCAGGCGGACTGGGAGTCAGGACTCCTGGGTTCTGTTCCTAGCTGTGGGAGAGAATAGGGTCTAGTGGTTAGAGCAGGCGGACTGGGAGTCGGGACTCCTGGGTTCTGTTCCTAGCTGTGGGAGAGAATAGGGTCTAGTGGTTAGAGCAGGCGGACTGGGAGTCAGGACTCCTGGGTTCTGTTCCTAGCTGTGGGAGAGAATAGGGTCTAGTGGTTAGAGCAGGCGGACTGGAAGCAGGACTCCTGGGTTCCATTCCCTGTTCGGCTACTGACTCCCTGTGCAACCTGGAGCAGGTTAGTGATTCAAGCCCAGATCCATTTCGGTGCCGAACTCCCACCCATTATGGCCTTAAACTGTAATTTTCAACAGCAGCCCCTGATTTGGGGGGTCCCAACTGGAGAGGCCTGCGGCCTGGCATCCCCATCCCCCACACGGCTCTCAGCAGCTCTCATTGCAGCCAGCAGGTCAGGACCCCCCGTCAAGCTGGCCCCAGGACTCTCAGGTCAGGCCTTGGGGAGGTTGGCACACACCAGCCCAGCCCGGGGCAGAAGCAGTGGAAAGGGAAAGCGCCCGGGCAGCCTTAGCAGGTGGGAGCTGGCACAAGCCCCCCCAGCCCCAGCAGGGGTGGGACAGGCTCTGATCTGTGCAGGGAGCGGGATGTCCCAACCCCCGGAGCACCTGGCTCTGGCTCCCGGCCCGGCAGCACGCGCTGAGCTTGCTCAAGCCGCTGTTTGCACAGCCCCGGGTCGGACAGGGGCCAGCGCCCAGGCGGGGAGGCACCTCGGGAGCTGGCCGCTGATTTGCTTGGAGGGGCCTGGAGTGAGGGGGCGGGGACCGGGGGAGGCCCCGGGGTGTCGCCCTTGCCCCACTGCAGCCTGCCCGCAGCATCGCCATGGGCTCGCTCAGCGCTGGCTCCGCGGCGGCCTCAGCCGGCCGCCTGCTGTGCGCGCCCGTCCCGCGGGTGCTGAGCGGCCGCGGCCCCCAGCGCCCGGGCGCCGCCGAGCCCCGCAGCTGCGGCAGGGGCGGCCGGCGGCGGGAGAGCCCCGGTGGGCTGGCGGGCGCCCGGCTGGAGCTGGTCGGGGCGGTGGCCGGGGCGGCCGGCGGCGGGGCGGTGCCCGCGCCCGTGGTGCGGCGGGACATCCAGGCCTTTCTCCGGGAGTGCGGCGGCAGCCCCGGCGAGGCGCGGCACTGGCTGGCGCAGTTCCAGGCGCTCGGCCACGCCGGCGGCCGCCCCTTCGCCGTCATCGAGGTGAGGGGGGTGCCGGGCCCACGGCTTGGGGGGGGAGTCACGGCCCCAGGGGGCGCCGGACCCACAGCTGGGGGGGGGTTTACTGGACCCACAGCTGCGGTGGGACGGCCGGGGTGGGGGGGTTGTGGCGGGGACGGCCGGGGGCACTGGACTCACAGCTGGGTAGGGAGCAGGCACTGCTGGGGGCACTGTACCCACAGCTGGGCGGGGGATCACCGGTCCGACAGCTGGGGGGGTTACTGGACCCACAGCTGCAATGGGGCAGCCATCGGGGGGGGCAGGCACAGCTGGGTGGGGTGGACACAGCCAGGGGGCACCAGACTCAGGGGGGTTGTAGGTGGGAGGGGCAAGCGGTGGGTGGGTACAGCCCCAAATCCCCGGGGGGCTGCAGAGTGGGGGCAGCAGGGGTGGAAGCCTGGGAGATGCTGGGGATGGTGCTGCAGAGACTGTAAAAATCTATGACTCTGGGCCGTCTCCATCATTTCTGACCCACCCAAGCACTTACACACAGTATTTTACAAGACAGATCGGGATTAAGGTTCTCTCCCCCACCCCCTCTCCCCCAAAAATGAATATGATACTTTAGGTGGAAAAAAATGTGCTTCACAGGGAGCTGGCTGGAAGAGCAGGTTATAAACCAGTTAATAACTAAAAGGGAACCAGAATTAAAAAGGCAGTCAAGTCAAACGAGAGGAAAGGAAACAGAGTTGGAAGCAACATGGGATTAACCTGTGGAACTCTCTGCCTCAGGATGTTATCGAGCAGGGGTGGGCAAACTATGGCCCACGGGCCACATCCGGCCCATCAGACCATTTAATCGGGCCCTTAGCTCCCGCCGGGGAGCGGGGTCGGGGGTTTGCCCCGCTCCACGCGGCTCCCAGGAAGCAGCTGGCATGACCCCCCTCCGTAGTACGTGGAGGCATGGCCAGGCAGCTCTGGGTGCTGCCCCGTCCGCAGGCACCGCCCCCGCAGCTCCCATTGGCTGCAGTTCCCAGCCAATGGGGGCTGCAGGGGTGGCGCCTGCAGACGGGGCAGCACGCAGAGCCGCCTGGCCGCGCCTCAGAGCCGGAGTGGGGACATGCTTCCGGGAGTTGCTTGCGGTAAGCCCCACCCAGAGCCTGCAGCCCTGAGCCCCCCTGCACCCCAATCCCCTGCCACAGCCCTGATCCCCCTCCCGCCCTCCGAGCCTCTCAATCCCAGCCCAGCCCCTCTTGTACCCCAAGCCCCTCATCCCCAGCTCCCCCCCAGAGCCCGCAACCCCAGCCAGAGCCCCCACACCCCTCCCCCATATCCCAACCCCCTGCCCCATCCCCAATTCCCCTCCCACCCTCCAAACCCCTCGGTCCCAGCCTGGAGCCCCCTCCTGCACCCCAAACCCCTCATTCCCAGCCCCACCCCAGAGCCCTCACACACCACCCCCCAACCCAGAGCCCCCTCCCGCCCCCCAAACTCCTCATTTCTGGCCCCACCCTGGAGCCCTCACCCCCTCCCGCACCCCTACCCCCAATTTCGTGAGCATTCAGGCCCGCCATACAATTTCCATACCCCGATGTGGCCCTCGGGCCAAAAAGTTTGCCCACCCCTGTTATAGAGGCAAACACCACAAGATGGGGTATTGAACTAGACTGTCCTGGTACAGGCAGGCTACCGCCCTCGACAGACTAGTGGACTGGGGAACGGTGACCCCTGCCTAGGGCTGTAGCCTAGGACTTGGGAGATCTACATTCAATTATCTGCTCTGCCACAGACTTCCTGTGTGACCTGGGGCATGTCACTTAGACACCTAAATAGCTTTGAGGATCTAACTCCTGCTGCTTTCAATGGGAGATAGGTCCCGAAAAACCTTTGAGAAGCTGGATTTAGCCCCGCTGGGCCGTGGCTCCCTGCTAGGGTGACCAGACAGCAAGTGTGAAAAATCGGGACGGGGGTGGGGGGGTAATAGGAGCCTATAGAAGAAAAAAACCCCAAAATCGGGACTGTCCCTATAAATTCAGGACATCTGGTCACCCTACTCCCTGCCTGTGCTTTGAGATCACAGGCCTGCCTCACAGGTGCTGGGAGGAGAAATCTGTCAAAGCCGGGAGGGGGCCGGATCAGTACTGCGGATAGATTTCACTGGGTCACATGGCTAGGGCCCATTTAAGGCTCCTAACTTCCACTAAAAGAACGGGAGTACTTGTGGCACCTTAGAGACTAACAAATTTATTTCAGCATAAGCTTTCGTGGGCTGCAGCTCACTTCTTCAGATGCATCTTCTTCCACTGACATCTATGGGAGTTAGGAGCCTCAGGATCTGGGTCCAGATGACCCCATGGGTCTCCTTTGTGATACTGGATTAGAGGGACCCGATAGCCTGGCCCAGATGGGCCCATTTGTCTGCTCCAGTATCACAGGAGGGAGCAGATTGGGCTGTAGGGACGGATGGCTGGCTGGCACGCGGGGTCAGGGGGTTAATGGCCCAGCCAGTACAGCGGGGCCCAGAGCGCTACATCTGCTCATTCTCCCACCACTTCCTCCCTTCCCGCCCCACACACACCTGGAGGGGGGGGCAGCTGTCTTTAGCCAAGCATTGGCCACAAGTCCTCGTAAACATTCCTCCAGTGAAGAATAGGGCTGGATCAGCCCAGCTGTGCCTGATAGCAAGGGTCCAGATAAGGGCCGCTGATAACAGCGTTTGCTAGGGACAAAGGGCACAAAGCATTACAGGGATTGGGGTGGGGATGGGTTGATGGGGGAGGGGAGGGAATAGGTTGATAAGAGAGGAGAGGGGGTGATAGCTGTAGTGTGGCGGGGAAGGGCTGGGTGGCATGAGGAGGAGAGGGGCAATAGCTGTAGTGGGGAGGGGCTGGGAGGGGAGGGGAAGGACGATAGCTGTAGTGGGGAGGGGAGGAGTGAGGAGTGATAGCTGTAATGGGGAGGGGTCGGGAGGGGAGGGGCAATAGCTGTAGTGTGGCGAGGAGGGGCTGGGTGGCATGAGGAGCTGGGAGGGGAGGGGTAGGGTGATAACTGTAGTGGGGAGGGGAGTGATAGTTGTAGTGGGGAGGGGCTGGTAGGGAAGGGCGATAGCTGTAGTGGGGGAGGGGAGAGAACAGTCTTAGGGGAGGCAGGGAGGGGAAATTTTGGCTGCAGCCGGGCCCCAATCTCCCCAGTCACATCGCCCCCCCCATCCCAGGGCTCTGCATGGCTCTGCATGGCCCCGAGCTCACAGCCACCCAGCCCCCGCAGGGCAATAGGAGCGGCTCTGCCACGGGCTAACGCGGAGCCTGGGCTGCCCATCCGTCAGCGTCCACCCCCCAGGCGCTCGGTGCCCAGGGCGGCGCCTGCCCAGCCTCCCCGGGGCCCTGACACGCGGCTCCCTTGTTCTCCCCTGGGCAGGTGGACGAGGCCGTCTCCCGCTGCAAGGAGACCGTCACCAGCCTGGCCTTCAGCTTGGCCTTCCTGCAGCGCATGGACATGAAGCCCCTGCTGGTGCTGGGGCTGCCGTCCCGGAGCTCCCTGAGCGACACCCTCACCTTCCGGGATACCAAGGCGCTGCTGACCCAGAACTGCAAGGCCCTGACGGACGCCCTGCGCCAGAACTCCGCTGCCACCATGCCCTTCTTCGGGGCCGGCGCCGTGCTAGGAGCGGAGCAGTCGCCCGCCAACTCCAGGTCAGCCGCTGAGCCTGCAGGCCTGGCTCTCCTTACCGGCCCGAGGGCTCCCGTTAACACCCCTCTCTGCTCCCAGTGGGATCTCCGTGGACAGCGACCTGCTGCAGTGGTGCCTGGAGTCCGGGAACATCCCCATCATCTGCCCCGTCGGGGAGACCCGCGGCCGCCAGTCCCTGCTGCTGGACTCCGTTGAGGTCACCGCCGCCATCTCCAGGACGCTGCTGCCCACCAAGATCATCTTCCTGAACATGACGGGGGGGATCAGGAACTCCGGGCAGAAGGTGGGTAAGGGCAGCGCAGGGTCTGGCACAGGAGACGCCGACTCACGCACCCTCTGCCGCTACTGCTGGGCTAGACACGTGCCTCCCGCTCCGCGTGCCGGGACATGGGCTCCCATCCCGCCCCTTCCAGTGCCCTGCTTCCAAGATACACTCCCACACCCCGACTGCCTCCTGGGGCCCCCCACCCTTCCCTTCCCCCCTCCCCAGCTCCTGGTCACCCCCTCCCATGCATGGACAGGGGAGCCAGGAGTCGCAGCTGAGGAGCGTTGTACATGAGTGGGGAGAGGCTGGAGGGCAGGCACGTACACGTGGGGAGGGGCTGCCAAGGCCTAAGGCTGCTGCTGGGGTTTGCCCATCAGCTGGGAGAAGGTCAAAGCAGCCCCCTGCACTGCACCCCTCTACCGGGGAGCCAACCTTCCCCACCACGCCCCATGCTTGCGTTGTGTCCTCCACTTGGGCTCAGCAGCTGGGCTGGGCCCATTCCAGGAGGCAGCCGGCATGGAGCAGGGGACGGGCAGAAGGGCCTAACCCATGGAGACATCGCCCATCCCCTTGCTGAGCCCCCTCCTGGCCTTGCAGGTGCTGGGGAACGTGAACCTGCCTGCCGACCTGGACCTAGTGACCAAAGCCCAATGGATGGGCCACAAGGAGCAGCAGCAGGTCAGGCTGATCATCGACCTGCTGAGCCGCTTGCCCTACGAGGCCTCCGCCGTCATCGCCTCTGCCGGCGCGCTGCTCGCCGAGATCTTCAGCAACAAAGGTGAGTGTGGCCCCCGGGGCCTGCCCCTGCCCCGACGGGCTCAGCCGCTGCCTCGCTCTCTCGGGGCGGGCGGACGGGATGGGGGAGCTGAGCTCGGCTGGAGAATTAGCGCCGGCGAGTGGAGCAGGAAGCAAAGCGCTGCTGCTCTGTGGGAGACCGTCCGAGTGAGCAAAGCCCTTGCTCTTCCCTTTGGCTCCAGGCTCGGGGACCCTGTTCAGGAACGCTGAACGTATGCTGCGGGCCGAGAGGCTGGAGGAGCTGGACCAGCAGCGCCTGGTCTCCTTGATCAACACGTCCTTCGGGAAGACCCTCCGAGGGGACTATCTGGCTTCCATACGGCCCAGGCTGCACTCAATCTACTTCTCAGAGGGGTAAGGAGGCCCCCGGCGCGTCTCCGCTGGGCCCAGGAGCTCTAGGAGCAGGCAGGCAGCGGGATATTTAAGAAGGGGAGAGATCCCTATTCAGCCACTTCTAGGGGCAGCCCCTGGGGTGCAGAGTGACCCTAACATCTGGGTGAAGGCCGTTAGTTCTGGGGATTGTCTTGTATCCCAGAGATCTGAAAACCTTCCCTGCCCCCCTTTCTCCGCCTGATCTGTTTAGACAGGAAACTCTTGGGGGCAGGGATTGTCTCTCCTTACGTGCAGCACCTCACACCGGGGGCCAGCTAAGGCCTCTAGCCTCACACGCAACAGGAGACAGGCCTGCAAAAGACAAGCTCCAGCCTTCCCAACTGGCTCCTGTTGTAGAGTACGGACCCAAACCCCAGAGCCTCTGAACCTTAGGGCCATGCGAAAGCCAGGCACAAAGTGGTTATTTCCTGTAGTGCCTGAGAGCTACCACAAGCGGACAGCTGGGGTAACCTTTGTCGTAGCTGCATGGGCCCAGGGGAGCGAGGGAGGGAGAACAGAAGGTGCAAAATCTCCTCCCTTCCTCTTGGAAGCCTTCCCTGCCAAGCAGAGTCTGCTCATACCGCTCCCAGGCCATGACGCTCACCCTACCCTTTGTCACCCAGCTACAACGCAGCAGCCATCATCACGAAGGAGCCGGTCCTGGGCGGCATGCCGTACTTGGACAAGTTTGTGGTCAGCTCCACCAAGAAAAGCCAAGGCTCCGGCCAGATGCTGTGGGAGTGCATACGGCAGGACCTCAGGACCCTCTTCTGGAGGTCTCGCGTCACCAACCCCATTAACCCCTGGTAGGTGGAAAGGAGACCTGAGCAGAGCAGCATTTCCATTGGGAATGCCACCCTCCTGGTGGACGCCGACACAGATGCACATCTGTTCTGGGCTCAAGTTTTAAACACACTAATGGTTCTCCTGCTATTCCAGCCGTAGGCTCCCCACATACAGCTCTACCAATGCCCCACAACCATGCTCTGCAGCCCCTCCCCCCCCTGCTATTCCAGCCCTGGGCTCCCCACACACAGCTCTGCCAATGCCTCTTACCCTTACCTGCGGCTCTGCTCCCCAGACACACCCAGCTCTGGCAGTGCATCTCAATCCTGACTGCAACACCCCTGCTACACCAGGGCTGGGCCCCTCCACCGCTCTGCTGGTGCATGTGTACTCTGATCCACAGCACCCCTTACTATACCAGGCCTAGGTTTCCCACGCCACCCTGCCAATGCCCCTTAACCCTGACCTGTAACCCCCTCCCACTCACTCTGGACCTCCGCATCAGTAAAGCAGAATTACCACAACTATGCTACTTATAGAGGTGCTGCAAGGATACAATCACTGATGTCTAGGAGGGACTCAGATACTCTTAGGGCAGGTCTTCACTACGGGGGGGGTCGATTTAAGATACGCAAATTCAGCTACGCAAATAGCGTAGCTGAATTCGACGTATCGGAGCCGACTTACCCCGCTGTGAGGACGGCGGCAAAATCGACCTCCGCGGCTCCCCGTCGACGGCGCTTACTCCCACCTCCGCTGGTGGAGTAAGAGCGTCGATTCGGGGATCGATTGTCGCGTCCCGACGAGACGCAATAATTCGATCCCCGAGAGATTGATTTCTACCCGCCGATTCAGGTGGGTAGTGTAGACCTAGCCTTAGATACAGTGGGTGGCAAGTCTGACCCAGTATTATCCCTGTAATTGTATCCATGGACGCTCTTGTTGCTCTATGGGATGCAGATACTGCTTTGGAACTAAGCGTTCGTTTTGTTCCCATCAGGTATTTCAAGCACAGTGATGGAAGCTTCACCAACCACCAATGGATCTTCTTCTGGTTTGGCCTGTCCGACATCCGGGATTCCTACGAGCTGGTGAACCACGCAATATCCATTCCAGACTCGTTCTGCAAACCATAGGACGATCTTTCTAGGGCAGAGTGAGAGCGGAGCAGGTTGGGCTTGGGAGGAGTCAGGCCTTCGTACATCAAGACCAGATAAGAAGAACCAGAGGTCAGCACGGCCAGCCATGCACAGAGCCCCAGGGGTGTTTCCTGCACCCAGAGGAATGATTGGCACAAAGAACCCTCTTCGCCAATTCAGCACCCAGCTTTTCCCTAATAAAGTGCTAGCGAAGCCGGTGTTGTGCGGACTGTTGTCAAGAGAAGTTAGAGCGAGGAGGTCGGGACTCTTGGGTTCAAGTCTCATCTCTGCCACTGACTCACCGTGGGACCTCGGCAAAGTCACTTCCCCTCTCTGTGCCTCACTTTCCCGACCTATAAAATGGGACCTCCATTAACGAGCGTGTAAAAAGAGCAGCGACATCTTTCCTTACAATCCTGTGGAACAGCAAGTAGGAGTCACACACACAAAGCTTGTATTTATAGGAGTCAGCAGCCTGGCTGTGGAGTTCTACATACAACGTGTACAGCAGAAAACAGACACGGGTAGCTGGAAAGCGTCAACTTTTAATGTGATTTTGGCTTCTTTTTCAAGGTGTCTCGAGGCTGCTGTGCGCCAGAACTGATCGACAAATGTCAGCTGGGAACTTCAGAGCGGCCAAAGGGCCGCAGACACCAAACCGCCAGTGAAATTCCAGCTAGTGCCTTTGAAAGCCCCACACGTAAACGGGGTAAAATTGTCAGAAGGGACAAAGTCCCACATTTGTAAAAGTCTTTAGGCGCTGATGCACTCGGCATTGCGACACCTAACTGATTTAGGAACCTAAACCTCATTTTAAGAGCCTAAATCCTACTGACTCTCAATGGGATTTTGGCACCTAAATCCCTTTTGAAAATGATATAGGTTCCTAAATCAATTAGGTTTCACTGAGCACGGCAATGCCTAAATACTTTTCCAAATGTGGGCCTAAGTGACTTAGCAGCCTATGGCCCATTTTCAAAAATGACTTAGAAATCTAAGTCTTATTGGCAGTGGGACTTAGGCGCCCGAGCAACTTTTGAAAATGACAGGTTCCTAAGTCCCCTGGGCACTTTTGAACATTTTACCCTGATCACAAACCTACTCGTCGTCCATCACCAGCATCCCTGGCAGTGAAACATTTAAACGTCCAATTGCTAGAGATTTGCCATGAATCTACCGTGAACTCTTGTTAGTCAGCCAGTAAAGCAGCAGGAAATCTGAAATGATCTGTTTAAGAACTAGCATCACCAATGGCAGGGTTAAGGAGAGCCTGTCTGGTTAAGTGCCATGAACCTGCAATGAACTCTTAAAATGCCAGCACTACCCACGTATAAGCCAGAATTTTTTAACCTAAAGTTAGGCACCAGTAAGCCCGAGAGGAAATGTACAGGTATCGTAGCTTCAACTGGTTAGGCACAAACTAAAAGCGATGTGCATATGAAGCAGAAGATGGGAGACATTGTTCAGGTAGGAGAGGAACTGGGCAGCAGGACTCAAGACCTTGGCTCTGTTCCCAGCTCTGCCACAGATTTCTTGCATGACCTTGGGCAAGGCAGTTCATCCTCAGTTCCCCATCTGTACAATGGGGATAACAACACTGCTGTGCCTCAGAGGGGTGGTGGAGGACAAATCCGTAAGTATCTGGGAGGTACTAGGTACTCCAATGACGCCAGACACCTCTCAAAGTCGGCCTGCTTATTTAGGTGCCAAACTTTAGGTTAAAAAATTCTGGCTTATACGTCTCTCCTGCCAGCATCTCTGTTGGTGGCTTAAGTAAGATCTGACCTGGCTCTGGAGCGGAAAAGCAGCTGAAGTTTCCTCTGTTCACGTGCCTGTGATTAGGGGGAAGACAGGAAGGATGGCCCAGTGGCTAGGGCACAAGCCTGGATTCGGAAGACACAGGGTCTGTTCCCTGCACAACCACCGACATCCTGGATTACTGTGGGCCTCTGAGTTTCAGTTCCCCATCTGTAACATGGGGTTAATAGACATGGCTCGGGGCGGGGGGGAGAGATGGGTGTGGGATGAACATAGTAAAGCTTGTGAGGTGCTCAGATAACAGTAACGAGGACGGAGAAGTACCATAGGCGGGGTTTGGCTTGGCTTGATTAAAGCCAAACAATGTTCCGGTAAGAAATAAAACTCAAGGGGTGGAGTTAAAAGCCTTTTCTCATTTAATCATCAGAAATACATGATGGGGAAAGTGGTTTAGAAAATAGGGAAGACGCAACAGCAGGTCAAAGTGGACGGCTTGATCTAGGCAGTTGAGACAATGACCGTGTTTGAGAGCTCTCCTTAGGCGGACAGGGCACTAGAGCGAGAGAGATCCTGCACGCCAGCTGGCCCTGCAGCAAAAGACAAACCAAACCTGGCGGCAGGAGGCCCTCATGGGGCAAAGGCAAGTTGTCTCTGGGCAGCATGTCACCTTATAACATGGAGCGCAGTCTCCCAACCTGTCCCTGACTCTGACAACCCTGGCCAGGGTTGTAAGACATGGGATCCTCAGAGGGTTGGGAACCAGACTTTTCCCCCCTTTCAAGCTTCCCTTCCTCACTCAGTCACTCCACCACAGCACTCTGGAAATTCCACCTCTCTTGGGGGGACGGGTAGCAGCTCCCCTCTCTACGGAACTGTTCATTCCTCCAGGCTTTGGCAGGCAGGATTGTCCGGTTGTAAAGCAGTGTCGATCTGCTCCCTCCATCGGGCTGTGCTAGGAGACAAGCCAATGCACAACTGATTCACATGCATGCTCCATTGATGGACGGGAGGCAGCATGGACGGATGCACACAGAGCGGGAGCGGGGCAAGAGGCAAAATTATTCCCTTCTCATCTCCGAAGCAGCTTCCTTCTCCCTCTCAAGAGCATCAAGGGCTGTTCCCCTTTGAAATCGCTCCTCTCCACAGCACTGCATCCTTTCGGGGAGCAGGGTTTCTTTGTAACCCCATGAAATTCCACAGGCAGTAGTTAGAAGCACAGTGAGAACCCAGATTAAGTAACGAATGGAGGACGGTTACTCTGGCTTGGACACTGGCCTGCTGGGTGATCTTGGGCAAGTCACGTCCCCGCTCTGTGCCTCGGTTTCCCCATCTGTACAATGGGGATGATGACACTGACCTCCTTTGTAAAGCGCTTTGAGATCTACTGATGCAAAGCACTAAATAAGAGCTAGCTTATTATTACCGTTGTCCCCACACACACAATGGTCCCCACACACTACAACCAATGTGCAGAGTTCACCACAGACGATGAAGGGGTGGCTTTGAAGTCCCCCATTCAGTTCATTGTTGGCGTCTTTCCAGTAACCAATCATCTGGCTCCCCAGGGGGACTCCCAAGCTTCCAGGATCCACTCCTCCTTTCAGCAGAGGAATTACGCTGCTCACACACCCACTGAGCTAGTCTGACCCTGTGGGCAGCTGTTCTACAATGTCCCCTTTGCTGCTACACAGAGCCAGAAGAGTGAGGTTCTACAGGGCTGTGCTTAAAACACCTGTCAAAGGGCAATGAAGGACTAATGTGCTCAAGAAAGGCAGCCACTGAGTCCCCTGGCCCGTCAATGGGAAAAATCAACTAGGAATTTTTTAAAAGTAGTAAAAAAAGAATAAATAATGGTGATTTAAAAAACCCCTAATCCCATCCCCTCCCCCAAACTGCAGAGCCCTCCCCCAGGCCTGTCCTATCTGCCCCCACTTGTCCCATCTCAACCATCCGTGGCCAAGATGATGACAGCCCCGAAGATACCAACGTTCTGCCCGATGAGTTTCATCTGGTTCCAGAACTCGACACGCCGGGAGTCATGCCAGTAGCCGAGGTTCCCATCAATGAACAGGATGACCAGGGGCAGGATCACCGAGAGGATCTGGGCGGCCGTGCTGATGTAATAACCGGACAGGAATGACAGGGCCAGCACCCCATAGAGGATGAAGAGTAGCTGCAGGGTGATCTCGCCACCTAGGATGTGGTTGAGGTAAGCCAGACGATCCTCTTTGCTGTGCTGGAGGGAATAGGCCTGTAGGGTGCAGTGGAACAGTAAACCAAGAGGTAGGAGCAAATTCATACACACTGAATATGTCTGTACTACAATCAGGATGTGTGACTACAGCACGGCTAGACATACCCACGCTAGCTTTGATCTAGCGCTGCCTGGCCAGGACCCTGGGTACATACAAAATGGGAAATGACCGCCTAGGAAGGAGTACTGCGAAAAGGGATCTGGGGAGTCATAGTGGACCACAAACTAAATATGAGTCAATAGTGTAGCACTGTTGCAAAAAAAGCAAACATCATTCTGGGATATATTAGCAGGAGTATTGTACGCAAGACACGAGAAGTAATTCTTCCGCTCTACTCGGGCTTCAACTGGAGTATTGTGTCCAGTTCTGGGCGCCACATTTCAGGAAAGACGTGGACAAATTGGAGAAAGTCCAGAGAAGAGCAACAAAAATGATTAAAGGTCTAGAACACATGACCTATGAGGGAAGATTGAAAAAAATTGGGTTTGTTTAGTCTGGAGACGAGAAGACTGAAAGGGGATATGGTAGCAGTTTTCAAGTACATAAAAGGTTGTTACAAGAAGGAGGGAGAAAAATTGTTCTTCTTAACCTCTGAGGACAGGACAAGAAGCAATGGGCTTAAATTGACGCAAGGGAGGTTTAGGTTGGACATTAGGAAAAACTTCCTAACTGTCAGGGTGGTTAAGCACTGGAATAAATTGCCTGGGGCGGTTGTGGAATCTCCGTCATTGGAGATTTTTAAGAGCAGGTTAGACAAACACCTGTCAAGGATGGTCTAGATAATACTTAGTCCTGCCTTGAGTGCAGGGGACTGGACTAGATGACCTCTCGAGGTCCCTTCCAGTTCTATGATTCTATGTTGCTGCAGCTTCACTGCTGTCATTACTGAAGCTAGCTCAGGCATGTCGACATGTAGTGCAATCACATCCCCCAAATGCAGTGTAGACGTAGCCACAGCCTTTCCTCCCAAAAGGCTTTGGGGATTGTGTGCGCGACGGCAGCTGCTTCACTGCACACACCCAATCACTACACAGCAGCTTACGGGTGTAGGAGACCAGCTGAAACGGACGGAGGCCCAATGCAATTCAGAGAGCATAGGCCAAAAGGGACCATCAGGATCATCTAGTCCGACCTCCGGCATAGCCTATCAGGACTTCCCGGAATTAATTCCTGCTTCGAGTCGGCTGGTGGTTGAACTAGAGTGGATCTTTTAGAAAAAACAGCCAACCTTGATTGAAAAATTTTCTAGCGATGGAGAATCCGCCACAACCTTCAGCAAATTGTTCCAGTGGTTAATTACCCTCGCTGTTAAAAATTCATGGCTTATTTCCAGTCTGAATTTGTCCAGCTTCAACTTCCAGACACTGGATCTTTGTCTGCTAGATTGAAGAGCCCATTATCAAGTGTTTGTTCCCCTTGTAGGCACTTCCAGACTGTGGTCAGGTACCCCCCTTAATCTTCTCTTTGTTAAGCTAAATAGACTGAGCTCCTTGAGTCTCTCACCATAAGGCAGGTTTTCTAACCCTTTAATCATTCTCCTGGCTCTTCTCTGACCCCGCTCCAATTTATCAACCTCCTTCTTGAATTGTGGGCACCAGAACTGGACACAGGATTCCAGCAGCGGTCACACCAGTGCCAAGTACCGAGGTAAAATAACCTCCCAACTCCTACTCGAGATTTGCCAGTTTATTACTAGTCTGAATGTATCTAGCTTCAACTTCTAGCCGTTGGATCTCATTATAGTTTAATCATCAGGCTGGAATTTGGCCAGGAGACTAAGGTTAATAGCTGACTTTTGCACGAAGCACCATGGGATCAGGATGCCAGTTTTACATCCCCTCTGAAAGGCAGTGCCACCAGTGGCACAGTGCCCCCTGCTGTCATGCTGGGGGTTCTGATTTAATACAGCCTCAGCAGGAAGGAACAGTGCCTGCTACTCAATCACAAAATAGCCACAAAGACTAAGGGTATAACTGGTGCCAAAATACTATCTCCATTTCTCTGCCTCCTCCACCCTGCAGGGCTGTTCTTAGGGGATCATGGAAGCTGATGCTCCTCCCACCGATCCAATCCACCGCCTCTGTTTCTGTCCAGTCATATGCAAATAGTACTATGGCTTTCTAAACACCCCAGAATCCTTTGCAGTAGGCTGCAGGGGTGTCCAAAGGAGGTGCAAAGAATTCTAGAACCAATGTGATACCCAAAGGCACCTTCAGGCAGAGTAAGCAGGTCAGGGCTGGCCAGTAACCATGGCAGCTGGGGTGTTTCTCTGGCAACAACCCCTTTTAGTCCAAGGGGCACCCTAAGTGGCCACCTGTGCCCCACAGAGAATCCCCCCTTGTCTGATCTCCCCCGAGCTGTGATACAAGCTGCTCCAACACCCACACTTTCCCAATTGCGGCCACAGCCACACGACAAAGTGCTGAATCCCAGTTTCTTTCTGATCACCCCGCTTAGTCCCCGTGCTGTGGTGATTTCACTGCAAGCCAACGCACGCTGGCTAGCAATGGCAGAGCTGTGCATGAAAGTCCACCATGGCACCAGCCTGCTCCTGCCCCGCTGGGTACATACCACGCAGATGAGGTAGATGCCGAGGAAGACCTGCCCGGTGGACTGCAGGGACCTGCTCCGTGGCTTCTGACGATAGATCTCACCAGCCCCACTCGCCAAGATCAGGAACCCACCAATGATAGCTATGGTTCGTGAGTACATCCTCACCTGCAGGGGGAATCACACAGTGTGTACCTCAGTTAGGGACTGGGAAATAAAAAGGAGCCCCATAAACTTAAAAGAAATAAAAGCACGAGGCATTTAGATACATGAAAACAACATCTGCAGGGGCAATACACTGGATACAGACCTCTCATCTTCACATTTCAGGGCACAAGCTGATCATCAGCTGAGGTCAGGAAGAAAGTGTGTAGGCTTGTAGCTAGGTACGCGATGCAATCTCGCTGAAGCAGCTGCTTTGGCCATGAGATAGCGGACTAGCAGGATCAAAATGGGGGCAGAGGTGGAGGGGGATGAGAAGGGGAAGGAAAGGGCGATGGGGATAATTCTTGCTCTCACTGAAATACTAACATGGAGACTGAAGCCTGCTTCTATTCACAAAGCAGATGCAACCCAGGCATTAGCAGGGCAAGTTTCCCCTTACATCGTCCTGATCTCAAGGAGCGAGGGAGCGATTCAGTCTCTATGGCCTCTTAATTCCTTGCCCTCTCTGCTGAAAGAGTGAACAAGGAGGCTCAATGAGGATACTAGCTTCACTTGGATGTTAGTGCCTGGGGGCCTGGACTGAGATCTACACTCATTTTGGATAGGCCAAACAGTCCAGGGTTACTAAGCGAGGCTGGCATGGGAACAGATGAGGCAGCTGCCCCCTAGCCGATCAGCCACCCAGGGAATTCCGATGAACCCCTCACCTTCAACCAGTCACCGTAGTGCACATAGCCCCCGATATACGCCGCGTACGTGCTGACTGCCAGCTGAAGGGCAGCTCCCAGTGCAAACCACCTGCGCTTCACCCCGAAGGACATGAAGCTGGCACACAACACCGCTGCCCCCATGTCCAAGTACAGATACGGGACGGGGATGTCAGGTTTCCTAGGGGGAGACAAGGAAGGAGTTTCAATCCAGTTGGACATCTGAGGAATCAAGTCAAACCACGTAAGCAGGACAAAGCAGCCACAACCCTCCGTCCGCATGTGAGCCCAGGGTGCCCAACTGTGTTCGGGCACTGCCTTAGGAAGGACTCTGCTTTCAGGCTGGAGATATTAGAAACCTGAGCTCTCTCGCTCACATTAGCCTGTGAATAAGTGTCCAAGGGACAGCCCTGGACATGGAGGTCCTGTATTTATCCTGGAGTATGTAAGGGACAAATAGTGGCAAGGCAAGTTTCCCCAGGTCATCCCATCAGCATGCCTCAACCGCAGCCTTCTCCAACAATAATCCCTAGCTTTTATACAGCTCTTTTCTTCCACAGATCTCAAAGCACTTTCCAAAGAAGGTCAGTATCATTATCCCCATATTACAGAGGGGGAAACTGAGGCACAGAGGGGGAAGCAAATCCACTCAAAAAATAAGATATAGTAAGTTCTCCAGGGCAAGGACTGTCTATTATTGTATTTGTACAGCACCCAGCACAACAGAGGCCCATCTTCGTTGGCCCGTAGGCACTACCATAATAAACATGAGTAATAATAATAAGCAAAATACCCAAAGTCACCCAGCAGGCCAGTGGCAAAGCCAGGAATAGAACGCACATCTCCTGAGCCCTAGTCTAGTGATCTATCCACTAGGCAACACTGCCTCCCCAATGCCTACCATGAATGGAGAGGGAAGCCACTCAAATTATCCAAGCTTGCCGTTCCACGTGTTATGAAAATAAGCTAAAGGCCATTCACAGTGCCTCTCTGGGTGACCCAGCACCATCAGAAACGCTCCACCTCTAACTCCCCAAAGGCACATGCAGTGCTACAGGGTTTCCACTCCAGCATTAGCTGCATCTGGGTATTGCAATCCAAATAGGGTTGCCACCTTTCTAATTGCTGGTAATGGGCCCTGCCCCACCTTTTTCCCCTAAGGCCCCACCCCTGCTCCACCTCTTCCCTTGAGTTCCCGTCCCCTTCTCCACCTCTTCCCTAGGCTCCACTCCCTTTTCCGCCTCTTCCCCCAAGGGTCCACCCCGTCGCACATGCCTCTCCCTTCCTTGCTGGATCCACTCCACCTTCCGCGACCCCAGCTGGGTTCCCTCTGCTGTTCCAGGGCTGGGACAGGAGCTGCTGCAGGCTAACAAGGAGCCTGTGGGCAGGTAGGAGGTGGCCCCCAGCTGAGCAGGGGCTGGGTTAATGACCAGGCACCTCCCCCCACCTCACAGTAACTGAACTTTAGAAAACCAGGCACCTGGCAACCCTAACCACCAACAGTCTAGCACCTCACGTAAGCAATAGCTAAGCACCACGAAGTCCGGTAAGGAAGGATTTAGAGCCTGAGCTAGGGTCCCCGGGCTTAAGGCAGAGCCTTGATGTTACCTTAGCACCAGCAGATACAAGGCCATTAACCAGCCCATGCCTAGGAACAGTGTGTAGCACAGGCAGCTGCTGGCCTCAGGGGACCAATTCTCATCCTGCCCTTAACTCTGCCCTTCCCCATGACCCCAACCACCACCCCCAACCCTCTCCTCCTCCCCCACCACCAATGACCCTGACTCCATCGATCCTAAGGTCTACTCCCTCCTCCCCCATTCCTTTCCTCTCCTCCCCATCTAACCCCTTCTCCTGCCCCTCCCCATCCCTCCTGACTGCTCCCCCTCTCTCTTGGCCCCTCCCCCATCCCTCCTGGCTCCTCCCCCTCTCTCTTGGCCCCTCCCCCATCCCTCCTGGCTCCTCCCCACCCCTGACTGCTCCCCTCCCCCATCCCTCCTGACTCCACCCCACCCCAACTCCTCCCCCATGCCACCCGTCTCCTCCGCACCCCTGACTGCTCCCCCAAATCCTCCTGGCTCCTCCCCCATCCCTCCTGACTCCGCCTCTGACTGCCCCTCCCCCATCCATGCTGCCCCGCCCCACCTGCGGGCGTCGGCCCGCTCCGCGAAGAGCATGAGGGCGCTGAGGCAGTTCCAGAAGGGGAAGCGCGTGAGCAGCACCGAGCCGAGCTGCATCAGCAGCCGCAGCAACCGCCGCCGCCGAGCCCCGGCCGCCGCCATCTTAGTGCGGGGCAGCCCGGCCGGTCCGGCAGCGCGCTTCCGCTCGCGTCCGTCCCCACACCTGCCCGGCCGGAAACGCGCCCCGCCAGCAGGGGGGTTCCGGCCACGGGAGGTTCCTCTTGGAGATGCGCGGGCGGGCGCTGGCTCCTTCCAGCCCCGCTGGAGTCGATGGGCCTCCCCTCGCCCAGCACTGCCCTGCGGGGGTGTCCTCGCTACAGGGCCCGGCCAGGGGAAGGGCAGCCCCCCCCCGTACCAGCCAGCCGCCTCAGGACGGGGGGAGAGAACCCAGGAGTTCCGCTCCCCTCCTCCCCCCGCTGGGAACAGAACCCAGGAATCCTGCCTCCCCTTCCCTCTTTCCCCCGTCCCTCCTGGTTCCAACCCTGTACCCCTTTCCCTGCCAAGGGCTGGGAACAGAACCCAGGAATCCTGCCTCCCCTTCCCCCTTTCCCCCATCCCTCCTGGTTCCAACCCTGTACCCCTTTCCCTGCCAAGGGCTGGGAACAGAACCTAGGAGTCCTGACTCCCCTTCCCCCCCCCATCCCTCCTGGTTCCAACCCTGTACCCCTTTCCCTGCCAAGGGCTGGGAACAGAACCT
This sequence comes from Emys orbicularis, assembly GCF_028017835.1. Taxonomy (NCBI): domain Eukaryota; kingdom Metazoa; phylum Chordata; order Testudines; family Emydidae; genus Emys; species Emys orbicularis. The sequence goes on from NC_088707.1 coordinate 7,723,641, forward strand.
AGGAGTCCTGACTCCCCTTCCCCCCCTCCATCCCTCCTGGTTCCAACCCTGTACCCCTTTCCCTGCCAAGGGCTGGGAACAGAACCCAGGAGTCCTGACTCCCCAACCCCCCCTCCCCCTGCATGCACCCCCATGTTCTAACCTCCTTCCCTATTCCCTGCCAAGGGCTGGGATCAAATCCAGGAGTCCTGACTTAGTCCCTCCCCCAACCACCCGCCACCGCTCCCCTCCCACAAGAGGGAACAGAACCCAGGGGTCCTGCCTCCCAATCCCCACCCCCTAGACCCCAGCCCCTTCCAAGAGGGGCTCAGACTCCAGGAGTCACAGCTCTCAGTCCCCACCCAGCTGTAACGCTCCTCTCCCCGTCCTTCAGTGCTGCCCTGGGAGCGCTCCCCGTATTTCTAGCTGATAGTTAATAAAACCTGGCCCTGGGCGCTCACGTGTCAGCCTGGTGCCTGCAGCTTTGACCATCATTTTAGATGGTTCCGTGGGAGAATTCACCTCTCTGTCTCCCTTCGCAGTCTGGGGGACCCCAGATGGACCGAAACAGAGCTGAGGCCTGCCAAGAACACGTTACATTTTGCTCCTACAGCTGGTGAATTCCAGAGTGATGGGGGATTAATTAAAAATGTGGGATTATGGGATGCTGGCTTCCTGCCCTTAGTGTGTGGTTTCTGCAAACGCAGTAAATCCAGCTTTAGGACACAGAGTTTGCTGCGATGCCAGCAGATAATATCTGAACTCGCTTAGATTGGGGATAGAGGGATGGGGGAACCAATGATCTTCTGTTCAAGGACATTTCAATCCAGGCCCTGGATTTGTGATGAGCCAAATTTCCCCAACTCTTCAGCAGTGTCACAGCTGTTTGACTAACAGCCAGATTTCCAAGGGCTCAGCACCCATGTCTGTATATTATAGATTCCCCCTCTGCTGACCCACAGAGAACAAGCCTGTTACAGGCACCAGTTATCAAAGCTAGCTCCAGCTGTACCAGCTCCTACTTTTAGCCCTGGAGGTCCTGGTCCACGTAACAGCCCTCCCATGGGCACCGAAATAAGCATTAGATTTGCAGAAGTGATGCTTACAGGGGGGTTGTCCAAGCAGCCCAGCACGCAGCACGTACGGCTCTTTGGAAAAACCCAGCTACTTACCTTGCTGCCTGAGCCGCAAGCGCGCGTTACGCAGGCGTGTAACTTTACACGCAGGAGTAGTTCTGCTGAGTTCAATACTCTCGCTGCTAACAAGTGGAGTCCCCCATGGGCTCCATACGGAGCCTGTTCTTACGGCCCAAGCTCCAGCCAGGACATTTTCAAAGGGCAGATAGGTTAGGAGAATTAGGGTTGCCTAGCTTTGACTTGTACTTGAACTCATTCTGGGTGTTTCACCAGTTCTCAGTTCCCGTTGCCATTAGGGGGTGTGTGTGCCCTGTGCAGGGCATTCAGACTGTACTCCACAAAGACAAGGGTGTCCCAACAAGGAGCGAACTGGAGAGGGACTGGCTAGAGCAGGGGCGGGAAAACTTTTTGGCCCAAGGGCCACACTGGGGTTGCACAACTGTATGGAGGGCCGGGTAGGGAGGGCTGTGCCTCCCCAAACAGCCTGGTCCCCACCCCCTCCCCCTCAGAGCCCCCGACCCCCCCCGTTCCTTGTCCCCTGACCGCCCCCTCCTGGGACCCCCGCCCCCATCCAACCCCCCTGCTCCCTGTCCCCTGACTGCCCTGACCCCTATCCACACCCCCGACTCCTGACAGCCCCCCTGGGACTCCCACCCCCTATCCAACAGCCCTCTGCTCCTCTGCCCCCGCCCATAACTTCCCCCTGGGATCCCACCCCCTTATCCAACCCCCCCTGCTCCCTGTCTGCCCTCCCAACCCCATCCACATCCCCGCCCCCTGACAGGCCCCCCTGGGACTCCCATTCCCAACCCTCCCTGTTCCCCATCCCTTGACTGCCCCCCAGAACCTCCACCTTGACTGCCCCCCAGGACCCCCTGCTCCCTTACCCAACCCCCCGCTCCCCACCCCCTTACCAGGAGCTTGCAGCCGCGACCCCCAGCCAGAGCCAGCTGTGCTCCCCATGCTGCCCAGGGGGAGCAGCGGACCAGAGGGCGGCCCATGCAGCGGGGTGGCTGTGGGGGAGGGGGGACAGCAGGGGAGGGGCCTGGGACTAGGCTCCCCGGCCGGGCCGGATGGTCCCGCGGGCCGTAGTTTGCCCACGACTGTGCTAGAGGAAGGCTGGGCTTGTGGAGATGGCACTGGGCTGGAAAATCTGGGTTCACAGCCCAGCTGGGTCACAAATTTCCTGTATGACCTTGCTCAGGCTTTCAAGAGGTCACCACCCATAACTGTGGTCAGGTTTTTAGAAGCACAGAGGCATGGGGACGTGTGTGTCCAACACCCATCCTGTTGAGTGCGTTGGAAAATGTGGCCCTTGCCTTCAGTTTCCTGGCTGTAAAATGGGGATAAGATTTCACCTGGCCACGGTGGAGATAAATCCAAAACCACTTAAGAGATGCTCAGATAACAATACCTAGACCTTTCCAAAAATAGGTCTCACAGCCTTTCAGAAAGGAAGCCAGGGCCATTACCCCCATTTTACAGATAGGGAAACTGGGCAAGAGAGGGAAAGTGACCCAATACGTCAGTAGCAGAGCAGGGAACAGAACGCAGGTCTCAGTTCACCACCCTGCATGCTGAGTCGTGCTACCTTTCTGTTCCTACCCTGGTGGGGGACCAAGAGGCAAGAGAGTTTGGAGAGACCAGTGGAAAACGCTGCCAACCAACGTCCCTGAGCCTGGAAGCTCCCTGGGGCAGGGGCTGTCTCTCCGTGCTCGGTGCTGTACACACAGAACGAGGGGGCCCTGCTCCAGCGGTGGGGGCGCCTTGGCCTAGTGCGCTACACACAGTAAATAACGCACACGCACCCAGGAAAACCAGATTTTATTTCTTTTCCACGACAGGATTCTGCAGCCTGGCGGCCGTACAAGGCTGCCATCGGGAAGAGCAGCGTTAATTATCTTAGCAGCCAGGAAACCCTCGACACAAAGGTTTCCCAGTAGATGACTTCACAGGGGATTTGCCCCTGCCAAAGCTCGAATAGCTGCTGGCAGACATGAGCTTTTGGACCGGCTCAAAACACAGCACTGCTCTCTGGCTGTGTTTAGTAGGGGCCTGACGGGAAGGCGATTCAGGGCCTGATCCTGTAAGATGCAGAGGCCCCCTCATTGGGGGGAGCCCCAGGCAGGCAGCACCTCGCAGGATCGGGCCCTTAGCTGGGATAAACCACTGAACATTCTCAGGTCTCACAATCCCTCCTCCAGCCTGCCTCCCCATCCTGTCCTGCTGCTCCCACATTCCCTGCCAAATCATTCATGCCCCACAAATTGTAAAATCCCGTGGCCAAAGGACCTGCCCCCCCAGGAGAGCTGCCTGGCCCATCTGTGACACCAAACGTGACCTAATCCCCACTCTCCTTCTCCCTCCAGGAGGCGCTCGGGCCTCCTGGCGGGGCTGGACGCAGCCCCGCTCTCCAGGCGCTCGCCCTCCGGCTGGTTAATCCAGAGCTGCGGCCTTTTTCGGAGCTGCGCGGCTGGGTCCGGGACTGGCTGAGGGGGTGAATGCACAGCGAGGGCCTTGTGTTTGAGAGCGTGGCTCGTAGCACCGCTGGGCCAGGTGGGAGGAGGGCTGAGGGCTCGGCAGAGGCTCCGGACAGCAGCTTCCTAAGCAAGCTTCCCCCAGGCAGCCCTGGCCTCTGGATCGATGTGGAGCAGATGGGTGGAATCTTATGGTTCCTCCCGGCCACTGAGTCAGGGGCCCCCCACCAGCCCAAGCGGTTTCACTCACGGAGCAGACAACCAGCTCTGCTCCCCAGCCACTGCACTGGCCTCTGGAGGGAGCAGCTAAGGGAAGCCCCAGCTGCCCCTAAACCAGCTCTTCCCACAAGGCAACACTGCCCCCAAACTCCAACAGGCCAGCTCAGAGCAGAGGAGGGGCTGAGAACAGCGGGATCAAGCGTCAGGACCCCCGCGTTCCATTCCCAGCTCGCTGCACTGACCTTGACTGAAGCACTGTGCCTCAGTTTCCCCAGCTGTAAGGCAGGGGTAATCCCCGCCTCGTAGGGGAGGGCCGCGAGGGCTCACGGAGCCAGAACTGCTGAGTTGAGGGGCAAAACCAGAGCACTGTTCCCTTTTCCCTCCCGTCAGCGGGGGGAGGGTTGAGATTCCCTCCCTCCCCCTCTTCACCACATTCCAGTTGGCTACGTCTGTGCAATCACCCCACAGGCCAGCAGGGGGCAGGAGAGGCGTCACTGAGGGCAGCTGTTAAAGGCCAGCGTGTGTGTGGGGCGGGGTGCCCGAGGGAGGGTTTGAAGGCCGGGGAGGTGGGTGCAGGGGCGTGGCAGGGCAGGCGTTGGCTCACAGAACCTGGTGGCGATGAGCAGGTGAAAGGAAGGGGGGACCTGGCCCAAGATGGGACCGAGCGGGAGCCCCCTGGGGTCAGTGCAGCAGCCACGTCTCTGGGCAGGGCGGCTCTGGTCCCCACACCAGGCATCCGGGCTTGGGTCCCGAGAAGCTAGGAATAGGGCCAGTCAGCGCGGATCCAGGAGAGCTCAAAAGCAGAGGGAAAGGAAGCGTCTGCTTCTCACGCACCAGGCGCCAGCTTTCCCACCCCTCACCTCACTTCTCCTGCGGGTCGAAAGGGCCGTCCGACTCGTTCCAGTTCTTCTCCTGGCTCTTCTTCCTGTTCCTCTCCGCCATGACGATGGCGGCAATGACGGTCACCAGGACGGTGACCGTGATCACCAGGACGGTGGCCGTTTCGGCCACACACAGCTGGGCATCCACAGAAACCAGAGGCAAGCCGGCCAGCTGCCAGGGACTGGCACAGGTGATATTGGCGTAGTCTTCCACGTGGAGGTGGCGGACGCTCAGGATCTTGCTGAAGACCCGCTGGAGGTCACAGTCGCAGGCCCAGGGGTTGCCGGCGAGCTGGAGGTGGGTGCTAGGCGTCTGGATGTTCAGGAAGGTCTTGAATTTGAGGTGGATGAGCTGGTTGCCGGTCAAAGCCAGGAGGTTCACGTTGTGCAGGGAGGTGAAGGCCTCCAGCTCGATGGCGCTGATGTTGTTGGTGCCAAGGAAGAGGACTTCCAGGTTCTGGAGCATGGAGAAGAAGCCGTTGTGGACAATCCCCAGACGGTTGGACTGGAGGTAGAGGTAGCGAAGCCTGGACAGGCCCCGAAAGGCCCCCTTCTCAATGGAAGCCACTTGGTTGTAGCTCAGGTCCAACTTCTCCAGGCTCTCCAGGTGCTGCAGGCTCTCAGAGCCCACGGCCGACAGCCGGTTGTAGGCCGCCTTGAGCTCCTTCAGGGAGGCCAGTTCATCGGAGAAGTCAGGAGGCAGCTGGGCCAGGAGGTTGTGGCTGAGGTCTATCTTCTCCAGGAAGCCCAGGCACGCGAAGGCCTTGGGCCAGAGCTGGCCGACGGAGTTGTGGGCCAGGAGCAAGATCTTCATAGACCACAGGGCGTCGAAGGAGCCCGCCTCCAGGCTGGTCAGGTTGTTGTGCCTCAGATCCAGGAGCCACGTGCTGTGCGGGATGCTGCGGGGGACGTGGGCCAGGTGCCGGCCACGGCAGTCCACGAAATCCGAGGATTCGTAGCAGACGCACAGGTGAGGACAGGCCTTGGCGGCTCCTGCCGCCTGCACCCAAAGCAGGAGAGCCAGGAAGAAGGGCGGCATCATGGAGGCAGGCTGCGGAGCAGACTGGCCCACATAGAGCAGAGCCCCGGTGCCGACGGAAGGAGAGAGGGCCCAGCCGAGCCAGTGGCCCCGTCCGGATCGCTTTCCGCCCCACGGACGGGGAGGGAGGTCAGGTTTCCTTGGAGGAGGCTGTAACAAAGAGTCCTTTGTTGAGTGACGAGTCCAGAGCTTTCTTGGCCTCTCTCCTTCCAGGACAAAGCAGGAGACGGCACCTGAACGATCCAGCGGGGAGGGAACGGCTTGGATAGGTGCTCGGGCTGGGGGAGGACCTCCCGGGCTCTTCTTTCCAGCCCTGCCGGCCAGCCCCTCGCTTCGCCAGCGGGGCCGCAGCTTTTGCCTTGCGCTAGATCCGCTGGGCAGAGGAGGGGTGAGAGCAGCCGTTAAGGGGTTACCCAAACTGCCCCCAGGGCTGCCCGTTCCAGCCAGCAGAGAGACAGACAGACAGACATGCTCCTGTCTCGGGACAGTGGCAGGTGCGGGGCCGTGGCAGGAGCGTGAAGGCCACCTGTGCCCTGGCTGAATTCAGGGGTGAAGCAGATCCCGGTGTAAATCAGACTGCTCCCCAGCATGCCCCAGCCTGAAATCTCGGTAGCAGCGTACGCTGTGGAGTGCTCCCTCCTGCCCCCACCCCCCCCGGCATGCCCCCTACACTGGGGCTTGCAATGGGGGCAGTTTAGGGCTGGTGGCATCAGCTGCTGCCCTGGGGAAATGCCCCTGTGTGCTGGCAGCAGCGGGGGCACAGGGTGACCAGATAGCAACTGTGAAATAACGGGACGGGGGTGGGGGGTAATAGGCACCTATATAAGAAAAAGTCCCCAAAAATGTGACTGTCCCTATAAAAATGGGACATCTGGTCACCCTAGCGGGGCAGGGGATGAGCATGCCAGGATCTGGGGGTGGAAATCTGATCTGCACTGGTGGGGGCACTTCCCACCCCAGCTCCGGCTCACAACCAACTTCCCATCCGGCCTGTGTCCTCCTCTTGACAGGTGCTCTCCCCACGGCTCCTCTCCCCATAGGTCAGCACTGCCCCCTGGCCCCTGCCCACCAGGAGGTCTCACAGCCAGGCCAGTTGCCCTAGGGCAGCCCCAGCCCTCCTGCTTTTAGGCAACCCGCAGCAACAGCAGATCGGCAGCAATTACACCCAGCCAGCCAGCTGCCGGTTCAAAGCGTTACCCTGTTTGGGACACTCATCCCAGAGACTGGAGGAAGACGGACTGGTCCCCCGTAGGCAGGGGGCTGGAGTCCTAGTCCCTGAGTGCCGTGCAGGCTGGGGACGGGACCAGGCCCTACTCCGGGCTGGGTTCTAGACCCCTGGGTTCCAGGTCTGCAAGGCTAGAGAGGCATGCTCCGGGCAGAGCCACAGACGTGTTTCATGGGGATGGAGGTGGCTAGCTCTCCCCTGGCACCCAGAGGCAGCAAGGAGGGTGCCCAAAGCCCTGCATCTGCACAGCCTGCCTAGGGGCTTGTGGGGAGGGAACAAAAAACTAGCCCTGCTCCCATCCCTCTAGCCACACGGAATAACCCTCCCCTGCCACCTTCCGTCTACTCCTGCGGCCAGCTAGCGTAATTAATCCTTACCTCAAGCGGCAGAGTTCTGTGGTCCTGGATTCAAATCCTGCAGCCAGTGCTGGAGAATGTGCATTACAGAGGCCCACACTTTGGTTTTTCCTTCTTAAAAAACGAGGAAATTACATACCAAAAAAAAAAAAAAAAAAATCTACATTATGGGAATGTCATTCAGGTCGCAAAGTCAAGCACTCAGACCGTTTGGCAAAAGCAGCATTAAGGTTCCCCTTGCAACCGTCCACCCTGTGCACTGAATGGTCCAGTGGGGGAAAAAGTGACCACATGGTCCTGTAGCTATAGCCCGTATCATAACTAGAGCCGGGGCAAAAATTTTGGGCCAAGACTTCTGCCGAAAAAGGCAGATTCAGGGCGACTGAAACATTTCACGAATTTGGGGCAAGGTGGAACGGTTTCAGCCAAAACGAAAATGGATGTTTCCAGACAGGTCCAAAGGGTTCGTTTCGACGTCATCAAAACGAAACGTTTCCTAGATTCTCCAGACAGGAGCTGGGGTGGTGCCACCACCCTAGCGTGACCAGACAGCAAACGTGAAAAATCAGGACAGGGGGTCGGGGGTAATAGGAGCCTATATAAGAAAAAGACCCAAAAATCGGCACTGTCCCTATAAAAATCGGGACATCTGGTCACCCTACACCGCCCCCATTTTAATCCTTAGCCCAGCAGCTGGGGCACTCACTCAGGGCACAGGAGACCCAGGTTTGAATCCCCAAGGTGGAGCTGGGGCTGGAACTCAGAGAACACCCATGTCTGAGAGGGAGGCCACTGGGCTAGAGAATCGCACCCCATCGCTATTTTGATTTACAGTTGCCAGGAATAATGGAGGCAGGGAGGGGCGGTCAGACAGTCCTTATGTAATGACAACAGACCTTGAGATTCCAGCTTTGTAACCCTTCAAACACAAACTGGCAGTAGCACACGGCAATAGACCAGGGGAATAGCCGGAAAAGCAAACTCTAAGGCATTTCTCTCACTCTGCCTCTCTGGGCGTTTTGATTCTTAGCCATAGAAATAGATTTCCGCCGGCTTGTGTGCGCCCAGCGAAACGGACATTTATCCACATTTCCTGGTTTAAAAAAATAAAATAAAAATATCAACCCCTCCCCAGCCTGGTCCTAAGGAAGGTGGCGGGTGTGAATCTAGCGCTTCCTTCCCTTGGCTTAGATTACAAACACCCCCATGAGACGGCTCACTGGGGGGCGAACCAAACAACATTTTTCTGACTTTTTGATTGGCTGGAATTTTTTTTTTTTTTAAATCAGTGTTTTCCGTCCCCCCCCCCCTCCATTTTTCAGTGCTGCCAGCAACTGAAAAATTCCTTATTCGCCAGCTCGACTCAAAACCACCTGCCCGAGGGTCCAGAGCAACCTCAATTCTAGCCCGGCCCCCCTTGGAAGCACACTCCCCCTGCGTCGCTCAGAGGTGCCCCAGCCCCCCACCCCCCGCAGTCCCGGCTGATCCTATCACACGGATCCCTGCTCCATGGCGTTCACCTGCTAAGCATGAGCATGAGCCCAAGAAGGTGGGGCATTGAGATCCACACTTCTAACCCAGCTGTACCCCCAGCATGGCCTTTGGGGGTTCACAGTGAGGGGCAGCCCCTCCCTAGAGGAAGCAAAGATCTGTCTGTCCAGGCAGCCCCGGGGAGGCGGGGAAGGGGACACACACACACACACACCCCTCTCCACCATTCCCGATCACGTCCGGAGAAGCCAAGGGAAGCTGACCCTTCCCGGGTGGGCTGTGTAATCGCTGTGGCCTGGCCAGGGCAGCCAGAGCGAAGGGGTGAGCAGCTGGCCGAGCGAGAGCAGCTGGCTGACTCAAAAGGCAGCAAATGCCAGAGACGCTCGCCCCCAGCCGCCCCGACGGCCAGGGACCTGGACGTACCTTGGAAGTCAGGCCCGACTCGACCGCAGCCTGGGGCCCAGCCCCCCGCGTCCTGGTCCCTTGGGCAGGCAGAGCGCTGGCTGACAGCTGCCGGGGCTGGCAGGAGGGGATTGCTTTCCCAGGAGCGAGCGGAATCTAATCTGGGCTCGGGATTACTGACACTGCCTGGCTCGGTGCCACCCCGCCCGCATCCTCACCCTGCCCCTAGCGCATCGTGATACCCCGCGGGAGCCGCCACGGCGGGAGAGCCCAGGATATCAGCAGCCAGATGGGTGTGCGTAGGGGGCACCGCTGGCCTATGCCCAGAGGGAGGAGGCAGGCTGGAAAGACGGGGGGGGTTCATCCTGCCACTCTCCTCTGGCCTCTTCAATTGGGGGGCTGGCTCGGCCCCTCCCCAAAGTCCCCTCTACCCCCCACCCCCAAGAGGGGCCCTGGCTCCATGCCTATAGGAGCCCCCAGGGTCTGCCCTTCTTACCCTAGAGGGAGCATGAGCTAGTGGTTAGAGAAGCACGCCGCAGGGGGCCTGGATTCTGTTCCTGGCTCTGGGAAGGGACTATGGGGCTGGCCCGTGGAGCAGTGGACGGGGAGTCAGGGGGCCTGCCGCCCTGCCACCCACTTGCCGTGCAAGCTGGGACAAGGCACCGACAGTATCAAAAGCCGCCCCAGGTTTTAGGAGCTTCCATTGTTGGGTGCAAAGCTCCAGGCACCCAGGCTCCTGCTGGCTTCACCTGGCACTTCGTCAGGCACCCAGACACCCCCCACCCCGGACAGCCAAAAGGCAGGAGCTGCTTTTAGACAATGGTGGCCTCTGCGTCTCTGGGGAACGGCGTCCCAGCCCAGCTGTTGAATGAGGAGAACGCCACTGAGCAACCCGACCCCTAGGGCGGGAGAGCGCCTGGGGGTCAGCCCAAAGTCAGGCGCAGGATTGGAGACAGCATCACTGGGACCCAGCACCCCTGCTCAGAACAAGTGACAGGGCCTGCCGGGTGCCCGGGGGTTATCTTTACATCCCCACCTCCCTCAATCTCCCCCTTTGTCCTGGCAGTTGGATCCTTCTTTGCCCCTTGTCCTAAATGCCTGCAGTACATTGCTGCGTGCTGTGAAACACCTGCTGCACTCCACCCCAGAGCTAGCCGCCTTTCAGTGGCAAGCAGAGCGCTCCAGGTCTGCACGAAGACGTTTTGGGCAAGACACACAGGGACAATCAAGCTGCTCTTTTGCATGGTCCTGGACTCTTTCCCTAGCTTAGCATAGGTCTGTCTTCTCCCCACCCCCCCACCCCCAAACCCACTTCTCTTTCTCCCCCTGCAGCGAGATTTCAGCTCTCCAGCCAGGATCCCCAGCAAAGCCCCAGGGCCTGGTAGCGCGGAGTCTCCCGTTTCACTCCCTCAGCACCCAAGCGCCTGAGCCAGCCATGCAAAATTCATCACCCTCACGTCTCATCCATAATTCAACGGCCGTCCCCACCCGCAGCAGCTAATCAAGGCTAGTGTCCAATAAACACATACAAACCCAGCGCTCCCGGCCTGGCCGGATACCTGACACGGTGGGACGGGAGGGTATGTTCCATCTGCTGCCCACACACCTGGGGGAGGGATGGCCACTGGTATCCCAGCTCCCTCCACACAGCCGCCACCCCCCTCCCTTCAGACAGCTCGGACAGCTGTAGCCAGGGCCGCCGAGAGCGGGTTTGGGCCCCGGTGAAAAAATTTTTTCGGGCCCCCCAGCAAGAGCGGACCGGCTAAACAGGGCTTACAAAGCCAGGCCCCGGGCCCCCTTCCGGACCGCTGGGGCCCAGTAATTTGTACCGGCTTCCTCCCACTCTCGTCGGCCCTGGCTGTAGCTAATCTACCCCCAACTCCTCTTGGAGAGAAGCTAGGACTGCACACACCCCTACGGCGCCTCCTGTTGGGAGAGGCTGGGACTGGGGTAGCTGGGAGATCCCCCCCCCCCCCCAACCACTTCTCCTGCCCTGCTCCCTACAGCGCCCCCTGCTGGGAGAGGCTGGGACTGCAGTAGCTGGGAGCTCCCCCCACAGCCAGCGCTCCCGCCCACTTTAAGGCCTGTGGCAGAGACACACTCAGCCGACTCTGCCACAAGGAGCAGACCATCTAACAGCAAATGACGCCCCAACCCCTTCCCGCATCCCACAGCTTTTGCCAAGCAACGATGCCAACACAACCCCAGCAGGTGGCGCTCTCAGACCGTGCAACATGCCGAAGGCGGTGTGCTCAGGCGCTCTAGGGCAGGTCTGCACCGAAAAGTAAAGTGGCCCCCGCTCCATCGCTGAGGGGTGTGTGCAAAACCCACCCCCGTGAGCCAGGTAGTGACGCCCACCGAACCCCGGGAAGGTGGATTAACTCCCGTCGCGATGGTGAGCATCTACACTCAAACGCTGCACCTGGCCCACCAGAGCGCTACGGGCAGCTGTAGCCCCAGAGGTCCAGCAAGAGGAGTGGGACTCGCTGGGCACGAACCGACCGCTCCCAGGCCCTTCACAAACGAGGCCACGCGTGTCTTTTGCTAAGCGCTGGCCCGCCTGGCTGGGGGCCCGAGATCTGCTGCACTCTCCCCACCAGTTGCTCCTGGGGAAGAGCACCCGAGCCAACGTGACACCCATGGAAAGGCCCAGGGAGGCCAATGCTCCAGGGCTGGCCTAGAACGTGCAAGACGCAAGAGGAGACGTACCGGAGCCCCAGGTATCGGATCAGAGCAGGGGCTGGCCCACATGGGACACAGATCCAGGACACTGCCTGGACCACCAAGCAAAGGGAGTGTCTAGGCCCAAATAGATAGGAATGAGCGACAGGGGATGGATCATTTGCTGCTTACCTGTTCTGTTCATTCCCTCTGGGGCACCTGGCATTGGCCACTGCCGGAAGACAGGATACTGGGCCAGATGGACCTTGGTCTGACCCGGTCTGGCCGTTCTTATATAGGCCCTTGTAGATGGCACGATTTGCTAAGTCACATCCTTGGTGCAGCATGATTAGAATCTTCCCGCCAAGCAGCCAACAATTCCCAGAGGCAGCAAGAACCCTAACCCCCGTCACACTGCATGCAAGGGGAGGGGGCATTGCTCTGTGCTCCTTGAGATGTGCCAGCCACCCCCGCAAGCATGCACCCCCCCCCCCTCCCCAAGTGCCTCCATACAAGTTGGCATTGAAGGAGGCTGACAAGCTTAGGACAGGGCTCTGAGGTCACTGCTGCTTGCAGAGCGCTTGGAGATCCTGGAGCAGAAGACACACTTCTCTTGCACTTCAACAGTCTCTTTCCGAAGCTTGGCCACAGTGCACGTGCTGTAGGAATCGCAAGAACGTGGGGCTCCAGCCAGTCCGAGGAAGAGGCAAGAAACCCCAGGTCAGGAAATTCTGGGCTAGCCTATCCCAGAGAAGTTTCTACCGAACCCCCCTCATCAATCAGCCTGGAAGCATCAGTTTACAGCCCATGTTAATGCAACTGTGGCTGCCCTGAGCCATCTAAATCCTTTTCTGAATCCTACCAAGCTCTTGGCTTCAAGGATATCTTGTGGCAGTGAGTTCCACCGGTTAATGGTCTGGCCCGAATGGAGCCCGCCGTTACACATCACTCCTACAGACCATTTATCTCAGACACCCTTCTTGCAGTTACAGTAGTTTTCTGGCGTGGGAAGCATAATTCCCCTGTATTCCAGCAGAGGCCAGCCCTGCACAGCTAGGGAGAGCAACATTTCTCTAAGCAGCTCGGAGGAGCGAAATCCCCCCATGAGGAATGATTTTGATTTCAGTGCCAACCCCGCAGAAGGCAGCCATGAGCCTCGCAGAGCACGAGTGAAGTCTCCCCCTCAGCCCGCAGCTTCAAGCCACCAGGGCGGAGCCTTTTAAGCAGCTCTGATCTTTGCCAAGAGACAAGCTTGTCAGGTGCTTTGGCCGTAGGGGAGTTTGTCCCACTCCCCCCATCCAAGTCGTAACTGCTCACAGCAGCCAGAACAGGCATGTGACCCTGCTGGACAGAAAACCGAGACAGCAAAGCTGCGTTTAAGCCCACAGGAGAACGCGCTGCCCTGCTCGCCATGGCACGTTAACGTAAGCACTGCCACGTAGGCCCAGGGTCGACTTCCGTAAGCAGCCAGCGCTGGAGGTGGGACCCCCAAGAACACGAGAGGGGGTCCCACATCTCCCACATCTGAGGAGCTGCTCGAAAGCTTCTCTCTCACCTGCAGTTGGGCCAATACAAGGTATCACCCTCCCCTACTGTGCGCCCCTAGCACACGTTCATGTGGTAGCCTGCACCCGAGATCCTCAGCGCTTTCCAGATCTCCGCTTCCCCCTGGGAGGCTGGTCACCACCAGGGCCCAGAGAAGGGAGACAGCCTTGTTATGGGGCAGGGCCAGGAAGAGAGTCCGGGACCCCACCGATGCTTCAGCCACTGTGCCCTTGCCCTGTGCAGCATTATCCGGGGGGGGGGGGGGGGGGGGGGCGGGGAGGGTGTCTTATTGACAGTGTGTAACCTGGAGAACATTAACCAACAGCAAAAGGGCTGGAGCATTGGGTGTGAGCTCAGCACAGTCCCTGTACTACTCTGCCCGGGGCACATGAAGGCAGAGTACTTCTGAGAGTAACAGCCCCCTTCCATGCAGGCTACACGAAGGAACAATCCCAGGCCCCTTTGTTCGGAGACAGCCGGACCAATGGAAAACCACCCCCCAAGACCAGTCCGGGTAGCGGCTGGGCCAAGTGGGGGGCGGATGCAGTTCTCTCCCTAGATCCAAAGGGGATGGATCTGAGCGAGCTTCTGGGCCGAACAGCACCATGGCTTTCCAAGCATCGCCCTCACCAGCAGCCTCTGCTCTTGAGCGACCGGCAGAGAGGTGGGAAGTATCCACACGGCTGCAGGGGAGCCCGAGGGCTCAAAGCACAGTTAGCCAGCCAGGGGGACACGTTGCTAGGTCTCTGCAGGACAATTCCCCTCTCCTCTCCCTGCTGGAGAAGGGGTCAAGCGCCATCAATTGGTTCGGTAACAGGATCCTGGAGCCCTTCACCTCTAGGTTGAACCTGATCGGTTCTGGCAAAACTCCCACCGAGCCATGGCTGGCCAGTGGCCTGGAGTGAGCTCAGGGAAGGTCTCCGTTCAGAACCCACAGCACCTGCTTCCCAATAGCAGCGGGCCCCACATGCTCTACGTGGTCTGCGGCCTGATGCTGTTCTCCTCCAGGGCTGGTTTTTTCATCTGCGCTACAGTTAGTTCGTTAAGAAAGTTGTGGCCGCTGGGGATCAAGGAGATGTGACCCCCTCCTACCCGCTGGGCACATAGAGGCAGAGCCCATCTCTGTCACCCGCCCAAGACTGCACAAATGTGCCCATTCAACGCAGTGCCAAGCCGTCACCCCCCCACCCCCATCCCTTCCCACAGCAGAAGGGGCACCATGCCGCAGCTCCAAAGGCACGGCTGGAAGCAGTCTCTGCTCTGTGCTTCACCTGGCCCTGCATCAGTACCTACGCTGGGGACATTGTTCAAGTCCTGCACCCCGTTCTCCGGAGGCCTAGTCCCCTCCCCACAGGCTGCTGCGGGGGGCTTGCCTTTCCAACAGAACAGCAAGGCAAGGCAGTCAATCGAAGGCCAGGGCAGTCCAACCCACAGAGGAGGGTCCTGTATGCTCGAGCCTGCACGCGCCCCTGCTCCGGCTCATTGCCGGGCACGAGGCTGCAGGCAAACAAACCCACCACTGCAGACACTTTTGATGGTTAAAAAAATTTTGGGTTTTATTGTTTTGCTAAACAATACTAAAAAAATTTCCTTTTTTTTTTTTTTTTTTTAAAGGCAGGGCTTGAATTATTTAATTTTGATCCATTTATTTAAAAAAAAGGGGAAGGGGGAAGATCATGGCAAAAAAAAATGATAATAATAAGAGACACTCCTGTAGCTTAGCCGCACCCCTGCCTAGCTTGGGAGGAAGCCAGTTTCACAGGCTCCATAATCTAGCTTGCCGCAGAGCCGATGGCTGCAGTCACCCATGCAGCGTGGATCACCGCGTGACTGACCCCAGCTGGGTCGGGTACAGGACAGGGGAAGGGTTGGGTTTGACAGAAGCCCGCGTGCTCTCTTAGCAAACGGAGCACAGTGCAGCACTGCTGGGCCAGACCCCAGAGCTCTCTGCACGGGCACTCGGACGTATACAAACCGTGTCCCAGCTTGTAAGGATCCCAGGCGCACGCACGTCTGGAGCGGAAACGGGCTGCTATCCAAGATCATTTGGATAATTTTAACCTTGAAAAAGACAGAAGCCTACACACGATCTAACACGCACGGTATTCGGTGGCGTGAGCCAACGCGACGCAAGAGAAAGCCACCGTGTCGCCGGATCTGCCAGCCCACCGCGGACGAGAGACGGCTGTGCGGTACCGGCCCGTGGGAGGCAGGGAGGAGTAAGTTAGCAGCACCATCCTGTGTTATTCCTAGCGCCTGTGTCTTCCCAGAGCGGGCCAACTGGCCTTCAGCACAGGACAGTAAGAAAGCAGTCAGAAGAGGTTTACGATTTAGGGAGCACCACCACCTCCTGGGGCTCTCCTGCCCTCCCAAATCCCCAGTCTCAACGGGTGTGAATTCTCCCGAATGTCACACGCAAAGCCACCAACTCTGCCAGGGCTGATTAGGGGTGGGGAGGGTTGTTTGCTTTTTCTTTTTTTGCCATGATCCCGGTGAAGAGAACTGCTAGAAGCAGAAAATATTTAAAGAACATTTTAATATATATATTCATATATATATTTAAAGATAAGAAAAATAAGACTAATTCAAGCCTTGCCCTGTGCAAACAAAATTAAAACGGGACCATGCCGGTGGCAGAAAGGCCCCGATTCAGTTAACACAGTCAGATTGTTATTTTTATTTTTATCAGGGTGTTGGGGGAAGAGCAGATTCTCCTACGTCAAAGGAGGGAGGGGAGAATGGTGGACCCCCCCTTTACAAAAATAAAAGGGGGGGGGTGTTGTGTGGGGTGGCGGAAGAAGAAAGGAAGTCAAAAATAAAACTAACAAAGTCTGACTGTCCTAGGAGAAAACATGGCGGACAAAAAGAAAGGTTGTTAGTCAAGTAATGGATGATCTTTTAAATTATTCTCTTTTTTTGTTTTAAAGTCTAAAGTTTGGAAGTGGTGAGCTCCCCGTTAAAGAGCTCCCGGGAAATAAAATATAACCCTGGCCCTCCCCCGCCCCGGTCTCCTTTGAAGAAATCATGTCGGCTTCTGCTGGATCTTGGAAGAGTGCCCCTGGTGATCGGAAGGGGGCAGGGCTCAGGATGACAGGGTGGCGTCCTTCTGTGTTTGCTGTGCTTGTGAACCTTGCATTACCTTTTGGCTTTCCACATCTCTAAAATGTTTCTCAACCTGGCCAAGGGGAAGAGAAAAAAGGAGAAGATGGCTCAACATTGCTGGGTTTTAACTGTACCATTTCACATGGCGTGCAAAAAGGGGTGATCGGGTCTCGTGGGTGCCACCAGACGGGGAGGGTGCAGGGCACATGCGCGAAAGTGGTCCCTGGTGACCAGAAGCAATCGTTGTGACCAGCATCGTGGGATTTGCAACAGCTGGGATGGGGATTATGGGCACATGCTCCATCTCCTCCAGCCTGGTGGATGGAGACGGCCAAACTCAATAGCTGCATTTGTCCTACACGTTGGTCTGCAAGGAGGCAGACTCAGGCACAGGCAGTATGGGATGGCAAGGCCAAGTCTTAGACTCTTCCCCAGAGAATGGTCTATGGGGCCTGGGGACGAGTGCCAGGGAGATCACATCTCCCCAGTGGATAAAACTTTAATATCAACCCTTAACTCCTTCCCCAGCCTGACTGCTCCGGCAGTAAAATCGGGACAGGGACCGGAGAGCAGAGTCCAGCCTTGGAAGCGGCTTGGCTCCACAGTGAGGGGTTCCACAGGAAGTGGGTACAGGAGACACCAGGCCCCTTCAGTGAACCATAAGGAGACACCTTTTAAACTATTGCCTGCTTGATTCAAAACCCCACTGCAGGCACTGACGGGAACAGTAGTTGCAACTACTGTCGGCCATAATGCACCATTCCTCGTTGGGAGCAGACAGCGCGGAGCGGGGGAAAGGGGCCTTCCACAGGACCATAATGGGGTCCCACAGGTACCTACGTCAGGGGATTCACCCTCCCTCTACTCACTATTTTGCGTACGTGACTCAGGGCACTTCCCTCCTTGCCTTTACAGTTTTCCACTTGGTACGGAGGAGCGATAACGACGTCTTCCATCACCACTATGTTCTTCTCTTGCCATTTACAGTCTTTAATGCTGGGAGAGACAGAAACAGGGCAGGATTTTACTAATACACCTCTACCCAGACAAAAAAAATCTCACCCCATTATAGGTGAGACAGCGTTATATCGAACTTGCTTTGGCCCCCCCTGTTCCTTGTTCCCTGACTGCCCCCTCCAGAGAACCCTGTCCCTAATCACCCCCAGGACCCCACCCCCTACCCAACCCCCCTGCTCCCTGTCCCCTAACTGCTCCCACCCCTATCCACACACCCCGCCCCCTGACAGGCACTCACCGGCAGCGGCGGGAAACGGAGCAACGTGGCCCCAGCCCGCTCCACTCCGCCACCTCCCAGCTGCGGCGCTCTGCTTCACGCTGCCGGTGAATGTGGGTAGGTTGGGGAAAGGATGCCCCCCGTACTCACCTGCGGCGGGAAGTGGAGCACTGGGGCTGGAAGTTGGTGGAGTAGAGCAGGCTGGGGACGGGCTGCTCCACTTCCTGCCGCCGGCGAGTGCGGGGAGGTTGGGGAAAGGACGACCCCAGCACTCACCTGCGGCGGGAAGTGGAGCGACGTGGCCCCAGCCTGCTCCGCTTTTCTTGCCCCAGCCCCAGCCATGTCATGGGGGCGGGGGGGAAGAGGGAGGGAGTTGGGGAAAGGTCCCGCACTCACCTGCGGCAGGAAGCGGAGCAACGTGGCCCCAGCCCGCGCCACTCCACCACCTCCCAGCCGCGGCGCTCCGCTTCCCGCCGCCGGTGAGTACGGGGAGGTTGGGGAAAAGGACGCCCCCCGTACTCACCGGCGGCGGGAAGCGGAGTGCAGCGGGCTGGGGCCAGGCTGTTCCGCTTCCACCGCTGCCGGTGAGTGCGGGGGGATCCGTTCCCCCAAGCCCCCTCCCCCGAGCGACACGGCTGGGGCCGGGGAAGCAGAGTGGGCTGCTCCTGGCCCCCCGCTAATCCCTCGGGCCACTCTGGGACTGCGGGGCCCCCAAAATTGCCCCTCCACAGCTCCTGCCTCCTAGATCCTGGGGGGGAGTCCCTGACCGCCCCCGAGACCCTCTGCTCCTTATCCAACCCCTCAGCCCAGGCCCGGCACCCTTAACACGCTGCTCAGAGCTTTACTGCGTTGTATGGGAACCCGTGTTATATCGGGTCGCGTTATATCAGGGTAGAGGTGTACTGCCGTGCACTCACCCCATCCACTACTGCCCAGCAGCTCCAGAGCTCTAAGTCGCCCCCTCCCACCGCCAACCTCTCCTCTCATGTGGGTTTCAAAAGGGCCCTGTCAGTTCCCAACACTGGCTGTAGCAGCTCTGAAACCAGATCACTGCAGACAGGAGTGAGCCACTGCCCCGCCCCAATAAACCAGCCTTGGGGGCGTGGTTGGGCCAGCAGCCAGGACATCACTGAAGGCACAGCCGGCACCTCCAGGGAAGGATTACGGGAAGTGGCGTCCTGATGAGAGATCCGTCTAGCGGCAAGAGGTGTACATCACTCAGAGCCGTTGTTGTGGGCTTGGAGTTACAACATCGCCTCTCAGTGACAAGTCGCTCTGCCGGGTTGAGATGCAAAGCCCTCCCGGAAGGGAGCACGTTCAGCGCGCGCTGAGGAACTGCAGATCTGATTGCGTTCCGAAGCGCGGGAGCTCTCCCATGTACCTGTAACACTAGACTGGGCTTTGGGGCTGGCACATCGGCGACTCAAACCCCTTGCACTGCAGCCCAATCGCTCACAAGGCCACAGGCTGCCAGGGTGAGGGTTGAAATGGCACAGCTCCAAGCCGTTAACAGCTCCAGCTGTAATTTAAGAAGGCTAGGCAGGGTTGAGACTCTCAGTCCCATGGGGCCATTTCCACCTACACTACATAGTGAGCGGACGTGCAGCCTAGAAGAGCAGTTGGCAGCTTGGCCAGTCCATCAGCAGCAGACCAGAGTCCATGGAAGGCCAGACAGCACACAGGGCAAAGGGAGAGGGCAGCAACCACGGACGTGGGGCCAGCCCAGAGGAGCCTGGAGGTCCTGTTACACGACTAGATGGAGACCACCAGCGAGAGGGAGGCTCTCCGAATCCATCCCGGGAAGAGTTACCCCGCCCGCTAGAGAACACAGGCGCATGCACGTACCCGAGGGTGAAGGAAACAACAAAGACCTCCCAGCCACCCCCCAGCAGCCAACTTACGTCTTATGTATAGTCTGGAAAAGCTGCTGTCCCTCCAGAGAGACACCAGCACTAATTGCATACGCCTGGCTCATCTTCTCTTCCTTCTCCGTCCGCGCTTTGTTGGCAAGCTGGAGGGAGGGAAACAAAGACCCGGAGCGTTATTGATTTTTGACCACAAACAGCAGAGTCCCGAGTGGGAGAGAGGGAGAGGCAAAGAGAAATTAAGACTGGCCGGCCTGCATTTGACAGAGGTGAATCCTGCCGGTGAAACTGGTTGCATAAAGGCAACCAGTTACAGAAATAAAACCTGGTACATGCCTTACTGAAGTAAACACAGGGGAAATTAAATGCAGCAACGGCAGGGCTCCAGCAGAAAGACTTCAAGACCATGCTAGTGCAAGCAACAACGCTCTAGCCCAGAGTTCAGATAGCCACTGGGCTCCTGAGTGTTCCAAGTATAAAGCTCACTTAGATTGTAAGTTCTCTGGGGCAGGGACCGTCTCCTCTCATGTGGCTGGCACATCTGAAGCTCCATGCATTCCTCCCTGGATTCAGCCCCACTACAAATAGTTCTGACTAGTCAAAGGAGATGTAGTCCTAGTCTCATCGCTTACATTCTGTTTTACAGCTCAGCATTATCCACTCTGCCACTGCAGCCGTAAATCCAATCAGCTGCAGGCAGGGAGCTATAAACAAGCTTTATGCTGCCTGACCTTGGATCATTTAAGTAACTGCCAGGTTTGTGAGACGGTGCCACACGGGCATCTCTGAAGAACCAAGACCTCTGGCCACCTTCGATTGTCACCTCTATGGGGCAAGGCCCATCTTTTGTTGCGTGTTCGCACGGCGCGTCGGGGGCCTGGTCCAGGACTGTCCCTTCCAGGCATGACAGTAACACAGATAATACACACTTGCCCGCTCCCTGAGCCAAGCTGGGCTTTTTGGGGGCAGATGAGTAAGATACAAGTTATTTTCACTGTGAGTTGTCCTGGTAACAGCAAGATGAGTTTTATTATCATAGTGCCCGGAGGCTGCAGCCAGGATCGGGGTCCCATTGGGCCGGGCACTATGCAGAGCTAATGTAAGAGTCCCTGTCTCACGGTGCTCAGTCTAGTAGCTTCTGTGCTGGGGAAAAAAAACATTTTCATGATCATTTTGCAAGCCCGAGTTACAGGTTCCCAGACACTGCCGGCCATCAGTACCTCTCAGGCCTGACAGGGAACCTCCAAGGGCAAGTCTTCCAGCCCATTCAGTGCTTGGCCTCTCAGAGGAGATGGCCAACAAGCCCCACCCAAAACCGTGACACAGAGGTCTACCAACTAGGTATGGGATAGACTGCCAACTCACTTGATGCAAGTCACAGAACAGACAGGTAGTAGCAGCTTGTTTGATCAGGGCTGGATTTGGACTAGCGAGACAAGCAAGAGGCCGTTGCCATCACACAGAGAAAGCCTCCTGGGAAAAAGTGTATGATGCCCGCTTGCATCAGGTACTGCACTGGAAGTTAAGTACTTTAAATGCTCATGCTATGCATGTTTCCCACACGTTAAAAATGCATCTCTGCACTTTATGGTTTAGATCACAGGTTAAGTTAGTTTGATGGTAGCAAAAAGGAGAGGATGCAAACAGGCCTTTGCCCTTCTCATCCAAAGAACTTAAAGACCCTTATGTACCTGTGTATCTGCTTACCCTGCACTAGCCCAGACAGGGTTAAGCCCATGTTATTGACAGCAGAAGTCCCGCCTCCCTGACAAGACTGGGCATGCTCCAAGTGCTCTAGTAGTATAAAGGGAGGGAGCCCAGCTCATTCTGGGCTGGAAGCCACAGGGGAAGGACCTGCCTGGGAAGCTCCGGCGGAGGGCCAGGTGGACGGCTTCAATTCCCGGTGCAATCTGCACCCCGGCGACTGGAGGAACCCTTGGAGACGACTGGCCCAGCCAAACACAGAGGACCAGACATCTCATGGGAAACCCCAGCACAGACTCTAGTAGGAAGTGAGCCAGGGAGGGTGACGGAGTGGTATCTTCCACCCGGGGAAACTCAGCGTGTTTTGGTAGGACCCCCCGCTGAGTCAGTGGCAAGCCGTTACGCCACTGTTAGGGCCCTGGGTCAGGGTCCAGTGGAGTCGGGTGGGCCTGGGCCCCCCTACCGGGGCTGCCACACCCCATAAGGGGCTCCCCAATGCTATAGACTCTGGCCACTAGGCAGCGCTGCCCTGCGCCAAAGGGTTGCTTTATGGACTCCGGCCGTTAGGCCCCGCTGCCCTGCATCAAAGGGCGGCTTTATAGACTAACCGCTAGGCCACACTGCCCTGCACGGAAGGGCTGCTTTATAGACCCCGGCTGTTAGGCCCCGCTGCCCTGCATCAAAGGGCGGCTCTATAGACTCGAACTGCTAGGCCACGCTGATCTGCACGGAAGGGCTGCTTTATAGACTGTGACCGATAGGCCACGCTGCCCTGACCCTAGGGGCGTGGACCATCACACGACTTAAGTTTTAAAAAAAAGTCAGTCTAGTCTTTTTAAGGTGGTTTTAGTAACCACCTCTGCCCTGGAGTCCCCTGACAACTTTGGGGCTTTACAGTCATGTTTTCCTATTTTGTGCCCCTCATTTCTGTGCAAAGCGCACACACGCAGGAGAAATAGATTATATATACTGTGCTGTCAAATACACAGCAGCAGAACTGCCTGTCTCCTAATCTCAGAATCGTGGTCATTTCAGGTACAGGTCTGTCGCATCTTAGGTGCATTTAACATGCGCGATTTCAGCTTTACACGGTCGGCAAAAACAAAAATAATTTAAATACTGTTTCTGTAGTGCGGGCGATTCCGCCCGCCATTACACTCAATGTAATTTTGACTATACGCGATTTTCGCTTTAGACGCTGACTGCGGAACGTAACCCCAGCGTAAGAAGAGACAGACCTGTATTAACAGCAAGTGGGTTATTGGGGTTATGAGGGCTTGTCTACACAGGGAACCAGACCAGTAACTATTCCAACATAGCTACTTCAGGACACACAATCCCACACACACACTGTGGACTCTATTCTAGAATAAGAGCAATTTCATTCTGGAATAGTTACGCCACTCACAAAGCAGAGTAATTATTCCAGAATACAGTGCCCACGTAGGGGGGTTTACTCCAGAGGAGCTAAGTTATACCAGAATAGTTATAGCCGAATAGTTTTTCCACAATAATTCTGCTGGTCAATTTCCCCATGTAGACAAGGCCTTAATGCTTGTGACTTGATGGTTTCCATCTCTCATTTCCTGCACTCTCTGCTCAGAAGTGGGGAGCTGGTCACAAAGCAGGACTATCCTCCCTCCGCTCAGGGTCATTCCCTTTTAAAAAAAAAAAAAAAAAAAAGCCAAACTGACCTCCAGCCCCATAGTCAACCTATGGGACCCAAACCAATCAGAGGTTGCTTTGCTACAAGGCCTTTTACAATGGCCAACTGCAATCAGCAATAACCCACTGCTATACTACCCAGCTGTGTAGGGCATCGGCGTACTGTAAGCCCTGCAAAACTCAAAGCCAACAGCTCTGACTAGAAGAGATCACTGCAGCGTTAGATGTGTGACCTAAAAGCTGCTCAATGTTTCTATGGAAAATGTGGTCATGAGGGGTATTTTAAGAAACAAACAGCAATGCAGTTTTAATCAGTTATGAGGAAAAAAAACCCTGTTACAAGAGGAAGTTTCCTTCCCTCTACGTCAAACTTCAATTATCAGAGTCAGAGGAGATCTGCAGAGCACAAAGCAGGCCCCCCACCCACCCCCGCTCATCCGAGGGCTTGAATGAGTCCCTTTATCAGGTCCAGTTAAACCAGTAAACTAGGATACTTATGATCTCTCTAAAGCACGCTACAGCAGTGGTTCTCAACCAGGGGTCCGGGGCCCCCGTGGGGCTGCTAGCAGGTTTCAGGGGGGTCCACCAAGCAGGGCCAGTGTTAGACTCGCTGGGGCCCAGGGCAGAAAGCTGAATCCCTATCGCATGGGGCTGATGCCCAGGGTCCTGAGCCCTGAAGCTGAAGCCTGAGCAACTTAGTTCTGCGCGGGCCCCTGTGGCATGGGGCCCCAGGCAATTGCCCTGTTTGCTACCCCTAATGCCAGTCCTGGCTTTTATATGCCAAAAACTAGTTGTGGCACAGGTGGGCCATGGAGTTTTTATAGCATGTGGGGGGGGCCCTGAAAGAAAAAGGTTGAGAACCCGTGCTACAGCACAACACAAGCGGATAAAGCAAGCCAACACCCCGCTGAGAGGGATCCATTCCCAACGCATAGAACAGGGATGAAAGGGGGAAAGTTAACAGACTGTCAGCAGAATGCAGCGGCTTCTTTGCCATAAAGGAGAAAGCATCTCATGCCAGCTGATCCCTAGAAAGCATCTTCCATAGATACAAAGCCAACTTGCAAAACAGCCCATCTTCCCAAAGGCTCACCCCAACTATCCCAAGGAAAGTCACCGCGGATGAGCTAGAAATGGCACATTTCACACAGCTATGAGATGCATTATCAAGATTCTCTGCCCCCCTCTTCCCAGTGTGAAAATCCTAAGCCCCACACAGCAGGGGAACTTTGCTACAATTCTCAACACTAGCAAATGATCGATTTCCCCCCTCTCACCCACGGAGGGAGAAAATATCTAGTCAAAAAATAGCCGGTTGTGTCTTGTTTCGGTGCTTAGATGAATGAGACTCATTGGGACACTGTTCCGATTCCTTCTCATGTGCCTCTAATGCCTTTTACTGAAGAACTGTGAAGCTGTAACACCAAGAGAGGGTGGGGGGGGAATCCTCTTGCTCATTAGCAATCCTTCTGGCTGCTGATTGGTGGTTTAGTTAAAGATCACTCAGAACTAATCTCACTTGGTAGCTTGATTAAGAGACTCATTTCAACCTAGTTTTCCCGTAACTTGCATCTAAGCAACAACCACGTTTCTATATGGCTGCTGGAAAACAGTTTCCCTGACTAGTGGAAGCAGAGATTTTTTGCCTGAGGAGTGTTGCTTTAATGGGTTTCTTTAGCAAAGTGTGGTTGGTTCACCTCATCGTCAGCAGAGAGAATGCCCCTGGCGATCGTGGTTCTAGAAGCCGCTTACCCGCCGCATTTAAACAGGATGGTAGCTTGCATGGCCTCGCTCCAGGTGAAGGCTGGACCTGTAATACATCCCCCTCTGTAGCTGAGAGACTGGGCAGCCAACGAAGAGTTCATTCTTATTGCACACAAGCAGCAGTTTATTCCCGGCTTCTTGTGTTTGACAAGACACTGCGAAGCGTTTAGCAGAAGAATCCTCTGCACTGAGAGAGCTGGATGCTCAGACAGGCTCTTTGTCCATTCGGGAGCCGACTTAGCTCAAAACAATGGCTACGTTGGATAAACGTTCCCTGTCCAATGGCCTGGCATGTAAGAGCACATGCAGGAGAGACCAGTCAGGTCTTAGCGGGGACCCTGCCTTTGCAAGAAAGGTAGCAACAATTACACTGTAGGGAGCAAATCTCCTCGGGGAGGGACTGCTACAATGCATCCTACACAGCAGCCCGCAGCGTCAGAACCAAGTGGCCAGTCACACGCACTGCCAGACTGATTGAGGGACTGCCTCTGCTGGTGGAGAGCTCATATCCCGGTCTTCACATAACTAGCCCCCCAGCCTGGAACACAAACACGGTAAATCAAAGCAAAGCACGTCTAAGACTTGTAGACAACATCCAAAGAATGCTTTAGGGATTCCTCCCCGCTAACTTAAACAGCGCTTTAGTCCACCTACAAATAAGGAGGGATCAAGGGGAAACACCTACAACTCCAGCCCTCAGCTTGACCAGAACAATGTACTTAGTCACCCGCTGAAGAATGAAACGAAGGGCAACAAACTCATTTACTGGTGTTCATTAATCCCACATATCAAGCTCCTAATCTGAAGGGTCCTTACAGAACAAGCATACGAGCTCATAGGATGTGCTTTATTACTTATCACTGCTAGCTACGAGAGAAAAATTAATTGCAGCTGCAAAAGCCTCGTTTACACGGTTTCCAATTCAAGCATTCAAAGCAGTTTCACTGTCAAATATACTCTGCTGTTCCAGCTCCCTCAGTCTCCAAAGAGCATCTGAACTTGCTACTATGAGCCTATTAAGCAGATTCAGCTATACACCTTGTGCAATAATTCTATGAATGGATGAGTCACTTCCCTTCCCTATTCACGTATGTATGAATGATACGAATACGTGCAAGACTAGAAGAAAGCCACTGAGTTCCAACAAGCTGCCTGGTCACATTCCTCAGCCGTTGTCCCCCGAGACTCCTCCTGCCCCCCCCTCCCCCCCCCCCAGTACTAAATGGCAACTAAGTTAATTAGACAAACAGACCTGTTGCCGTCTTATCCCAAGAGGACCACTCCCAGGTCAGAGCTATACAGATGCAGAGTGACATCTCATTGCACAGGCTGAAGCAGCTCACATTAGTAATGGTGTCAGTATAAACCAGCGGTCTAGTTACAACAGGCGAGGCAGACGCCAACCTCTAGCTAGCCGTTCACTGAAATGGACTTCGCTGTTTGCAGCCACGTCTCGGCCCCAGGAGCACGCTGAGCCACTGCGCCAGTCCCTGTGGCATCCGCTCTGCAGAGCGGTGCAGCCAGGGAAAAGGATTCTAGGAGGCATCTGAGGTTTACTGGTTGTATGCGGCTGAACACAGGAATCACAACAACAAAGCCCCAAAGCCATCTATTTTAAAGCCTCCCTTCACACCACTGTGTTAGTTTCTAGTGGAAATGCTACCTCCAGTAAGTCTCCATCCAGGCCATGCACAGGCCATCTTATGGCTACCTTCAAGTGTTATTCTAACTCAGGGGTAGGTAACCTATGGCACGTGTGCCAAAGGCGGCACACGAGCTGATTTTCAGTGGCACTCACACTGCCCGGGTCCTGGCCACCGGTCCGGGGGGCTCTGCATTTTAATTTAATTTTAAATGAAGCTTCTCAAACATTTTAAAAACCTTATTTACTTTACATACAACAATAGTTTAGTTATATGTTATAGACTTATAGAAAGAGACCTTCTAAAAAGGTTAAAATGTATGACTGGCCCGCGAAACCTTACATTAGAGTGAATAAATGAAGACTCAGCACACCACTTCTGAAAGGTTGCTGACCCCTGTATCTAGCTCCTTAAACTCATTCCTCAAGCCTTCAGCTTCCCAAGTGGACTGCCACCTCCTGGCTTGAACACACCAGCGAAATTAACACTAAATTAGTCAAAGGACGACAGTCGCACCCAGAGTAATAATGTTTTGTTTCACAGTTCTCCTTTCTCTAACTCCTTTTCTTTGCTCCCAAGGCCATAGATTGAAGAGTCCTCAATTCAGATCCCTTCCAGAACATCTCCCTGGTTTGCCCACCACTGCAACCACAAAGTTGTCTTCGTTCAGCCACATCTTGACCAAACATCCTCATCATCTACCCATCTTAATTCCTGGCAATTCCCTTTTATAATATTTTACAGCCCAGTCCTGTGGGCATCCCAAATACCACAGCTAGACTTTCACTGCAGGAAGCATAAGCATATCACCCTCTCTCCATCCTGCCTTCTAGCAGTATATCCATTTACCAATCCTATTCACAGTTCCCTCCTGGTTTTCAAGTTTCATCTTAACTAAAGTTTTTTCTCCACTTTCCCTGCCTGCTCACTCTGCTCATCTCAGCTCCCCTTCCCAGAGCAGAGCTCTTTCATTTGTGCTGTATCCAGGATTTCTTCTCCACGCTGCCTTAGACTTCCCCCTACAACTGATACTCCAACATCCATTCCCCTGTCCCTCATTCTTCCATTCACACCTGGGCCTGGTGTAGACGAATACTTTCTTTGCTGTTTTAAATGGCAGCTCTCTATTTCCATCTTCATACATCATTCCCCCTCTTCCTATATGAAATCTGTACTCAGTTGAGATCTTCTCTACATCCCCTAGTAGCACGATTTCCTTCCTCTGACACTACAGCTATCAGTTTGCACTATTTTCCAGTCCTGAAGCATCCACACAACACCCTACACCATCCTTTGGAAGAGGAGTTTTGTAAATGCAAGAGGTATGAAATGCTGCAGTTGTCTCAATCAGGCAAAAACAATTTTTTTTTTTTTAAATTATGGGAATACAGACAGATTTCTGGACACTTGAAATTGCCAGTGGAAGTACAATTTGATTTGGGTTTCTTGCACTGAAGAATTTCTATAGAGCCTTCCTGCCAGCAAAATAACTAACCAAATGTTTTTAATTAAATAAAAGTTTGTTAGTTAATACACTTTTAAATGTGTTATGCATACAGTGATTTCCCCCCCCCCCCCCATAGCCACGTAAGGCCTGTACGTCTATTACACCTAACTAGCAGCATTTAAAGTTACAGCAGTTGATGCAGCTACAAGGTGTAATTACATCTCTACAGTAATTGGGTCATTTGATACCTTGTCAACATGATAATCCATCAATAAGCAAAAGGAAACTCACATAAGCCACAGACAATGCCACAAAAGGAGGACACCTATGTTTAGGGACAAAGCCTGTGGTTCCTAGGTACTGTACCATGTTACCTTACTGTGGATGGCTTATATAGTGCAGGTTTGATGCTATACTGCGAACTCCACCCATCACAAATACTATCAGGTCTGTTAGAAATCATCACCATCTAGGTCAGAGATGGGGTTTTTGTTGTGCCTTTTTTTTTTTTTTTTTTTTTAAACAAACAGGAGGTCTGCCTTATCGCCCCTAAAAACTTCCTTAAAGATGGCAGCCACACCCTGCTTAAGATTGCTTCTCTCGACTGCATTTCTTGCCCTGAAACCTCCTTCCACTTTAAAATTAATCAAATAAAGCCAAACCCCAAATTTACCTTGAAGCTTCCAAATCTCTCATTTTGACCGCTTGCCCTCCGATTTTAGCTCGAAAGTATGCTAACCCCCAAAAGTCCCATCAAGCTGAGTCAGCCCTGCCAGAAACGGTGTCCATTCCCTCCCTCACTAAGAGGACACTGAAATGCAGCTGAAGGATGTATTTGTCTACCATGCAGTTACTGGCTAAAGCCTTTCTTCAACACTCCAGTGTGCCATTAGAAGACCAGCACTGATCATGCAAAACCCTAAGCTACACCTTCCCCCACACCGCTCTGTTTTCCCAGCCCAGTTGGCTAGGGCATTTAGCACACGACATCCAACTCAATTGACTGCACAAGATAATTTCCCTTTCCGTTTCTCAGACAGCACCTCCCGAAAACCAGAAATGATCTATTTTAGAGGGGAAGTTACATTCAAGTTACACAGAGATCCCCGAGATACAACTGACTACTCCATGTCTTTCAAGGCTTCTGTGTCTTCCCACCATAGGAACTCTGACCTGCTCACAAGAGCAGGAAAACTCCAATGGATGGGAATCCATTGGAGACTGACTAAAGCAAGGGCACACAGCAAACATGGGCTGGAAGGGTGACAGCTTAAGTGTTAAACTGCCCGTAGCCACTTCTATCCATTAGCATCACCTCCAATATGGGAAGCAAATACAAGCTGTTTTGACCTGTGATTTTGTAGCCAATAACATCAGTTCTTGATTACACCACCTGCCAAAGAAAACCTGGGTGCTGCAAGTAGCAGTGATGGGAGACTCAGCGGATGGCAAGCTCTGTGAGCAATGAATGCACAACCCTATATTAGCACTGTAAGGAGACAGCACTACCAAGCAAGTTATTTTTTGGCTGAGAGATCCTGACCGCTTGTGGTCACCGAAGAGCCTGCTGCACTTTATATAAGACTATGGGTGTTAGCCCTAGTGTCCTGGCTAAATTCCAGCTCAGGTGATCGTAATCCATCTACCTAGATTTCCACTGCACTTAAGACACAGGAAAGTTACTCTTCACTTCCTGCTTTGTTGCAAGGGCAGCACTGTGTCATTTTCTACTGCTGAGATACCGGGGCTTCAGCAGGAAGCAGAGGGATCTACACAGCTGCAGTTTTTCTAGAAGAAGAGATGCTAACAGAACAGTAAAACATTAGTCACTGAGGTACTGAATGCAGGAAGCCTTCGGTCACTGCCACTTCACACACCTTTAATATTTAATATTTAATATTCAGATGCCATTATTAGGCCTGGTCTACACTTAAAAGTTAGGCAGACGTAGTTACAGCACTCAGGATCTGAAAAATCCACACCCAAACACCGTAGCTATGCAGACCTAACCCCCAGCATAGATGCAGCTAGGTGGAGGGTAAGAATGCTTCTGTCACATAGCTACAGTTGCTCAGGGAGGTGGTGCTCCTACAGCAACAGAAAACCCTCTTCTGCATAGTTGGAAAGGTCTACACCATAGGTGTTACAGTGGCTTAGTACGGTGCTGCCGCTGTGGTGTCCATAATGTAGACATGGCCTTAGGCTCATAGGTCCGTATCGCCTATAAGCCTTGCTTGAGTCCAGTCACAACACAGTAAAACCCTGACAGAGTGGGGTCTTATGATGCAGAGTGGCCAACACCATGGTCCCAAATTGCACCTACAGCACTTTAGACGCCAAGGCTGTGGCACACTTCAGGATGATTAAGCCACAGAGCCAGTCTCCATGACAAGGCCATGTTGAAATCAGGTCCAAAAGCCCCCTGGATTTTGACAACGTCAACAGGACCAAAAAGTGTACACATATACAGTACTAACAGTCAACTACTGTCCAGCAACCTAGACAAGCCTGGTGATCAGCACTAAAATCATGGATGCCCTGGCTGAACAGCAAGTTGGACCCAAGACTTAAAAGAAGTTGGTCTCGTCAGTTTCCTTGTAAACTACATTAAGCAGAAGAAATGGACAATAATACATTCCTCCTCTAGCTCCATTCAGCCAGGTATGCTCCATACTATGCTTTGGCAAAACACATGCAGCTAATTAAGCATGGCCACAAGACTCCAGACCATCACATTTTCATCTGCACAATGAAGAACTCACTTGTCCATGGACTAGTTAACTTGGAAAAAAAAACCCTCCACATTCTCTACTTTAGGCCTGAATGATGATCACTAAGTATAAAGATGGCCAGACTGCCCATTAACACAGAAACTTAAATGCACATCTAAGGGCTTCACAGTATACGGGGAACCAGAATAGCACCAAGCACATGATTATTCTGATTTAAATTCATAAAAGCAGTGTCAGCTAAGCAAACATCGTGCAAAGCAGGGTATTTTAACAGTAAGAAATGCAACTGATTTTCAGCTCTTCCTGTCAATCAAATCAAGTGTAAATCCATGAGCACACAAAAGGATAAAGGGTCCTTACCTTGCTAACATTGAGTGAAGCTAAAGGAGGAGGGGTTTCCGTGCGGTCATTAATTATTTCCACTTCTGAAACATACTGTAAGTTTACGAGCAGGATATCTGCGTGGTTGGGCTTTCCACTGGAAGAGGGACATTCTGGAGGAAAACAGCATTAAGGAAAACAAATCCAGGCAGACATACTTAACAAGTCTAAAAAGACGACTGGGTAAGGAGGGCTATTTGATGGAGTTTAGAAAACAAGTCAATAGAAGAGTTAGATTTTCAGCAGATAAGTTCTTCTACCACACTAAACCCTATAACAATGAAATGATTGGTCAGCAGTAAAAACCAGAAACAGTGCTAGCAACAACTATTTAAACTCAGCTGCCGCTAGCATGGTTTCCCTGACCATGGGACAGGATCTTTTCTTTTGCTAATAATTGTTATAACTACATTGTAGACAACCTAGGATGCTAAGTATCAGAGGGGTAGCCGTGTTAGTCTGAATCTGTAAAAAGCAACAGAGGGTCCTGTGGCACCTTTAAGACTAACAGAAGTATTGGGAGCATAAGCTTTCGTGGGTAAGAACCTCACTTCTTCAGATCTACAGCATGCTTTTCAGGGGTACATACAACCTTGCCCATTCTAGTCAAGGAAACTTAGAGGGGTTCATGTCATGGTTTCGACTGTGATGGGGACAAGGCTTTGCTGATCAGCATGGATGTCAGTCAATAAACCTTTGCTTATCTACATGGAGAAACTGACCAAAATAAGGCCGTGGCTACACTTGAAACTCCAAAGCGCTGCTGCGGGAGCGCTCCCGCGGCAGCGCTTTGGAGTGCGAGAGCTCTCCCAGCGCTGCAGGTACTCCACCTCCACGAGGGGATTAGCTCCGAGCGCTGGGGCACTGTTTACATTGGCGCTTTATAGCGCTGTAACTTGCTGCGCTCAGGGGGGTGTTTTTTCACACACCTGAGCGAGAAAGTTGCAGCGCTGTAAAGCGCCAGTGTCATAGCCTAAGACACTGCGGAATAAGCTACTCCAGAACAGCTCTGTGTGGGCACTCATTCTGGAATAAGAGTGTGTGCATGGATAGTTATTGCAGGATAGCTATTGCCCTTTAATTTCATGCCCTACCTTATTCCAGAATTACTTCCTCATGTAGACAAACCTTAACAGACACATACTAGGTCTAGAGTCTCTACCAAGAACATTCCCTTACTGCAGATGCCACCTGATGCAACCTGAACATAAGTTACTCTATTAATGCTTTCACCTAGATAATAATCAGGTGACAAGCTCTAAAGATTCATATAAGAGACTTTCCCATTCATTACCACATTTTCAATAACATAAACCTTACATGCATTTGAGGTAGTTTGACACTTCTAGAATGACAGAAAAGTGTAAATTAGACACCAGTTTACCACCCCCAGAAAAACCTTTATAGAACTGACATTAATTCCTGCGCAATCTGTTCCTGATGAAGAGGGATAGTTAGTCCTCCTCTCCTTCATCTGTCTGCTAGAGTAAGCAGAGAAGAACATATCAAGGCAGAGAGAGATGGTGGGTTTATTAGTGTGAGGAGACTGCATTAGACATATGGCTGGCTCTACACTGCCTCTCCACTCCTAGGAGGGGAGAGAGACTGGCCTCATCCATATAAATGAGACACCTGCAGCTTAAGAGCAAAGAACAATCAGATCTCCCTCCCACCAGACTAAGTTAATACTACAGCTGATATGAAACCCTCACCTGCAGAAACTCACATAAAAAGGGGAGAAACTTAGGAGAGAGAAAACTGGGGAAAGTACATCACTCCCCAGAGCACTGTGTCCAGATCACATCCTTTTCTCTGGAAAAGGATCAAAACCTGGCCCACAAGCTAGAGCATCTGACCCTACTTCTCAACCTCCCTTTGCTGTTCAAATCCACATTCTCATCAAACCCAGATAGCACTGCCTCCTCCATAAAGCCAGAAAGGGAGGAACCATTGTAACATCCCACAAAGCAACCTACTCAGATTGCCTGCTCTTCCTTTTGAAGGGTTCAACACAGCACTCCCAAGGCCAGCTCAGACACTGTCCTGACATTGGCTAGCAGCACCCAGAGGTGGGGAGGTTGGAGACAGAGCTCGCACAGGCAGTGATATGGACTTTGATTCTGGAGTTTCTCTCTCTCTCACAGACCTGAGGCGCCTGAGCACACCGACCTTTGGGGCAGCTTGCAAAGCCTTTCCTGAGCATGTGGCGAGAGGCCTGCATGGCCTGTTTCAGGCTAACTTTTTAAGTGTGTCCAGAGATGAACGATGGGCTCATGTATTGCCAGTGTCTCCATTCCCCGCTTCTACCTCTATATAGCCAGCAGTGGGCCACACAGAGAAGCAAGCACATATCCCTCTTTCTCCAAGCAATCTACCCAGAGCATCTACCTCTTGCCCTTAAATCTCCCCCGCCCCCCCCCCCCCCACACACACACAAACACGTGTCCCAAGGCAAGATCAGAC
Organism: Emys orbicularis; assembly: GCF_028017835.1. Taxonomy (NCBI): domain Eukaryota; kingdom Metazoa; phylum Chordata; order Testudines; family Emydidae; genus Emys; species Emys orbicularis. The sequence continues at coordinate 7,757,052 of NC_088707.1, forward strand.
TCAACCTCCCCCGCCCAGCAGCTCCATTTTCCCTCCAAAGCCGGCCAGCATTGCCACCCCCAGCCTCTTCTCTCCCCCCACTGTAGTGCCCCAGGTAGATCAGACACAACACACACACCCCATGCAATCCCCAGGGTAGATCACAGCCCCTCCCCCCACCCCAAAAAATCAGCCACCCCCCTCCCCACACACCAGCCCCCCAACGCTGCTCTCCCCGCTCCGCCAGGCAGCTTTCAGGCCGCAGCAGAGCCACAGGGGCCCCCAAACAGTGACCCCACCTGAGCAGGTTCCCTCGCTCCCCGCCCGGCCCCCATCTAGGCCCGCTCCCAGCCGCGGGCTCTCCCCACCCCGGCCGGCCCGGCCCGGCCCCCCTGGGCGCCGCAGGGCACCTGGCCCGGCAGCCCCGCTCCGGCTCCCCCCGGCCCGGTTCTCCCCTCCGGGCCTCCCCCGGCCCGGTTCTCCTCAGCCCGGTTCTCCCCTCCGGGCCTTCCCCGGCCCCGCTCGGCCCGGCCCGGCTTCCCCCCGGCCCGGTTCTCCCCCGGCACCGCTCTCCTCAGGCCCGCTCCGGCTTCCCCCCAGCCCGGCTCTCCCCCTCCAGGCCTCCCCCGGCCCCGCTCTCCTCGGCCCGGCCCCGCTCGGCCCGGCCCGGCCCCGGTCGGATACTGAGCGCCAGCATCTTGCTGGGGTAGTCGAAGGCCACCACCTCGCCCTGCAGCCGCTGCTCCTGGCAGGTCCGGCACGACACCTGGCTCCCCACACTGAAGTACTCGCCCGGGGCCGCCATCTTGTCTCAGCAGCGGCCGCCGCGGCTCGGCTCGGCTCAGCCACCCAGCCACAGGGAGCCCCACGCCAGGCACGGGGGGGCGGGGCCACGGCCGGGGAAGGGAGGGGGGGCGCTGCCGCGTCGCCCCGCGCAGGCGTCTGGCGTCACGACGCAAGGAGGCGGGGCCGGGGATAGGAAGAGGGTGGGGCCTGAGAGGCAGGGCATGGGGAGGGGCGGAGCCGGCTAGGCGAGGTGGAAATGTGACCTGTGGGTGGGCGTAGCCAGGATAAGTGGGTGGGGCCATCTGGAGGGAGGAGGCGTGGCCAGCCATGCAAGGTGGGATTGTGTGACCTTGGAAAGGGATTTCTCTGTAGGATGCAGCAAAGGTTCCACACTCATCCACCCTATATACACACACACACACACACCCCTTACAGAAATGCATATATTATATATATATATACACACACACACACACTTACAGAAATGCATGTATATTATATATATATATACACACACACACACACACCCTTACAGAAATGCATGTATATTATACACACACACACACACACATTTACAGAAATGCATGTAAACTGATAAGAACAGATAGTAGATAATGTTTTCACCTCCCAGCTCAGCTATACACACACACACACACCCTTACAGAAATGCATGTATATTATATATATACACACACACACACTCAGAGAAATGCATGTATATTATATACACACACACACACACCCTTACAGAAATGCTACATTAAATAAATCCTAAAGTGGGTTCATGCAAATTAACGACAAAAAATAAATCTTGCATTTATTATTTGCCACCTTTTCTGCAGCGCTCCAAAGTAAGTCAAGCCCTTTACCGACAGTTCCCCAACCCAGAAGTGCATCCAGCCTGAACAGAGATCCCCTTCAGACATCCTGCAATGTGGAATGCATGTGATGCAAATAAAGGCCCCAATCCCTGCAAGGAGATTAGATCCTCGCACTTGCGCAAATCTCACTTTAGGATCCAGGCTAAAGTTTGCTGTGTGGCATGTGTGCAAACAAACAAACAAGTCCACAAACAACTAAAAACCAGCACACCCAAATAAAATGTCTCTGATCCTTAAAAAGATGCTATGATGCAGAATAAAATGATCAACTCCCACACAAAAAGAACAGGAGTAGTTGTGGCACCTTAGAGACTAACAAATTTATTTGAGCATAAGCTTTCGTGGGCTACATCCCACTTCTTCGGATGTAGCCCACGAAAGCTTATGCTCAAATAAATTTGTTAGTCTCTAAGGTGCCACAAGTACTCCTGTTCTTTTTGCGGATAAAGACTAACACGGCTGCTACTCTGAAACTCCCACACAGTTTCCTTATCCCTGGTGAAGCACTTTGTACGTCATCATTCCAAAGTAGCCAAGTCTGCAGCAATCTGGGAGAAGCAAATTGCACCATGACAGGATGGATTCCAAACTCAATTGTTTTCTAGATTCTTGTGAAAGTCCCTTGAGGAAGCACCAGGCATCTTCCTTACTTTTCCGTAAAGGGTCAAGAAAGGGTTTTATTTATTCTCCCTTTGTATGCAGCAGTTTAGCAAAAAGAGGATTAGTTTGTTAACACCGATGAAATTAAAGATGACCTACAAAGAATTTTTTGTTTTAAATCGGGTGTGTGCTCCTTTTTGCTTCTTAATCATGGAGAAAGGCAGCCAAAAAGGGTGGAAGGTTTACTCCCCTACCACCCCCCTCCCCGTTTAGCGATATCAAATCTTGTCTAGTTCTTCAGTCATCCACTTACATTTTTAACATAAAGAAGCAGCTGGGAGGACTTTTTTTTTTTTTTGTAAAAAGAGGTGGACCCCCCCACCCCCCCCAAAAAAAAAACTTCTTAAACATCCCAGTCCAGAGCAGCAAACAATGGCATAAACCTACTTCCCTCCTACCCCTTTGCAGGTCACCTTTAAGAGTAAACTTCTCATTGGGGCTACTATGCACTGTAGCAATACATAAATAATAGCATAGACATGCACTTCACCCAAGGTTTCTAGGATCTCCCAGTGGTTTTACAGGTTTCAGAGTGGTAGCCATGTTAGTCTGTATCACCAAAAACAACGGAGTCGTCCTTGGGGCACCTCAGAGACTAACAAATTTATTTGGAAAAAGAACAGGAGTACTTGTGGCACCTTAGAGACTAACAAATTTATTTCAGCATAAGCTTTCGTGGGCTACAGCTCACTTCTTCAGATGCATAGAGTGAAACACACAGACAGAAGATATTTATACATACAGAGGACATGAAAAGGTGGAAGTACGCATACCAATTGTAAGAGGCCAATCAATTGAGATGAGCTATCAGTAGCAGCAGAAGAAAAAACTTTGAAGTGATAATCGAAATGACCCATAGAAGGTGTGAGGAGAAATTAAGATGGGGGGGGGGAATTCAATTAGTGTAATGACCCAACCATTCCCAGTCTCTGTTTAGACCTAAGTTAATTGTGTCTAATTTGCATATTAATTCGAGTTCAGCAGTCTCTCTTTGGAGTCTGTTTTTGAAGTTTTTTTGTTGCAAAACTGACACCTTCAAGTCTGTCACTGAGTGATTAGAGAGGTTGAAGTGTTCTCCCACTGGTTTTTGAATGTTATGATTCCTGATGTCAGATTTGTGTCCATTTATTCTTTTGCGTAGAGACTGTCCGGTTTGGCCAATATACATGGCAGAGGGGCATTGCTGGCACATGATGGCATATATCACGTTGGTAGATGTGCAGGTGAACGAGCCCCTGATGGTGTGGCTGATGTGGTTAGGTCCTATGATGGTGTCACTTGAATAGATATGTGGACAGAGCTGGCATCGGGCTTTGTGCAAGGATAGGTTCCTGGGTTAGTGTTTTTGTTGTATGGTGTGCGGTTGCTGGTGAGTATTTGCTTAAGGTTGGGAGGCTGTCTGTAAGCGAGGACTGGTCTGTCTCCCAAGATCTGTGAGAGTGAGGGATCGTCCTTCAGGGTAGGTTGTAGATCTTTGATGATGCGCTGGAGAGGTTTTAGTTGGGGGCTGAAGGTGACGGCTAGTGGCGTTCTGTTATTTTCTTTGTTGGGCCTGTCCTGTAGTAGGTGGCTTCTGGGTACTCTTCTGGCTCTGTCAATCTGTTTTTTCACTTCAGCAGGTGGGTATTGTAGTTTTAAGAATGCTTGATAGAGATCTTGTAGGTGTTTATCTCTGTCCGAGGGATTGGAGCAAATGCGGTTGTATCTTAGAGCTTGGCTGTAGACAATGGATCGTGTGGTGTGTCCTGGATGGAAGCGTGGTGTGTCTTGTTTAGATTTAATCTACTGTTTTACTGGGTTTGAACCAGGGGTCAGCAATGTGTCCGTGGTAATGTTTCAAGAAACGCTGAATAACATAACCCTCCCCCCCCCCCCCCAATGTCCGTCTCTAAGTATGGTAATTTTGTCAAGGTGCCGACCCCTGGTTTGAACAACGTGAAACTGAAGGCACATAGACTCAGGCATGGGAGTAACTAGAGTGACCAGATGTCCCGATTTTATAGGAACAGTCTGATTTTTGGGTCTTTTTCTTATATAGGCTCCTATTGCCCCCCACCCCCATCCCGATTTTTTCACATTTGCTGTCTGGTCACCCTAGGAGTAACAGCAGGATATATGGGATTGAGGGCCCAGATTAGAGCATGAGATTACAAGTGCAGGAGGTGCATGGTGTGGGATTGGAGGTATGGGAGAGGAGGGAGGATGGGAGTGGGGCACAGGAGGGATATAGGGGCAGGGTTGGGGTGTAGGGCGGGAGACTGGGTGGAGAGGGGTGAGATTTGGGATACAGGTAGGAATGGGGTAGAAGGAGAAAGAGGTCTGCGGGATCTGTGCCAGTTTAGGGGATGCATCTGGAAGGAGAGGGGGCTACAGGGTGGGATGAGTGCATGGGGGGGGCTACAGGTGGAACTGGGGGGGGGCAGGAGTTGGATTTGGGGCCAGGAGCTGATTTAGGAGGCGTGGGACGGGACATCGGGGGCACAGGAGACGAGGACGGGGCGTGGCGAGGGGAAGCAGCAACGCCCAGCGGAGCTGGGGCGAGGCTGGCCACACAGCCGGGCCCTGGGGGGCAGAGCGCGCGCGTGGCGCACCGGTGTGTCCCCGCCTCCTCCCCGTAGGGCCCCGCCGGCCGCTGAGGGCTCTGGGAAATGTAGGCGGAGGGGAGGGAGGAAGGGAGCATCATCATCCGGGAGCTGCCGGTAACGGGGCGGCGGGGAAGGACTCAATGGAGGAGGGGGGTGGGGTGGCGCGCGGGCCGAGGGAAGGAGGAGGGGGAAGCTGCGCGGGCAGAGCGGTAGAATGGCCCCGTGGTTAGAGCACGAGCCGGGGGGGCTCGGGAGAGGCGGGTTCGAGTCCTGCGCCAGCCTCACGCTGTCGGGGGGGGGCAGGCCCAGTGAGCCCCTTAGAGGGGAAAATGCATGACAGGGGACGTCTTGGGAGAGGGATCAGTGATGGGGGGGGGGCTTCCCTGGCTCTCAGGTGCCCCCTGCATTAAAGGGGCAGTCTCGAGGGGCAGTCCCGAGGGGAGGGGGAGGGATCAGTGATGGAGGGGAGGGGCAGTCCCGAGGGGAGGGGGAGGGATCAGTGATGGAGGGGAGGGGCAGTCCCGAGGGGAGGGAGAGGGATCAGTGATGGAGGGGAGGGGTATCAGGCTTCCCTGCCTCTCAGGGGGCACCTGTTTTTTCATCAGCACGGCCTCTTGTTCTGCCTCAGCCCAGACACACACACACACACACTTCACTCACATCGTCACACAAACTCTATGCACAATGGGGGGGTGGGTTTAAAGTTGTGCCCGATGCCACGGCAGGTGCAGCCTTGCAGCTCCGGCGCCTGGTCGCGGGTCCGGGCCCTGCTAACGCTCTCCCCTGTCCTTTCAGCCTGGCCGCCATGGACGCCTTGTACAGCAGCGGAGTTCTGTTTGCCGAGATGCTGCAGGCCGGGCCGCCCTGGCTGGAGCGGTTCTGGCTTTCGGTGACCTTCCTGGCCGATCCCAAATGTATCTTCATCATCTTTTTCCCCCTGGCTTATTTTCTGGACCGGAAGGTTGGGCTGGCAGTGCTGTGGATCGGTTTAGTCTCTGAGTGGCTCAATATAGTGGCTAAATGGTGAGAAAAGGTCTCTTCCGAGACATTCCAATAGACACGTACACAGCTCAGGGGCTGAATCCCCTGCACGCCCCTAGGTAGCAGACTCACTGGACCAAGAAACCCATGTGCTCAGGATGTTATTACTAATGAAACCCATCTTCCCAGTGATCTGTTTTTATGGTGTTCTAGGAAAACTCAGCAAGGCACACGCTGGCTTGCCCAGCATCACTGTCTTTACGTGACGCATGAGTCACTACTCCTGCAATAAGGAAGCAGAGTGAGACAAGGCCACTCCCTCCTGAATCATGTGCTTCCCCTTAAAAAATAAAATCTGCTCACTGCATGGTTTCTTCTTCTGAAGCATCCAGAATTGGCCGCCCTCCGAGGGGGGAAACTGAGCTGGATGGATCCACCAGTCTGATCCGTTGTAGCAGTTCCTACACGCCTATGTTCTGTTGACACTTAAAAGTACCCATTCCCATTAGCCCAACTGTGGGAGAGTGAACTGGAGCCTGTTTCTGCCTCACGACAGATGCATCAGCTAAATCCCAGCCATGGGATCTTTATTACTAGCGACAATGGCAGAGGCAGAAAGATCCCAGCGTGACTCCAGATCCCAGGTGGAAAGTGCTGCAACAGCAGCTGGAAAAGCCATCGTGATTACAGGGCCCTGCTCCTGCCACCTGACCCCACTTTAATACTCGTGGACAGGTGTGTGCTAGCCAAGGAGCAAAGAGTGTGGGGATCCAACAGGCTCAGGACTTCAGTGGCACCTGGCGCTGCCAAGAGCCATGGAAGGTCTGAAGCAGTGTATGCTCCTCCTCACTTTATACATGCTCTTAGAACTGACTCAAAGCCCATAGGAATCAATGGGAGGCTGTCCATTGACTCTGCTGGGCCCGATCCTATGCCCATCAAAGTCAATGAGACACTCCATTGACTTCAGTGGGCTATGGGTCAGACCCACACAGCCCATAAATACACCTCTACCCTGATATAACGCGACCCGATATAACACGAATTCGGCTATAACGCGGTAAAGCAGCACTCCGGGGGGGCGGGGCTGCGCACTCCGGCGGATCAAAGCAAGTTCGATATAACGCGGTTTCACCTATAATGCGGTAAGATTTTTTGGCTCCCGAGGACAGCGTTATATCGGGGTAGAGGTGTATCACCTAGCTCGCCTCTACTTACCTGCGTTCCTCTTTTCTACTCTCTCTCTTTCTGCCTCTTCCTCTGCTCGTCTCCCCTCTCTTCCTACTCCTCTTCTTTTTTAACCTTCAGGCGTTCGCTTCATAACCCAGCAACTAGCAATCGCAGGGACGCCGAGCCAGATCCTGATCTCGGTTACACGGGTGCAGACCGAGTGTCGCACTGCTGCCGTGAGTGGAGTTACTCACGTGTCACTCGGAGCAGACTGGCTCACATGCGGGACCGTGTGCTGCTGGGAGATCCCTGTGCAGTGGTCACAGGCCTGCTGACTGGGCAGACTTAGCAAAACCAGGAACCAGAATCAGCTGACCCACTTCCTCAACCCTCTGGAGGGAGAAAAGGACCTGGCTGGCACTGAGGTCACATGTCAGCCCTGAGGCACCCTAAGTCATGGATCAGGCTTTGCCCTCAACTGCGTCCCACGGGACTATTGGCTCCAGAGAGGATGTGGCTTCTGGGAGACTTGGGCTTTTTGTTTTTTAGCCTTCACAGCTCTGTCTCCTCTTTCTGTCCCTAGGCTCTTGTTTGGTGAACGGCCATTCTGGTGGGTCTATGAATCTGGACTCTCCAGCAAGGAAGAAGTCCTGCTTCGCCAGTTCCCTGTCTCCTGTGAAACAGGGCCAGGTTGGTTATTAAGATGGCTAAAGTTTCAGCTTGTCTGTCTCCAGAAAGTACCACTGCTCTTAACAGCGGTGTCCTATAGTCCCATAGCACCTTCCTCCCAAAGGATTGCAAAGTGCTCTTCAGCACGTGCACATACACAGGAATCACATTACCAACCACTGACGTTCAGTCAGGGGGACGTGGCGGCTGAGTAACATTGCATAGCATTACTACATAAGAGTTCAGGAATGGAAGTGAAGCATGTGGTACTGAATTGAAACTGCAGAAGGAGTTTAGGGAAGCAGAAGGCAACACTCAGCATAGGAATTTGGCCAGGACAGCTGATTGACACTCCTGTACCATCACTGGAAGCCGAGTCCCCACATTACAGAAGGCCTGCCCACTTAAGCTCCCGGTGCGCCAGTTTCCCCATCTGTAAAATGGCTGTGAAGATTCCTACTCTCCTTTTGTAAAGTGCCTTGAGATCCACAGATGAAGAGGGCAATAGATGAGGTCATTGTTGTTGATGGTTTTGTAACAGGCAGCCCTAAAAGGAGGCCAGAGGGGATTTCTAATGGGACACTCACAAGCTCCTTCCCTTCTGGTCTCTCGGGTGGCTAGTTACACAAAGGCAGCCTCAGATCCACCTTGATTTCTAAGGACTAAGCGGAAATGGGCTCTCGGGGCCTGATGCGACTCCCACTTGTCATCAGAGGGAAGTGGCCTGATGCTGTCCGTGAGGACATTGCCAGGCCCTGGGCATTTATAGAATGTGGCCGTCTGCAGGCCCTGTCTGCACTGCTGGACTGACTGTGCTCAGCCCACTTTGTCCGGGCCTTTGGGATGGGACAGTGCGGACAGTGCCTCAACCTTAAGTAACCAGTCAGCTGGGGTCATGGCATGGGAGAGACAGAGCTCAGCTGTAAGGCAATTAATCAGCCTGTGATTCTCAGCAGAACACATTAGTGAACGGTGGGAAGTGAAATCTGTGCCACCGACATTGGCAAGTAATAAATATCACTGCTTGCTTCTAGGCCAGGAAATCCCCGGGAAGGTCGGCTGGCTGACAGCAGGCAGTGGGATGAAGGGGAATCTTGCTTGACCTTTCCAGCCCGGCTTCCCCCTTGCCTTGAAAGTCCAGCCTCCAGCTCCTTTTCCTGGGATCACCATTCCTTCCCCTCTGCCCCGTGACGCCCCAGTCTCCTGCCCTGGTGGCTGAGTGCCAGCCCACGAGGGCAGATGGCTCCAAGGAAGGTTCTGTTTCCTCTCCCTGCATCTGGGGTGTGGATACTCATGCAGTGAGTGCCAGCAACCAGAAGAGCGGGAGCCCCGAGGCCATTCTTGACCACCCCTCTCCCATGATATTATAGTGAGGAGGGCGCAGGGTAATGCACAAGAACCCAGCAGTCCGCCCAGATTGAGGTCATAGAAACAAGGCAACATGAATGCAGCATCTTATAGGACCGTAATCTCCTTGATACTGCCACCCTTCTCTGGGCTCAGTTCCCCTCTCATGCCAGGGTAACGCTAGCCACTTCCCTGAAGCTACTCCCTGTTTACACTGGTGTTAGGTGAACAGAGAATAAGACTGAGGGCCAGCCCCTCTGTTGGGGAGCTACTCCAGTTTTCACCAGCTGAGGATCTGGCCAGGAGTCCCTAGCAGGGGTGGTTTCTGCACAGGCTGATGGATCTTACTGGGGGCCAGACTGGCTGTGACACTTTTGGTTACAAACACTCTTGCCAAACAGGTCAGTAACCCTTCCTTCCACAAGCAGCCGACTAACACTTAGCTCTTTCCTGGCACATGTCATCAGTAGATCTCACAGCACCTTACAAAGGAGGTCAGTGTCATTCTCTCTTGTTTCATAGATGGGGAAACTGAGGCACATGGTCCCCCTGCAGGCCAGTGGCAGAGCTGGAAACAGAATCCAGATCTCCTGGTTCTCAATGCCCTACCCACTAGGCCATGCTATCTCCAGATCCTAACTATCCTCTCACAGAGACAGGCAGGAAAAATATTTAACCCCTCGTGTTCCCTTTACGCAGGTAGCCCCTCCGGCCATTGCATGATCACAGGGGCAGCCTTGTGGCCTATCGTCACTGCTCTCACGGCATTGGCATCCCGCCACTCCACTAGGTAGGTACCGCAGGGGCCCTGGGGCGGACAGTTCCCTGACACCCCATTATTGGTGGGGTGGGCATTTGCATGGAGGCTGTCGTAACACAGCTGAGCCACGCTGCACAGATCTAGCCTGCGGCATGTCCTATTCCAATGGGTACAACTATTACCCTATCGGTTATACTTCTAATTAGTGTTATTGAAGTGCCCTGAGACCCCCGATCAGGATCAGGCCCCCAGGGCCTGAGCTTTCATTGCCCCCAATGTTGTGTCATCCTTTACATATAAGTGCAAAGCAGGTAGAAAGCGCGGCCATTCAGATCTGGTAGCATCTCACACCCAGCTTGTGCTGTGCAGGCCAGTGCCGCCCCCCGGGGTGTCTAAAAATGCGATTGCTGGGGTGAGCGATGCAAAGCGTTGGAAGCACAGAATGGTCAAAGACGATTATCTTGAGATGTGACAGATGGAATATTCCGAACCTGTCGTGTATCTTTATCGGCTGCCTAGCGATTGTTTTCCTGGCCTCACGGGAGAGCGATGGTGCTATATTCCGTGCTTCCGAAGCATTGCATCTGTCACGGCTAGTCATAGTCAAACCCAACATGTCTGAAAGGTGTTAAACCCGGTCTTCACTAGGTGCTAGGAGGGGCTTAATACCATGTTAGCTAATTGTAGTATTCAACTAAGCCCCGATTCAGCAGGCGGTCCCTAGTCAGCAAAGCATTTATACATGTGCCTAGCTGTCCACTGAGCACTTCAATCTACTTAAACGTGCATCTACAGATAAGCATGTGCATAAGAGCTTTGCTGAGCAGGGACGGACTTAACCAAGGGCTTAAGGCCCAGATATTTAACGGTGTTTAGGCATTGCTGCGCTCAGTGGTGCGACGCCCAACTGATTTAGGAGCCTTAAGCCTGGGCGAAGTGCCTAGACCCCCTTTGAAAACGAGACGTAAGGCTCCTAAATCAGTTGGGCATCGCAGCACTGAGCGCAGCATCACCGAAATCCCTTCCAAAGCTGGGCCTTCATGTTTGGCTGGCTTGGGGCCCAAGACAGGGTTTTAGTGAGCGACTGGGAAGCCCCTGGCAAAAATGGGCAGGGTCCCATCTAAATGGGACAATTTCCAGGAAATGTAGCGCTTGGACTTTGGCCACGCGCCCCTGTCCCGCTGTGAGCAACTATTGCAAAAAAGGAAACAATCCTCTGAAAAAATTGGAGGAAGTTCCCACAAACCCAAGAAAAATCTCTGCAAAAAAATTCACCCTATTCTGTTGCAGTTTTCGGCTCCCCTTCGACTATCTTTTTTTGCCTCGCATCTAAGCGTTTTTGCCCCAGTTCTCCAGCGCCCTGTACCTCCCCCGGTCACTCCCGCCAGCACAGAGCGTTCAGACCGGCGGTCACAGTGCAAGTGACTGCTCACGGTGCAGGGCAAAGGGGATCAGACTCGCTGGTGACCAGGACTGAGCCGTGCAGTGCTCAGGTACCCCGGTGGTACGTACCTGGACGGATCAGTAGGGTGGGGTGGCTGGACTGGTAACGCTGAGGTGACAGAGCTGCCCCTTGTGCTTGGCAGGCAGGAGGGCTTGTGTCTTTTCCCACCCAGCTGTATAACTCCCATTCCTTTCCCCCCCCCTAACAGCCGGCTGGTGAAGCTAACCCCCTTCATGGTGTACTTTCTCCTCCTGCTGGCTGTGGGCCTCTCGCGCATCTTCATCCTGGCACACTTCCCCCACCAGGTGCTGGGTGGCATTGTGGCTGGTTAGTAGATCTGGGGGAGGCTGGGAGGGCGGCGGGCCTGGCAGGCAGAGGGAGGAGGCTGTCCGGCTGTCACCCAGAGGAAAGGAGGTGGTGACTGCGTTCAGACACTGGCCCCCATCTGGGCTAGGGGCTGTGCTAGCCGAGCCGCTTGGCAGGCCATCATGGCTGGCCCAGGTCCCAGCACGGCTTCTATACTCGGTTTCCATGTGATCTGGCCCTGGTCGCACTGGTCTGGCCAAGTTAGCCTGCAGCCTTGCCGTGAGCCTGCGTTTAGCCCCAGGGTGGAGGGTAGCCACCGGGGCCTCATGGGAGGGGAGGCAGCCCAGGTGGGAGACTTGTGCCTCTCCCGCTGGGGCGCATCCATCTGCCATCAGGCTCGGGTAGGTCACTGCAATCATCCGCTTGGGGCTGATGGGCCCTAAGTGTCCGCTAACCCTCCCCTCTCCGAGCCCACCCTCTGTGGCCAGCACAGCCCCACCGGCCCTTGCTCCCCATGGCAGGCAGTGGGTTACGGTGACCCCTCCCTGTGTGAGCTGTCAGCTGGAGCCCCAGCTGACCCAGGCAGTGGGAATCCACTCCTCAGGACCTGCGCAGCTGGTGGCGTCGGAGCCCTCTTCCCCCCCTGTGGCCAGCACCCTCCTCCCTCACTGCCGGGCAGCATCAAGCTACAGCCCCTTCCTCACCCTCCCAGTCCTCAGGCTGCTGCCTGCCAAGACTCCCTGCCCCTCTGCCCTGTGTCTCTTTGCTGCCTAGGAGCCGCCCTGGGCTGGATGCTGGAGGCCTGCGTCCCAGCAGAGAGGAAGCTGAGTTTCTACCTTGCCACTTCGCTGGCCCTGCTGCTGAGCGCCACTGGGCTGCACTGGAGCATGGTCGCTCTTGGCGTGGACATCGACTGGTGAGCTTCTCATGGGAAGAGGGTCCCTTTGCACGGCTTCCCGATCGGAGACACCCAGGCCCAGCATGGCCTGACCGGCTGCAGGACCTGAGCAGACAAACGCTCCGGGTTCTCACTCCTCAGGTTACTGGCAACTTCCCATCCTGTGGCATCTTCCTTCCCCTGGGGCTTTATGCACAGGAACCCCACCCTTCCTCTGGGTGGGACACAGCAGATTCTACAGTCACTCCGGCTGAGGGAGGCAGAATTGCCCAAGAGAGAACATGCCCAGGGACCGGGATAACACCCACACTCTTGGAAAGTGCCTTGGGGAGCGGCGACAAGGGGCCCCTGCCCGGGCCACCCCACGGCAGGCGGGCGCACCACCGGTGTGTCTGCCTCAGCATCCCCTTGGGCCAGGCCTGAGAAGAGCACAGCTCTCTCCTGGCCCAGTTCAAGGAGCCACCTCTGGGCATAATTTATTCAGAATACAGACCAACAGCTCAGCCCTTTTCAGCCCTCCAGCTCTGGCTCTTCAGGGCAGCAGGGTCATTCAGCTAGCCACTCCGCTGATCTCCTAGCCCTCAGCCCCCGGCACTGGCTCTGCCGCTCAGGAAGGTCAGCTGGGGGCCCCTCACCTGGTCTCAGCAATTTCTCCCTAGTCCCAGGAAGGGCTGGCAGAGCTTTCCGCTCTCTGTAGCTTCCCTGTCTCTCCCGGGCGGCTCTCCCCTGACCCTTTCCTTGCTCTTCCCTGGCAGCTCTGACTCTCCAGAACTCCACCCTCTGGGGCCCAGGGGCCCCCTTTTAAGCCCATGTGGGAGGCAGCTAATCAGTCATAGGTTCACAGAACCCTGCATCCTCTTAAAGGGCCGGTTACCCTCTGGACCTTTTATGACCCCAGAGCCCCTCCCTAGCACTGCCCTAAGGCCCGGGTTCAATGTGGACTCCAGCGGTCCCCCTCAATCGCTCACAGGAGGGCTGGCCCGTTCCTCAGGGCTGACAAGCTCAGAGCTGGGGCGGCAGGGCCGCTCAGTTACTGCCAGGGCTCTTTGTGAAGAGCTGTCAGGCGCTGACATTTCTCCACCGCTCGTCTAGGTCGATTCACCTGGCCACTAAGTGGTGCTTGAACCCGGAGTGGATCCGCGTAGACACGAGGCCCTTCGCGTCTCTGTGCCGAGACACAGCCTCTGCCGCGGGCCTGGGGCTGGCCACCCACTCCTCCCTCTACACCCAGCTGAGGGACGAGAGACCCGGCTGGAAGCAGCGAGCCGTGGGCGCTGGCCTGGCCCTCGCCGCCCTTCAGGGCCTGAACGACGTGGGGCAGCCGGAGAACATCGTCCTGTGGTACGGCCTGAACTTTCTGAAATACGCCAGCTTCCCGTGGGTGGTGGTGGCGCTTGTTCCATGGCTGGTGCGGTCGCTCCCTCTCACGCAGACCCGGCCACACTCCGAGTAGCACGTCCAGTGCATCAGTGAGCCAGACAGATGGCGGGTCACTCACCCTAGGGGGCATGGCTGGAACTACCCGCATACACGTAAACTAAACCTCCCGGCAAGTAGCAGCATCCATCCTCCCAGCTTCCAACATCACTAGTTGCAACACAGGCCAAATTCTGTTCTCCCGTCTGCTGGTCCAGCCCCCTGCGCGTCAGTGCGGCTGTGCGTGAGAGCAGCTGGCTCTGGGCTAGAGGAGGATTGCATTGGCTAGAACGCCTTGCTGGAAAGCAGTTACTTAGCCCTGCGTTGGCTAACGCAGGTTCTCCTCTGGCTTAGACAGGGGGCCTCACACTAGAAGGATCCAAATAAACCAGTGGCTTGCGTCTGTCCCCTTGAGCATTAGCACCAAGGAGATTTATCTGTGCTGGGAACAAGGGCTCTTGGGTAAGCTCCGGACACAAGGCAGTGTGTTGCAAGGTGGACTGTTTGGAGGACCAGCTGGACCCCTGTAGCTCCAACATTGGTAGCTTCCGGTCCGGACTGCAGAAAAACTGTTCTGCCTGGTACTGAAGACCGTGTCCTGGGCATCACACCATCCCAATGCTTGGGACAGTTGTGTGTGGATGCAGTGGGTGCATCTGCACTAGAAAATGTGGTACTCTATTCTCCAGCTGCACTGCTACTACTATAGGCTCATAGAAATGTGGGTCTGGAAGGGACCTCAAGAGGTCATCTAGTCCAGTATTTCTCAGCCTTTTTGATACCAGGGACCATTTTGCTGCCTTCCTAAAGGCAGAGAGCTCGCAGGGACTGGCACCAGTCCATGGACCGGGCATTGAGAAACACTGATTCTAGTCCAGCCACCTGTGCTCAGAGAGGACCAAGCACATCTAGACCATCTCTGACAGGCATTTGTCCAACCTGTTCTTAAAAACCTCCAGTGATGGGGGCTCCACAACCTGCCTTGGAAGCCTGTTCCAGAGCTTCACTACCCTGAGAGTTCGAAAGCTTTTCCTAATATCTAACGATCTCCCTGGCTGCAGATCAAGCCCATCGCTTCTTGTCCTACCTTCAGTGGACATGGAGAACGATGGATTCCCATCCTCTTTGTAACAGGCCTTAACCTATTTGCAGACTGTTATCAGGTCCCCCTCAGTCTTCTTTTCTCAAGACTAAACTTGCCCAGGTTTTTTTTTTTACCCTTTCCTCACAGGTCAGGTTTTCTAACCTTTGAGCATTTTTGTTGCTCTCCTCTGGATTCTGACCGGTTTAACCACATCTTTCTTAAAGCGTGGCCCCCAAAACGGGACGCAGTGCTCCAGCTGAGACCTCGGCAGCGCTGAGTAGAGCAGGACAGTTACCTCCCGTGTCTTACATACGACTCTCCTGTTCCTACAGCCCAGAATATAGTCGCCTTTTTCACAACTTCAGCAGATTGTTGCTTCATATTCAATTTGTGATTCACTACAGATCCCAGCTGCTTTTCAGCAGTACGACCACCTAGCCAGCTACTCCCCATTTTGTACTTGTGCATTGGCTTTTTTCCGTCCTAAGTGAAGTACTTTGCACTTGTCTTTATTGAATTTCAGCTTGTTGAGTTCAGATCAAGGTCACTGATGTAACAAGGTCCTTTTGAATTCGAAGCCTGTCCTCCAGAGTGCTTGCCGCCCCCCCCCCCCCAGCTTAGTGTCAGCTGCAACTTTTATAAGCATACGCTGCACTCCACTATCAGAGTCATTGGTACTGGCCCCAGGACAGATGCCTGCAGGCCCCCACTATACATCCTCCCAGTTTGACAGCAAGCCATTGATAACTACTCTTTGTCTACAGGTTTTTAACGAGCTTTGCACCCACCGTCTAGTAATTTCATCTAGCCCACATCTCCCTAGTTTGCTTACGAGACTGTCATGCATATCTGTGTCAGAAGCCTTCCTAAAATCAATATGTCTCATGTCCCCTCGCTGTTCACTAGGCCAGGACCCATCGAAGAAGGAAATGAGGTTGGTTTGGCATGATTTGTTCTTGACAAATCCATGCTGGCTAGTCCTCATCCTCTAGCTGCTTCCAATGTGATTGTTTAATACGTTGCGTCTTTCCAGCCATAGTCTCTAGACTAACATCTAGCGCAGGGGTCGGCAACCTTTCAGAAGTGGTGAGCCGAGTCTTCATTTATTCACTCTAATTTAAGGTTTTGCGGGCCAGTCGTACATTTTAACCTTTTTAGAAGGTCTCTTTCTATAAGTCTTTAATATATAACTAAACTATTGTTGTATGTAAAGTAAATAAGGTTTTTAAAATGTTTAAGAAGCTTCATTTAAAATTAAATTAAAATGCAGAGCCCCCCGGACCGGTGGCCAGGACCCGGGCAGTGTGAGTGCCACTGAAAATCAGCTCGTGTGCGGCCTTCGGCACGTGTGCCATAGGTTGCCTACCCCTGATCTAGCGCTTTGCTAGAGCGTTTTATAAAAGGCCAAGTCATCATCCCCATTTTTCGAGCTAGGGAAACTGAGGCCCGGAGCCATGAAGTGACTTGCCCAAGGTTACCCAGCAGACTAGTGGCAGGGCTGGGAATGGAACCCAGGGCTCCTGAATCTCCAGTCACTCTCTAGCCACTAGGCCACACTGCCAGGAAACGAGCAACGTAAGTGCTGGTGCAGACTAGCTGGATACCAGGGATCAGTCGTGCTGGCGGAGACAAGACCAAGGTGTTGGACAAGGTCACGGTGACCCAAGCAACGTCTCATCACTTAGGCGTGACAGGGCCAAAGGCCTTGAGTGACAAGGCCACAGGCCAGCCTCCCTCTGGTGGTAGTGGCACTCCCAGGCTGTAGCTAAAATGCTTCTGTTCACGTACATTGTCCGTGTCATTGCAAATCCTCTGTGACTTGAAACCTTGGGGGGAGGGAGGGAAGATTGTGTGTGGGGAGGGGGGGAGTGATTCAGTCATGTGTTTGTCCAGCACCTAGCACAGCGGGGGCCTGGTCCGTGACTGGGGCGCCCAGGTGCTACAGGGTAACGGCCAAGTGCTGGCGGCGCGTATTTATTCCTGGTGTTGAGACCCAAATAAAGGACCCTGTAACTGCCCGTGTAACCCCCCGGCACCTCATTCAAAGTGAGCCGCCCTTCATCCTCCCCACCGCTGGGCGGGGATTTGAAGGGGCGGGGAGCGTCGCCCCGTCTGGAGGAACTGGCCGTGATGAGGGGCAAAGGCTCCCTGCTACCCCACCGGAACAGGCAGTGCAAAGGGGGCTGGTTTTCTGCTAGCAACGCATCCCATTTCCGGGTCTGGGTCGTTCTCTACAAAACCCTTCTAAAGAACCAGCCCTGGACCATCATGCAGTTCAGGCCCCTGCCAGAGGGCTGGCCCCTCCCATCGAAAACTGGAAACACTTTTAAAGCCTTTCCAGGGCGAGGCGTTTGTGGGTGTGGCTTTGGCACTTCGAAGGCTGCCATCCCTGTAGTGCCTCTACTCATTAACCAAGCCCCAACCCCTGTGGGAGCGAGGGCAGTATCAGGTGGGAAACTGAGGCCCAGCCAGTTGAAGCAACGTGCCCCAGTCCACACGACATCTGGGGCAGAGCTGGGATGAGCACCCAGGTGGCTGGAGTGCCTTCCAGTGTCCTACCGACTAGACCAGCCTTCCGACCCAGCGAGTTGCCCCACAGCCTCTTTCTGACAGCATAAAGGGCCGTCATATCCCCTTTATGCTACGGGAAACCTCTGAAAATCAGGCCAGTAATCAAAATCCAAGGGCGGCCCCCAACTCTGCTGCGGGAGCCTTAACGGAAGTGAAACTCAGGGCTGGTGCGTTCGGGCCCTGGCAGGCTAGGCAGAAAGGTAAAACCCCAAACAAACCCACGCACGCCAGCGCCACCAGCGGGTATTGCCAGAAACAGTTTTATTTACACAAGGACAAACATTGTAACAGATTACAAAATACTCAACTGAAAACCATAGCGAGAGCGAGACAGAGAGCAGGGCAAAAAACCAGAAAACCAAAACCAAACCCTCAGACAGAAACAGTTCCCACCCCGGAGGGGGGTGGTGGCATCTTGCAGCGTCCAGGGGACAGGAACAACAAAAACGGCACAGACCACCCCCAACAACGTAATACTGCCGAGACGGTGTGAAACTCAGAAACGAGACCATGGGACACAATCCACCCATGGACAAACACTTACAGGTGTCCAATGGAGTCATGGCTTGTTTTTTTTTGCAAATGAAGAACAGTGCCCTGGCAGAAACTTGACACCCCCATACTGCAACCGAGACAGACTGCAAAGGGGTGGGGGTGGCTCACTACCCTCCCCCCCCAAAATAAAGAAACTCATTACCATGATGAGGAACAATGTGATCAAGGGGAAAATGCTTTTCTTCTCTCGGTTTCTTTAAGACTGGAGGGTTTTACGAGCAGAAAGGTGAAACATTCCCCCCTCTCTTCCCCCCGATCTCTAGGATCAGTGTTGGATTCCAACACAGTTGAGAACAGAGTTTGGCTTTACTTGGGCAGAGGGGGCTCAGCTGTATTCAGGTGCTGAGATCGAATGGGCCCGACTCCCCCGTGCCAGTCGTTTGCACGAGTGCACTGAGGGTGTGAAACAGGCCTGGTCTGATCCGGTAGCGTTTTACACCCAAATGACTGTGCGAGGTGCAGGGTGAGGGTGAACAGGGCCCTCTGGTTACTGGTACATCAGACAGTCGAAGGGTCCTACCGATACAGCCATGTCCGGGTGACAGTTCCAGATGGCTGGTCCCTGGGCCGGCTACACCCGGACTGCGTTGCGGAGTGGAGATGGGTTTCGGCCAGCGTTTTGGAACTGGGTTAGAGCGGTGCCATAGCGTGGCTAGAAAACAAGCCTGAGGTCCCGTCTACACTCCGGAACGAAACAGGGTTGTAACCGTGGGGGGAGGGGGGGCAGTTGTATCTCTAGAGCAGACGGGGCAGATGAAGGGAACTGTGCTACCATCGTGGCAAGATCAGGGCAACATTTAGCCAAGGTGGGTCGGAGGGGAGGTTCCCCACCCAAAGAAGAGGCAGGAGCAATTGCTGCTGTTGGCCTGTGGGGTCTCCACTGAGCGCGGGATGGCTCCCGGGGGCAGCCTGGTTTAGGGAGGGGCAATTAAGAACCAGCTTGAGCCTTTCAAGGGGCTCAGCTCCCGTGATAGTGCCGTGTTTGGGGCCTGCCACTTGGGAGCCAGCTGTGGTGGCCGAGCTGAGGGCGCCTTGCTTGGTATTGCAAGCGGTTGGGATTAGA
Organism: Emys orbicularis; assembly: GCF_028017835.1. NCBI lineage: Eukaryota > Metazoa > Chordata > Testudines > Emydidae > Emys > Emys orbicularis. Next base: position 7,776,207 of record NC_088707.1, read on the forward strand.
GCAGAGAACTCAGGCTCTGCCTGCCCAGCGGGCAAGCCACAGCCAAGCCGTCCCAGGGAAGCGGGGCTCACATTTGGACAGGGGTTCTTGGCAGAACGGACCTAGCGTGGCTTCTAGGTGGGCCTTTAATCAGGAGAGCTAAACCTTGTAAACCACCCTGCTCCCGGATATGCCCCCTGGAAACCTGGCAACGACCTCCGTGCTGGTCTGGGAAGGGGATCTGGGAGCTCAGTGGAGACAGGGCCTCGAAGGGACCACCCATGGCTTCGAATGACCCATCGGGGCCCTTCCTCCAGTGGGTTTGCCCAGCGAGGGGCGAGCAGAGGGCTGAGATCCCTGTTCCAACTCCCTGAGTGCTGAGACGAGCTATACTAGACCCTTCTGTGCCGAACGTCTCCCTGCCTCCGGGCGAGAGCCCAGCCGAGAGCAGCGAGCCCCTAGTCTGGGAAGCCCTGCCGGGGTTTCCACATCTCCTGCCTTGCCAAGAGGAACTGAGCCGCTGAGCATGGGCAAGCTTCCGCAGGGCCAGCTCTGCCCTGAAGGGGGCCACCCTGGCAGGGCAAAGGGGAATTCAGTCCTGGACGTCTCTACCGAGACAGAGGAGTGGCGCCAGGTGGGAAGGTGGGTTTTGTCACATGGGCAAAATCCACCCCCCCGTATTGGCCCCCCGGGGCCGTGCTCGGAGACCCCGCCTCACTGCACGCCCGCCCGACTGGGCGACGTCTCCACTAAGGGTGGGCAGCTCAGAACCGAACGGAGCTTTCCAACGTACAGCACCTGCTTGCTTTGTATGTCACGCCTCAGCGCTGCTCGGTGCCAGGCCGGGCTGGCGAAAGGCGGAGGTGAAGCTCTGAGCCAGGACCCTGGATGACCTGCTCAAAAGGTATTTAGAGACGAATCTGACATCCAGGCCCCGCAGCTAAACCTCCATCACTGGGACCCTATCGAGCACGGCTCTGCCGCAGTGCGTCACTGGGGCCCTACCGAACACGGCTCCGCCGCGGTGCGTCACCGGGGCCCTACCGAGCACGGCTACGCCACGGTGCGTCACCGGGGCCCTACCGAGCACGGCTACGCCACGGTGCGTCACCGGGGCCCTACCGAGCACGGCTACGCCACGGTGCGTCACCGGGGCCCTACCGAGCACGGCTACGCCGCGGTGCGTCACCGGGGCCCTACCGAGCACGGCTCCGCCGCGGTGCGTCACCGGGGCCCTACCGAGCACGGCTACGCCGCGGTGCGTCACCGGGGCCCTACCGAGCACGGCTCCGCCGCGGTGCGTCACCGGGGCCCTACCGAGCACGGCTACGCCGCGGTGCGTCACCGGGGCCCTACCGAGCACGGCTACGCCACGGTGCGTCACCGGGGCCCTACCGAGCACGGCTACGCCGCGGTGCGTCACCGGGGCCCTACCGAGCACGGCTCCGCCGCGGTGCGTCACCGGGGCCCTACCGAGCACGGCTCCGCCGCGGTGCGTCACCGGGGCCCTACCGAGCACGGCTCCGCCGCGGTGCGTCACCGGGGCCCTACCGAGCACGGCTCCGCCGCGGTGCGTCACCAGGCCCTACCGAGCACGGCTACGCCGCGGTGCGTCACTGGGACCCTACTGAGTATGTCTATGCTCCATTGCAAACGCGGGTCTGTGGGACCCAAGGCTTGTGGACTCAAGCCCGTGCTTGTGTGTCCACACTGCGTGGTAAACCTGGGTTTACAAGTGCTGGACCTGGGGCTCACAGCCATGCTAACGGGCCCACACTGCACTGGGCAGGACTTCTCACTCGTGGCTGCAGCTTGAACTGCATCCGCACTGCAAAATGACAGGGCTTGGACCCGAATCGCAGTGGCACTCCAGCTCACACTCCTCCCCCAACCGCCCCAGGTAGGTCCTAGGACCAGGGTCCTGAGTGCTTGCTGACCCACCTCAGACTGATTTGTGTGTGGATGGGCCCAAATGTGAGTCTGAGCCTGGGTTTACAGTCCAGTGTAGACAGACCCATAGTCACGGCCAACCTGAGCTGCATTTGAACCGACAACCAAAGGGAAACACGCTGTACCCTAGAGTCCCTGCTACACGGACCCTGCCACCGCTGCAGGTTTCCTCAAGAAGCCACCAGGGAGAAGCTGCTCAGCTACCAACAAACCAACCCCTCTTGTTTCTACCCCTGCTCCTTCTGCCTTTAACCGCTCCGCAAGAGCCTGACTAGACCATCCGACCTTCGCCACACTGCACTCAAAGCTAATGGCCAGCCCCGTGCTGGAGAGAAGGGATGGGACGGGGAGCCGGATAAGCAGGGACGGAAGAACAACCCGCATAAGTCCCCCCACTACCATCCCATGCTAGGGAGGATCAATGACCCATCTCTCTTTGTTTCACCCGAGTAAACTCCACAGCTCTCTCTAGGGCACTGGTTTTTGGAACAAGAGAGCTGTGTTTCTTACCCACGCGTAGCCAGGCCTGGAGTCCGGCCTACAAGTGAGGTGAGCCGGACAGGCGCTGCCCCTGGCAGGTTTAGCCACATGCCAAACGGCACGGCCCCGGCTAAGGAGCTGTTGCGATCTCGCCAATGGAGCAGCACTGGAGAGGCCTCTGCAATGGGCCAGGATTGGAAATGCCCGGCAGCTTGAATGGCAAGGCAGCTCGGCCCTAGCACGCCCGTCCTTGGGACAAAGCTATCCGAGCACGGAGCTCTTGGGTAACCAGCGCTGTTTGGCTAGGTCTTGCTTTGCTACCCGTCTGCCAGAAGCTGCTGGGGATCCCAGGGGAACTCCCTTCAGAGCCAGCCAGGAGGAGGCCAAGGTGCATAGATCCTTCTCCCCTCGAAAGGTGATCGAGTTGCCCTACAGGGGAAGAACCAGTTTAGTGGCAAACCTGGCGGTACTGAGGGTGATATGTGCAGAGCTCTAGGGAGCAGACCACCATCTAGTGTTCACAAGTATGTATTGCACTAACTCTCCCCAGCTCCGCTCAGTTAGTGTTGGGCACAAGAGACAAGTGGCTGGCTTGCCTCTGTTTCAGTGTCGGGCACAAGAGACAAGTGGCTGGCTTGCCTCTCTGTTTCAGGGGCAGGGTGCTGCAGCTGGGCAGTTCGACGCTCCCTCTCGTCCGCACACCCTTGCGCTGGCCTGGGCTCGTGCCGTTGGGCCTGACGGCTACGAAACAGTTTGGGGGAAGGAGGCAAGTAAGGCCATGAAAGGGGCCCAGCACTCAGCCAGCCACTCGGGGACGCAGGGGCAAAGTCTGATCCCCACACGCAGGCTGGAAGGGGCTTGCACTGGGCTGTGGGAGCCTTGTAGGGGAGGCCACAAAGGGTCTGAAAATCAAGTCTAGCCTGCCCTAAGCACCGCAACCTGCAAAGGGGGGTGATGCGTCCCAGGGGTATCTCTGGGAGGGGCAATTGGCCCTGTCTGCTGTCGGGGCTTGAACCCCAGCGTAGACAGGGCCTTCGTGAGGGGAGTTCAACACAGCTACTCCCACCGCGGTGTCGGGGAGAAGGGATCTGAGCCGGGGAGAGGAAGACAACTGACGACAAAGAAGGGGCCTCTGGCAGCGGGACAGTCCACCCCAAAGCACAGAGCGGGCTGGATCCAGGGCTCAGGTTTGCCTCATCAGAGGGGCCAGCAATTGCCTCTGGGGCTGTTTGGATCTGGGTCTAGTACTGAGAACCCGACGGGAGTGGCAAACTGCAGCCCCCACAGCAGCCAAGGGTTCTAGATCCACCCTGCCACTTCCCAGAATGCCTCGCACAGCGGCGAGCGGCACGGAATCCTCCCGCATCACTTCCTGTAGGCCGGGGTAAAATTCACCCCCCTGCCAATGCAACATGTCAGCCCCTTGCCGCCCTGCGCGGGGGCCCAGCACCAGACCTAAGCACCACTACAGTCTCCGGTCAGCTGACGGGTTTACATGGCATTGTCCTATCCCTCCACACCAGGACAAACCTAACCCCCCCCCCTCCCCCCAATGACTTGTATCTCCTCGCTACACAGCCAGGACACGTGGGTGTCTACGAACAGGGCAGAACAGAAAGGTGAATCCAAATGCTGAGATGATCAAAGAGGCCATTCCACAGGGAGTCCCTGGGAGCATTAAACCCGAAGGGAATGGTGACCCCGACAGACCTCATCAGAGGTTTCAACCGAAGAGAAAAACCACACGACACGCAGGCTGACATCACCCGAAACTTAGAAATCCCGCCGCCGAAGAATCATTTAAAACAAAACCACCCAGCTCTGTCCTTGGTGCAAATCTCCGGCCCCCCACCACCCGACTTTCCAAAGGAAAAGCATGTGCGGTGCATTTAAAAAAATACTATTAAATAATACATCTGTAATAAAATTATATACCTTTGTTTTTTTTTCCTCTTTTAAAGCTAAAATCCTTCTAAGTTCTCTTAGGCTGGTGAAGTAACAGGAAAAGAAAAATATTTTTTTTTCCTTTTTTTTTCTGTTTTTTTGTTTTTGTTTTTTTTACGAATGGACAACGGTTTTTGTGCACACGAGACGAGAAATCAAATTATTTACAGCGAGACGAGGCTTTGTGAAAACAAAACAAAAAGAACTTCCAGAAAGCATTGGTCGTGAACACGGATGCACAATGGCTCTCTTAATTACAATGGGATTAATTACACAGTGTGTGTGGTAGGAGAAGGGAGGATTGGTTGGGGAGGGAGGGGGTGTTTGAGAATCAAACAAAAAGTGTGACTCTCTTCCCCTGCCCCGTATTTATATATGTATAGCTCCCTCTGAAATGGTAACTCAAAAGAGCAAAATGAAAATCACAGGGAAATTAAGGCATTAAAAAAAATGACTTAATTAAAGGCACGAATATTTCCTTTCTCCTCCCCCAGACACCGTCCTCAGTTAGCATTCAGAGTCACTTATGTCTCAGAAACACTTCAACACAATTGACAGAAAGATGAATTCAGGTGTGAAGGTTTAAAAAAAAAAAAAAAAAGAAAGAAAGCAAGTCACAGAGCTTGGATTTCGGTGTGAGCGAACCAGGGGAACGAGAAAAGAAGAGAGAGGGAGAGAAATCAGGACGGTGTTGCCGTTTGGATTTGAAATCAGCCGGGTCGTCTCCTCTCTCCTGAGCACAGAGCGTAAAGGACCCCAAAGTGAAACAGTTTCTTGTTTCGCTGCTACCGTGTGTCGCCAAAGGGAAGAACGACGGAGAAGTAAGACAGGAGAGGAGGAAATCAAAACCAACCAAACCCCTGAATCCCAAAGGTGCGGGGACAAGACTGAGATGCCGGTGGGGTCAGCTGCTTGGAGACGGACACAATCACACACACGGCTTTGTTGTGGAGTCGAGTGTGACTTTTTTTTTTTTCTCCTCTTTTTAATAGAAAAAAATTCCTTTTGGAGGGGGAGGGGGAGAACGAAATCACAAATGACCAAAAAACCCACAAAAAAGTGACAGCTACACGACGGCTTGGCACTTCACAAAACAGGCTCCGCCTCCATCGGCTCATCCACTTGTCTAGGGGCAAAGAGAGAGACACGAGCTGTTAATATGGGGGGGCTTGATCTTAGGCAGAAGGCCTGATCTTAGGTTGTGTTCCAGGGACGGATGGTCCCCGGCATTCAGCGCACGCAATTGGAGCCCGGACCGTCCGAAGAACCCAGCTCCCATTTAGGTACCTAAATAAAGGCCTGATTCTCAAAAGGCCTCATCACCCTGTAACTCCAGGGGTGACACAGATGACTGGGTTTTCCAAATAGCTCTGCCCCCAGCATGCTGGAAAATGTGTCCCTCTTGCAAAGGAGTGAGGCTGGGGATAAGTATCTGTATTTGCTGACTGTCCATGTGTCTGTCTGGCCTTAGCGACTGTATGCTCTTTGGGGACAGGGATGGGCTGTGTACTATATGTGTACAGCAGGGGTGAAAGTAACTTAAGGGACTTACCGGTACACAGGGCCGGGGTCCTGAGCAGGGGGGCGGGTCCTCAACCGAAAGGGGCAGGGCCTCAACAGGAAGGGGCAGGGCCTTAAAATCGCCGCCGGAGCCCTGGGGCTCGCAGCCGCGACCCCAGGGCTCCGACAGTGCCCTTTTAAATTGCCAGCCTGGGGAAGCTGCCCCCACCAGTACGGTCGGCTGTGTACTGGCTCTTGCCGGTACGCCGGACCAGACCGGACCGCCTTACTTTCACCTCTGGTGTACAGCGCCTAGCGCCACAGGCTCGTAGGTGCTACAGGAACACAAATAAAAAGGAGACGTGCCAGGCGCAGGGAGACTGCACGCACTGGGGATTAGCTCCTGATTTCACCAGAGTCTGGCCAAATGCAGCCAAGGATAGCTGAGCTTTGCGGCCCTCGAGCTGACCCCAGGCCAAAGCTCCGCCAGCATCAATCCCAGCCCTGCCTCTGTGCCTGGGGGTCTGCACGGTGACTGAAACTGGGGCTGATTCTCCCTCTAGACCAGACCAGGAGTCTGAGCCCCCTGCCTGCTCGCTCCCTTCCGCACAAGGCGGGTGGGGGGAAAAAAGGGGCAGAGGATGGGTGTGTTGGAACATGAGCCTCGCCATGGTACCGCTTCGCTTCCTGCTGCCTTCTGTCCTGCGACCGGGCAGGAGAACATGGCCCATGATCCCCTGTCCTCCCCGTCTCCCCCAGCACTTAGCCCAGACACGCCGCAGCAGATCAGACCCTGCAGTGTTTGGTTGCTGGGACATGTTTCCCACCGTCCTGGCTCCGCCAAAGACCTGAGTGGTTTTGGGGCACCGGGATCTTTCCTCTGCGGCGTGTTATTGATCACTAGCAATGTGAGCGGGCAGGAGCTCAGCCTGAATCCACAGCAGGACAACGGACCCCACGGATTCACTTTTCCAAGGGGCCTCAAGCCAGCCACAGCTCCCCTGGGCCATAGGTGCTGACTCCGTGGGTGCTCCGGGGCTGGAGCCCCCACGGGGAAAAATTAGTGGGTGCTCTGCACCCACTGGCAACCAAGCTCCCCTCCCCCCGGCCCCTCCTCCTCCCCTGAGCGTGCGGTGTCCCCGCTCCTCCGCCTACCTCCCAGCGTTTCCTGCCCGGCTGCCGCCAAACAGCTGTTTGGCGGCGTTAGCACGCTCCAGGAGGGAGGGGGAGGAGCGGGAACGTGGCACGCTCAGGGAAGGAGGCAGGGAAGAGGCGGGGCTGGGGCGGGGATTGGGGAAGAAGTTGGAATAGAGGCAGGGAGGAGGCGGAGACTTTGGGGAAGGGGTTGGAATGGGGGCGGGGCAAGGGTGGGAAGAGGCAGGGCAGGGGCGGGGCCTCATGGAAGGTGTGGAGTGGCGGGGGGGCCTGGGGGCAGAGGGGGCGTGTCGAGCACCCAGGGGAAAGCGGGAAAGTCAGTGCCTATGCCCTGGGCCGAGACTTGCCCAGGTGGTGTAAGTGGGCGAGTAAAAGGTGGTGGAGGGGTCGAGCTGTCTCACAAGCCAGGGCGTGCAAAGGAGAAATGTCCCCTCCCCTAAGCCCCCCCACTCTGAGGTGCCAGCGGGAGACACTGTCCCAGTGACACGCTGCCTAGGGTGAATTTCACCTGCAAACGCAAATCCCTCGGCACGCGCCGAGCTGGGCAATGAAGCAGCAGCAGCAGGTGCCGCTGTAGCGGCTCTGTGGGATGTTTCGGAAGGTTCACACTGCAGCGAGTCGGCCGGATTGATCAGTTCTGCACCACTGCCCTCTACTGGATGGGTGCAGAACGGATCAATTCTGTGTCATAGGCCCTGTACAGATATGGGCTAATGGAGATTGTCCTTTAGCTCAAGGGCCTGTTGTATGGATGCAGGAGGCTTGGAGCTCTATCCCCCTGCCACTGCGAAGTTTAGAGCCAGATCGAGACCCAGACTCAAGTACACCTCCAACAAAAATGCTATCAGAGCATGGCTCAATGAGCCAGCCGAGGACCGCGCTCGGGCCTGTATTGCGGGGATACAAGCCAGGAGGCTAATCCGAACCGTAAGCAACAAGGTACAATACATCCAGGATGCCGAGGACGCACAAAGGCCGAGGGTGCCGCGGGGAGGGGGGGTGGCCGTACCTGGGGCTGCAGTCTGTGCTTCCTTGTTCGGCATCGACCGAGAGCGATGCCATGGCACTTACTGTCTCTGCTTCCTCGGCTTCTCCCTTCTGCGCCTCCAGCAAGGAACAGCTGACCACCGAGGCACAGCGCTTCACAGAGCTCCAGTGCTTGCCTGCAGGCCCCGGGAGGGAGTTATTAGGGGCACCTGACAACCCCACTCGGCCCTGCCCCACCCCCCTACAGCACCCCCTGCTGGGAGAGGCTGGGGCTGGCGTAGCTGGGAGCTCCCCCCACAGCCAGCGCTCCTGCCCCACCTCCTACAGCGCCCCCTGCTGGGAGAACAGCTAAAGCCTCCTCATCCTATGACCCTTCGCCCACCCCCAGCACATCCGGGACTCGCTTTTCCTATCCCCATCTGAACTTTTGCCCAGAGGTGAAACCAAAGGGCATCAACTGAAGGGATTCCCCCAACCCCTCCCCAGACCCAGCGCCCTGAGCTGCCCCCCCCCCCGCCCCGCCCCACTTACTCTGGATTTCAATAACCTTCTCCAGCGTGGCCACGGCATTGACATTTGGCTTTTGCTGCAGGAGAGCTTGATCCAGGGGGTCCAGCTGGGAGAGAGGGGGGTGGGGAGAGAAGAGAGTCTCAGAACGAGTCGGGGGCATGTTCTGCATCCTCCCCCTCTCCCCACCCTTGCTTCCTTCAATTCTACTTCCCCCGAGGTGGTCCCCCCTCCCCGCATTATTATTATACAGTGACATCATCATAGAAAAGCTACAACAGTCATAAGATGGGCCCCGCCCCCGGGACTGGGATGGGCCCTCGATCCACAATGGCCTCCCCTAGGGAGGGCTTTTCCGATCGGCCTCAGTTTGCTCCTGTTGAAATCAATGGGCGTTTTACCAGCAACTTTGCTGGGAGCGGAGTGAGGCCCATGCTGAGCGCTTCTGAAAACCTCGCCCCTTGATCGGGCGGCGGGGGGGCAAGGGCTTCTTAGAGGCAGACGGGACCCGCCTGGGCACTTCAACTGCAGGATCAGGACCATAATTAAGGTATTTTTAAAAGCAAGTGCCCTTCCCAAATGCCCCCTTCCCTTGGTAACACACTGGGAGGGTTTATAGTTCCAGTCTCCTGGCTGGCTCTGCTGTCTGTTCCCTTTTTCCTACTTCCCTCCCCATCCATGGGGATAGTCAGTTTCCTGCTTGTTTCTAGTCAGTTTCACGGTTCCTGCTCTGGTACCTGGCTGAGCTGGGATCAGAGGTTTTATGGCCAGACTGGAACCAACCTGACCTGTGGCACAGCACAGGCCCTTATCTTTCACCCAGACTCCCCTGTATTAAGACTTTCGTTAGATCAAATCCACCCTCGAGAGGCTAAACTCTTAGGTGCCAACAACAGGCAGGGAACTGGAGAGACCTCCGGGGCCGCCGATGGCAGGGAACTGATCAGGTGAGAGACACCCAGAGGATCCCAGCCCGTAATCCACACCCCGCGCTGCAGAGAGAGGTGAACCCCCCACAAGTCCCTGCCAATCTGAGCAGCGGGGAAATCCTTCCTGGCCCCAAATCTGGGGCTCAGGGTGATCCTGAGCATGTGCGCAAAACACCCCAGACAGGCATCTAGGAAGAGGATTCTCTGTCCCCCCCGCCACTCCCCCCTCCAGTTCAGTGTCCTGTCTCTGATGCTTCAGAGAAAGGCAGAAAAGAATCCCAAAGCACCCAGGGTACATCCAGCCGGTTGTCAGACACGGCAGGATTCGATTGCAATCAATAAAGGTCGCTCGGCGCTGATTTCAGCTCCCATTCAGCAGCGCACTTAAGCGCGCGATGAAATCCGTCTCCGGTCAGGACAGCACTTAAGCACGTCTGTGCAGCGCCTAGCACCCGGCCCACTGGGGGCTCACAGGAGCCCCTGTAAGAACAACGAGAAGCTATTCGGCGCACGGGCCAAAGTCCTGCTGAGTGAGGTGGGTGAAATCTCACGCCAGTGGAGCCAGAATTTCACCAGGGGATTGAAGACCTGTTTAAAGTTAACTGTCCTGAAGAGAGATGCTTTCCTGAACGGGGGCTTTCGGGCCCAGTCTGGGGCCCACTTTCCCCTCTATTGCAGTCAGCTCTTTGGGGCAGCGACGGTCTCTTTGTTTTGTGTTTGCACAATGGAGGCCCTGCGACCGGGGCTCCTAGACGTGGCTGTCATGCAGATACTAAATGATCTTGATTAATAATAAGATTTATTGTCTGTATCACATTAGCACCTCGCGGCCCACCCCAGCCCAGGTGCTGCCCAGATACAGTAAGACACAGTCCCAGCCCAGAAGCGCTTGCAGGCTAAACAGCAGGCGGGAGGGGAAACTGAGGCCCAGAGATGCGCCCGCGTGGGCTGCGCCGGGGGGGAACTCCACTGACCTCCACGCCAAGCAGGGCGGAGACACAGGCTTCTGAGGCGTCGCAGATGGCTGTCAGGTCGTGACCTCCCTCCAAAGCCAGCACCACGCGCCCGCCAGCCAGCTTCATCAGCTGCTTGGTCAGGTGTCCGAAACCTACAGGGAGGGGGAGAAACTGCCGTGGTCAGTGTGGGACAAGACCCTCCCCTAGCAGAGTCCTGCAGCACCCAGGGGCACTGGGATAACAGGGGCCAGTGAGAGAGAGGCGTATGGATGGGGATAAAGAGACAGGTAGACGGACAGACAGGTATGCCTGTATGCATGGAGATAGACAGACTAACCGTTGCTCACAACTTGGGGATTGCAAAGTGCTTTGTCAGTGGATTAAACCCCCATTTCACAGATGGGGAAACCGAGGCACGGAGCAGGGCAGTGACTCTCCCCCTGTCGCCCAGGAAAGCCAGGTGGGAGCGCAGTCAGGGTTACAGCCCGGGGAACCCCACCCTGCGGTGCGTTTAAACCATTGGGCCCACGGTGCCTAGAGCACTTCTCTCTGTATTAGCACCACTGCTACGGGGGCCTGCAGGGAGCGCAGGAGAACCAGGTGCAGCCCAGCTCAGAGACCCTGGAGCTGCTGGGTCCTAGCAAGTAGAGACACCCAGGGCTAACCCAGCAGGGGAAGAGCCTGACCTGGGTTGGCTCCCGCCCCCACCTGGCTCCAACAACCATCCCCAGGCCAGGCCTGGGAATCAGAGCTCCCACTTCAGCGCTCAGGGTCCCCCAAGCCACCGAAGCTGGAAGATGAAGTGGGAACGAGTGGCGCCCGGACCCTGTGTCAACCCTGTGCCCGGGGGCATTTCACCCTCCAGGGGCTTTCCCGCCAGGGGAACCAGCACTTGGATCGTGGACAAAAAGCCTGACGCGTTTCCCTCCGCCTGCAATTTTAATGGTTCTCGTGTCTCTGCTCCAAGCCATGACTCCAAACGCAGGCCCTTGCCCCAAGCCCCATGGGGCAACCCAGCCGGCTCCCAAAAGCAAGCCCTCAACCCCCACGGGGCAGACCTGCCTGCCTCCAAACGCAGGCTGTTGCCCCGATCCCCACGGGGCAGCCCCACTGGCCCCCAAACGCCGGCCCTCGACCCCCCTGGGGCAGCCCCACTGGCCCCCAAACGCCGGCCCCGCTCTCACATTTCGCCGTGACGGAGTAGCCGCCCAGGGGAGACAGATGTCCCTCGACTGCGTCGAAGCCGGCAGAGACCAGGACCACGTCCGGGGAGAACTCATTGGCTATCGGCATCACCACCGTCCTGGGGGAGGGGAGACCGCGAGTGAGGCCCCCGGCAGAGCACGCCAGCCTCGAGCAACCCTCGGCTGAGTCCCCCGGGGCTGGGAGACCGGCTCCCCGGCCAGCGAGAGGGCACAGAACATCTCAGCACCTGCGGGGGAGCGTGGCCTGTCCCGGGCAACCCTCCCCATGCCCCCCTCCTGCCCTGAGCTCCTGGGAACTCCTGTCTCTGCCCCCCTTCTGCTCTGGGATTTCCCCCCCCACCCCGCCTGGCTCCCCACAGCAAAACAAAAGCACTTTCTGGGCCCCAAGAGATTAGGCATTCCCCAGCCCCCTCCCCCAGCCCCAGGGAGGGCTCTCTGCAGGCCCCCTTCCCCGCAACAGGGGCTCACGCCCTACGGAGTCCTACGCATCCATGGCACACGGAGATGCTGCAGCCGGAACAGGTAGGAGGGCAACAGGACGGGCACGCAGGACTCCTGGGTTCTAGTCCCAGCTCTGACACTGGCCTGCGGGCTGACCTCAAGCAAGTCACGTCCCTGCTCCGGGCCTCAGTTTCCCCCTCTGTGAAGTGGGGATAATGCTGCTCGAAGGGCAGAGACACGCCACCGCTGCTGCTAGCGCTGTCCACTGGGGCTGCGGTCATCCTGGCCTGGCCCAACTGGGGTCAGTGTCACTCCAGTCCTATTAGCCCCGAACCTCTTCCCAGCACCAGCCCCCTCAGCCAACCCCTCCTGGATGCCCCCCCCCGGCCCAGATGGATGGAGACCGAGTGACTGGCCCAAGGACACCCAGAGAGTCAGTGGCAGGTCCCGTCTCTCCTTCCTCTCGGCCGAAGCTACGGCGCTACCTGCCAGCAGGGCGCTGAGGCTAAGGCCGTGGAGAGGAGCCGGCGGTGCCCCCTGGGGGAGCCCTACCTGAACGCGGCCAGGTACTCCACGTCTCCGATAGGGGGGTCCACTCCGCCTGTCCAGGCTATGTTGACGTTGTACCCCACCCCCATCCCGCTGCCAACCTGCAACAGAGGAGACCTGCATAGGACGTGCCTGGATCCGTGGGCCAAACCACGAGTAGGGGCCCGGCCCCCACCGCCCCTGTGGAAGAGTCTGGCGCGGGGGGGGGGGGGGGGCGGCCCTTCCAGCTCAGGGCTCTGCCATCCCAGCCGCTCTGATCATGCCCCTTCTCCATTAGCTATTTGGGGAGCGGACGGGGATCACGGAGGGAGCCTTACAAGGGGATTCAGGATCCTCCCCCTTCCCCCAGCACTGTATAACCCCCAAGCAGGGAATGCCCTTGGGTCAGATCCTTGGGAGCTGTCACATCCCAGCGCCACACCTGATGGCGGAAGGGACCCACAGCCGCCCCACACTCCATAGGTCCTGCCTCAGATCCCCCCCCTCTGCAACCCCCACCCTGATGCCTCCACCTGCCTTGGGACAGGCTCCCTCGCTGGGGCCCACCGGCCCTCGGACAAGAGACCCGGCTCCCGCGCTGAGCCCCGTCACCTCCCAGCGAGACGCCGCCCAGATCGCACACACTGGGCCTCCCTGGCCAGAGACCCCGCGGCCCCGCGGGCAGCTCTGTACGGCCCCGTGTGGCTCCCGGGCCCGCACTCACCTCCTCGGGGGCCCCGCTGCCTGGGAAGAAGTTGCCGTTGTCGTAGCGGTGCAGGGAGATGTACAGCACGTTGGGGTCGCTATAGAAGGCTTGCTGGGTGCCGTTGCCATGGTGAATGTCCTGCAGGGAGCACGGACGGTTAGGGGGCTCCCCCGCTGATGGGGGCAGGGGGACTGGTCAGGTCTGGCCAAAGGCCTCCCTGCGCTGATGCAGAGACCGGTAGATACAAACAAGCCTCCATCAGGACTGGGGCTGACTGGATCCCAGCGGCCACCCTCCCTCCAGCCCTTTTCAGCTGACCCTTTATGGCAGCGGTGCCCAATGCCCCACTGGCAAGCTCTGAACCTGTTTCCACGGGAAACAGCGAGCGACTTTCCAGCCCTTAAACCCTTCCCGATGAGGCCACGGTGTAGGGCAGCGGCCGTGACCAGAGACCCTTTTTGTCTCCGGGGGGGCGTTAACTCTGGAGGCTAATGATGGCAGCAACCGTGCACACAAACGCAGCCGCCCGTGCACTGGCTGCAGCCGCCCTTGGGAACGGTCGGTGACCTCGGCGCAGCGACTCACTCCTGCAACCTGCGTTCTTAGCCCTCCCCGCAAACATCTTCGTACCAGGAGGGGGGAGCTGACGGGGGCCAGAGGAGGGGGTTTTGGTGGATAGAGAAAGCCGCTACAGGGATTCTTTTGCCACATACTTTGCTTGCCACGTCAGTGTAGTGCAGCGAACCTCCTGGGTTTATTTAGCTGAGGGCCTCGTGGGTTTGATGGCCATGTCAGTTAGGGTAACAAGGTGTCTGGTTTTCGCCCGGAACACCCAGTCGAAAAGGGATCCTGGCGGGTCCGGTCAGCACCGCCGACCGGCCCGTTAAAAGTCCAGTCGGCGGTGCTGTGGAGCTAAGGCAGGCTAGTCCCTACCTGTCCTGGGGCACCGCGCTGCGCCCCGGAAGCAGCCAGCAGGTCCGGCTCCTAGGCAGGGGGGCCACTGGGCTCCGCGCGTTGCCCCCGCCCCGAGCACCGGCTCCGCACTCCCATTGGCCACGAACTCGCCAATGGGAGCTGGGGGGGCGGTGCCTGAGGTCAAGAGCAGCGTGCACCGCGGAGCCTCCTGCCTAGAAGCCTTCCGGGGCGCAGCGTGGTGACCCAGGACAGGCAGGCAGCCTGCTTTAGCCCCCGCGCTGCACCGCTGACTGGGGGCCGCCAGAGGTAAGCCTGCACCCCAACCCCCTGTCCCAGCCCTGAGCCCCCCCAAACCTGGAGCCCCCCCACACCCCAAACCCCTCCTCCACCCCAGAGCCTGTACCCCCAGCCCAGAGCCCTCACCCCTCCCACACCCCAACCCCCTGCCTCAACCTGCAGCCCCCTCCCACATTCCGAATCCCTCGGCCCCCAGGGCTCCCAGCCTGGAGCCCCCTCCTGCACCCCAAACCCCTCATCCCCATTGTGTGTGGGGGGGAGGGGAAAGCATCGCTGGTGCGAGTGGTACAGAGAACGGGTAGCTGGCTGTCACCACCTGCAAAGGGAAAGCCACATACTGGGGCTTGGGGTCTTTAGCTTGTGAACAGAGAAAGCCGGGGGGGGGGGGGGGGGGGAGGGAGGGGTTCTGCTTGCGTTTTGAATGAGTAACTCAGCTCATCTCGCGCAGGACAGCGTCTGGCCGCCTGGAGACAGGGAGCCCGGCTGGCCTGAGAGGAGGCGGGGTTTTATCGCCAGGGTTTGAACCAAACCAGGGTTTGAGATGTGCCTAGAGCAGCACAAGGGCGCTTTAACCCCTTGAGAGAAAAGTTCTTAGTTAGGGACTCGGCCGCCCCATCCTGTCCACACGCCTACGGGCTCGTCTGCACACAGCAGTTGTGCGGCTTTAGCCGGGGTTGAGGGTGAGGTGCAGGCCCCCGAGCGTGGGCACACAGCTGCCGGTACAGCTAGTCCCGTAGGAGCACCGTTATACCGACCGAACTGCACCCACACTAGGGGCTGCTCTGGTATCCCCGTGTCAGGACCAAAAAAATCACACACGAATGGACAGAGCTGGCTGTGGGACCAGGCCAGGGGCTGGGCCTTCACTGCAAAGCAAGGTGCGGTTCCACCCCGAGATGCTAACTCGTCAGCTGTCCGATCCCAGGCATCCTAGCTCTGACCTCGGGGTAGCTAGTCAAGGTGAACCCCCAGGGATCGGGGAGAGGACTGACCGGATCTAGCCATGGCCGGGTCTGCACTAAACCCCTTTGCTGGCGTAACTGCGGCAACCAGGGGCGTGAAGAGGTGTGAAGCCCGCTTGACAGAGCTGTGCTGGCTAGAGACCCTAGTGTAGACGCAGCTATACCAGCAAAACTGCAAGGATAAGTTACACTGGCCACAGCTTTGCCAGCATAGCTGCATCCACACTGTCAACCCCCCAACCTCCTTCGTTCTCCGTCACTTGGGGCAAAGGCAAGCCGAAGGCGGGGGGGGGGGGGGTTATTTTCTCTTGCAGGGCTGTCTGGAGAGAGAAGGACCCAGCCCCTGCAAGGGGAGCAGGAATCTGGAGGTACGTTCTGGCCGGCCTGCCCGCCTTCCTTACCCAGTCCACAATGAGGATCTTGCCGACGCTGAGCTTCTGCTGGAGCAGTTTGGCGGCGATAGCGACGGAGTTGAAGAAGCAGAAACCCCTGAGGAGGCAGGAGAGGAGAGAGATGTGGCTACCGCTTCCCAGACCAGTGTGAGCGCCAGGGCAGCGGGGAGCTGGCTCCACTGATCTGCCTGCATCTACGCTAGGGCTCCTCTGCTGTCCGTGCCCCCCACCGCTCCGCCGGCTCAGCGCCACGCCACTGGGGCAACCCTGGCGCCCGGACAGCCGCAAGCGTCATTTCACCCTGCTCCGGGCAGAGCGCCGGGACATGGTGGGTAAAAGCCGGCAGCAGGGCGGCGCTCCGGGAATGACGGCCGGGGGAGACAGGCCCCCCGAGATTCACGTCACAGAACCGCTCCGGCAACCATCTAGGGGGTTGGGGACTGGGTGTGCCGGGCATGGGGAGGGTCGGTGACGTGCTGGGCTGGGCCAGGCCCCAGAACACACTCCTTGCCTGCACTGGGCAGAGAAAGCGGCCTAGAACCCCAGCTGCTAGAACTAGAGATGGGGCCAGAGCCGAGCCCTGATTCTTTTCTGCGCCAACATCCCTCAGCTCAGTGCAGGGGGCCAGTTCCACCTCCAGGGTTTCCTGGGTGCCTCTGCACTGGTCGCCGTCTCTTGCCATCACTTAGAGCAGCTCACGGGCTGCTCTAACGTATACCAGCTGGTGAGGTGTCCGGGATCGTATGCCAAGTACGAATCAGCGGCTGCTCCACCCTATCCCCTGTGCCAGCTGATGGGCCCTCACCCCACGGGAATTCTCAGCGGGCCAGTGAGGGCCAAGAGTCCACTGCTTTGTGCCAGGCGAATGGGACAAATTGGCCAGCACAGGACTGAATCCAGACCCAGATTTGTAGCTTGAGCCCCCACCTCTCGTTTAAACACAGCTGCTGCTACCCCAGGTTCATCCATCGCCCAGACAAGGCCTGGACGGCTTCTACTGTGACACTGGCAGGGGTCCCTTCTTATTCCTGCCCCCCGGTCCCGAGGGAGGGGCATGCCCTCCTCTAGCCATGCCAGCCACCACCCCCCCGGGACGATCCTCCGCAGATCCCCCGGGACAGAACGGATCTAGCCTGGCTGGTGGAGATGAGATCAAATCAGGTCCTAGCCCCTTTGCTGAATCATGCTGGAGCCGGGCAAAGAGGGATTCTGAGTGCGCAGCTCAGGACACCTTCAAAGGGGCTGGCAGTCAGAGGGCCGGTGCCCAGCACTTCCTGAGTACCGGGCCCCTTGGTGGCATCTCAAGCGGGGCGCCCCAAATCTCATCCCAGGGCTGGCGTGGGACTGATCTCGGTTAGAACCTGATAGCCCCCCAGCCACGTGACGGGGCGAGAACTCCAGGCTGGAACTGGGCAGACGCCAGCCCTTCTGGGTCACTTTGCCATTCTCCCCTGTCCCCTGCCCTTACTTACATGGCCGTGGATTCCTCCGCGTGGTGCCCCGGGGGCCGGATGACAGCAAATCCATTCTGCACAGAGAACCAGAGAGGCAGGGGGGTTAAACGAGTGAGCCAGGTTCGAAGCTCCCTCACCCCATTTTAACGGCGCTCAGGAAAGGCAGGGCCAGACCCGGGGACGGCCGGAAACGTCAGGAGGGGACATGAGATCAGAGATGCTATTTTCACTTCGCTTGTAAGAGCCGGGGGGCAGGGACTGACTTTTTGTCCTGTGTTGAGACCGTGCCCAGCGCCTGGGTCTATCACTGGGGCTCCCAGCCCAATACAGATAATAAACGACAACAGAACAAGTCACTGCCAAGCAGAAGGGTGACCCACAACAGTCCCTCGAGCGACACTGCAGGTGCTCCCCCCGCAGGGAAGCCGCCGTTCCTGTTAGCCCAGCTGCCAGTCTACCCTGCCTCTTCCATCAGCATCGTTATCCTCAGCTGGATTCCAGCGGCAGAGTCTTGCTCACGGAAGAGGCTGGATGCCAGAAACGGCAGCGCCTTTCACGGGAGGAGATCGGTGCCTCGGAAGCGGTAAAGGGACTCGCTCGAGGCCACACGGCGAATCGGCGGCAGAGCTGGGAATAGAACCCAGGAGTCCTGCCGCCTGCTCTCTTGCGCTAATGACAAGACTACACACCTCGTTCCGAAGCTGAGACGAGCCCCCGGGCGGGCTGCTGCCCTGCTCCTCCCTGCTCTAACCCCTAGACGATACTGTGAGCCCCGGAGGCCGGTCACGGGGCTGCGACTCCTCTTCATTTCCTGTAGCTAAATATCATTAAAAGAAGCTCCGAAGACCACGCGGGGCCTGATTTTCCCAGGCGCCTCTTTCTGGAATTCCTTTCCCAGTTGCTGCCACGGGCGGGTTCCGTGATCGCAGGCGGGAGATGTCCCTGCGTGCTCCGTGCCATGGGAATATTGGACACCTCCCGTCCCAGGCTGCGTCCCCCCATCTATTGGTTCCCGGGGGAAAGGGGAACTCAGCAGCAGCCGGCTGATAGAGACAGCCTCTGATCAAACCCGCTGTGTTTGATCTGGACGGGACTGAACCCTGAGACACCACTTTGACACCGCCCCGGCCCTGATTCTCCCTGACTCCCGGCGATGAATAATCCTGTGCCAGCAGGCCGGCGGTAAATACACGAGCGACTGCGTTCGAGGGAGCCTGTCCTTTGCCGCCCCGTTTCTCCACTGCCACCACAGCCAGAATCCCCAGGGCGGGACGGGCAGGGTCACGGGGGCAGGTTGGCCAGATCCCAGCGGCATCAGCAAAACCACGCGGGAGACGCCGACGCAGGCATGGCCACTTGCTGTATGGCTCCTCTGACATGGCAACTGGCCCCGGAGTGTTCTCCCCATGGGTGACCCCAGCAACATCTGCAACCCCCCCCGGTGGAGCCCCAAGGGGAAATGGGCGGAGCAGGGGTTAAAGCAGGTTGGGACAGGGATGGGGAGCTCTCTGCCGCAGTCAAGGAGGAGGGAGAGTGTTGGGGGAGTGCTCTGCTCCCCCCTTAACGCCTTCTGATGGCCCCCTACACGGATCAGTGAGGACCCATCTACACAGCATAGCTCTCTTCCCGGAGAGCTGAGGGAGAACTCCCTGAGTTGCTAACAGCAGTAGGTTGTTATCCTCTATGTGAACCAGCTCCATGTGAATTCGGGACCTCCAGCACCAAAAATCACAATCCCCTACTCCCTGAGCTAAAGGGACAACCCCTCCAGCTACGGCAAGCCCCTGGGGACAGGGAGAGTCTTTTTGTTCTGCATGCGTACAGCGCCTAGCACCATGACTTGGGCCCCTAGGTGCTACAGTATGGCAAATAACAGACAGCAGCAGGCCGTTGCAGTGGCCATGCTCCGCCACTAGAGGGAGACGTGATGGAGAGCCCCCAAACCCCTGGCTGCGCGCGGGGGACTCACCTTGAGCTCTCCAGAGGCCACCTTGAAGGCTAACTCCACCAAGCAGCCCACGGCCATGCGGACGGCACTGGACGAGTGCATCTCGTTCCACACCGTGTCGCTGTCCACCTGCCCAGAAAGCAAGCCGGGCCGTTACCGGGGCCGCCCTGGGGGCGTGGCACAGAGCCCCCGAGCCCCTAGCCCTGCCCCCGAGGAGCTACTCACCCCGATGCCGCCGCAGGGCAGGACCGCATACATCTTCTGGCTGATGGGACCTGGGCAGAGCAGAGGAAGCAGTGACAGACAGCCAAGAGCCCACGCCCCTGGCTGGGGAGGGCACGGTCCCCCTCACCCCGCCCCTCGAGATCTGGACTGGGAAGAGGTAAAAATGGGGGGGATCTGGACACAGGGGCGTAGGAGTTGCCATGACACATCTCCCCACTGGGCCCACTGAGGTTGTGTCCCAGCTGCTGCCGTAGGAACGGATTGAACCAACATCCAATCGCTCACCATAGCAGAAAGGGTCCCCAGTCCCCACTCTGCCCCCCAGGTCACCCTCCCTTTCGGAGCCAGAAAAAGAACCCAATGCCCCTGCTCTAACCCATAGGGAACACTCCCCTCCCAGACCCAGGAAAAGAACCCAGTCCCCCTGACTCCCAGTCCCCCCCTGCTCTAACCACTACGATGCACTCCCCTTCCTGAGCCAGCGATAGAACCTAGGAGTCCTGACTCCCAGTCCCCACTCCCGCCGCCCTAACCAACAGGCCTCGCTCCCTTCCCAGAGCCAGGAAAAGAACCCAGGAGTCCTGACTCCCTGTGTCCCCGGCTCTAACCAACAGGCCTCGCTCCCTTCCCAGAGCCAGGAAAAGAACCCAGGAGTCCTGACTCCCTGTGTCCCCGGCTCTAACCAACAGGCCTCATTCCCTTCCCAGAGCCAGGAAAAGAACCCAGGAGTCCTGACTCCTTGGTCCCTGCTCAAAGCATTAGGCAGTGCTGCCTCTGCTAGATTAAAAAAACCCACGCAGCCACCGTGAAGAAAACGTTGCCCTCGCCACGCACACTAGGCAGGGAGCATAAACAACCCCATCCGCCTCCCGCCGTAGCCAACAGCTAAATGCCCAAGGACGGAGTGGGAGCAGGCAGGGCTCTAAATTGCCCTCAGATGGGGCACTGCCAGGGCCACCTACCTAGCAGCTTCTTGCTGTCGAGTTTCTGCCGGTTGAGGGGGCTGGTTCCGTAGAGCAACGTGTGATGCTCCGAATGGACGGTCTGGATTTCGTCCAGCGTCGCTTTCCTGCCCCGGATCCGCTAGCAGAGAGAGAGAGAGAGCGGGGTGAGGGGGGCTGTGCCTGGCCAGATGGTCCCAGGATCGTCGCTTTATGGAGGTAGCTGGGCTGGGAAACCTGTCTGGGTGCTCGGGGCACACGGCCAGCCGCCCACTTCGAGGGGCTCAGGATCAGCCCGGGGGTCCTGGGGTTTTGCACCTCAGAGGTGACAACCCTGGTTCTGAAGTGAGTGAGCTGCAGCCAGGGGGTGGCTGGATCGTGGATGCTTCAGCCAGGAGGCATTTACCTCTGGTGCTGGGGACCAGTCAGCCCCGTGGGGATCCACGCAGCAGACTGGGGTCCCTTCCCATGGGGCAGGGCTGCAGTGGGTGTGCTCCCTGTATTCGGAGGCTGTGCAGAGCCCTCTCCAGCCCCTGCGGTAATTCGGAGCCACCCCAGAGCTGCTTTAACCTATACTGCACTTCCTATCGCCCCCTACAGGCCCTGGGCAGCAGAGAAGAGCAGCAGCACAGAACACTCCAGCCACACCCCCACCCCGCCATACCCCTAGGCTGGGAGGGGCGGGGGGTTTTCAGTGGGTTATTGCCACCCCCTTTGCAGGGCAGGCTGCTCCACGCGGGGGGAATCCGATCTCACTGACACCTCTAGCAGGCAGCTGGCCGGGCTGGATGAAGCTGGGGAGGGTTCGTCCCCCCCCAAGTCTCCTGCGCTAGGAAGGGCTACGTCTGCACTGCACAGTGAATCTGGGCTCTCACCCCGCCCCCATCCACACCCCAAACCCTCTCGCCCTGATTTGGTGGGGCTTCCAATCCCAGCGGGCTGGCACAGCTGGGGCTCAGAGCCCAGCTGCTGCTTTCACTCGGGCTGGTAACCTCACTTCGCAGCGAGAACGCAGGCTAGATCCTTTGCGCGCTGAGTCCTCCAGCCGTCTCCCACGGGCCCAGATGGACAGACGAGTTCTCCCACAAGGCACCGGGGAAGAATCAGAGCGGCTCCGTGGAGGGCAGCCCCAAGAACCAGGGACTGTGCCCCCAGAAGTCCCAGCGACACACCCGGGGGAACGCAGTGCCAGCGAGGGCCCCGTGACTTGGCCAGGGCACTGCCCCGAGGCCGATCACCGGGCTACCTCTGCAGTGGAGATGTAGGAGATGGTGCTGGGGCGCCGCGGTCGCCATCTCTGAGGTGGGACAATAAACCAAGGTCCAAGCCACTCATGGTCCCTTGACACTTTCTGCATGAGGTTCAACCCCTGATAGCTGCCTCCTGAGACCCCACGTTCCTCCTCCCTAGGATCCTCACCTCGCACTTGCTCAGCAAGCCGGTCTCCTGGAGCCTGGACCAGATGCTCTGGATTCTCCCAGCATGCTCTGGGTGAATGTTAGTGTTCCCGCACATACACTGGTGCTTTAGCATGAACGTGTCGTAGATCACGCCTGGGGGAGAGACAAGGGAAGGGACAGGAAGTACGGGCTGGATGGCAGGAACCCTATGGCAGCAAGACCCCCTCTGGCTGTGGGGCAGCCCGTGGCCTGGGGCACAGCCCTGGAGGCTTTCCTGGGGGCAGCGAGCGGGCATGCCCCGCTCTACTTAGCGTGGTGGCTGGGAGCAGACACAGGTTGCTGCGCTTGGCTAATGGAGCTGGGCCGTATCCCCACGGGCTTTCGGAACCAGAGGCCCTGGGGTTCATTCCCCGCCATAGGTGCCAACTTTCCCCGGCGCCCCCCCGCCCCGATTCCACCCTTTCCCCACCCCCATTCCAACCCCTTCCCCAAAGTGTCTGCCCCAACTCCACCCCCTCCCTACCCCTATTGGACCCCTTCCCCAAATCCCCGCCCCGGCCCCGCCTCTTCCCCGACCGCGCCGCGTTCTCCCTCCTCCCCCCTCCCTCCCAGCCGAGCGAAACACCTGTTTCGCGGCGCAAGCGCTGGGAGCTGGGGGGAAAAGCAGGCACGCGGCGCGCTCAGGGGAGGAGGCGGAGGTGAGCTGGGGCGGGGATTTTTCCCCGTGGGTGCTCCAGCCCCAGAGCACCCACGGAGTCGGCGCCTACATTCCCCGCTGCTGCCCCAGAGACGGGCTGCGCCATCTAATCACCTTCTCTGGGTACCGCTACGATGCAGTAAATGACCCGCAGCGCGGCCAAGGCTGGTCCAGGCTTGCAGGGCTATAAAATTGTAGTGTAGATGTGTGGGCTTTTCCCGGGCTCCGAGACCTGCGAGCGGGGAGCGTCCCAGAGCCCAGGCTCCAGCCCGGGCCTGAACCTCAACGCTGTAATTTTATACTCGCAGCCCGAGCCAGCTGCCCCGGGCTCTGTGACTTGGTGCTGCGGATTTTTTATTGCAGCGTAGTCCTGGGTCAGCAATAGAGCAAGTGGACGTCTCTTTTCTACGGCAGATCGTCTGGAAAAGCCAAGAGAACTGGGCTGCCTCGGCCAATCTAGGCTCCTCCTGCCAGATCCTGCTCCAGGATCTGAAATTTTCATTTTCTCAATCATTTAAAAGTTTCTAGGCCTGATGGCTGCAAAAGAAACCGTCCAAAGCTGACCCGGGCGTGAGCCACACCCCGATGTCCGCCTGACCCTGCAGACAAGCACCCGAAGAAGGCATGAGCTGCCTCATTCAGCTCGGCGGGACGTTCACTCTGAAGTCTAATGACGACGGTTTGCATTAGCGGTTCCCCGGCTGATCAAAGCACTCGCGAAAGGAGAGGGATGATCACGTGATGCGGTTCTGCCCAGGTTACTGTGAGTGGCGCCCCACTTTGGCATTGTGAGGGTGGAGCGTGGGCTGTGGGCGTGGCTTGGGCTGTTTTTCCCCCCAGGGGACCTCGGGGCACATGACTTCTTACCAGTAGTGAACAGGTGTTTGACCGGGGGTTCAGCCGCCGTGTTCTTGATGCCTGCGGCGGCGGGCGAGGACTGGGTCCGGCTCAGCGTTTGGTGAGGCAGCGTGGTGATGGTCAGGGAAGCTGGGAAGAGCTGGATGGGATGCAGCTGCTGAGCATCGGGGAACACCTGCGCGGAGAGGGGATGTACACAGGGCGGGAAATTCACCCACGGCCGAGCCCTCCACAGGCAGCACGGGCCAGCGGCAGGGCAACAAGCTGGGACGCAGGTTCTGTTCCCGGCTCTGCCACTGACCCGCCCTGGCCCCGCTCTGTGCCTCAGTTTCCCCTCCCACCCTTTGTCTGCTCTGCCTATTAAGACTACATTCTGTAGGGCAGGGGCAGGGTCCGTGCAGTGCCCAGTGCAGCGGGGCCCTGAGCCTCTAGTGCCACTGCAATATAAGGAATGATTCAGTGCAGAGGCACGACCGGCTGGCAGGGGGCCCAGCGCACAGGGCGAGTGGGCGCCTTGAGTCCCTCTGAGCCAGCTCTGGGCACCCACACGTATCCGAATCTGCCCCATCCCGCCTCCCGCTGAAGCATCCGTTTGGCTTTCGATGCCCCACAACACCCAGGCTGCAGCATCCGCGCTCGCCTGGCGGCCAGGCTCCCCCGACCCCTTTCCTCTGCGCTGTGTCTATAACCCTCTAGGACCCCAACCTGCAATGCCCCAGGCACCCCGGTGATGAGGTTAAGAGCGTGGGCTGGCAGTTCCCAGGTCTCTCCCTATCCTCGTGCCGGGCCCCGACAGCACCACAGCGCGGCGTTGGCACTGCAGAGACGCCAGCGGCTTCCCACCCGCCCGCTCTCCTTTTACAAACCCCGTCCCGTCCGGGGAAAGAGACTCATCCCGCCTCGCCGTGCGTCCCCACGCACCCCCGCCCGCGCAGTGATCAAATATTCAGCAGCCGGGACGCGAGAGGCTTTGGATGAGTCATGCCCCGGAAGCCGCAGCAGCTGGGTATGATGCGGGGGGGGGGGGGACTGTGTGGGGGCTGGAAGAGGGGAGCAAAGAGGGCGATGCGGGGGGGGGGTGGATGAGTCACTCGCCCCTCAGAGCCGTCTCTGATGAATGGGGAGCCGGCTTGGCAGGCTGCAGACGCGGCAGAGGCGGAGTTGAAAGCCGCAGAGAGCTGGGAGGAGCTGGAGCTGGGCAGGGTGGGAAGCGGGCGCCGGGGCCGTGCCAAAGGGCGCAGGGCTTTGGGAGGGTGTGATCAGGCATGAGAACGCCCCGGGGGCGCGTGCGGCTGGGCACGCGACGTGGGCATGCAAGCGGGCTGGTACTGCGGCCAGGTCTTTGCCCCTCCGCCGGCTGCGGCTCTGCTCATGCCCCCAGCCCCACGACTGGGGCCACTTGCCACTGCCGGCCCGGGGCTTTCGTCAGGAGCCAGCACTAGCCGTCTCCCAGGTGCCCGATGATCTCACTAGCCCGTTTCTGTGTAAGCTGGACCCAGCTGGCTGGGGCGAGCGCCTGCTTCCCTGCCCCGCCACAGCTGGCTGGCCGGGGCGAGCACCCCACCTCCCAGCCCCCCCGGTTCTCCCAGCAGCCCGGTGGGGAGCCTCTGGAGAGAAGGACGCCCCCTCCCCATCAGCTGTAAGGGTGACGAGTCCCCAGCGCAGCCCGCCATGGGGGATGGGGAAAGCAGGGATCCGGACCCACACGGTGCTGGGCCAAGGATACACGGCTGGATCAAGGCGGGCTGGAAGGATCTCCAGGGCAGACAGCTGCCCCATCCCTGGCTGGAACGGCGTGACCCCGGCAGCCACACCATGCGGGCGCTACAGCTAGAGTCAACATTTGGGGCGAGCATCTCCCACTGCTGCTCCCTCCTCCCAGGGGTCACACCTGTGGTGGCACATCCCCCGCTAGCACAGTGTCGCCCTCTGGTGGCTGGGGCGCAGAATAGGATAAAAGCCTACTACAGGTGCCAGCTGGGGGAGTCACTCCTTTAGACCAAGCAGTAGAGGCACAAGGCCTTAGCCCTGGGTTCGAATCCGCCTGTCAGCCTAAAGAGAGGGGCTGTTCTCCTGGCAGATGGTGAGTAAGGTAGAGGAGACCCTGGTTCATTTAGGGGAGCAGTGGGAGGGGCTCACCTGCTTGTAAGCCACGCCCAGCTCCTCCACCTCCGGCGAGTCGATGTGCTCTTCTTCGTCCCCGCTCGCACCCCCCTCGTCCTTCACCGGCTCGCCGCCCTCGTCCTCCTCCAGCTCGTCCTGCGTGCTCTCGCTCTCCGGCGAGCCGTCCACCACGAAGGCCACCGGCCCCAGGGGCACCGTGTCCTCCAGCAGCGCCTCCTGCTGCTCCGTCAGCTCCTCCTCCGTCTCCTCTGGGTGCGTGGTGGGCTGGCGGGGCAGCTCGCCCGTCTTGGTGATGATCTTTAAAGAGAGGGGCAAGGGTTCTTTGCGGCATCTAGGGGCACAGGGGGTTGGCGCCCGGGCCACGTACAGCAGATGATTTGCCCCCCACCCCCCCAGGTGGCACAAGGGGAGGGGGGTTTCTCTGGTGATTGACAGGTTCAATCCACCCATGCCCTGCAAGCCACCCGCCCTGCCCGCCCCATTCCCCCTGCCAACCTTGCCAAGCTGAATCTGCTGCTGTTGCTGTTGCTTCTGCTTCTCTAGGAACTGCTGGTGCTGCTGCTGCATGACCAGCTGCTGCAGGGCCTGGGGGCTCTGGGGCAGCGGGGACGACTGGGTGCGGCTCAGCGGGCGGTGCCGGGGCAGCTTGTTGACCGTCCGCATGTTGGTGGAGATGCGCTCGCCCGTCACCAGCGGGGACTGGCCGTGGAGCGGCACTGGAAGGAGAGAGCACCCGGGCTAGCGCAGGAAGCCTGATCCAGCGGTACGGGGGCTGCTGGTCAAGGCACTGGAATGGGAGTCAGGACTCCTGGGTTCTCTCCCCAGCTCTGGTCACTGCGTAGGTCTGGTGCTTACGTTTCCCCTTCTGCGCAACGCGGAGAGCCACGCCGACAGGGGTGTAGCTAAACACGCCAAGGGCTGTTCCAGGCAGCAGGACGGCGGCACAGCCGGTCACAGAACCCTCCGCCCCAGCCCCCTGCTGCAACCTCACGGCAGCCTCCCTTCCCAACAGGCCATCCATCCCACGAGCCCACTGGCTTGGCCCTCCCAGCCTGGCGATTCTTTCACAGAGGGGTGTTGTCTAGTGGTTAGAGCCGGGGACCGGGCGTCCGAACGCCGGGCTCTGTCCCCGGCTCAGGCCCAGTGGTTAGAGCCGGGGACCGGGCGTCCGAACGCCGGGCTCTGCCCCCGGCTCAGACCCAGTGGTTAGAGCCGGGGACCGGGCGTCCGAGCGCCGGGCTCTGTCCCCGGCTCAGGCCCAGTGGTTAGAGCCGGGGACCGGGCGTCCGAGCGCCGGGCTCTGCCCCCGGCTCAGGCCCAGTGGTTAGAGCCGGGGACCGGGCGTCCGAGCGCCGGGCTCTGTCCCCGGCTCAGGCCCAGTGGTTAGAGCCGGGGACCGGGCGTCCGAGCGCCGGGCTCTGTCCCCGGCTCAGGCCCAGTGGTTAGAGCCGGGGACCGGGCATCTGATCAATACCGAGCCCCATCTCAGGGCAGCTGTTTCCAGGGTCCCTCGGTGATGGCCCCCTGCCCTACTCCAGCATGGCCTGGGCCCCCCGCCCGCACTCACCGGCGATCAGCGTGTTCTGCTGGCGGGCCTGCTCCAGGAGCAGCACGTGCTGCAGCAGGGAGGCGTGCCCATGGCTGTTGGTCTCGCCCTCCAGGGCGACCCCCAGCAGGCAGCCGGGGATGGACGAGGTGCTCATGAACTTGCCCGTGAGCGCCCCGCCCTGGCGCAGCGACTGGATTGCCTGGCGCTCCGCCTCCTGCTGGGTGGAGAGCTTCGGGGAAGCCTGCGGGGGGAGGAGAGAGAACGGAGAGTGTCTGGGGCGGGGGCTGCTCCTCTGCATCCTCTGAATGCTGGCCAGGGATGGGGGGGCACGATCACGTCCCCTTCCCCCCCCCCCCCCCCGCAAACACACCTCTGGCTGCCAGGGCAGTGGGCAGCAGGGTCTCCTGTGGACCACAAACCTGCTGGGGTTACCAATGGGGAAGGGGTGTATTAGGACCATGAATGAAGTAACCCCCCCCCCCCCGGCCGCATCCAGCTCTGTCCCCAGCTCTGCCCCTGTCCCCAGATGGCCGCAAGGCCCTGCCCCAGCGAAGGTGGAGCCGACAAAGATGAGTTACTCAGGGGCTCAGTGCCAGGACGTGTCCCATGCCCTGCGCACCTTGGCTGGTGGCAGCACGCCCGCCCACGGCTGCCATGGGCTTGCAGGCACGCCCGGCCCTAGATCCATCTGGAACCGTCCGCGTTATCGAGAGTTAAGCCCTTGGGCTGACACCCCCAGCCAGAGCTGAAGGGCACGCTCTGCCGACCGGCGTCACAACCACTAACACCACCAGGGAGGCCCCCGCCACCTCAGAGCCACGCCTGGCGTGCCCACGTTGCCGCCCGCCTGAAATCTGGGCTCTCGACGGTCCACCCCGGGCGTTTTCAGCCTTTCTCAATGTGGCCCCCTCTGGAAATCTTAAACATGGTCTGGGCCCTCAGGCCTCCACGGACCCCAGGTTGAAAACCCCTGTTCTAGACAGACCCTGGCTGGACTCGGCTCAGTTACTCTGGAGTGACCAGCGGCCTCTTGGCTCCAGCCCCAGGAGCTGGCTTTACCTCCGGGCCGGACGAATCCCCCTCCCGCCAAGCCCCTTCCCATCCGAACAGCTGCTCGGTCCCTCGGCTCCCGGGGACGAGATCTCCACTTTGTCTAAGCTGCTCATGGACGCAAAGGGTGTGGGACGCACGCAGCAAACTCTGCCAATGCACCTTCCCACCAGCCTCCAATGCTTCCACATGCCCCTCCGCACAAACCGCTCTGCCCACGCACCTGAACCCTGCCCCGCAGTCCCCCGCCCCGTGGCTCTGCTCTCTCCCGGGAGCCGCCCAAGCATGGGAGAATTGGAGCTGTGGGCCGACCCCCACTAGAAACGAGACAGCGAGTGCCCCTCTCCTCCCAGCTGTGAGCCCAGGACCCCTTCCGCAGCCAGGACCTGGGCCCACCCTAAAGCCGGGCTGTTGTGTTTTCGGGGAACAGTCCATTTCTTTAGTATTATTCTTTGCTCGGATTTGTTAATTACGGTATAAAACCAACAGTGCCATCAGCAGCTAAGGAAAGACAAAGGTGACGGACGCCCCCGTCTGTTTGATGGGCTGCAGACAGTAACAACAAGAAGCAGGGGGCTGGCTGGAAGGACAATCACTTCCAAACCAGGTGGGGGGTTTAATCAGGCCATACGAGGCATGGTTAGGGATCTTTGGGCCAGACACAGATCTCCAGCCAGGAGAACCCCGCTACCAGGAATCGGAGCAGGTCTGGGGTTCACAGAGCCGCCAGAGGAGACCATCGGATCATCTGTACAGCCCGGGCCAGAGAGTTTTACCCACTTACCCCCGGACTGAGCCCAATGATCTTAGGGCCCTAAATACCACCGAGACGTAGGCTCCAAAGTGCCAGGTTTGCAAAGGCCTTTCCGCGCCGGGTTCTTCAATAGCACCTGTGTGGGATGGCGGGTGTTTGGTGAGGGCAGCGTGATGGGTGGGGCGTGATGGCTGGGTGTGTGTGTGGGTGTGTGTCTGATGGACCTGTGTGTGTGTGAGACAGAGAGAGAGATGGATGTTTGTGTGTGTGATGGACCTGTGTGTGTTTGTGTGTGTGTGTGAGATGAACCGGTGTGGGTGTGTGTATGATGGACCTGTGTGTGTGTGTGATGGACCTGTATGTGTGATGGACCTGTGTGTGTATGTGTCTGTCTGATGGACATGTCTGCGCGTGTGTGTGTGTGTCTCTGATGGACGTGTGTGTGCGTGTGTGTGTGTGTGATGGGGGCCATCGGGGGGCGGTGAACACTCCTCAGCCTCCCCGGCACAGCTACATTTGGTTTGACCCGCTGTCGGAGGCAGCACCCCAGCGAGGGGAGCCGGTGGGACCAGGCCAAGGGGGATGGCGCAGGCTCCGGCCGGTACCAGCACCACAGAACTGAAGTCGGCCCCTCAGCCCAGGGCGTGCGCAGGATCAGCCGGGTCAGAACTGGGTCCCCAAAGCAGCTTGGCCTGTCTGGATAAAGTGCCTCCCTCCCTGGGGGATGGAAGCAGCCTGACCCCCCGGTGGGACAGTGGGGTCCCAGCGAGACGCTGGGCTTTGCAGAGCAGCCAGACACGGCCAGTCGCAAGGGGCTTCTCTGTCTGGAGCCCAGCTCACCCCTGAGGGCACATCCCCAGGCCAGGCGAACAGCCCCACACCTCCCTCTGGCTGCACGGGGCTGGGTCAAGCCCATGTTGCGAGCTCACCCCTAGCAGGTTCCCAGACCCATTCGCGGGCGGCGGTGGGCGATCAGAAAACTCCCCACCCTGACTGGGCTGGAAGTCCCCACACCTCGGCCCGCTGGCCCCACAGGCCCCCAAACTACGGTCCCAGTTCCAGGCTGCACTGAGATGCCAGGGTTTGCAGTTCTGCTCTGGGAGCAGGGCGGGACCTGGCCGTGCACGGCGGTCTGACCGCACAGGCCGGCGGAGGGCCGGGTGGCAGATACAGAGACAATCGTTTCAAAACCACCCCCAACAACAATGAGAAGAATAAGCAAATTAAAAGATTTCAGGGTCCGTTCAAAAGCATCCGGCGGTCCGGATTTGACCCCCGGTCTGCCTATTAACGACCCCCGCTGCAAGGTCAAGCTTATCTCTAGTGGGGCGGGGGCCCAGACTCCTGGGTTCCTTGCCGGGCTTCCCCACCGTCCTTTACCTCCGTGCGAAGTGGGTGCGAAACGGCTCAGACTGGCGACACGCTGCCCCCGCCCCATGCCGGCGCACGGGCCGACGCAGCCCTGGTGAGCCCCGAGGACGCACCCCCCCGGCACGGGCACGGTCTGCCTCGCTCTCCCCAGCGCCAGGCACTGCCGTCCTGTACAGAGCGCTGCTCCTGGTCCCCCTGCTGCCTCCATCCTCGCTTGGAGCCGGGGAGGGGGCGGGTTGCCGCACGAGTGCGCCCGTACTCACGTTGAGGTGCGAGTTGGTCACGGTGACCGTTGCCTGCAGTCCGAGGGAGATGTTGGGCAGGGACGGGGAGGTATAGAGGCTGAGCTGGCTAGCGGACCCGTCCATGGCCAGGGCTCTGTGCTGGGGGAGCAGCTGCTGCAGAAAGGAAGGAAAGAAGGAGGGAGGGATGGAGGGAAAGAAAGAGACAAGGGTAAGAAGCTACATAAGCGAGAGAGGAGGACGTGGCAGCAGCTCAGGTGCGGCGGGTCAGCCCCAGCCCGCCAGGAACAGGACTTGCTAGGACAGCACTAGCCAGCAGGGGGTGCTCTCTTCTACCGCAGGCGTCAAACAAGCAGATCAGCCCAAAGCTCGGTCCTGGCAAGGGGCTTGGGGGGTGGGGGGGAAGCAGCGTGTGGCGGGCGACTGATGGTCCCTACAGTCTCAGCTCTGCTGCTGTTAGGGGCCACGGAGGACAGGATCCCACGGGATGGAGCAGCCGAGGGGCAGAGACGCTGCTCACGCTAATGACTGTTGCTCTGGGCCCCTGCCCCGAGGAGCTTGCTGACCCCCATCGCAGCCCCACAGCCTGGCACCTCTCGAGCTCCTGTCCTTGTATTGGCTGGGATCCACCCCCCAACTCCCACTACTGAATTCAGATACGGTGGGTAACACGTCAGCTC
This sequence comes from Emys orbicularis, assembly GCF_028017835.1. Lineage (NCBI taxonomy): Eukaryota > Metazoa > Chordata > Testudines > Emydidae > Emys > Emys orbicularis. The sequence goes on from NC_088707.1 coordinate 7,807,333, forward strand.
CAGCACCCCAGGGAGAACCGGCCCGGCCCTGGCACCCCAGGAGGCGCATGCCCCGCCCCTAGCACCCCAGAAGAACCTCCCCCTACTGCCACCTCTGCTCAGCTCTAGCACCCCAGGAAAGGGTGCCCCCAGCATGCCCTCTTCCCCTCACCCCAGTGAGCACCCTCCCTGCTCAGCGCTGACACTCCAGGACTCAGACTTCGTTCCACGTCCAGTGAGTTTCACGGATTTGTTCAGCCCACGTGTCCCCTCAGCGCTCCCAGCCTCGCCCCCTCTGCTGGGCACAGAAGCCCCTATCCCCACAGCAACCCGCGCCGGGGAGCTGAGCCCCACTGCAGAAGCCGGGGGCAGCAGCTCAGGCTGATCGGGGATAAGAGACGTCTCTGCCGCGGCCATGGCTGACCCCAGCAACTTCACAGTTAAACCCGCCGGATGGGTCCCCTGGGCGGGCACACGGCCAGCCCTGCCCCGTCTCTGTCTGTGCCTTCGCTCGCCTCTTACTCCCATTGTCCCTCGGGTTTATACTGGGCCTGGCTGCGTTAACGGAGATCCTGGGTGTGCTTCCCGCTGCTCCACCTGAGCGGGGGAGAGGAAGCGTCCCCGTCTCTCCCAGCAAAGCGCCTGGATCACGACCAGCTACGCCAAGCGACAGCCCAGGGACCACCGTCACAGCAGTGCCCTCTCTGACGTTTGGGGAGGGAGGGAAAGAGAGATGCAGGGACCTGAACAAACCTATGGCACAAGTGGGTTGTATTTGGGTTCGGACCTGGATGTTTGCAGAGGATCTGGCAGGCTGTGGGACCAGGACAGGGAACCCCATGACGATGAGCAGCAGGGTCTAGCTGACAGGCTGATGGTGGGAGCCTAGAACCCGTGTCCCCCTGAGATCCGGCCCTGAGCATCACCAAAGGGCCCGTGGACACAAAAAACCGCTAGTTGTGCTTCGAGGCCAGCGCAGGGCTGCGTGCTAGCGAGGAACTCCGTGGCCGCAAACCAGAGCACGCCCAACCCCGCCCCATGTCCTGTGAGTGGAACGCCCCCGTCCAGCACACACATGGGGGGGCCCAGCTCGGCCGCCCCAGGATGGCCCCTTTAACTATTTAAATCAGGGCCTTCAATCTACATGCGGCGACTGCACCGGGGACCTGCCCATCGAAAATGCCTCGGAGCAGGAAGGGTAACTGACCAGCTTCCAGCTGAAGGAAATGGAACAAGTAAACAAAGGGCAGCAACCAGGGAATGAGATTTAAACGACCTCCCGACTTTACCGAGCTCATGTCACTCAGGTCCCGAGGAAGGTATTGGGGGGGGTAGTTTGGTCATTGGCTGTTTTGTTTTATTTTTTAGGCAACATATGTTTTGTTTTCTCCAATGGCAGCATCCCAAGTGCAGAGGAAGAAAAAGCCCCAGACACTCTCCCAGCCCCAGCTAAAAATAACCTCAAAATCCCCAAATCTCTTTCCCCCCAGCCCTGTGGGAGTCACCCGAGCAAGAGAATCGGCGCCGTTTCCACTAGAAATTCCATCGTCCCACTAGCATCCACCCAGACACACGCCTCGCACGCGCGTGTGCTTCGCTCGTGGAATGCGCCAGCGACGTGAAGCCCCCAGCGACCCCCACCACACAATATTAGCCCTTTCCTCCTGGAACACTGCAGCCCTCCTGTAGCCAAAGAAAAGGTTTAGAGACAAGACAGAAGAGAGGAAAACGTCGTTGACGTTACAATAGCCACAAGTTTTGCCTGGAGATTGCGGATAAAAAGGAAAGGGCCCAGCACGTGTCAGAGCAGCGTTGATGGAGACGGGGCAGTTCCACTAAGGAGATGAGTTTTCAGCTCTTTGGTCAGGGCTCGTGCTGAAGAAAGCAAGCGAGGACTGGGGTGGGGGAGGCCCAGCGCCCCCCCGGGGGGGCTCCCTTACCTCGGTGTGGATGTTGGGGGCGGAGCCTGTGAAGCCATTCTCGGCGATGGCGCTGTTGGAGCTGTTCGGGGAGCTGGGACCGGACCCCGGGGCGCTGTTACACACGGAGGAGACTGCAAGAGAAAGGGAGAATTGCACACACGGCCCAGACGCCCGTTCCCCGCAATGCTCCCGATGGCCAGGCCGATCCAGACGTCGTTCCCGTGGGCCAGGAGCTAAACCCTGCAACCTTCACTGCCCTTCCCAAGCGGGCTCGCCCTGCCCTGGGCATCCAGCATGGACCCAAACCAGCCCTGAGGGCCAGGCTGGCAAAGGCATCGATCTGCACCAGCAAATTTGGCACAGACGTCTGCACAACTGACCCGCCGAGGGTCTGGGAGGAAGGGACGCTGCCTTTCCCCAGCGTCAGAGCACTCCTGCCACAGTGGGAGAGGGGTGCAAGAGTGTCGTCTAGTGGTTAGACAGGAGACGCCGCAGGAGTTCTAGTCCCTGCTTGGGAAGCATTCAAGTCACTGCCCGTCTCCATGCCTCAGTTTCCCCGACCATTGCTTCTCCTCGCAGGGGTAGGGCTGCAGGGGCTACATTCTGCAGTGTTCGTCAAGCACTTTGCAAGCCCTGAGTGGAAGGAGTTGGAAAGGATGAAATGTAATTACTATCAGCTGACCCCAATTCTTGGGCCCAAAGGACGGGCACAGAGCTGGGCTCAGGGCGTGCGAAATCCCTGACCCAGGACTCATTACAGCGAAGGCGGCTTGACAAGTGTTTGCTAGTATTATCGCTCTGCCCGGCTCCCTGCGTGGGCCGGGATCGGGGGGCTGGCCACACAAGCGGTTGAGACCGTGAGCTCTGTGGTCCCGCACAGCTGGAACAAGATCACCTTCCCTACACAGGCATGGCCCAGATCCCCCGGGGCTGTGCCCTCGTGGGCCCCAGTGCAAAGCAGGGATAAGCTGGTAGCGGTCGGAGTCAGTAGCGTCTGGAGCAAATGACTGCGCGGGGGAGACGGCGGGATTTTAACACGACCCCAGATGCAATGCACCAAAAAGAAAAAAATCCCATCTTCCCACATGGCAGGGTGGGCCTGCCCCCCCCCCCCCCACGAGTCTCCCCGTTCCCCGGCTGCGGCTGCCCCAGGCCATCGGGCACCCCAGGTTAGAAACCCAGGTCAGCACAAACCCCCATCCAGACAGGTACGAAAACAACCGCGGGCTTCACGTCCCCGTTCCCAGCCTGCTCTGCCCCAGCCCCGCCACCGTCACTAGATGGGCGGAAGCGGTTCGCCCAGCACCACCTACATGCCAGGGTCAGCAGACAGGGGGCAGATCCTCCATTGGCTTCAACGGGATGCTGATTTACATCCGCTGGGATCTGGCCCGTGGCCATCAACGGACTTGCCCCGGCTGCGGATCTGGCCCATTGACGCTCTGCGGATGGACCCCACCCTGTATCTCCGGCAGACAAGTACCTGCCGCTGCCCTTGACGGCTGCCACCGCTCGCGGCTCCAGAACACGTCGGATGTTATGTAACAGCGGCTCAGAGGCGGCTGCTGTATCTGCCCCCGCCCCCTCCCCTGCCAAACATTTCCTTAGAGAGCAACAACAGATGCTCCTGGATTATCCCCCACACACACACACACAAAATGGCCCCGCACAGATTACAGGGCCTCTGGATTAATTTCTTAATTCGATATGAACACTTGGTTGCATAGCAGCGAGCGGGCTGCAGTCCCGCTAGAGGAGCTGGGGCGACTGGCTCATCCCTCGTGGAGCCGGGATCCCGTCGCCGGAGGCAGGCCGGCCTGGGTTTCAGAGGAGATGGACAGGCAGGTGTCAATCAGGGCAGCGCTGCCTGCGTCTGTGCAGACTCCAGGGGGCCGGGCATAATATTCAATCCAACCAGGAAATCAAATGCAAGAGGGGAAGCAGCAGCCGAGCCCACAAACCCCAGCCCTTTTGCAGAGACCATCCCTAAAAATCCCCATCACAGAATCCACGCCCCCCGCCCGCCCACCGTTCACCCCAGCCCAGGCGAATGGGCTTTGCAGCATGCCATGACGGTCCCCAGATTTAGGCTATTTCCAACCAGGGACGGGAATTTCAACCTCCAGGGGATGCCCTGTCAGCCTCTCCCTCTCTCATAAACCTCGGGGGGGTCAGTTCGCCCAGCACGGCTGGTGGCAGGCGGCCTCGGACAGACAGATTCCACGCCACGCAGGGGACAGATTTTCACAAGAGCTCTGGGCCACATTTGTAAGTCAGCAGCAGCCGCATGCAGGGCCAAAGCTCAGTTCTCGCTCGGGCGCTGATGTCAGAACCAGGGCCCAGCACCCAGCAGTTCCCATTGTCACTCAACCGGCATCTGACGTGCTTTGGAAAATCCAAGCTCAACGCCAACATCAGGACACCAAGGCAGCCCATCAGGGCCCCAGAGCCTTGCTACCATCAATACTCTCCACTTCTCAAGCGGGGTTTCCATCTTTGCTCTCCAAATGGAAATTCACTGCCATGCTCTGGTCTGCAGGGAAACAGGCAGGCGGGGGCTGGATCGGTCACCGGCTCTGGGCCAGACATTTACCCTGCAAGTAGCAAACGACAGACGCCCACGCACAGTCAAAGGGATCGACGCCGCCTATAATCCGTCCTCAGATCTAGCAGCGTCACCCAGGAAAGTTTCTTTGCTATAAACTAAGACCTGGTCTACTCTTAAAATGTAGAGCGACCCAACGCCGTCGCTCGGGGGTGTGAAAAAATTCACCCCCCTGAATGTCGTAGTTAAGCCGACCTAGCTGCCGCGGCTCGGGGAGGTGGATTTCACCTCCATCGATGAAAACCCCCTTCCGTCGATGTAGGAAGCGTCTGCGCTACAGGCAGTGGTAGCGACCGTAGCGAAGCTGTAACCTACAGTTGTACAGGTACAACCCCCGTGGGGACAATCTTATTCCAGCATAAGAGGATTACGTAGGGAACCACGCTGAGAAAAACCACTCAGGGCTGAGAAGGTCCATAGAGGGATGATACTGGTATAACTAGACCTGTACGATATCGGTATAACTGGGAAAACGTACCCACGTAGACCAGCCTTTAATCTCCTGCAGGCCTGCTCTACTCTGGAAAGTTTCACTAGCGTTCACAACCGACAGAGACTTGCCAGCACCAGCCCTAGTGTGGACACGGGCCAAAACATCCTGCCAAAGAGTCCCACGACTGGTTTAAGCAACTCCGGCAAAAGAACTCTCTTGCTGTGTCTCCGCTAGGGAAGTTTGCTCTACCGGTCTCTCCCTTAAGGGAGCATCAGCTAGCTTGCCCGCATCCATGCCCCAGGAGCTAACGGGACGCTCCCAAGGCAGAGCTGACTGCGCACACAACACCCACCACCGCGCACGCCAACCAGAGGTTTCTCTATTTGGCCTCTCCGGGGCTCCAGGCAGAGACCAGCAACTCTAACGGAAACACACACACCCCCACATCCCGAAGCTCAACAAGGCGAAATGACACCAGAGAGCCCCCCCTTCCCAAGCAAAAGGAGCAGGCACACAACTGCGGCTTAGCGGCTGTTTGCACGCACGCTCACGGGATTTGCGCGTGCATTCCCAATGACTGCGAGTTCAAATCAGGCGCGTGGTTGTGCACACAAGCAGTCGGCGATCTCGCTGGACGCAGGGCAGCGGGATGATATTCAGAGACCCACAGCAGGCCGTGATTCCCCCGCTAGGAGCCGTGCTCCACCCACCTGATGTTTGTGGGTAAAGCAATGAAAGGACACAGTCTATGTACTTCTCTCTGCTTAGGATCTTCCCTGTCCTGTCTGAGCCCCACCCAGAAATTCAAGGTCACCATGTGGGTCTAATCAAAGGCGATCTCTCCCTGCCCAACCATTCCTTTCTGCACGTCACGTTCTCACCCCTTTGGGGTTCAGGTTTCTTGCAAAGTACCAATGGACTGGAGCCCCGGCTGCGAGCACCCCCGGCCCCCAAAGACTTGTTCCGCACGCTGGCTGTTTGCCATGCGTCCACAGAACAGTTCGGCTGGAGAACACGCTGCACACCAATTAGTAATACTTCTACGCTGCAGCCGTTTTCAGCCACTGACCCCCGAGTGTTTTACAAAGAGAGGCGGCAGCAGCAGCATCCCCCCCACACATGGGGAAACTGGGGTATGGAGAGGGGAAGTGACTCACGGCTAGAGTAAATCAGTGGCACGGCTGGGGTTAGAACCCAAGAGTCTGGGCTCCCAGCCAGATGCTCAAGCCACTGCTCAATGCCATCCCCTCTCCCCTCTCTAGACCACATCAGACACAACTTCCGTTTAATCAGAATCAAAGCCCCGTGCTGAATGATCAAGGGGATCCCGCGTGCCGACGAGCAGCCCCCGCAAGTCTGTCCCACAGGCCTCGCTCACCCGTGATTTCGATGGCTCGCTTTTTGAACGTGCTGATGACGGTCCCGTCTTTCCTCCGCAGCAGGGGGCTGCTCCTGCGCTCGGCCACCTTCTGTTTTAACCGCGAGCGCACTTTTAAGTTGGGTTCCGAGGCTGGAAGGGGAAAGGATAAGCACCATGAACGGGGCTCACCCTGACTCGCTGCCCCAGGCCCGCCTCCCACTGCCTCCCAGCCCCCCGCTGGCAGCTCCGGGCCACTGCCCTGCCCCTGTGGCTACAAGCTAGAGGGGCTGTGGCTGAGATGACAGCAGCTCGCCCTCCCCCCCCATCCCACATTCCTGCCAGAGCCTGGAATATCCTTCCTCCCCCTCCGCCCGTCACGCTGACCCTTTCCCCAGCAGGACCCCGGGGTGTCCATTGCACCCCCCAGTCCTCAGGGGCCTTCTCCACCCACAACAGCAGGCCAGCCCCTTCTAGACACCAGCTGTTTGGACTGGATTGGGGCACGCAAGCGACTTTGCCTCTGGGCGGGCGGGTCAAATCCAGCCTGGGGCGGTAGTGAGCACCAATCGCTGCCCTCTGATGGCTGTTTGGTGGGTCTCTGGGGCAGGGGTCTGGTCCGTAAAGCACTTAGCGTCCTACCCTAAGGGCTTTGCAAAGAGGTCAGGGCCAGGTTTGCCAGGGCCAGATTTCCAGATGAGCTCAGCTCCCAAGGTGCACCCCGCGTGCTGGACTCTGATGAAAATTTGGCCTCCGATTCTGGTGCCTAAATGAGAGCTGGGCTCTCGTGAATACTAGGTCCTATATTGATAATTACAGCCCTCCGCAGGCTAGGGTGAAGCTGTGCTAGCTACAAGCACAGACCCTCCCCACCTCCCTCCAGAGGGCATCAGTCTTCATGGCTTGTTCAGACCTTGACCTCTCTTCTGACAAGGGGGCCAATTATGATGGTCATTTTTGTGACACCGGCCCAGTGGGAACTGTCCTGAGATCCGCCCAGCTCATTTCACTCAGGCTCCCAAACAGCCAGCAGGTGGCAACGCGCTGCAGTCAGCTAGCGCCCTGGGTTGGATTCGAACCCGTGGCCAGGAGGCAAAGCCGCTCCCGATCCAGCCAGCCAGCCCCACCGTGGCGGAGTGTAAGTTTCCCTTCCCCTCCAGCGGCACTGACCGGTTTTCCGGAGCGGAAAGTCGTCTCTGCTGTCGTATGTGCCGAGTAGGGGTAGTTTGTAGGAGGGCGGCGTTCCCGGGCTGCCTGTCTGGGGAGGGGAACTCTGGTCCAACGACGTATGATGGGCTCCCCTGCGGAGACAGGCCGAGAAGCAAAGCTGTTAGAGACCCACCCCGTTGGCTGGTACCTGTGCACCCAACTGGCCAGAGAGAGACAGGCAGCCCCGCGCCCCAGCCCGAGTGCAAACCCTCTCTGATCCAGCCTCTGTCCGTCCTACCCATGCAGGGAGACGGGTCTATTTGAGCCTACCCATGACCCCGCTCTCTCTGCCGAGCCGGGAATGCCCTCCAGGTGACACACAGCGGACAACCCTAGCGGGGGACCTAAGTGACAACCCAACCCCCTCCCCGGGGCAGAGAAGAAAAATATATATATATATATATATATATATATATATATATATATATATATATGGAGATAGACCTATCTCATAGAGCTGGAAGGGACCCTGAAAGGTCATTGAGTCCAGCCCCCTGCTTTCACTAGCAGGACCAAGTACTGATTTTGCCCCAGATCCCTAAGTGGCCCCCCTCAAGGATTGAGCTCACAACCCTGGGTTTAGCAGACCAATGCTCAAACCACTGAGCTATCCCTCCCCGCTGCCTGGATGGGACTGAGGCATGTCTCCTCTGGGCTCTATATCCTTAGGCCGAGCAGGGGAGCCCCAGCGTCTAGACAGATAGCGCTCTCTCCAGCCAAGGGTGGGACAAGGACACAATTCAAACCCAGCCCGGTCCTGGCTCCGCTCCAAGACCCAACCACGTTCCAACCAGGGCAGGGGGACAATTGGGCTGTGACGGGGTGGCAGAGCTCGGGAGAGGATCAGGAGAAGTGTGTGTGTGTGGGGGGGGGGGGTTTAATCTCTGTGGGATCCCGGAGGTCCCTGGGCAATCCCGGGCCAGGGTGCAAGGACCCTGGTGAAAACACAAAATGTTACTGGTAAGCAGGAAGGAAGTGCGGGGGAGGGGGACGGCCAATCAGGGATCTGTTTTTAGCCGGCTAAGTGGATTTATCCCCTAAGCATCCCTGGACTCAGGAAGTGGAGTAGGTCACTGCGATGCAATTAGCCGCCGCGCGTGCCAGCCCCTTTTTAAAGCCAGAGGCGAAGAGAGACGTCACAGCCACCTCCCAGCCTCGGCACCGGGCAGGGGTCCCTCCGCGGGACCCAGAACGGGGCCGTTTTGGTTTGACTGGATTCGTGTTAACCGCTCACGTCCCTGAGTGATGCCCTGTTCTCCTGGGGAAGCCTGGCGCATCCACGCACCACCCAGAGACTCCCCATTGGGATGTTACGCTGGACACGCCCCATTACCCACCCCAGGGCTCCGACAAAGATACACCGCAGGAAACAAGGGCGGGGGGAGCGTGTGGCTTAGCAGCTAGAGGGCCTGCGAACCCGGGCTTGCGTGGCCCACCAGACCACAGCACAGGAGAGAACCCCGGAGTCCTGACGCCCAGCTCTAACCACTACACCACACTCCCGCCCAGGGCAGAGCAGAGAACCCAGGAGTCCGGGATCTCAGTCTTTTAAGAGAGGCCCCAGCCAGTTCACCCGGCCCTGCCCTGCTCCGCCGAGCCCGCCGGCCAACCTACCAGCATTTGGGGTGCTGTGGGAGGGAATGGTTGAAGCCGCCTGCGGTCAGCTCTTTTGACTTGCTGAGTAGGAACTCCTGGAGTTTTAGCTTCACTTCCGTGCTGGCGATGGCACCTGCAGACAGACGGGACACGGTCCACGGGGGAGGCACAGGCCAACCACGCGACCGAGAGCATGGCTGGGGAGAAGGATCCCCCGAGCCCTACGGGCTATTGCTTCCCGGGCCGGGTGACCTCTGGACTTGGGCGCTGAGCGGGGCGGCACCAATGCCACCAACAGACCCCCACCAAGCCTGGCAGACAAGGGGTTTGGGTCTTTTATTTAGACGTGGGTCAGGACCGAACGCTCAGACCAGACCCAACATGAGTCTCACGGGCTTGGGCCTCCCCCGTGGCCCCTGGCGCAGTTCTGGTTCCGGGTCACATGCAAAGTGGGCCCCTGCTGTGGGCCATATGCCCCCTGCAAAGTTTTATCCTGTGTCCCTACGGCCCCCTGGAGACACCTTCCCCCAGCATGCAATGCTCTCTCTTGAGCCACACTCCCAGCATGCAACGCTCCGCCTCGCTCCGCCAGGATCCAGACGGAGCATTGCTGGGATCTGCGCTCTCCCCGGGCCGAGCCCAGCCAGACCAAATATACAGCCCATGAGGCTTTCAGTCCCCTAGGCCAGGCTTTGCCCCAGTTGGGCCCAGGCTCCGCAGGGCAGGGGCCGAACGCCTGCCCCCACCCCCACCCCCCGGCGGGCTCTTACTTTCTTTGCTCTTCTCCTTGTTCCGGAGGATGAGGAGCTGCTGCTCCAGCCGCTGCTTCTCCAGCTCCTCCTGCCGCAGCTGCTCCTGCTTGCGCTGCTGCTCCAGCTCCTGCTGCCGCTTTGCTGCCAGCATCTCCTGCTGCTGCTGCCAGGCAGAGGGGGACCGGGTTAGCGGGCAGAGGGGACAGAAACCGGCAGTGGGGGGATGACATCAGGTAAGAGCTGGGCGGGGGGGGAGGGGAGAGAGACTAGGTGGGGGAAAACCAAGTGAGAGCCGGAGAGGGGACTAAGGAGGGGAGGGAACACCAGGTGTGAATGGGGGGGGACAGGTGAGCGGGGGAGGGAGGGTGAACCCAGGTGGTAAAGGAGACCCTCGTTTGGGGGACCCAGGTTAGCATGGAGGGGCCCCCTGAAAAGCACACGCCCCCTGCCTGCGGGGCCCGGTCGCAGCCCAGGCTGCCGGAGCGCGACTCCCCAGCTCCGGCCCTTGGCGCGGGGCTGGCACGGAGGGGAGACCCGGCTGGCTTCCCAGAAGGCCCTCTGGTGGCTGGTGCAGCGGGGCTTGTTTCAGCTCAGAGGCCCCCTCCCGCAGTCCAGGGGGGCACCTGAGGTGGGGCAAGGAGGCATCAAGCCACTCACCTGGGGTCAGGCAGCGAGCAAGCGGCTAAGCCGGGATTAAACCCAGGACCTGGCCGGCTCTCGCACGGGCTCCTTGAGGAGAGGGAGCTGCTCAGAGCAGCCCGGCTAGGAGCTGGCCAAGAGGCCCCCACTGGGGCAGCGTGCATGGAAGCCCCCGCACATCCTTCGAGAGCCAGGCCTGCACCACCAGCATCGGGGGGGAGGGGGGAGCTTCAAAGGGGCAATGAGATGGAATAGGGGACGGCTGGGAGACATCGGAGCCCTAGGCAAGGCAGGGAGCCAGCAAGGGATGCTGGGAAAATTTGCCCATGCATCCCTTGCCTTCCGTGGCTATAACAGGCCGGGGGGGCGGAGGGGCTTTGGGTTCTCAGCCTCCGGTCTGAAACCGGGACACTCCCCTCCTACCCACCAGTGCAGCTGTGTTGGCTTCAGTGGGTGAACGAGCAGAGAATCAGGCCCTCTGCACCTAAAGTCCACGGGCCGGCCCCGACGGCTCAGCCTGCTGCAGTACGTTCCACCCCATGCAGCGTGCGGGCCCTCTGAACGAGACCTCGGCAAAGCCAGCTCCTGTGGGCTCTGCCGGGGAGCAGCAGGGGGTTGCCCTTGTCTCAAATTCTCTTGCCCCTTCCCCGGGCATTGCCACGCTATGTGCAGGTGAGATACCACCCCAGAGGTGGCCGCATCTCAAGGGAGTGATCTGGGATCCTTCAGGATGAAAGGGGCTATAGAAGCTTGCAGTACTCCACAGGGGAGAGCTCCCTCCTTTACGCAGGGTGGGAGGGGAAAGGAAGGACAATTGTGCATTACTGTGGTTTTTGCGCTGTGTTTGTACAGCGCCTAGCACGCTGGGGTCCTGGGCCATGACTAGGCCTCCTAGGTGCCATGGTGATACGAATAATAATAATAATAATAATTAGTGGCTGATTTATTTAGCGCCTCTGGACGCCTCCAAAGGTCTCCCACAGGAATGCAACCTCTGCCCACTACTGCAATGCAGCCACTTCTGGGGTGGAACGGGGCCGCCACTCTGTGCTAGCAGCTCAACAGCAGGTTCGGGTGGGAAATGAGGAGGAACACGGCCCGCAGCTACAGCAAGAGAGGAATCTTGGGCTGGTGAAGTGTAGTCAACCCCCCTCCCCCCAATCAGAATGCGGCAGGACGCCAGGGTCCTCATGAAAAGGGCCAGGGGATTTCAATGATCAGAGACCCTTTGGCTCTGGGGCTCAGCTGAAAGCCAGAGCCCCCTCATGCCATGGTAGCAGCAGCCTGGCCAACCCCAGGCCTTTAAAGCTCACCCAGTAGTCTCTCCCCCCCCACCCTGAATGATGAGATTTAATAAAAATAGTAGGGGGGGGGGTGTTTCTTTTTTTATTCCCTTTCCACTTTTGGAGCCTTTCAGAGTTGTGTCTCCCAGCCTCTCTCCGCAACCCGGGGTGGGGCAAGAACCATTTGTATTTTTTAATGAAAGCCACGATTCTCAGTCCTCACCTGACTCCAGGAGCTGGGGCTTTCAGAAGAGCACCCAATATCATGAGACACTCCACCCCGCCCCCCCCCAAATTCAGGATAGGCTGGGCAGGAGCTGGCACCCCTCTACTATGCCAGCCCCAGCTCTGGAGGAAGAGCAGCCCCTCCCGTGCCGAGTCACTAACATCTCCCACTAGGCATCGTTAGAGCAGCTGACCCCAGGTGCAGGGCTGGTTCGACTGACTCCTGCAGCATCTTGCCTTGCAGGTCTCCCCTCCAGGTACCAGCCAGGCTCAAGCCTCCTTAGCTAGGCCAGGGTCTCAGCCTGCGGGGCTATAGGGAAAGCCCTGCTAGCAGGGGGAGCTGGGCAGGGCTCTGCGATGCCCTCCAGGGAGCGCGGCGGTGGCAGCCCCACAGGGCATCTCACCTTGAGGTGCTTCTGCAGCTGGACCTCGTGCTGCCGCGTCAAGTGCTCGTGCTGCTTCTGGAACTCGGCGAACAGCAGCTGCTTCTGCAACTGCTGCTGCTGCTTCAGGACCAGCAGCTCCTGCTGCAGCTGCTGCTCCCGCACCGCCGGGTCCACGCTGGGCCCGCTGCCCCGGGCGTCTGTCCGCAGGTCCACCGGGCTGCTGCCGCCGCCGGAGTTCTGCATGGCCACGGGCAGCACCGGCTTCACGTCTACCGCTGGGGAGCAAACAGAGACAGGCCTTGGCAAGCAGCCCCCGCCAGGGACCAGCCAGCGGGGAGGGCGGGAGGACTCCCCCTCTCAGCTAAAAGCAACAGAGAGTTCCCCTTCCGCTCTCCTGCTGGCTCGCTGGGCACGGAGGCAGGGAGCAGCTGGGGGCCCACTGGGCCCAGCGCCCCAGGAACAGCCGGGGTGCCCTGGTGGGCCCGGCGTCCCGGGACCGGCCATGATGCCCCAGTGGGCCCAGCGTCCCGGGAACGGTCCGGGTGCCCCGGTGGGCCTGGCGTCCCGGGAACGGCCCGGGTGCCCCGGTGGGCCTGGCGTCCCGGGAACAGCCGGGGTGCCCCGGCGTCCCGGGAACGGCCGGGGTGCCCCATTGGGCCCAGCGTCCCGGGAACGGCCACGGTGCCCTGGCGTCCCGGGAACGTCCGGGGTGCCCCATTGGGCCCAGCGTCCCGGGAACGGCCGGGGTGCCCCGGTGGGCCCAGCGTCCCGGGGTGCTTTAGAGAACGGGGCCAAGTCAAATCCATCCAGGTCATGGAATCTCCTGCATTTCCCACTCCCACCCTCCCTCTGTCTGCCCATGGCCCGGCACTGCCCCCTAGTTAATGGAGCCCCAGAGCCTCCAGTCAGCCAGCCCGTCTCGGAGTGTCACACGCTGGCTAACCTGGGGGCTGGGCTGGATCAGGGTTAAACAAGCAGTAGATTGAGCTGGCTGTGTCCAGCGTTACCCCCGTTGGACCCCTCACTCCTGGCAGAGACCCTGCAAGGGGGCCATGGCTGCACACCCAGCAGAATGAGGTGAGCTCTCACTCCCTGGACACGATGCACGGGCATTGGGGGGGCGCCTTCTCCCCTCTCGGCCAGCCCTTCACTCTCCCCGCGCGGGCCAACGTGCGCTGTGGGATCTGAGGGAGACCCTTGCTAGCAGGAAGCGGCCAGCGCTCCAGACCTGATCCTCACAGAGTCACTTCTACTGGGACCCGGACCGGCTGTGCAGAGCCGCTTCCTGGATGCAAGAGCCAAGGCAGAGATCTGAGTCTGGGAGGCAGCTCCCAGCGCGGGCGGCCTAGCCAGAGCCCAGGGTAGGAGACGAGGGATATTCCCCATCCCCCTACGACCCTTGGGGCTCAGCAGATCCAGAGTCCAGCTCCCCCAGCCTCACTGCCCAGCAGGACGCTCCTGTCATCGCCCAGGGCACCGTAACCCACCGTGCAGCCCCTTGCGCGCCGTAGGCCCTGCAGGCATGGCTGCGCCGGGGCTTTGGCAAGCTGTGAATGAGTCGAGAGCCGCAGTGACTCAGTCGCTCACTCCTCTGATTGTCTCCCCGTCTGTCGTAAAACCATGTGCGCTGTCATTAACCCGCACAGGCCCAGGGTGTGTGTGTTCTTGTGTGTGTGTGTTCGTGTGTGTGTGCGTGTGCGCGTTCATGTGTGTGTTTGTGTGTGCATTCGTGTGTGTGTGTGTTCGGGTATTCGTGTGTGTGTGTGTTCGTTCGCGGGGCACATGGCAGCGCCGGCTACTCCCACCTCTCCTGCAGCGAGGGGTTTCTCCAGGAAATTATCCCCTTTCTGTGGGTTTATTGTAACGACTACTAGGTAAATTAGGGTAGTGCCTAGCCACTCCAGGCATGGACCAGGCCCCTATGGTGCTAGGAGCGGTACGTCTTTGTTACTACTAGGTAAATTAGGGTAGTGCCTAGCCACTCCAGGCATGGACCTGGCCCCCATGGTGCTAGGAGCTGTACAAACACAGAACAAAAGAAAACGCCTGCCCCAAAGAGCTCACAGTCTAAGGTAGATCAGTATCATTAACCCAATCCCACAGGCGCGGGGAAACTGAGGCACACTGCTCTAGGTCAGTGGCGGAGCTGGGGAGAGAACCCCCCAGTTCTCTGGCATCCCTGTCCAGCCACAGCAGCAGCCCCCTCCTGGAGGAAGGCAGACAGCCCCGGCAAGCCAACTGCATTTCCAGGGGGTGTTCCCCATGCGCCATACAAACCAGACGTCCCCACGTTGCGACAGCCGGAGAAATACACAGCAGAGACTGCGGAACGAGCGAGTCACATTTTCACTTTCCTGCCGGAATCATCCCCGCCTGCCCGGGAACACGATCGCGTGTGTGCAGCGCCCGACACAACAGGGCCCCGAGCCCGACTTGGGCGCTACCGTCACGTCGATATTTTCAGCTACGAACGGCAATACTGTCACATCCCGCAGGTGGAGAGGAAGCGAGGGATTTCCAATCCCCTCTTCCAGCTCTGCGCTGCTGGGGGGGGGGGGGGGGGGACTAGAAAAAAACCATGGCAACCGCCAGGCAGACCGGGAGCTGAGGCCAATGCCCCTCGTCCCAGCCAGTATGATCTTCGCCCCAGTCTGAATCCACCTGTTGGCCTGTGTCTTATCCTTGGATTGTGGCCCTCTGGGGCAGGGACTGTCATCGTAGTCTGTGTCTGGACAGCGCCTAGCACAACTGGAACTCCCAGGAGCTACTCCAATACAGCTAATAATCAGGGGCAGGCAGAGGAAAGATGCAAGAGGAAACCGGACCGGCGCCCAGGTACTGCAAGGATGGGCGCTTTAGAAGTGCCAGAGAGCGGTGCCAGCCCACCCCAGGAGAATCAACCACCGAGCTGAGAACGCCAATCAGGGGACACAGTCTACACAGCTCGGTTTGGTAGCGAAAGGCCGGCCAAGGCTCAGCCAGTTTCCCACAACCCCTTGCGCTTCCCCACGGCGAGGCGGGTGGCGAACAGCTCCCGTCTGCTGAATGACACAACACCCCCGCCAACTCCCAGGCACACACCACAGCCGAACCTTTGTGTTCCTTCGCCATGGCAACTGTGCTGACGCGGCGGTGACGCGGTCCCAGCCCGTGCGTAGAGCGAGTGACACACACAGACGACCCTGCTTGGTTCAATAATTTGACATCAAATCAAGAGTATTTATCCTCTTGTCCCAGCCCCTCTGCGGAGGTGGGCCCTGCCTCGGGCTTTTGATCTGACACTCCCAGCAAATGAGGGAGATTAAATCTTTATAAACCTGGCTGGAGGGGGGCGGGAGGTGGGATTGCTTTAGGGTCGGTTTATACAAATCGTTTGGTTGGGAAGGAGTAGGACTGGCTAGACGGCAGGGGCAGGGGCCGTTGGGATCAGTTTCACAGCACAATCTGCCACGCGAGGGGGGAATCAGGCCCCAGATACGTCATATAGCAATTCAACCGCTCCCTACGGCACCTGCATGGCCCCCATTACCACAGCGTCTAAGCCCCTTACAATCTTTACTGAGTTTATGCTCAGGGATAGGAGTATCATCCCCCAGGTTACACGTAGGGAACTGAGGCCACGATCCTCAAAGGTACTGAGGTGCCTAACTCTCCTTGTTTGTACAGCAGCTAACACCAGGGGGTTCTGGGTCCCTGCTTGGGGCGCCAAGGAGCTACCGCAAGACAGATCATAAGCAACAACATCCCCGCGCGTCCAGACATGGCGCAAAACAAGAGAGAAGCCGACTCATCTTGTAGCTGCGACACAGGAATGGGTGCCACCAGGCCGGCGGTCTGTTCCCAGCTCTGCCACTGACCTGCTGGGGGACCGTCAGCAAGTCCCGTCACCGCTCCGTGCCTCAGTTTCCCCTCCTGCTCTTTGTTTATTGAGATTGTGAGCTGAGTGTGTGTAAGTAAAACGGGGCCTTGATCACAGCTGAGCTCTTCAGAGAATGTCTACTCGGCACTGTAAACCAAGCTCTGTGGGACCCAGGCTTGTGGAGTCGGTATTTCAACGCACACCTTGAGCATCCACACTGCACTGTAACCTGGATCTCTCAGCCGTGCTAATGCGTCCACGCTGCACTGTAACCTGGATCTCTCAGCCGTGCTAATGCGTCCACGCTGCATTGTAACCCTGGATCTCTCAGCCGTGCTAATGCGTCCACGCTGCACTGTAACCTGGATCTCTCAGCCGTGCTAATGCGTCCACGCTGCACTGTAACCCTGGATCTCTCAGCCGTGCTAATGCGTCCACGCTGCATTGTAACCTGGATCTCTCAGCCGTGCTAATGCGTCCACGCTGCACTGTAACCCTGGATCTCTCAGCCGTGCTAATGCGTCCACGCTGCATTGTAACCTGGATCTCTCAGCCGTGCTAATGCGTCCACGCTGCACTGTAACCTGGATCTCTCAGCCGTGCTAATGCGTCCACGCTGCACTGTAACCTGGATCTCTCAGCCGTGCTAATGCGTCCACGCTGCACTGTAACCCTGGATCTCTCAGCCGTGCTAATGCGTCCACGCTGCACTGTAACCTGGATCTCTCAGCCGTGCTAATGCGTCCACGCTGCACTGTAACCCTGGATCTCTCAGCCGTGCTAATGCGTCCACGCTGCACTGTAACCCTGGATCTCTCAGCCGTGCTAATGCGTCCACGCTGCACTGTAACCCTGGATCTCTCAGCCGTGCTAATGCGTCCACACTGCTTTGTAATCCTGGGTCTCACAACCATGCTAACACGTCCACACGGCCCTGTGCAGACCTTCTGACTCAGGTCCGTGGCTTGAGTTGCGCCCACACAGCAAACTGACAGGGCTTAGACCCGAGTCTCTGCAGGACTTGGGCTCTGACCTACCCCTCTAGCAGGGTCCTAGGATCCGGATCCTGAGTGCTTGCTGACCCAAGTCAGACTGATTTGTGTGTGGACGGTAGGAGGGGTTGGGCTCAGACCTGAGTCAGAGCTGGGCTTAGCATGCAAGGCAGACAGACCCTTAGGCGGCACTATCAGAAATGTATGAATAACCGTCCGAGGAGGGAGAGCTTCCCAACAGGAGTGGGGCAAACGACCTGGATTAAGATGGAGCTCGATCAGTGTATGAACAGGAGGTTATGACAGGGCTGCCGTGAGATAACAGGGGCCTGGTCTCATAGTCCCAAGGAATCTCCCCCAGTCCTATGTTATTGAGGGACAGCATGAAATATTATTATACATATGTGACTGACTATATATAGCGTGCGACATACGGGGGGGAAGCATGACCTTTCGTTACAGCACCGCACTGGATATCAGAAGAGGTAGAGTCTATTCCCAGCTAGGTCACTGCCTTGCCGTGTGACCTTGGGCAAGTCACTTTCCTCATCGTGTCATGCCTCAGTTTCCCCATCTATAAAAACAGGACAATCCTCTTTGACCCAGAGCGTTTGACACTTCGTTCTCATCGGTGATAGCCAACGCCATGGGCATGAGCCCCCTATCTCTCTCTCCCCCCACTCCCACGTGCGCCAATCCTCAACCCTGCGCGACTCAAAGGAGATTGAACCTCTGTCCTTATTCTCTCCCCTGCTCCCCCCAACGTTGCTCTACTGACTGGATGACATTCTCCTCCCCAGCCAGGAACAGAACCCAGGAGTCCTGGCGATAGATCGCACGCGGCCGGCTCTTACCCACACACCACAGCCCTTATGCAGAGAAGTAAGCCGACTGAAGTCAATGGGGCAGATTGCGTGAGTAAAAGATACTGGATCAACCCCGCCGCGCACCCAAGCGAGTGTCATTCTGAGGCTTTTTCAAGGTCTTCTTAGGACTGCCCTATATTGGGGTTTGAAAGGATTCCAGAATCCAAGGGTCAGAAGAAAGCTGATCCCAGCCCACGTTCTCCCCTCCCACGGAGCCAGGAGCCAGCGGGGCCTACCGGGCAATCCGGGAACAGCAAGGGGGTCAGACCCCTGCCCCCGAGTTGAGAACCCCTGCCCTAGTCCGTCCTCATGAGCGTTGAAAAGACCCACTGCATTCACTGGAAGTTAGCAACCTAAACGCCTTTTAGGCCTAGATACCCTCTGGCCTGTATTTTATAAAGCGGCCCATGATTTTGGGGAGTCCAAACTGAGACACCTTATACATGCCCAGGCCCCCATCAGCTTCTGACGCCTTCAGCCGGAAAACATGGCCGCCCGGTCTCGCCTGGAAATCAGACCCCAAGTGCAGCCAGAACGGGGCCGTGCCTGGAAGCGACGGCCAAGACTTTTAACCAGAGGATCCTAACGTTAAGCGCTTAATTTCCCATTCCAGCCCTTGGGGACGTGGTCTGTTCTGCAGAGAGGCCCCCTGCCCCCGCACCTCCTGCAATTCCCTGCGAGTTCTATGGGATTTGCGGGGCCCTCGGCCCTTTGCAAAAATCAGGTCGTTTATTTAGAAGCCTCCCTGAGGATTTAGGAGCCAAACCTACGTCCAAAAATCTCAGCCTCAGGCACCAACTGAGAACAGGGGCACCAGCCTTTTGTGCTGTGTCCATCCAGCGCCTAGCACCAGGGGGTCCTGGGCTAGGCACGGTGCCTAGGGGCTACTTCAATGCATCATCATCACCAGCACCCCAATCATTAATAACTGCTTCCCCTCTCCCCTCCCGTTTCCCAGGAAATCTGCAGCCATCAGGCCATCGGCTCCTTCTCCCTAGTGGGTTCCAAAAAGGGGAAGCGGAGACCCCAAGAGGGTGCCGGGTTTTCCAGTGGTGGGCTGCACCGGTGCCCACCATGGCACTGATTCTCCAGTGCCCTGGCGCAGCCATTCCGGAGAACCCTGGTCTCCAATCTGAGCGGTAACCTTGTGCCTGGCTGGGAACGGCCGCCCGTGGTGCAGGGCCACGGGGGATTGGGCCCAGCAGGGCAAGTCTAGCGCAGACACCCATTGTGAAGCCGTCTTCTCTGCCTTGTGACGAAAGCTCTCCCAGGGCTGTCTTCCCCGTTCATTTACTGTGCTCGCTCCTAGGCCCCGGCACACGGCCACACCCAGGCCGTAGCAAAATTACCCCTTGCTGACAACGGGTGCGGCTGCCCAGGGGATGCCGCTGCGGCTTGGCAGGGCTTGGGGCAGACGGCCAGCGGCAGGTCCGGACTCTGCCCACGCCTGCGCCAAGCGGCACGTAGCCGCTGTTCTGCGGGACGGCCAGGAGGCACCAAGCTGGCTTTGGAAGAGATGGCCGAGGCGGAACCTCACCCGTCTGCCCCGCGAGTGCCCCGCACCGGAATAGGAAGCTAGGACCATGGGTTTGGCTCTTCCCAGCCGTGAAGACACCAAATGCACCGTCAGCTCCCTAACCAGCTGTATGGGAGAACAGCCCGGCCTCCGACCCACGAGTCTGTGCCCTCCTTCGGCGGGGGTGTGGTCGCTGGCTAGGAGCAGCCGGCTCAGCGGGACCTCCCTCTGGCTTTCCTGACCCGGCCAGTGCATCTCCCTACTTGCCACAAGAGCTTCGGTGTAATGAATTGTCACATTTCCCTCCTTCACCCGAGGATCCCAAAGCACTTTCTGAGGCTGGGAGACAGGACTCCTGGGTTCTATCCCTGACTTGGGAGGGCAGCGTGGTCTAGTCAGGGGAGCAAGGGGAGTCAGGACTCCTGGGTTCTATCCCCAGCTCAACCCCGACTTGCTTACTCAAGTCCTGGTATCCCACTTTCCCCAGGCCACCTAAGGGAAGCCCTTTTAAGGTGAACAGCCCGACCTGTGCGCTAAATGTCAGTGCAGACGGCGTAAGCCCCACGCAGGGCAGAGAAGCCGGGACTGAATTCCCCTCTCCCCTCGGGGCCATAGGCAGGGCTGACCCCACGCTGGCTAAAGGCAGGCCCCAGCCTGCAGAGGTGCCGAGAGAAGCAATGTTCCCTGGCACAGACTCCCACACCAGATGCCAGGGAGTCGAAGGGGCCGCTCAGCCGTGCTGTCCGGTGACGTCACCAGAGCAGTCCTCCGGCACCCAACCGCGACGCTATGACGATCCAGCCCTTCGCCGAGCCAGGGGCCGAGCCTGCTCTCCACTGTGCCGGCCAGTCACGTGGCACCAACCCCCTGCCAGGAGCACAGACGATTCCAGCTTTGCTGGGGCAGAAATCTCCGCCGTGTGCTCTGCTGCAGCGAGGGGGGGGAAGGGCAGCACGGAGCTATGGGGGGGGGGGTCTTGGAAAAAATGGGGGAAATCAAAACTCACTCACGTTTTGTTCCTCATTTCATGAGCCAATTGGGCTGGACGTTAGCAGAGAAACCTACCTGGAAGCCACCGGGCATAACCCCCCCACCCAGCTCTCTTCAGCAGGGGACCTCAACGCACATTAAAGTGGAGGTCGGGATCATTATCCCCATATTACAGATGGAGAAACTGAGGCACATAGAGGCAGAACGAGTTGTCCAAGGTCATCTAGCAGGTCATGGGAATAGAACCCAGGTCTCTCCAATCCAGTACTCTAGGCACTAGGCAACACTGCCTTAAGCATCTGTAACACCCTTATTCGTATGGGCATCGGTACGGGAGGGAGCGCCCTCAGTCAGTTAGAAGGGTGGGGAATGGGAGTCACGACCCCCGTTCTAGGAGCACAGCCCGGCAGCTAGAGCAGCCCTCTGGGAGTCCACGGTTCTCTTCCCGACCCTGCCCATGACTTGCCATGTGCTCTGAGGCACGTTACTGCCCCTCTCTGTGCCTCAGTGTCCCCTTCCACTGCGGATCCATTCAGAGAGGAGACAGTGAGTGGTAGTAAATCTCGGTGCAATGCTCCGGGCCCTTTCGTGACAGGGCAGCATTTCAACGGCAGCGTGCATCTGACTGTCCGTTATTACTATGACTAGTGTGGCCGTGCTTAAAAGCGCCAGCCGAGATCAGGGCCAGTCCGGGCCCTGGCGCGCTCGCAAGCGGACAAGGCAAGCCCGGCAACAGGCTGGCTGTTCGTTACACCCACATCATTGACAGGGAACCAAGGGCACAACCAAGGGAGATTAAGGGATCCGCCCAGGGCCATGCAGGGAGTCGGCGACGGAGCCGAGAACTGACTCGAGCTCACCAGAGCCCCGGTCTGGGTTGCGGGGTCTGCCCCGGAAAGCAGCAGCGGCGATGGATGACGGTCCCGAAAAATCTGACCCAGCTGCCGTAACAAGGATATTCTGCGCCCCAAGCCCTCAAGAGGCATCCATAAAAACGCCCAGCATAGCCCTGCAGGGACGGGAGCCCCCTTTTCCAGATGGGAAAGCCAAGGCGCAGAGAGACGGGAGGCCGCCTCCACTTCTGGAGAGCCAGTGTGGGGACGCCTCTGGCCAGAGTGTTCGCAGCTCCCAGGGACTTTGGCATTCAAAGCCCCTGGAAAACAGGTCTAAAGAGTCCCGCGTCAGATCCCTAAAAAACGACCAGCCACTGCAGCCTTGATCTCCCGCCCAGGGGGGCAGAGTGAGCACAATGCAGAACCCAGGCGCCCGGGCTCCCAGTCCACCCCCACAGCACCAGCCCTCACTGCATACCACATGTGCTAAGCCCGTATGTCCCGTTGCAATGGGGAGAGAAGGGCCCCGGGCCAGCAGGCGCTCTGCAATGCCCCCTTCGTCTCCCCCCGGAGCCGAGCCCGGCCCGCGCTGCAGGTGAATGGAGCTGCGTTGCCGCCGCAGTCGTGAGTAACCGCCTTGCAGACGCAACCCCATTTGTATGCGAGCGGAGGGGCCTGCACACTTGAATGAACAACCTGTTCTAATCCGAACAGGAAGTCGGGGGCGGTGGATTGGGGAGGGGAGGGGAAGGGAGGATGGCCTGGAATATTAATGCGCCTTTTCCCCCCATCTTGGATCATTCCTCAAGGCGTCCGGACACTGATGGATGGAAGGATGGACGCGGCTCGGATACCACGCAGCCTCCCCCTGCGCCCGCCAGCAGCAGCACTGGCTGATTGGCACGCTGGGCGCATCCGCAGCTCCAGCCCTGGCGCCAGCCCGCACTTGGCAGAGGGAGGGGCGGGAGGCAGCCGAGCCTGTCCCTCTTGGGGGCACTGAGCCATCGCGGGGCTGCGGAGACCGCTCGGGCGTCCAGCAGCCGCACAGAATGCTGCGGGGGGGTGGGGGGGTGTTTCCACCGCCCTCGCTTTGCTGCACAACGTGTGTGTGCGCGTATGTGTACTACACGTGTGCGTTCCCAGCTACCCTCGCTTTGCTGCACAACGTGTGTGTGTACTACACGTGTGCATTCCCGGCTACCCTCGCTTTGCTGCACAACGTGCGTGTGCGTGTGTGTACTACACGTGTGCGTTCCCAGCTACCCTCGGTTTGCTGCACAACATGTGTGTGCGTGTGTGTGTGTGTGTACTACACGGGTGCACTCCAGTCACCTTTGCTTTGTTGCACAACATGTGTGTGTGTGTGTGTTTGTGTGTAATACAGGTGCGTTCCAGTCACCTTTGCTTTGCTGCACGTGTGTGTGTGCGTTCCCGCCTACCCCCCCCCTGCTTGCTGTGCGATGCATGCATGGGGTGTGCACGTTCCTGGCTACCCTCCATTTGCTTCACCCTCTGCATTCGGGGCTGACTGGGAAGAGGGGGGCCGGTGGGCTGGTTCCCAAGCCCAGCAGCTGCTCTGGCAGCACCCAGGGGTTACCATGGGCCCAGGGCAATTCTCCAGGTGCTGGGTGCATGGGGACAGACATACACCGTCGCCAGGGCGGAAAGGTGAGCCAGGAGCAGCTCCAGCGAAGCCCAGAATCCAGATGGTGCTTTGGTGGCCCTGCAGCCTTGTGGCAGCCCAGAACCAGGGGCAGCAGCATGAAACACCGCTGCGGCTTGGCCCTCCCCCTCCCCAAGGAGGACAGCTCCCCCTTTATTGCAGCTGAAGCCCATCACAGGCTCCCCGTCCCCTCTGCGCCCACCGTCCCCTCTGCTCCCGCTCCCAGATGCATGCATCCATCCTGGGTCTCTGCTGCCCTACGCGCCTGCTCTACCCAGCTGCACGAGGGGGTCCCCGAGTGGCCGGCGTTTCCAGCCAGGCCGGGTCACGAGGGCTGAGCGGAGACTGGCCCCGAGGAGGAGTGGAGATTGTGCACCTGGGTGTCGGCTTGCAAGGAAGAGGGGAAGGGGCAGGATGGCTCAGTGGTTAGGGCGGTAGCCGGCGACTCTGGAGCCCGGGGTTTAGCGGGCGGGGAGGATAAACCACCGAGGACACGATGGGAATGGGGGGCAGATACCCTTACACCGTAGTGGCTGAGATCCCACCCCAAGTCGGGGGAGGACTCTCCCTTCTCTCAACAGCACCAGGGCAAGGAGTCTAAAAATAACCCTGACCTTGCAGCAGATGGAAGGGGGCAGCCTGGGCCAGCCCCTGCCAAATGCGCACTGAGACCTGCTTAGAAGTGGCTTTCTCTGGCCAGAGGGTGCACTGCCTGGCTGGCTGCCGCAGGGGGAAGCTGCAAGGGGTGGCAGCTGGCATCCCATGGCGGGAGGGTGGGCCGGCCAGCAGCAGGGCGTATGCGGTGGGGAGCCGCCCAGCCCACAGCTCCATCGGACACTAGCTTGGGGTGGGGAGGCAGAGAGGCTGGCCGGCCCAGTGGGTAGGGCACCACTCTGACTCCAGAGACAGAGTGATCGGTGAGCTGCTCTGATCTACGGCCAGGGAGCCGTATAACCACCCAGGGTAGACATCCGACACGCTGGCTCCATGGCAGGGCAGACCACGCTGCCCCCTTAACCTCCGCCAGCCGCACGGGGCAGCAAAGGATTCTGGGCGAAAGGACTGACCGCCAAGGGGCTCAAACCAAACCACAGCACAGCCAAGGCCCGGCTGCACTTCAGCTCCCGGGAAGTCGCTTCCACTCCCAATGCCGCCGTGAGAAAAGTACTTGGCACCTTGCCGACCCGCGCCATGCTCCGACCTCCTCCACTCGGAGCCCCTCTGGAACAGGGCTGGATGGAGACCCCCAGAGCGGGCCAGGCTCCAATGAGCTCTGGGGGGAGCAAGGTGACTAGCTCCGCCTCCCTATACCAATCACAGCGCCTGCTCTTCTAGAGATCCCATCCTGATCCCTAGTCAGTTACTCCCCATCTCCCAGCCATGGACGGTCCAGTCCCTGCTGGAGCAGCAGCAGGGCTTAATGTGTAATGAAAGAGAGGCCGGGGCTCTGAACGGCCAGGCCCAGAGAGGCCGGGGCTCTGAACGGCCAGGCCCAGAGACACCAGGGCTCTGAACCGCCGGGGCTCTGAACCGCCCAGCCCAGGGGCGCCGGGGCTCTGAACCGCCCGGCCCAGAGGCGCCGGGGCTCTGAACCGCCCGGCCCAGAGACGCCGGGGCTCTGAACGGCCAGGCCCAGAGGCGCCAGGGCTCTGAACCGCCGGGGCTCTGAACCGCCCGGCCCAGAGACACCGGGGCTCTGAACCGCCGGGGCTCTGAACCGCCCGGCCCAGGGGCGCCGGGGCTCTGAACCGCCCGGCCCAGGGGCGCCAGGGCTCTGAACCGCCCGGCCCAGAGACGCCAGGACTCAGCCCTGGTACTGTACAAATTAAGCACTGGGCAGCAGGAGTCCTCTGCTGGAGGAGAGTGCATGTATTTGCTGAGATCCGGTGTCCGTCCCTGAGCAAGGCTCCTTGGAAAGCGTTTGCCCCGATACACATGGTGATCGGGTGCTAATCAGAAACAAGTCCCGCCCACACATCACAACATCCGCGCTGCACCTTCATCCCCAGCAAAAACAAACATCCCAGTCGTCGGAAAGTGGGCTGAACCAAAACCCCAGGTCAGAACCTTGGGAACTTTCATCTCAGGCGCACAACTTGGTGACCGGGCATCATCTTTACACCTAAGTACCGCTGCCCCCTACTGGATGAAATAGGACTGTTTATCTGTGTGTCATTGGCCCTATATGGCTAACAGAGAATCTTCAGCTCCAGGGCCTGTGCTTCTGGAGCAGGAGGCTCTGAGTTCTAGCCCCGCAATCCCCAGTGGCCACAGAGCATGGAACAGTGACAGCTGTAAAGCCCTAGATATCCCCTGATTTACTATCATCCTCCCCTACCACAGGGCAAAGCCTGCAGTTTGGTGGCTCACAGGGTGCAAAAAGCTCCGAGGCCCTCAGAAGTGGGGTCTGCACATGCTGCCTCTGCTGTCACTGGTGCACCTTTCTGCCTGTCCCACGTGCAGCCGGCAGGAGAGGGGGGACTGACACCCAAAGTAACCCCCCCCCCCAGCCTCTCTGCAAAGGAGCCAGGTTGCAGGCTGCACGGGTCCGAGAAATTCATTTGTATACTAGCCCCGCAGCATTTACATGGCATAACCAGCGCTCTAGGGCACGCGTCTGGGATCCTCCCTACACTGGGTACTTGTGGCACAACCCTGGGCACTAGCAGGCTGGCAACCTGGTACAACCACGCAGTCACAAACCACGTTTCGTGTGTAGCTGAGCCCTGCAGAGGGGCTGGCGTCGCAACTGCCTCCATGGCCACTTCCCCCCCCACCCTCAGACGCCTCCGGCGCCCAGGTCAGCGAAGGGCAGGGCCGACCCTCCCCCATTGCCCCCCCAAAAGGGGAAGGGAAATTCCACGGCAAAGCCCCAGGGAGCCGAGAAGGGGCAGGAGCGGCCTCTCTCCCCAATTAGACGCATGTAAAAATACAAGAGCCGGCGTTTGTGGTCGGGGAAGATGATCCACCCAGGTCCGTGCCTCCCACACACACCCAGTCATTTTCCAAGGGTGTGACAGCAAAGCGTGCGCTGCCCTCAACCATCTCCCTCTTTCACTGGGAGGGGAGCGGGGACACCGCGGGGCCAGAGCGACGAAAGATCCAGGGCCTTCCATCCCTTCTTTCCCGGTATATCTGACGGCAGCACCCAGGGGTGCCCCGGTGCTGGGTGCTGCAGAGACAGGCCCTGCCCAAAATGCCGGCAATAGTCAACACAGGCGGGACACTGAGGGGCAGAGAAATTCTGTGGTTTGCCCACGGTCACACACAGGGAGTCAAGCAGCCAAGCAACAAAGCTGGGAATAAATCCCAAATCTCCTGGAACCACACCCCCATCTCCAGGCCCCTAACTTCACCCCTCACCGTCCCAGTGGGAGAGGTGGGTGCAAATCTCTGCTCAGTCACAGACCCTGTGATCCTGGGCATGCCACCTAGCCTCTTTGTGCCTCAGTTTCCCATCTGTACAATACAGATAACAGCCCTGCCCTGCCTCACAGAGGTGAGTGAAAATAAACACACTGAAGAGCGTGAGGTGCTTGGATATCACAGTAATAGGGGGCCAGCAAAGTACCCAAAACAAGAGTCACCCCAGTCCCTGAGCTGAATTTCAGCTGGGCAAAAACAGATTACCGGACCCCTACCCCGGCGCTCTACCCACTAGGCCATGCTACTGCTGCAAGGGAATGTTCAAAGCCAGACTGAGGGGGGTAGCAAAACGGCCGGCAGTTTCGTCCTGCACTGAGTCTATTTTCAGGAGTTTTACAACCCACCTCAAAACTCCCCAGCGGCTGGCGTTTGCCAGCCTCTGGTTTTGCTGCCATGACTCTGGGGTCACCAAAAACGCTCTGTGTATTTATAGCCTTTGGGCCCGACTCTCCTCTGCTCCTGGCCGTTTTGCGCCAGTGGAGTGACTCCTGATTGATGCTGCCGGGAACGAGAATCAGGCTCCGGAGTCATTCAGTGCGGCGCAAAGGGAGCGCCATATGCTGTCCGCTCAGCACGGCCGCGTTTTGCACAGGGGTAAGGTGCAGGGTGACAGAAAATCCAGGCCCGGCGAGTTCAGCTTCGCTCTAATTTTAGAACGGTGTCTCTTTAAAAGAGCCCGGGAAGGTTTGAAGGGGAAGAAAACAGCTTTGTAAACAAACCATGCAATCAAACCACTGCTGTGGCCAGGGACTGCGGTAGCCACGGGTCCAGCTGAGAGTGGAATCTACCTCCCCCGAGCTGGGCCAGTCCCTTCTGGAGACTACCATCAGAGCCAGGTCGGCAACCTCGGAAAGCAACAATGGTGAGATCATCGTGGTCAAAGGAAAGGTTGCTGGGTTGTGGAACATCTCAAGGTGATGGAAGTACAGGGCGGGGGGGGGGGCAGATCCCGAGGGGTTCCTATGCCCCCCTCGGGAAACCAGGGCAGTTGCTGCCACTCCTATAACTCCAAAGCCCTTGGAGATATTTCCCCGGTTTCTTTAAGGGAAAGGAATTCGTCTCCGACCTCAGTCTTGGCGTCTGTATTGATTCAATCCCCCCACCGAGAAAACCCCCCAGCCAGGAGAATAATAGATTTGGAATTTTGTCCAAAGGTCTCGAGAGCGCTTTGCAAATGGGAAAGCCCGAGCGGCGCATCGGGGTTACCCCACCCTACTGCCCAGTGGGATTGAACCACAGAGTGGGGAATGGACTTGCGGGCCTTGGGCAAAGCTGGGACGAGAACCCAGGAGTCCTGCTTCCCTGGCACCTGCTCTAAGCACGAAATAAAACCCGGGAGTGCTGGCTCTCCGGCCCCGGGCTCTAACCCACTAGCTGACCATTGCACCCTGCTTTTGAAATCCAGAGCGCTCCAGGTCCTGCCCCCTAAAAGCCCAGGGAAGAAATCCAGCCTGCAAGAGGCGTCAGGTGCAGGATCCCGGTTTTTAAAGAGATCCCCACTGAACAGCCACCTGCTGAAACCTGTACTGGCGCTGGGCATAGACACTTCTGCACTATCCCCTACAGTGCCTCCTGCTGGGCCAGGCTGGGAGCTCCCCCCATCAGCGCTACCCTCCCTCCCACTGCGCCCCCTGCTGGGGGGAGACAGGGACTGCGAAAGGACGAGTTTACAAAGCTCAGATTTTCTCGAAGGAAGGTGCATTTAAATCCCTCCTGCGTTTCTCCTTCCCAGGTCTGCCCCACCCCTGGGCAGTCAGAGGCACAGGGAAGTCTCGGCCGCGCCTGGACGCGAGGGACACTCCTCAGGGCTGGCAGGCGCTCTGGGGAGAGAGATTTACGTAGGTAGGAAGCCCCTACAAATAGGCTCCCACCGCTTTAATTGGGACCAAGGGGACCTCGCACCTGACACTTGCAAGCAATTAATTTTCCACTCCAAGGAGATGGTGCAATTCTTCTTGAGCAGCAGGGACACTGCCAGCTGCAAGCGCCCAAGGAAGCAGCTCGGAGGTCTGCCCAGAGAGGGTCTGCAAGGCCAGGGGAGAGGCTGCTGGCAGGCGCCTTCTCCCCAAGGAGCAGGGCGAGCCCCTGCAGGGAGGGCTCAGGGCCAGAACCACGCTGGGCAGGGGAGCGAACCAGGATGCTCCGTCCTCCTGAAATGTCCCCCTCCTCTGAAAGAGCTGTGAACATTGCAAACCCAGCAGAGCCTGCTCCAGCCAGGCAGGCCTGGGGGAGGTGGCGGGGGGGGGGGAAATGGGGAGCAGATAAAGACACACACAGCATTTCCCCCAAGGACAAAAGCGTGAAAATATTATGCACAGAAAGGGACTTGTCCAAGGTCACACAGCGCATCAGTGGCAGAGCTGGGAAGAGAATCCAGCAGTCTTGCTGCCTAACTCTAGCCACTAGCCCACACTCTCCCACATCCTGAGTCCCAGTCCCTCTAGGAATAAGGTCGCTTATTTCGGTGCTTAAACGGGAAACTGACCTCCTGGGGGGGGGGGGGGAACTAGCCCCAATTGTGGGTGCTGAACACTTAAGAAAATTCTGGCTTGGATGGCCCCGTGCCTCGGTTTCTCCACCTGTAAAACAGAGGTGACACCGTGCAAGGCAGCTGCGAGGTGCTCAGATACTACAGCAAAGAGAGCCAAATTCCTAGCCAGACAGTGAGTCTCATGTCGCTCAAACTGACCTGGATGGGAGACGGAGCAGGCCCGGAGAGCCGCTCGGCCATTTTAGCTGCGGCGGGAGCCCCTCCCCACAGGCCCAGAAGCACAGCTGGGATGCTACGTCAAGCCGCAGATGATCAGGTTCCCACTCAAGAAAGGGGGTTTCTTCCCCGCCCTCGCAGACGGGCCGGCAGCGGGCAAGGTCCGCCATGCTGAGCATTCCCAGCAGCCCCCAGGCCGCAGGGCCACCGGCCGAGGTGAGCCACGCAGCCCCATCAACGCTGCGTCCCAAGCGCAGGGAGCGAGAGCAGGCTGGGGAGGGACGCCCCGGGGCACGGGGGGAGCCTCTGGTTGGAGGCAACCACCCAGCGCCTGGGCTCCCAACAGCCGCTCAGAGGTCACCCAGCTCCCCAGCCATGTAGGTCTCCAAGCACCCACTGCTGGACGCCAGCTTCCCAACATCCCTGTGACGGAGGGGAGTGGACCCATCAGCTTGCCCAAGATCAGGTCCGGCCCAGGGCCCTCTCCTCCCTCACGGCTTGGAAGGCTGGCGCCAGTGAGGACTAGGAATCTCACTACAGCCCCAGGGCCAGCTCCCCGGCTGGTGGCCAGGAGCACAGATTCACTGCAGGGCGACTTTAGCCTCCGCCCGGCTGGGCTCTCCCCGGCCCCGCTGCTCTGCCATTGACACGTCTCCCCTGCTGAGAGAAGGGCCCAAACTAAACGCCCTGGGAGCTTCCCCGGGGCCGAGCCAGAACCCCAGCCTCCTCCGGGCTCTGAGCGAGACAGCAGGGCGGCTCTGCTCAGAGCAGAGCCGACACAGCTGATTGCCGCACCACCAGCGGGGTTTAAAAGGAAGTTTTCTCCAGACCACAACGGGCCTTGAGGGGCAGCCGCTGGCTAACACTGGACCTGTCCAGTTCCCTCCCTGGCTAGGACTGGATTCCCCACCCATCACGTCCCCTGCAGCAGCCACGTCTGAGAAACTATCACACCTTCCCCCTGGGGCCTGGAGCCTTGTTTACACAAAAATCACAGGATCTTACTGAGTCGAATTGGTTTATAAACTGGCTGGCTAAGCAGGGCTGCCCTGCGTGGACACTTCCCTCCGGTGAAGAGCCATGTAGCTAAGGCTGGACGGCAGGGAGGCAGTGTATAAAGCGTGGCTGGCCTTGTGGTTAAAAGCCCTGGCCTCAAACTTGGAAGACGGTGCATCCTATCTCTGCCACAGACTCCCTGCGTGTCCCGGGGCGAGTCACTTCACCTCTCCGCTCCCCGTACAACGGCTGGTCCCTTCTCCCACTGTTTAGATCGTAAATTCCCTAGGGCAGGGGCTGTCTTTTGCCAGGCGTACGTACAGCACCAGGCACCCGGGGGCGTGATCCCGGCTGGGGCGCTAGACGTTACTGTAGTACAGAACACCCCGGGCGAGGACATGGAGGTTAGCGGCCCGGCACGGGCATTCTTGGAGACCGGGTGGGCTCAGGATCTTGGGATGATTAACTGATCTGTGCCTCCCAGGCCTTTACAAAGGGCCAAAGAAATAACCCGTATAGCTAAGGCGGGTGAGACTGCTCTACCTCTCCTTCCCAGCCGGCTGCCTGGCAGGGCCATGGCACAGCATGAGCGCAGCTTCCTTCCCGCAACACACCCAGCTGCCAGGATCCGCAGCGGAGCGGGATTAGAGCGCTTGCTGGAGGGTGTTAAAGCCAAGCTGGCAGCGAAAAGCAGCTTAAAACTCAGCTCTAAAAATACCGGCCCGGTATTCTTAGCTGTTGGCATGCTTTCGACAGCGCCCTACATGATCACGTCGCCACCGGGAATAGCCGGACTGAGAAATCAGAGAGCGGAGCTGCAGCCACCAGCGCGAGCCCACTGCTGCCGCTGGCACCGGCTGCCCACGGAGCTCTGGCGAGGAGCGTAGTATACCTGGCCACAGAGGGCCCACTTACACCAGTGTAAACCAGGAGTGAGCTCCACCCAGGCCTCTGGACTCACGCCGGGGTGAGCGACCGGGGAACCACGCTCGGGGGATCGGTCTTTGCCAATCCCACCCCAACTGCCCCAGGAGTGCTCTTCCTGCCAGCAACAGGGGGGAGTCTGGTGGGATCTGATGTCTGTAAGACACAAGAGGGTGGAAACTCAGGCGAGGAAGGGGGCTTGGGTCTCAGGAGACCTGGTGGCCCTGACCAGGAAGGCTGGTGCCAGTGAGGATCTCACTAGAGCCCCAGGGCCAGCTCCCCGGCTGGTGGCCAGGAGCACAGATTCACTGCAGGGCACGGGGCGACTTTAGAGTCACACGAGGGTAGATTTTCAAAAGGGCTGGGGCCTCATTCCCCAGAGAACAGTGCCTGCTGGTACCAAAGTTGTCACCGTGGCTGCCGCTGGGGGCTGAGGATTTCTGAAAATCTGGGCCCAATTGTGGGGGGCCGAGTCCTTGAAAACCCAGCCCTTAACCTCTCTGGGCCTCCGTGTCCCATAATCCCTCTCTGCTGTCCGCCCGGTCTCTCTAGACCGTAAGCTCCTGGGGGCCGGTGCTCTCACGCTACATCTCTGCAGTCCCTGGCACGCTTTGGGGGGAGGCCCTAGGGATTGCTTTGGTTCAAACCCCAATGAGAGCTAGTGAAAATCACCACGACGTCTCTGCTGCAGAATGCTCTGAACTTGTCTGGCGTAGCCCAGAGACTCCAGCGGAGAGTCCTCAATGAGGACTGGTGCCTTGGGAGTGTTTTTGGGAAAGGCAAGAGGCGCTGTGACTGGTTTCCATTATAAATCCAAATCTCTCTCTCACTCACACACACATGCTAGACCAGGATAAGTGGGCTGCCCTAGAGACAGCCTGACTTAGACAGGCAAGGACTGTCTCTCACGCCGCGCTGGTACAATGTGGCCCCGATCCCTGATCGGGACCCTGGGGTGGCCCCGAAATATAAATCGTTAACAGGTCAGTGCACAGGTGGTTTTTCTCTCTCTCCCGTCTCTGCTTCTTCAGTCAGTCTCATCTCTGCATTTCTCTCTCTCCTGTTTTTGGATCCATTTCCCCTCCAGCAATTTTTCCCCCTTCCCCTACTGTCACAGACCCCCTCTTCCCCGCCCCCGAGGACAACGTGAGCCCAGTAACATTCAGGGTGGAGTCACAAGTACCCAGCCTGGGCTGGCTTTACAATCCAGCACCCCGGGGTGGCCGGTCCCTCGCTCTGACAGCTGTTTGGGGGGGAGAAGAGACATTTCAACCTGACTGGCAGCACAGTGAGAATCAGCAAGTGAAAGCGTCCAGGCTCCAGCCTGAAATAAATGAGATACAACATCACCCCACTCAGGGCAGCCTGCAGAGCTGGTGGGCTATTGATCCACCATGAGCCACACAGATTCCCCAGTTATCGCAGCCCTAGCTGGACAGATCTAGGAGTCGCATGACTTTTATTCCAGGAGCACTGCGGTGCCAGTCAAAACCAGGGCCCTCCGTGGGTCTGGTGAGAGAGAGCCCTGCCCGGGAGAGCTCCCGCTTGAAAACAGAGTGGGCACGGAGAGGTTAAAGTGACTGGCCCAAGATCACCCAGCAAGTCAGTGGCAGAGGTGGGAATGGAACCCTGGTCTGGTTACCCTCCCGCTGACATGCCCACCTTTTCTCCCTTAAGGGCAGGGCTGAACCTTGTGTCCTGCGTCCAGGGGACACACCCAGACAGTCTGCGGAGGGGCTCGGGTTGGCCTGCCCCAGCCCTGAAAAGCAGCGAGGATAACAGCAGGCCGGACGGTGTGCCCACTGCAATCCCACCGCTTAGCAGGCTGTGAAACCAGCGCAGGGCTTTTCCCAAGCCAACAGCCCCACACACATTCAGCAGCGGAAAAGCCAGCCGGGTTTTCACAGCGACGAAAGTCACTGCTGTGCAATGCAGCCCTTGGCTCCCTCGGCTGTGACATGGGAATTTCATCAGCTGGGAGGGTGGATCTTTCAGCACCGCCCGTTATGGTTTGGTTTTTTCCCCTTTGCATCCACTAGCATCTCAGCTCCCCGGATGCTGGGAGAGAGCGGGCTATCCCAGGATACAAGCTAGTAGCCACCCATAGTTTAACCCTCTGCAGTCTGTGCACACGTCCTAAATGCATCTGTCTGTCTGTCTGTCTGGAAATTGCCATTATGAGTTAATTCCCTGCTTGCAAATTTCAATACTTGGCACTTCTCAGCGGCAGAGCTCAGAGCACTTTAGACGGGTAGCTCAGTACCACTAGCCGCTATCAGGCAGGGGAGAGAGTACAGCCTAGTGGATGGCGTACGTCCGGAGACCCAGGGTCCATTCCCAGCTCTTCCACTGAGCTGATGAGTGACTTCCAGCAAGTCACCTCCCCTCCCACCCCGCAGCTGTCTTGTCTACTTAGCATATGAACTCTCTGGGGCCGAGGCCACCTTTCGCTGTGTGTTTGTACAGCACCGAGCACAATCACGCCTTTAGGCACTTCTGTAACATAAACAAGAGATGGGGAAACTGAGGCACAGAGAGGCCGAATGACTTGCCCAAGGCCACACAGTGAGTCAGTGGCCAGGAATGGAACCTAGGTCTGCAGGTTTTTAGTGCTACACCCCAGGACCCAGTTCCTGGCCTGCAGTACCTCTTATTGTGCACCATTCCCATCCTCTACCGAGACACTAACCCTGACCGACAAGATGCTCTGCTATCCCAAACCTAGGTCTCGGCCTCGCGTGCTGTCTGCTCCTCCCAAACTAGCCCCGGACTCTGCCAGGAGCAGCCAACACACAGTGTGGACCAAGATTCGGTGGGAGCCCTCAGATCCAATCCCCTTCCGACACTTGTGTGTAGTGTGCCAAGCGGCCTGCTGCCCTCCACCCCAGAGCTGGCTGCATTTTAGTTTTGATCATTTCTGAAGCAGTTTGGAGCAAAAGGCTGTAGAAACGCCGTCTCAAAAGTGGCTCTAGTTTTGGGGGCCTCGGTTCTTGGGTGCCCCGATTTAAGATACAGAGGGTATGTCTATCCTGCACACTGGGCCAGGGTCTGTCTCCTTTGCGTTTCCAACCCTGTGCCGGAGCGTCCACACTGCATTGTAAACCTAGGTTGGCAGTTGCTGGGTCTCTCAGCCGTGCTAACACGCCCACACTGCACCACACGGACCTTCGGCCTCGGGTGTGACTGAAGCTGCGTGCACCCTGCAAAAGGACGGGGCTGGGACTCGGGCTCTGACAAGCCCCCCTAGCAGGGTTCTAGGCCCCCCCGGGTGCCCGCCGATCCAAGTCAGCCTGAGGTGCGTGTGGACGGAAGGGGAGCTTGGACTCAAACCTGAGTCTGGGCTTGATGTGCAGCAGACGAACCCCAAGGGGGAACCAGGGTTAACTCTTTTGCCATCTTTCCTTTCACCTCCACAATGAAAGGGGAGAGGGGCGGAATATCACTTGAAACGTCCCATGTGAAGTCTCCGGCCTTTCCCCCGGCCGCGTGACGGCCTGTTTATCCCAGAAGGTTACAAGGTTTCTATTTGAAACATGTGTTTACATTCCACATTCCTCCCCCTCTAAAAAAAAAATCCTTTATTAGCAGCCGTGGCATGGGCCGGCGATGCTGTGCGAGCGCCCTCGGAGATGCCAAGCCGGTGAGCTGGCCGGAGCGGCCCTGCATTCCCAGCCCTATGGTTTTGCAGACAGGGTGACTCACGGCTGGCGAACGGCGACTCGTGCTCCTTTTAAACATTCCCACCGAGGGGCCGAGGCGCGGGCTTCCCTTGGACACAAGCAGCAAGACAGGGGGTGTCTCCGTGCCGTCCCCCCGCCCCCGGCCAGCACTGCGTGATCAGAGGCACCGCGTCCGTTACCATGACCAGAGGGAGCCCATCCGGGATACGCTTTGTAACTTCACAGCTTAGCAGCGCTCGGAGCCCGAACGCGCCCCGTTCAGCACCTCCCCCGGGTGACACGCGCCGACCAGACCACAATCCAGCGCCCGCAGGCCGCTGTGCTCTGGGGAACCGCAAGCTGAATGGTTACAGAGCTGGACAAAGGCCGAGGCACAGTGCGTGTGTCAGAAGCTGACTGCTGGAGGCAGCGGTGGGGCAGGACAAGGCAGGGGACTGGGAACACAGACCTAGGTTTAATCCCCAGCCCTGCCACTGCCTTGCTGTGTCTCTCTGGGCAAATCACTTTCCCTCCTTCTGTGAAAGGGGGAGTAGGGAGCTCTGCCTCTCTTTGAGGCCTGTGGATGGGCAGGGTCAGACCGTATTGACCAGCTTCTGTCTAGAGGGCAGCATGAGTTAAAGGGCAAACGCTGCTGTACATATGTGAATAGGGGGGGACAATTAAACTGTTTGCTCCGATTTTGTTGTCCCGGGAACGTGCCTAACTGGTGGCTACTAACATTCTATCCAATAAAGACTCCAGCTGGGACCACCTCCGTTCTTGGGAGAAAACCGGGGACTGTGCGTTACCCCTGAGCTGGCTGTGAAACCACATTTGATTAGAGCCCCCAAGCCAAGCGTCACTGTGACCTGGCGCACGGGGTCGCTGGGCCATTCTGGTTTGGCCCATCCACCCCTCCATAGACGGAGAGGCAGATGGGCCAAACCTGACACCATGTGCTAGGTCCCAGAGCAAGGAACCGGGACCAGACTCGTGGGGCAGGAGCTGCCGCTGTGAGGTGAGTGCAGATCAGTTTCGCTCACTTTTCAGCACCCTCCACTACTGTCTTGTGTATATTGATGGAGCAAAAAACAACATTATTTGGTGACCTTTCTGTGGCTTATTGGTTCCCCCCGCACCTCTGCCATGAACTTTACTAAAAAATTCAGTGACAAAGTCTTAACCTTGCCCAAGATGGATTTCTAGGCACATCTTTGCGTTTGCCTGCAGACCAGAACCGTCCCACTTTGAAAGGACCAGGATCCTGCCCATGTCCCTCCCCCAGCCCGTCCTGAGAGCGTCTCCAGGCGAGTCCAGCGATAACAGAACACGTGGCCATGGGATCACTGCGTCCGGCCTCTTGCACAACACAAGGCCACGGGAACATCAGAACAGCCACACTGGGTCAAACCAAAGGTCCATCTAGCCCAGTATCCTGTCTTCCGACAGTGGCCAGTGTCAGGTGCCCCAGAGGGTACGAACAGAACAGGTAACCATCAAGTGATCCATCCCCTGTCACCCATTCCCAGCTTCTGGCAAAACCAAGCCTAGGGACAGCATCCCTGCCCATCCTGGCTAATAGCCACTGATGGACCTGTCCTCCAGGAACTTATCTAGTTCTTTTTTGAACCCTGTTATAGTCTTGGCCTTCCCAACTTCCTCTGGCAAGGAGTTCCACAGGCTGACTGTGCGTTGTGTGAAAAAAGCTCACCCTGCGAGTCCTGCATCAAAACCCATCACCTCCCACGGAGCCACAGCATCCAAGCAGTCAGACCAAGTCCCAGACAGGCTGCATTACAACTTGTAGTAAGCAAGCACCCAAATCCTGACGCGCACACACACACCAGCAAATCCTCCCAAAGCCAGGGGATCCAGCCAGCTGCAAACTCCACCAGGATTAGGTAATGCTGACATAGCTACCTGCGCTTCATCCAGCCCTACATCCTCTCACTTGCTTCCCCTTGTTACACACCCTCGCTCATCCATTTGCCACGCCGGGCACGGAC
Source organism: Emys orbicularis (assembly GCF_028017835.1). Classification (NCBI taxonomy): domain Eukaryota; kingdom Metazoa; phylum Chordata; order Testudines; family Emydidae; genus Emys; species Emys orbicularis. The sequence continues at coordinate 7,844,156 of NC_088707.1, forward strand.
GGGCCAGCGCGTCTCCTAGCCCGTTGCGGACGGTTCTGCGCCATCACAAGGTGACGGGCTTCTGTGTTTCTCTCCCGCACCCCCACACCCCTCTGCTGCCCCTCCCCCCCATTTCCTTCGCCCTGCGAGCGCCAGCTCCCAATTCCACGTCCCGGTTGACACAAGGGCATGGCTGCTGTTTGTGAACACGGAGCCCTTCTTTGGGATGAGAGGGGAGGGCAGAGAAGTGGGGGGGGGCAGCTACAGGAGGGACGGGGGCAGCCCAGCGGTTCGGAGGCATCTCCCAGTCCAGGGAAGGAAGGAAGGGAGTCAATGCTATTAAGATCTCAGGTACCCGAAGGCAGCGAGCCGGGGCTAAAATGGAAGCTGACGCTGTCCACTTGAGATCCCGCGCTGCAGGGGGCTCTGTCTGCAGAAGCCACTTGCCAACGGGCATTGAATGGGGCTGCAGACCAAACTGGAAGAGGGGAGGAAATATCTCCCTTCTGCCTTCAGAGGAGGATCGAAGATCTCCGGGAGCCAGAGGTGGGGGTGGTAAATCGGGGCAGAACGTCCCGGCATCCACCCCCTGCCCCGGTCACTGACAGATCAACCCTCCCTGCTCCCAGGGGCCCATGCTGGAAACTGATGCTCCAAGCGAGCCTCATTCCTCAAGCGCTGCCGATGCTAACAGCGCTGGAAAGTTAGAAAGCCAGAGCCCCTCGCCCTGAGGTGGCCGGCAGCTAAATGAATCCCTTCCCGGGGAACGCCGGACAACGAGGCGCCCGCATGAAGGGACGGGAGCCGCGCCCCGCCGAACGCGCCGAGCCCTGGGCGCGTCGTCCCTCCGCGCAAGGTCGCGCGTCGCTCCCACCAACAAACTCAACCTCAAGAGACCCAGCCCCCTCCGCGGACACGCCGCGACGGAGCGCGCTTCTCCCACCGCAGGGGAAACCGGGCTGCCAAAGGTCATTTAGTGACCCATTCTGCAGCTGCCCGCTGTGCCATCTCAGAGCCAAAACCACGGCAGTGGGCACTGGTGCGGGCCGCCACCCAGCAAGGTCCCTATCCAGGCCCAGCTGTGTCCTGAGGATCCAATCCAAAGCCCACTGCAGTCACTGGGGGAGGGAGGGTGTCTTGCCATACCCCTTGGCTCAGGCTCTGAGGGGCAGCGGGGGCTGCTCAGTTGTAAGTACTCAATGGAGCTACATCGATTTACAGCAGCTGAGGATCTGGCCCAGGCTGACACCGCAGCTGGCTGGCTCAGGGACGTGGCAGGAGCTGGACTATCACGGGGCCGCCATCAAAATCAACCCATGCGCTGCGTGCTACGGACAGGGAAAGGAAAAGGCTGCTTGGCAGAAACACCTGCTGGCAGGCAAGTCCGTCCCATATTCCCAGGCTTTTATTCAGCTTCCGAGCGCCTTAACCCCAGAGTGAAGACTAAAAGTAGCCAAAGAAAAGCCACATGGCATTATGAAACCCTGACCATCTGCCTGGCTCCGCTAAGCGTAAACCCAACCCTGAGCTACGCCTGCATTGCCGGGAGCCGAGCGGGGCTCGGCATGCATGGCAGGATCGTGCCCTAGGATTAAAATTCCCACGAGAGCTCAGCACCCAGAATCAGGGCCAGATTTCCAAAAGGGCACGTGGGGCAGAGTGGGGCTCTGTCCCGGAGCACCAGCGCTGAGCCCTCGAAAACCAGCCCCCGGGCAATTTGATAAACCCGGCTCCACGTCTGCAACATTGCGGGCCCAATCCTACGAAATGCACGGTGCCCTGCACCAATGGAGTGGCCCATTTGCAGGATCGGGTCCCCACCGATGCCAGAGGCGCCTCCCACTCCGTTCTAGAAGCTCGGGGCAATCGACAGCACTGACAGGGCCGTATTAACGATCGCGCTGCACTCACCTGCCACGGGAAGGCCATGGAGCGGAGTCCGCGAAAGGAGCTCCAGCGACTGCTCGCGTCCGGATACCCCATCTGAAGAAAAACACGATTCGCTCTCGTAAATAGTCTGCAACATCGCCGGCAGCCCCAGTGCCCTGGGCATGAGCAGCATGCCAGGAACAACTCTGACACCAGCTACCGCAGGGCCCGGCAAGGCAATCCACGCTGGCTCCCTTCCCTGTCCCACCTTCTCCTTACAAGCTGGCGCAGGGCAAGGGAGCTTTCCTTCGCAAAAGGAGGGAGGGGTCCGTTGTGCCGAATTTCAGCCGAAAACCATCAGACATCCCCCCTCACACACCCCCACAAAGAGCAAAAGGCGGGGGTCTCCTAGAAAAAGTTAAAGCATCCGAGTCAGCGAGCAGCATTCGACAGCAACCCCAAAAAGATTCATCTGCTGGGCCAAAAAATAATAATATTCAAATCTTGCAACAACAACAACAAAAAAAGGTCACTGTTTATGCCAACTGCAGATAGCAGAGGCTGGGCGTGGGAAGGGCCCGCTGTTCCGGAAGGGGGTCCAGCCGCTAGTCTAGAGAAGAAGGAGGGTTTCACATCTCAGGCGCTGTCTGATTCACTCCGGGAGGCAGCTCCCAGCTCCCAGCCCGGGAGGAATGGCAGGGGGATCAGGCATTTACACAGGAACAGAGATGGAGCCGGCTCCCAGCGTCACCGAAACAATTAGCTAAGATGTCCTGCGAAGCAGAAGGGGCTGGGCTTGCCCGCGAAGCCCTCTGCTAATTGCGCCACCGACAATTCCCTTTATCTGATTTTTCTTCTCTCCCATCCTTTCCACCAAGTGAGACAGCAACTGCCCAGGGTGACCTGAAATAGAACTGGAGGGGAGGAGCCAGCTATAAATAGCCCAATGCTCAGGGAACTGGGATTGTTCCTACAGAAGGGGGCTGCCTAGCAGATGAAGCCTTTACCAAGGGGGTCAGTGGAATAGCTTCCCTGGGGGGGGCTGAGAGCACTGCCAAACAGAGCCAGGAGAGAGACAGATCCGGGGGAGGGGAGGGGAGGGGGACACACACGGGGGAGGGGCAAGGAAAGACAGGGGCGGGGAGAAAAAGTTAATTTCTATTCTTAAATTGACTAGATCAGCGGAAGGTCTACGGGGGATGGCTTTGAAACAGCCGTTCCAACCCTAGAACAGCATTCGCTACCCCCAGACCCCAACACTCAACTGTGACCCCCACCTTCCCGCCCCCAGACCTCAACCCCCTCCTCCGCCCAGACAACCGTGACCAGCCCCCCTTGCCCTCAAACCCCAACCTTCAACGCTGACCACCCCCCCCCCCACGACCCCCCAACCTGACCCCCACCCCTCCCCAGACTGGAGGAAATTAATCCAATCAAAAAAAAATCCCCAAAACTAAACCCTCCCCCAGGTTTGGAGCCCCAAAAGGGAGAAGGGGCAGAGACCCCATGAAATGCACCAGGGGCTTGGCTCTTGATTTGATGCGGAAGGAGCTCAGATACCACGGTGAGGGGCAGCAAGACAGACCCAGCAGCCAGAGAGCACGATCTAACCATAGCCAACGGGACTGGCTAACTAACCCTAACACGGCTGCACTCATGGGCGGTGGGTATCGTAGGCACAGGAAGGCTGTGCCTTCCCAAACAGCCTAACGTCCCCCCGCCCATGCTCCACCCCCAGGCCCCAACCTGCCTGCTCTTCCCTTTGTGCCAGAGGCTGGGGAAGGCAGCCTGGGGGCCGTGGTGCACCCCCGGGGCCATGCCACGCCACCCGTCCTCCCAGTGCACCAGCCACACCTCCTGCCCATCCACCTGCCCAGCACTGAGGTTGGGGGCACTCTGGCCACCTGCCCACCCAGCGCTGGGGCTGGCAGCTGGGCCGGGGGCGCCTCCAGGGGTTGGGAGGCCAGCCGGCCGGGGGTCAGGCCTGATGGCATGGCCCAGGGAGGCTGGGGCATGCCAGCCAGGGGTAGGGCTGGGCAACGTGGACCAGCACTTCAGGGCCAGGGGGACTGGGGCCGCGTTGCCCGGCTCTCCAGCGCTCCAGGGGCGCTGGGCTCGGGTGGGCATGGAAGGGGCGGGGCCTCGGTGGAAGGGGCGGGGCTGGGGGTTCACCCCCCCCGCCCATGGCTGCACTTTGCTTACTTTTCTGCCTGTGCAGGTCAGCCACCCAAAGAGGACCCGGGCTAGCGAAGGGCAGAGCAGGGCAGTAGCTAGGACCCTGGCCCTGGAGTTGGGGGAGGGGGGTTTGGTGGGTCTAGGTTGCTCGTTCTAAGTGATCGTCTGATGGAACAGAAGCAACCCTTGACAACGGGCGGGGAACCTCCGGCCCTAGCTGGATCTCCGGGCAGGCACCCACAGCCAATGGCTGCTACTGAAAATGTAGGAGCCCGGCGCCCTCCCCCCCAGCCAGGATGCAGGGGCATAACACAGGGGCTTTGCCCCAGGGACAGGCGGCTTTGCGTTCACTCCTTGCTCAGCAGGCCGACCCCGGAGCCAAGCCCCTCCCGGCTTCGTTAAGCCCATGGCCGGGCCCTCTGCCAGCGAGCGGACCCAGACGCAGGGAGCCTAGGGACGCACCTGGGAGACTGAGGCTGCCCCGGGCCGTGAGGGACGCAGCTGCTGAGCGTGGGAGTTCAGGAGCCAGCCTGGGGGCAGATCTGGGGCTCCAGAGCGTCCCCCACCCCGCGTGGGGCTCAGAGCAGCAGCAGTGCCTCCCCCATTTAGCCACAGGGAGCACCCCGCAATCCGCTCCATGGCTTAGCCAGCACCCCCCGGTCCTGCCTGCCTAACAGCCTAGGAGACTTTCCCCCTCCACACCCAGACACCACTGCACAGCGCAGCCTCTCCCAGAGGCCTTGGCCAGGTCTCCCACCTCCCGCTTCTCGGAGCCCCGGGATTACTGCAGCAGGAACAGCTCACGCCCTTAGAACGGGCAGAAGCCCGCAGAGCTCAAGCAGTGCGCCCCCACCCCCAGGCCCCTTCCTGACCCGCTGTCGTGGCGGGCAGGGGTCTGACAGCGAGTTGTTTCTTCTTCCTCTGCTGCCAGGGCTGTGCAGGGGGACAGGGCCAAGCCTGCACGGGACGCCCCAAATGCAGCTCCCCCCAGACTCCACCTCGACGCGGCCTCTTGCATGGAAGGCCAGCCCGGCTGAGTAACTCAAGCCACCGAGTGAGGCTTGCGAAGGCTCCTTCCAAGAGGCCCTAATTGCCCCGGACGTTAATCCGCATCAGCGCTGCCAGAAATAAACCCCCAGGTTTTGCCGGGAAGGGAAAATCTCTGCGTGGGAATTAGGGGCCCCGGTAAGAGCAAGCCGGGAAAGCAAGCGCGCGGCTCTGGCGGTGGCTCCCACTCGGCACCGGGCCCTGCCGGCAACCTGCCAGGGTGAGCTGAGAAGCATCTTCACCTGGCCCCCCCCCCGTCTACAGAACCCGGAGAGGTGCATGATGGGAAAATTCCGCCCCTTGTTTCTCAGCACGCCTGAGCCACAGGGCCAAAACTACTCACAGGGGTCAAAAAAATGCTCCTCCCCGCCCCAGTCCCAGGCTGAGGAGCGCCTGCAAAGCATCCCCCGGGGAGGAACGCGTGGGGGGCTGGGCTCTAGCAACATCTCTTCTCCAGGGGTGAGCTAGTGGCCCACAGGGTCCTGGGAATGGGGTGGGGACCAATTCTTTGCTGGAGCAAATTGGCGCAGCTCCGTTGATTCTTGTGGAGCGGCACGTGTTTACACCAGCACTGAATCTGGACTCCTGGGGGCTTGTCGTGGGGACGGACTGGCCGTAGGGGTTGCGATGCCGTACCGGGCCAAATGCACCATGAATGAAGCGGTTAGCGCGGATCCCGGCAGGGCAAACGCTGGGATCCTTGTGGCACTCCCCGCAGGACCTTCCCGTGAAGCCCGCTGGGGACTGGGCCGAGGCTCAGGGGAAGCCGCGGGGACTTGGTGCCTCTCTCCTCTAGGTCACCGCTCCGACTCCAAGCCGAAGTTGGGAGGGACTGAAAATTGTTACCACGCGCTGGCCGATGCGGTGTGTGAAACTAACTGAGGCTCTTAGCGGACCAGCATCATGAAAACCAAAGACGCCCCGTGCCCCCCATTGGCCAATGACTGTATGGGACAGGGAGACTTCACTCCCCTGCCATGCACTTGGGTCCCCGCCAGGACCGAGGGCAGATATACTGGCGGGGGAAGCTTGCTGCCCCTGCTGCCCCCGTCCTGGGGGACGCCGCACGCCACGCTGGCGGGCGGTCAGCACAATGCAATACTCCCACAAGGCGTTGAGTACAGCAAAGCCAACCTCAAAGCGTCGCTCAGATCGGGTTTGTACAGCGCCTAGCGCCAAGGGGGCCTGGCTCCACGACCGGGGTTCCTAGATGCCCAGGGTAATACAAATCAATAATAGCCCTGGGCGAAAATCTAGGTTGCCTACATCAGTACAGACAACCCATCACCCTCAATACCCACGGATCATTCCCATCCCCCGCCCTGTCTTCCCCCCCACCCATCCCATGTTTACTGCCCCAGGCAACTGCCTAGACGGCAGATCCAGCCTGTGGCAAAGGTGCCCATGGAAACAGACTCAGGGATCACCTTTCAGGGCCCCATACCCCGCGTCTCCCAGGCCTGCTCAGGCTCTACGTTCTGCGACGGGGTTTAAATTTCTGACCCGGCGCAGCAAAGGGGACGCTGGTTTATTTATCAGTGTGTTAATCCGAACCCTAGACTTTTAATAGCAGGGTTATTTATGGGCCGTTGGCCCCCCCCCCTCCCCCAGCAGTGCACTTTTGGAGTTGACGTCAGACGAGCTATTCCGGCGGCTGCAAGCGGGCGGGAGGCCACAGGATATTTTCTCCCCTCGGCGCAGTTGACCCCGCGGATCACGTCAAGGTCCAGGGTTGCAACGCAAGCGGCAGGCAGGGCGCTCGGGATCGGCCCACCCACCAGCTCTGGGGGGGAAGGGGACGCCCTGCCCGCCCCACGGCCACGCTTTCCACCTCAGCGGAGATCTTGGTCGGTTTCTATCCTAAACTGCTGGTTGGCAGGGCAGAGCGGCTCCAGGCTAAACACTCAGTGGAGGGGAGTCTCGGTACAAGGGGCACCATATGCCGGGGGGGGGGGGGGGGGGGAATAATGCAAATCAGACCCAAACACCAGCCTCCATGGCAGGCTGCTCTGTTCAGCGGACTGTGCGTAACTGATGCGTGCAGCTCTGGGGCTGGCTGCGTTCCAGGAGCTCAGGGGCAGCGTCCACTCTTGGCTCGCCCCATCGCCACGTGCTCGGAGCGTCCCAGAACGAGCCCAGCGTGCTCGGGCGAGCTGCGGCCACGGAAGCTATGTGGCACTGGCCTTTTAAGGGGCGCTGCCTCTGGGTGACGGGGCTGAGGCCAGGGATCCGGCCCTAGCCGGCAGGTCAGCTGGTCCTTGGATAAAAGGCCAAGACGCAGCCCAGCTGGGAGTGAGCCAAGCAGGGAAGGAGCCCGGGGCAGGGCAAAGGAGCCGATGGACGGGGAAAGTCTTGTGAGCTGGAGAAATAAAACTCAACCCTAAAGAAAAGGGCCTGAAATCCAGCTGCCGCTGAGGGTGTGATCGGTGGCTCTGACCGGCACGCGGGCCTTACCGCTTTCCACCACTTGCCACCCTAGGACAGAAAAGCACCAAGCAAACCCACAGCTGCCACCGACATCAACGCCTCAGGATCAGGCCCGGGTGCCCACCTGGCCTAGGGATTTTAAAAGCTGCCCACCAGGACTGAGGCACAGCTATGAAGGGGTTAAAACATCCCCCCGCCCCCGCCCAACTCACTGCAGAGAGACCAGCTGTTACTGGAGGCTCCAAATGCTAGTTCCTTGGAGCTGGTGACTTGAGGGGTATCAGAGGCCCCCTGATGGTTTCACCCATCCCCACGGCCCCGTATGCTACTTCTCACATACGCTCCAGGTCTGCACATCTTTTCCCCCCGGCCGGCCCCGCCCCATCCTAACCAATTCCTCCCGCATGCCAAATACCCACCGGCCAGCTCGTCGCCCAGTCAAAACGCGCTCTCGCACAAGGCCCGGTTGGCCTGTGGAACTCCCTGCCACCGGACCCCACTGCAGCCGACCGCTGAGCACGCTCGCCAAAGGGATTCCAGAGGCGTATGCGGGAGGACAGGAACAGCGGGAGTCATCACCGTCCATACCGAAATAATCTGGCGAGTTTGGGAGGGGGCTGCACACGCTCCCGCTTCATGGACGAGGCGTAGCGGTCAGGAGGAAAAATTCCCCGAGGGCAGGTCTGCCTCCTGCACCTCTAGGCAGGTGGCACCGCTGTTGAAGATGGGCTACTGGGTTGCACGAACCACTGATCTGATCGGGTCTGGCACTTCCCATGAGATTAGAAACACAACCCACCCAGAACTGCAACAGGCTAATCCCACAGCGAAGATCGGCGCGCCCAGGTGGGTAGGTGTGGGGCTCCTAGTTTCCACTGGGATGCCGCAAGGCTCTGGCTCTCGCAGCTGGGGGGCTAGAGAGCTCACCCCACGCCGCTCCCATCTGCGGCAGGGAGAGGCGGCTTTCCAGACAAGTGAGATTTGCCTGTGAGCGACGAAAACAGTGTTCTAAAAATACAGCGCTGCGTTGAAAGGGGGAAGGGAAGAACCCAAACAGCCCTGCCAGGCAGCAAAAGCCATAGAGGACGTCGGCATGCAAAGGGGACCAGCCCCTGCTACATCGACCCAGCCCTCCCCCCCCCCCAAAAAAAAATACCCTGGAACTGAGGGGCTCGCTCAGCCTGGCGCAGAAATATGGGGCCGTGGGGTTTATTTTATTTTTTGCTCTTTTGTGGTTTTATAGAAAAGCAACCAAGGGTGCGAGCCATCAAATCCGGACCCTGAGTTGAGTTGTTCCAAACTTCAGAGGGGTTTGGATTGGAGAGCTGGCGTTCGTGGGGTCCAGGGGTGGGAGGAAGGGGGACTGGGAGTCAGGACTCTTGGGTTCTAGGCCCAGCTCTGGGAGAGGAGTGGGGTCTAGCAGTTAGCACAAGGCTCTGGGGTTCAGGAATTCTGGGTTCCCAGAGGGGAGTGGGGTCTAGTGGTTAGAGCTAGGGGGCTAGGAGGAAGGAATCCTGATTTCAATTTCCAGCTCATGGAGGGGAGTGTTGTTTAGTGGTAGAGCAAGGTGTTGGCCTTATGGAGCCCTGAATTCTATTCCCAGAGGTCGCAATAGCCTAGTGGTTAGAGCAAAGGACTGGGCATCAGGACTCCCGCACTCTCTTCCTTGCTGTTCAACCTTGAGCAAGTCACTTCACCTCACCTCAGTGCCTCAGTTTCCCCCAAAGCGGGGACGATGCTGCTGACCCACCTTGGTGAAGTGCTTTGAGGTCTACATCTCATTGCTGGTTTGGCGATACTTGAGGAGACCAGTTAGAACATCAAATGAACGGCAGTGCTCGGAAACATCTGACACGCACGTCTCTAATGCACACACCAGAAGGAAAGCATGTTTGTTTCTGACGCTTTCAGGGAAGTAGGATTCGTAGGTGTCGGTTCCTATTGGTGCGGGCCGAGTCTTTATGTTCCTAGACTACGCCATCCCAGGCCCCGCTTTGAAGTGTGGGTCCCACAGGCTGTCTCTCTGGCAGCCCAGATGTCACTGGAATTCCCACTGGACAAATTACAGGGTGGGTTTGACGACAATCCAGTAGTGATGAATATAGAACGGAGGACAACAGCTGGAAAAAGCCCGCAGCTAACAAAACAACACACGTTAGCAGGGGCTGGCTTGGAACCTACAGATCTCAAGAATCACTAGCTGGCACAGCCAAATCTTCTGCAACATAAATTACGCCAGGACAGATTCTCCTGCATGCTGGGGTGGATTGAAAACTGTTAAAATGACCAGCTGTCGCTTTAATTTGGAAGGGGTTACCTGGTCCTGCTTGCAGGCTAGGGCCTCTGTAGGGAAGCAGCCGTGTGAGCAGAGTCAGTTTGCAGAGAGCCAACCTGACGTAAGATGGTGGGAGCTGCGCCTCAGTGCTTTAGGGAGCAGCCTGCTTTGTCTCCCTCTGATTGGGCTCTTGTGTGTTATCATTCTGAATTCTAAGAACTAAAGTTGTGTTCTGTTCTGACAACACCCAGCAGCTTACAGGGGCGCAGAGAATTCCCTGCATAGAAGGATGTAGAGCCAACAACTGGCCGTATGCTCCCCCAGTCACCTGCAGCTCCCAGTTAGGGGGCATGCCAGAGGTGGGGCCAGGTCACAGTACATCAGAGCCAAAAGGGGACTCATCCTTAGAGCACATCACTCTGGAGATTCTAGGCAGTGACACAGCCACAGGCCGCCCTTGGGTCTGCTCTAATCTACGCCCAGACTGACCCAGAAATCCAGGTAGGGCTGAGATGACAAAGCGACCGCCTGCTGCTTTGCCTCTAAGAGGCGCTGCACAGAATCGGGGCCCCTTGACAATGGCAAGGCTGGGAGGCTCAAGGGGATGGGAAGAGAACGAACAGCCTCTCCCCTCTAGCTCACGGGCTGGAGTACAGCCCAGCACGGGTCAGCGCCTGAACGCTGACCCTCGTCCTCCAGAAACCACCTGCGTTCAGTCGGAACGGCTCAGGAGCAAAACCAGACCGAATCCGTCCCCCTGAGAGTCATGCCTCACGGTCTGGGCGTGAATGCAGCTAGCAGGATGCAGAGCACACAGCATGCGTTTCAGTGCAAGCTAGAAGGCCCAGCGTGGCTCCCGGGGTGCGTACCCGTCTCTCTGGCCCGCGCTGAGCTGTTTACATGGCCATTGTTAGCCACGCTCGCTGGATTCAAGCTAGCTCAGGTAGGGTAGTCCATGGCCAGCTTTTGCTGCGGCGCCGTACCCTAAACACCCCACGCTGGTGGCACACCTTGCCAGCACTTCCGGCACCAAGGCCAAGCAGCGGACGGGCCAGGAGCAAAGGAGACTCCTCTTGCTCCAAATCCGGGCCTGCAGGGAGAGTTTGCCCTGCGGCTGCCCACGCTGGAGCAGGCTGGCACCTTTCAGCTCCCGACACCCGCCCCTTTGTGGTGAGACAGAGACCCTGGCACCTGCCTGCCTGCTTCCAGGGCACCTCTCCCCACAGCTTTTCCTTCACGCCCTCCCTGTCTGGGGTCTCACAGGGTCGTGGCTAAGACAGGGGCCATCCAGAAGGAATGGGGGTAGGGGGGACGGGACACCCTCAGACTGGGGGTCTATTTTCTGGTCTCTCATCCATTCCTGAATCAGGGTAGAGTTCCTGCAGGCAACTCCCATTGCCTCCTTGAACTGATCCGGCGCCATCCAGGGCTCACGGCGCAGAGGCCAACACTGGATCCTTGCTTTTGTCCCTGTGACCGGCATCCTGGTGTCATCATTTGTCCTTCCCCCCCTACCCCCGTTTAACCAATTCCCCATTTGAGGGGGCGGGCCTTCGGCTTTGACAGGCTCCACCGACCCTCCCAGGGTTTGTCAGGCCTGCACCTTCCACCAGCACGGAACGCCCACGGAAACGTACCAGACAGACAGAGGGGACAGACCAACCGACCTCGGAGCTGGCTGGCCCTGGGCAGAGTCCCGGGCTGGCTGATCAGGTGGGGGCTTAGCCACGGTGAAGGATTTAAAAAAAACCCATTCAAATAAAGACATTTTGCAATGTGATCTGGGTGTTGGAGCCGAGCTCAGAGGGTGCATCTGAACCTCAAGCCTCTATGCACAGCCCTACAGCAAAATCTTTCTTCCCCCCACCCCCCACTTTTTAGATCCAATTACAAAGCTAATTGGCTTAGCGTAACTACTGCTTAGACAAGAGTCTCTCCTCTCCGGCAAAGCTCTGTCACTCACACACACAGCCCCCAGCCAGCTGCTCCAGTCCCGTCCGGACTCCTTCACTACCCACACAGGGATGGGGGCCCCATCCTGCCCTTCCACAACCCCCGGGGAGCCAAAGTCTCGCGATGGCCCCTGCCCAAAAGAGCTTCTGCTCTGATGGATGCACACAGAGCGGACGGGATGCCCTGGGGCTCCCAGGGGGAACCAACCCTACCTCAGCCGCTCCGGTGCCGATCTGGTGAAGCCAGCGGAGCCGCAGTGGTGTCAAACCAGAGCACGGTCCTCCTGGCATAATTCACAGCATCACACGGCCATCGCCAGACGAAAGTCGTGCCCTCTCCCAGGTCCCCAGATGCCAAGGCTCACACGATCTGGTGTTTTTCCTTAAAAGCCCCAGCTCCCGGAGTCTCAAGAGTCTCATGGAATCACGGCTTTCCTTTTAAAAATAAATACGTTTCTAGCTCTCGTGAGTGTGGGAAAAGGCTGGACAATAAAACACTCCGGAAGGCTCCAAACCCAGGAAGCTGATAGAGAAAAAGAACCAAACGTTTTTTCATTTTTAGAAAGAAAAAAAAATCTGGTTTTGAAGCCAATCGTGATTTGTATGGAGCCTGACTCTGAAGTTTTGAAGCCTGGGGTAGATGCCGCTGAGTTTGCCCCCTTTTCCTACCTAGGGCCTTGTTCCCCATGGCCTTCCTCCAGGTATGGGCAGCATCGTCCCACTGAAGCCAACACCGACCCAACTGGGGTAAGACCTTGGCTACACACAGATGTAGCATCTCAACCAGCCAGTGCACGCTAACCCTATGGCAGTCAGTTTTAAACCAATATAAGCACCTCCCCCCAGGGGTCAGCATCAGAGACCCCAGGTCCCCAGAGAATTCCTACCAGCTGGTGGTTTGAGCTGCCCCAATCCCAATTCCTCCCATCTCTGTGTTTACCCTCTGCTCCCTTTCTGCTTCCTTCGGCGACTCCTACATGGCCTTTTTAGCTCTCCCGCCTTCTAGCCCCTGTGGGTTTCCTCCCGTTCTCACCTCGTGGTGTCATTGAGGTGTGCAGGGCAGTGGGGAATCAGACCCCGGGGGCAGCTCAGGCTGGTGGATTTTGGACGGGACCGGTACCGCACAGAGCCAGACACAGCTGCAAAGCCGACCCCCGGGCCCGGTTCGCCACAGGCACTTGGTGACCCAGCGGCCGTTTCCCGTTGCCCCTCAACAGCGACAGGGATTAGCCGGCCTCAGAACACCGCCTGGGCTGTGCGACGGGCCCCGCTGCACGAACCCTCCGCACTCCTAAGGCCGCGTGCCGAGAAAGTCGGGCCCGGCGAATGGGGGATTCTGTTCAACAAGCCAACGTGGTTCGGGCTGCTCGGCGAAAGAAACGGGGATGCCTAACTCGAGCGAACTAACTCCAGTCACAAAGCTAGTGAAGACAAGGCAGTGGGTGGTTTGCACACGGTCAGCAGGTCGAGTCCCCCCCCCCCCCCCCCCCCCGCGTCCCTCCTCTCCGTAGCCTTGAAATTGACCCGTTAACTGGTGTGACACCACACTGCCTTGTCTTCACCTGAGTTCCGAACACACCCGCAGAAGCGGATTTAAATCACCAGGTGGAACGCCTCAATGTAAAGAACTGATTTTAAATCAGCACTAAAATACAACCAGAGCTGTCCGGGGGGGGAGGGGATCGCGAGCTGATTTCAGGAGGTCCGCAGGGCCCCGCGGCTGAAACTCCGAGCCCTGGCGCCATCCTCCCCCCTTGGAACTAAAGCCCCAAGCCCTGGCACTGGCCCCCCCCCACCCCCACAGGGCTAAAGCCCTGAGACCCCGCCACACCACAGCTGAAGCCCAGCACCCCAAATGGGGGGGGGGCACGGAAGAGGGGCTCCAGGAAATAATCGATGAGAATTTAAGCCTTGATTTTAATCAACTTTTCCATTTGTACTTCAGTTATTTGCTAAAGAAAGATGCCGTCTCAGTGATTGTAATAACCATTAAAACATGCGGATTTACAACCACAGCCTTTGCACTAGTTGTGGGACATCTTTTCACAGGCCAGGCGGGTCCCCTGTAACTCCAGACCCATTTCTTTAAGCAATTATATTGCTTCACATTTTCAGATTCGAATGAATTGTACATGTTTTGTATGGTTGACCATGGTGAGATATTGCTTATTTACTAGGTGATTAACTTTGTGCTCATGATTGGTGTCACAGGGCATCAGGATGGTAACTGGAATTTAGTTACCCTTACAAAAGTGTGTGTGTGTGTGTGTGTGTGTGTGTAAGGAGTTTAGGCCTTATCTTTTGTATTACATTCAGATTTCATTTTAAACAAGAAAAAATATAATTTAAATAAACAAAAAAAAAATCTGATTTAAATTTTAAAAAAACCCTCAATCTTTCTCCCCCTGGAGCACACTGTTACTAGCGAAGACAAAGTCTGAGACACCGAGGGCCTGATTCTCACCCACAGGTCCGACTGACACCAGCAAGAGTTGCGGAGGGATCTCACGTCGGGTTTCTAATGGAGCCACCACTCTTGAGAGATGTTGGCCGGTCCCTTCACACTGCAACCAGGATTCACGCTGGAAAGGGAGGTCAACCCTGAGCTCAGAGCGTGACCGTCGCAGTGTAGACACACTTCCGATGGCTCGATCTAGGTCGTACCTCTGCTTGCAGTGCAAACATCCTTGCTCCAGTCGTTAAGGTGCTTGCGTGGGACCCTGGAGACGCAGGTTCAGTTCCCCACTCCCGCTGCAAGTCACGCAGCGTATGCGCCGGAGTCTGTGGAGCCGGTCTCGGAGACTCGCTGCTGCTCGCTGTGTAGACGGACCTTAGTCTCTCTGGCCAGAGGGCCCCATGTGGAATGGGGAGAGACTAGCCCGCCCTGCCGGCAGGGCTGCTGGGAGGATTATAGGTTGTTGGGTGCTGCAGTGCGATGCTCACTGGAGTCTGGGCCGGTTTCATGTCACCCACTAGGACGGTTTCTGGAGACAGGCTCAAGCAGTTGCAATCTAGGCTCCGATCCTAAGGTCAAGGATCAGGCCCAGCGCGGTGGTTTTTGCCCGTCCCTAGCTGCCCCCGTGGTTATTTGTAATGGTTTTCTAGAATTTAAAGGCGGTCTCCCACGTGCTTTTCTTTTTCTCTTTCCCGGTGGCTCTCGCATCTTTTCCCGAAACGCAAACCCGCCTCTTCGATCCAATGTGGGTCACTCAACCTAGGAGCTCAAAGCAGTGCAGTGTCTCCCCCTGCTGGGGAACAAGAGATACTCCAGTCCAAGGAGATTCTTAATACTAAGCGGCATGCCCAGATTGGAACCTGAAATCCACAAGGCACCTATAACCCAGGCAGTGCGAATATCCCCGGCTCTGTTCAGACCTGGGAAAGCCAGCAAGGGGGTGCTCCCAAGTTACAGCAGCCAGGGAAGCTTGTAAGTCTATTGGCCTTTCTGCTGAGATCAAGATGCCAACACCTCTCCGCTGACGGGCTTCACAGCCTAGCCAGGCCTGATTCAAACAGGAAACCCACAGGAGAGATGCTCTACCGCCCAAAGCGTGCTGGAAGGAAAATCTTGTGGCTAAAACCCTGCACTGGGACTCAGGAGCTGTAGGGTCTATTTCCTGCTCTGCCACTGACTTGCAACAGGTCACTTACATCTAGCTGTGACTTTATTGACCCGTCTCTAAAATGGGAATACAATAGTCACCGACTGCACAAGGGGTTTAATCCAAGCACTATGAAAAAGCACATCACGAAAATAAGTTACGGTCCCTACCCCCGAGACATCCCCATTCCCTTCCTTGCATAATACCCAGCACTTACATGTGCACTTCCTACATCCCAAGCACCCTACAAACGCCAATGGTTTCCCACATTGTGAGGGAAGGACTAAGCGTTAGTCCAGAGGGGTAAACTGAGGCAGGGTGCATGGAAGTGACTTGCCCCAACATCACACTATGCCCGTGGCAGGGCTGGAGTTGGAACCAAATAGTTCTCGGCTTCTGGCGCCACGTTCAGACCACGCCTCCCTCCACAGCAGAAAGACGTGACGTAGAGAACTAGATTTCCTTCCACCCTTATCCAGCGTACACAGGGACCAGTTTGAACATCCAGCTTTCACCTCACTGCCCAACTGCCCCTAGACTTCCCAGGGGAGCGCCGGTAAGGCAAGAATTCACTGCTCAGCAGAGACATGCCAGGCAGCACCTTCCCATTAAACAAGGGTTTTTCCAAAGCCCAAAGCTGAATCCCTCACCCACATCCCCTATCCTGACAGGCCAGCAGCAAACCAGCCACCGTCTTCCCCAAGGGCCTGATCCAAACTCCACCCAAGTCAATGGGAGCCTTTCCTCTGACTTCCAATTGTCTTTGGATCCGGTCTCGGAGGCGGGGGAGAAGGTAACGTGCCCAGCTCAGAAGCACAATGGGGCCTCAGTCTTGGCTAGGATTTCTAGGTGCTTCCATAATAACAGTGATAGAGCCAATCTCCTATTAACAGGAACCACTCCAGAAGGAACACACAAGCCTAATCTCCGATCACATGAGCTGCTTATTTAAGCAGATTTCAGTATTAAATAGCCAAAGATTAAATGCCAAAAAAATATAAAGAGTTCCCGCATGACTTACTCTCTGACCAGATGAGTCACGGGAACAGTGAGGAAGACGAGTGGTTAGAGCCAGAGACTGAGGCGGGTCAGAAGTTGTGTGTTCTGCTCTGCATCCAAATCATTACGGCGTGACCTCAGCCAAGTGATTGCGCTTCTCTGCCTCAGTTTCCCCATTCGCAAACCGAGAATAATCCTGATTAACATACCTCCCAGGGTTGATACAAGCCTTTAATTAAATGTCAGTAAAGCACCTTCAAATCCTGGGATGGACGATGCTTTAATGAAAAGCCGGCATTTTATAATCATGAATTTGTCTTGGATTTAGCAGGGCGCGTTCAGGCTGAGATTTTACAAGTTCACGGAGCCAGGAAACAAAGTCATGTGGCTCCCAGCAGTCGTAACTTCACTGAGCGTGTGCGTTTTAAGGGTTTTCTATTGCTAATTATAAAGAGGAACTTCTCTGCCATGATCTATGAGCATTGCAGGAGGATTGGGGTTGCTGTGGGAAACAGAACTTGGCTCTCAGTGTTGTTTGTAAAACCTCAGCCACATGGACAGGGCGCTCGGGGTCTCGTTTCCTTGTTCTTATTATTTTTTTTTAATAAAGGCAAACAAGGATTTGCCCAGTAGGCCAAGGAGCCCAGGGTCTCCCCTCTGCCTCATTCTTTTCTATCAATAGTTACATACATCTATTGGATCAGACACTCAGACCAAACATTCAGAAACGGGGGCCGACACTTGGGCCTCTAGTTAGAGCTCCCCAATGGGAGCAGCTGGCTGCTTAGCATTTTTTAACCTTACAGATGGGGAAACTGAGGCACGACTTGCACTCAAGGTCATACAGCGACTCAGTGGCAGAGACAGGATTAGAACTCAGGACAGAGCACTGGACTGGGACTCTGGGGACCTGGTTATCTAATCCCAGCAGTGCTACTGGGTGACTTGGGCAAGTCACTTCCCTGCTCTGTGCCTCAGTTTCCCCATCTGTAAAATGGGGATAGCGATACTGAGCTGCTTTGTAATGCACTTTGAGATCTATGGAGGAAAAGGGCATATAACAGCCAGGTATTTGTAGAACCCCATGCTCAAAGCACTAGACAAAGCCTTTCCTGCATTGTTTCTTAATTTTTTTTTTTAATTAGTGAAAAAATGACAGGAAGATCAAAACTGCAACTTTCCAGGTGCAAAGCAACTCTCTGAAAATATCCAGGACCTGATTCTCCATGGCTCTGAACCTGCACGTGGTCGTTTACACCAGCGCAAAGCGGGTGTGAAATGCAACCAAATCCCAACGGCAGCGGTTTGCATCCATTCCCTACTGGTGCTATCGAGGTGCAGGGCCCTGGAGAATCAGGCCCTAAGTGCAGTGGGGGACCCTGGATGGTTTAGGGAACAGCTACATCCAGAGATCAGCAACAGGAGATCCCAGCCCACCAGGCTCCCAGAAATCGAGGAGGTCGGAGAGCTTGGGTGACGCAGCACAAGGCGGGAACAAGCCGCATTTCCCTTTCTGGCTTAATTCATTTCTTACGACTAGCCGCAGGGCTCTTCGATGACGCTCAGGGAAGGGAGTCCAGAGCCAGGAAGGGGAAGGGAAAGCAATGTGAACTCCGCCTAGGGAGGGGGGGATGGAGAAGATGCAGTGGCAATTCCATGACACTTCCTTAATGCAGGCAGCCCAACTATTCCCAGCCCGACCACTGGAGAAGAGCCGGAAGGGAGCCGAGCAGCAGTGTTTATATAACCTACTCTGCTTTTGAAAGGGAGGAGGGGGCTGGGGACACTTGGTATCATCCGGATTTCTCACCCCCCAGGATGGTAAGAATCCATGGACCCTGTGAATTCCGAAAGCTGACAGGCTCCCCCGCCCCCCCGACTCTAAAAACACCAGGCCCATCAAGTGTCACCTTGCCTGGCCTGCTGAGGCTAGGTTTCCAGCTGCAACTGCTGATGTGTTGACTCTGAACCCTAATGATGGCCGACAATGTCAGTTTCACTGGTATGTTTGTTTGTACTATGGAAGCCCTATTGGTCAAGGTGCTGTACAGAGAGTCTCTACCCCAAGGAGCTTCCAATCTAAGTAGACAAAGGAAGGATTTTTCTCATTTTATACTTGGGGCACTGAGGCACAGAAAGGGCCAGCGACTTGCCCACGGTCACCCAAAAAGTCTGTGGCAGAGCTGAGATTGAACCCAGATCTCTTGAGTTCTAGGTCAGAGCTCCAATTACAAGCCCACCCACTGCTCATTTGCACCAGCTATCACGGTGGAGCTTGAAGCTGGGGGAGACACTTGACAGGAATTCCATCCCTCCCCCCACCCCAGCAACCCTTCCAGCTGTGACGATGGTTTAGACCAGGGGTACGCAAACATCTGGGGGTACTCAGAGGTCTTCCGGGGGGGAAAATCAGCTCACCTAGATATTTGCCTAGTTTTACAACAGGCGACATAAAAAAGCACTAGCGAAGCCAGTACAAACTACAATTTCATACAGACACTGACTTGTTTATACTGCTCTATAGACTAGCCACTGAAATGTAAGTACAAGATTTATATTCCAATCGATTGATTGTATAATTATAGGGTAAAAGTGAGAAAGTCAGCAACTGTTCAGTAACAGCCGGCGGCGGTGACACTTGCGTATTTTTCGGTCTGATTTTGCAAGCAAGTCGTTTTTAAGTGAGGTGAAACTCGGGGGTACGCAGGACCAATCAGACTCCTGAAAGGGGTCCAGTCGTCTGGGAAGGTTGAGAGCCACAGGTTTACCCGGTAAACGACTGGTGAGCGATTGTCCCTTTTGCCTCTTCCCAGGGCCAAAGCATCATCCCCCAGGGACACGTGAACTTTCCCCAGTCACAGGCGGTTAGCTTTAAAGCCGAATTAGGACCACTTAAATGCCAACTTGGTTAGCAATTGCACTGCCGTCTGCAGAACGTAATGCCCAACGCCTCCCTCTAAGCACCTGGCTTCAGAGTTTGAAGGTTCCATACAGAACAGTTAAACAGCCAGTGCTCTTCCGGGTACTGATACCCACTGCCTTAGTCCGACAGGAAGAAAAAAAGTTCCAGCAGGGCTGATTTCTCCGATGAAATAAACTTACTTCGGCAGCAGCAGCAGCCGGGGGAATTGGGTTTTCACAAGCTAATAAGTGCAGGTCAGCACCTCTGTATTTCACTAAGAGAGCACTCCCTCAGGAGGACCAGACAGAAGGGAAAACTAAAGGATCAAATGATTAGTGCGGGACGAGGAGCCCTGACCGAGATCAGGGCACCATTGTGCCTGGCGCTGGATGAACACATAGTAAGAGCCAGTCCTGGACCCAAAGAGTTTATAAGCTAGAGACAAGCCAGACAAAGCGGTGGGGGAGGGAGCGAGTGGTATTATTAGTGCCTGGCAGCCTAAAGTCTTGATCCTCGACTGAGATGCCCAGGCACGATTGCGCCTTGGTTCCCCATCTGTAAAATGGGTCTGGCACTCATCCCCAAGGTCACACAGAGTCTGGAGCCGAGGCAGGAATTTTCTCCAGCCATCCTGAGTCCCAGCTCAGTGCCTCAGCCACAGGGTCATCCTTGGTCAGTTTCCCATCCAGCGGGGGAAGCCCACAGGATCCTACCGAACGTTTTCTCGGAGATGGAGCCCTGGCGCCGGGGCAGCCTGCCCGGTGGGCTGCTCGGTCGGCCCTGCTCCTGTCTCCCACGCTGCGTGTACAGCACCTGGCACGCCAGGGCCCTCAGCTGAGTTGGATGGGGCCCTACTCAGAAATGCCAGCAAGGGGCAAGCAAAGGCTCCTCACCCCAAGCAAGCCGCTCCCCGTCCCACGCCCTCCACCAGCCCCCACAGCTTGGTTACAGCACAATGCAACAGCCCGGGGGGGGGGGGGGGCGGGAAGTGGGGGGGCTGAACACAAAAAAGGATCGTCCCACCCTGGCCTGAGCATTTCCAGACACATCAATTAGGCCTGCAGGGATCACAAATTCAACGGCAACACACACAGCAGCGGCTTTCCAGGCACGTCTTCCAGAACCGCCGAGAGGCCTGCTCCCAGCCGGGGCTCCAGTGCCCACAAATGTGCTGTTGCCAAGGAGACCGCTCGGCTGCCATCTCGCTCCTCGCAACCTTTGTTTACAGCTTGCTTTTGCTTTCTCTTTTTTTGTAAAAAGGACATTCAATTACTTCGAACGAGCCTCTTTAGCCAGCTAAACTGCCTGGCTCTGTCACCACAATCCAGGCCTGGGAGCTGCGTTCCAAGGTCCTGCGGTGCCCCCCCCCCCACACACACACCATTATCTGTGTTGCACTCGAGCCAAAGGGGAATCTTCACGAGCACTCTGCTGTATAGGTCTTCTGACACACAGTCAAGCACTCCCAATTCCACCCAGTAGAGGGTAGGGGGGACACACACACTGCAGCAAGCAACCCAAAATGTTACAATACAAGGTACACCAGGCACAGAGATCAAAGAACCTCAAAACCCCAACAGATTCCCCAACATATCTGCCCACATCTCTCAGAACCACGGAGCTAACAGATCAACAGGGGGTGTAACTTCACCCGGGCACCCCCCGGGCAGAGGAGACACGTGCTGTGCCATTCTCAGCCTGCACGGACAATGCAACCCCCCAGGACCAAACGTGAAGAGGTTTATTAAATATATACTGGGCCGTACTGGGCACTCAGCATCTCTGAGCACATATGTTCTGGGGAACAATCGAGCGCTGGCAGGAGCAGGGACCAGAGGACCGAATGGGTCTTTCCCACTGAGGATACTCCCCCGATCCCCAGCAGGGACAACTGATGTGTCCCTTGGTACCTCGCCGGGACGGAGATGCCCTGGCCCCGGAAGCCTGTACGCCCACGGCAGGATTTCCCCAACCCGAGCCTCTGACACCACACTGGCCTCCCTGCTCTTCCACAGAAAGTCAGCACAACACGTGACTTTGCCGGCCAACGAGGACAGGAGACACGTGGCCTCGCGGTGAAAGCACAGGACGCCTGGGTTCTCTTCCCAGCTCGAACACTGGCTGGCAAGTCACTACCCGTCCCCGCGTCTCCGTTTCTTCAGGGGTAAAACAGGGAGAATACTCCAGGCCTGAACCAACGCCAGCCTGCCCGGCACCATGGGTCAGCCCCCAGTTAGCACTATACCAAGCCCCAGGTCGACCTGTAACTTCCCAGCAGCAGAGGGGAGACCCTGGGCTGGAAAGTGCCCGCAGCAGAGACGCAACATCCCTTTACACTGCATGCGACAGACATGAGATGAACAGAGCTCCCGGTTCCCCCCGGCCCGGCTGGGCTACGGGGGCGGACAAAGGCCTGCTCTTTTGGGAACTGGAAACCACCAGTTCAGAGCTCTGGGGTGGAATGTACGGAGAGCAGGATCTCAAACACACACCCCCTGAAGTGACAGGAGATTGCTGCCTTTCTGCTCCTTAACAACTTTGCCACCCGAACAGGAAACCCCCGTCACATCAGCTCTCCAACTTGGCTTCTGCTGCTGGCAAATCTGCCACTCCATTAGGCCTGTTCCCCCAAATCTAAGGCTCCCTCGCTGCAGTGCTGGGCCTGTTCCCATGGAAGCGGACATCTGGTGGGGGGGGGGGGGGGCAGCTCCCCATCCGTATAGGTTAGAACCGGTCTGTGGGCTGCCCGACGACCGAGAGTCTGGCTCCCCACCTCCTTCTGCCAAGCCACTAACATAACCAATGCGAGCAGAGCAAGGCACGTTAGGTGACATCTTTTATTGGCCCAGCTTCCGTCGGTGAGAGAGACCAGCTTTCGAGTTATACAGCGCTCGTCTTACCTCACCCACCTCGTCCCTCTAATAGCCTGGGTCCAACCCAGCTACCACACTGCAAACAACGACGCCAGAGCAAACAGGGACTCGCCCCAGTCGACAGCATTTCCCCTTTCATCCGGGCCTAGGCCAAAGAACTTCGTTTGCCCCAACAGGCTCATTCACACACAAGTAGGGGGCTGCAGATCCCGGCACCTGCGTCTCTGGAGCACCCGCTGAAATGCAGCCACTTCTGGGGTGGATGGCAGCAGCCACCTCACACACACTCCCTCCCCCCCCCCACTCAGAGCGAAGACTTGGAGAATTTAAGAGAAAGCCGCCTGGAAGCCAGTCTATAGCAGAGCCGTTCCTGCTAGGCGATGACCCATTGGTTCCAAGTAGCTGGAAACCGCATACTCAAAGCACGCCCCTCTAGGCCGCCTCCTGCCTCCCCCAGCTTAGAGCCACGAGCCGCAGGTACGAACCACAACCCTGTCCCCGCCCAGGGCAGGGAGCCGACCGAGCTCCCCGCTCACCTGACTCGTTCTGGGAGTTCATGTTGTCCGGTAGGCAGGCGGCGTCCTGGCCAGAGACCGGTCGGCGAAGGGTCTTTGGGAAGCAAGCGGCTTGGCGGGCGTCTGACAGCGTTCCCAGGAGGCGTGGCTGGTTGCAGCTCTATCGCCAGCCCAGGGTCTCAGGCATCCCTCGTGGCCAGCCTGTCGGAGGAGCCCTGCTGGAGAGCAACAACAGTCAGAGGCTTTGGGTCCCTCCCAATTCCAGGGCTACGAGGCAGGACACCCTAGTTTTCCCCTCCCTCCTGCAGAAGAAGGGGCAGGGTGATGGGCCACCTCCTTCTGCGGATTAGGCTTCTCCCCAGAACTGGCTAGACTGAGCCGGACCCCCAGGATCTGCCACTGGAGGAGCCCTGGGCACGTGGGAGGGAGATTTATATATCTACAGGCCCATGCGCCCGGCGGGCTCGATTCTCCCCTTGCGCTAGTGGAGGGCCGGAGTCAGCGATGCTGTGAGTCGGAGGAGAACGGGGCCCTGTACAGCATGCGTGGCTTTGCTGCCCTCGAGCACAGCTTCCTGTCTGCCTAGCTGGAGAGAGCCAAGCAGGTGCGAACTAAGCTACTGACCCAGCTGACCAGGAACAAGCAGGTGCCTTCCACAAAGCAAGCCCTCGCCACCGCAGACAACCTGGGGGTCACTCAGCACTCGACCACGAGAGCTGGGATCCTCCTCTTCCAAATGCAAAGGAAGCAGCGCCAACAGCTATCAGCAGTATAGGACTTCTGACACACAGATGAGCAGTTCCGATTCCCTCCAGTAAGGGGCAGCAGTGACATTCTAGTCCAGTGGTATTTCTATGACCCACCAAGACCAGGGCCCCGCTGTGCCAGGTGCTGGGCAGACACGGCAAAAGACGACCCCTGGCCCAGAGGATTTACAGTCCAAATAGACAAGACAGAAACCATGATGATCCCATTTTACAGACGGGGAACAGAAGCACAGAGAGATGAATGACTTGCGAAGCGAACCCAGGCCTCCTGAGTCCTAGCACTTTAACCACAAAACCATCCTTCCACTGACCAGCTGGGTGACCTTGGGCAAGTTGGTGCCCCTCTGTGCCTCAGTTTCCCCATCTGAGGGGTAGTGATACTGACCTCCTTTGTAAAGTGCTTTGAGGTCGACAGATGCAAAGCGCTCGAGATTTACAAATGATGATTATCCGGCACCCAGAGCAACAATGGAAAGTCATTTTTTAACTCTGAACGTTTCTCTATGACAAATCCATCCACACCGCTCCAGGATCAAGCCCTGCTCCCCATCCAAGCCTCCCTTGATTTCAACAGCAGCAGGATCTCACCCCTTCTCCCTGTAGCGCCAGGCCAGACGCTCCCCTGAAGGCAGAGCACACACACAGCGATGCAGGGCTTTACTGATACCCAAACACATCTTGCATCTTCTGAGCTAATCCTCTGCTAACGGGATTGCCACCAGAGACGGAGGAGACCGAGCTAGCCAGGCAGCCCGGCCGCGAGTCTCCCATTCGGACAGGGGAAGGTCCGTTGACAAACGGACCGAGATTCCAGGGAAAAACGATTTCCCGATGCACTCACTGCACTGCTGCAGCATCACGGTCCGCAGCTCGCGACAGTCGGCCCAGATGCCAGCCAGAGAGGGCCCTGCCAGCGCAAGCCAGCCATTTCAGGGGATAGCCGAGGAAGCAGGCAGCATCGTCTAGTGGGTAGAGCGCCAAAGATCTGGGTTCTAGTCCCGACTCTGCCACCTGCAGCCTACAATTGGCTTCCCCATTCAGGGCCTCTGGCTCCCTTGCCCAGTTGGATGGGCCAAATGTCTCTCTCGGACGCGGTTCATGCAGCCCCCAGTGCCAGGGGGCCTTCAGGTACTACTGGCATAAGAGTGAAGACTCCAGATGTAGATTCTGGATGGGCCCCCCAAGGAGCCCTGGTTTCCCCAGCTGGGATTAAACAGGTCCCTGCTGCCCTGGGAGCTCCCCTCCTTGCTAAGGCAGGGAAATGGGTTCCCCAGCATGGGGAGGGGTGGCGGGTTAGGGGTTAGCTTGCAGCCCTGTGCAGACAGATGGGCCGAACCTGTAGCAGGCACCCGGGCGATGGCTCTGCACCAGCCCCGCTGCATGTCTTGCCTCCAGGGGCAATTTGTGGGGGGGAGGAGGGGGGTGATTGGTGAAGGGAAAGATCCATCCCCATGTCCCCTGGGGGCTTGAGTTAGTCTCACCCGCTCCCCCCAGCCCGTCCATGGCTCCACAGCACCAGATCGGTGCCTTGCTGCGGGAAGCCCACGCCCCGGGTTTAGTGGCTGGAAGAGAGGACAGCACGGAGCCGAGCCGGCCTGCAAAGGCGTGGGGATCGGGAGGGGGGGGATGAAGGAGCAGGACCCGCAGGGCACATCCTGAAGGCAGTGCCCCACAGCCCGCACGTCTGCACCTTCCCAGCTGTGACTCTGCCCTTGCCAAAGGGGTCCAGCCCCCCGACCTCTGTCAGGGGAGGGGGTCACGTCGGGGCAGAGGGAGCATCTCTGCCTGGAGAGGCCGTGTGCAAAGGCGGTGCTGGCCCCACAAAGGCAGGGAGAGCCCCCCGGCCAGCAGAGCAGAGACAAGGCGGCTGGGGAGCTGACGGGGTGGCCGTCGGAGAGCGAGGAAGGCTGACCTAGAAATCTCACTCAGCAGGGCCTGCTGCACTGCGATGGGCATCTGCAGCAAAGGAGAGCTGGGTCAGAGGGGAGCCGCGGCACAAGGCAACGGGGTGGGGTGGGGAGTCCCCCCAAGGGGGTGTAGGAACCAGGAGGAGGGGCAATAAGAGAAGGTCCCAATCTGCACATCACCCAGGGCCTGGGCGGGCAGGGTTCCCACGCTGAAGCCAACAGAGCTTTGCACCCTGCAGGATCGGGCCAGTGGAGAGGCAGCGTTCTCTCTCTCTCTCCCAGGGCAGGAGGAGGATCAGCTCAGGCCAGGCTCCCGGATCTCGCCCTCCGAATCAGAGACGCCAATAACTCCAGGAAGCTGCTCACGGGGGCTGGGAGGCCTCACTGGAAATCCCCAACAAGTTCAGCCCCGCTAGCCACGCCCTAGGGGATTGCAAGGATCCTACCCCTCTCCCCAAAATGCCACACTTCCACCTCCGAGCCCCTCAAACGATGGGACAGGAAACCCAGACAGCGGCTCTTGCTCAGAGGGCCAAGCGGGGGAGGGAAAGAGACAGACTGGGGCTCGCTTTCACCGGGTTTGAGCCACTGCCTACGTGAGGGAGATCACCGCACAAACCCACCCCCAAAATCAGCACCGGGGGCTGCTCCGGAGGGGGCCGGGGCTGAGCGGCAGAGGGAGAGACGGGGGGGAGCTGGCATTGGAATAGCAGTGGGTGCTGTGGGTCAGGATAGTGGGGCGTCGTGAAGACTGTGGGTAGGTGCCCAGGGTTGGATGAGGAGGGAGGGGCGGCAGGTGGGCAAGGCCTGGGGCTAGGGGATGGGGAATTTGCACAGGATTACACCTGCCTCTCACCCAGGCAGGGCTGTCATGCTGGTTTCCATGGGCCAGGGAGTCTCAACCTCTTCCTCCTTTGCTAGGTGACTGTACTAGGGAGATGGCGGTGGGAAGGCGTTTGGATCCTTTGGAGGAGCGAAGAACCCCTCCGCCCCAATGCTGTCCTCGCCTGCATCCCAGGCTCGCCACCCTACAAATCAGCCAGCCAGATGGGGCCGCGCGGCTGGCCGCTCTTTTCATTAGGGGTTTGTGCTGAAAGCCCATCTGAAGAAACGCAGCCTCCCCACCACCGCCCTGCCTGCCAGTAAGAACGGCGAGTATCCCGTCCCAGCAGCCAATCCACCTCACGCTGGGATGCTGCCAGATCTCACAAGCTAAGGGGGCTTGGCCTGGTGGTAAGAACTTGGATGGGAGACCTCCAAGGTGCAGGTGGGCAGTTCGGTAGTGAATCAGCCAGTACTGATCCCCCTCAAGATTATCCTGGTCATTTGGGAGTGCCATCTGTTTAGACAGATGTGGCCCTGACTCCCTGTGATCCTCAGGCACTTTTTACTAGAGCTTGGTGGTCCCCTCTGGCTTACCTTGAATTCTTTCCTTGCACTTTCCATTGGACAGAGCAAGCTTCTCTGCTCTCCAATCTACGCTGTTGCTGTGTGCTGTTAAACAACTGCTGCAATTCCACCCCAGAGGTGGCTGCATGTCAGTGTTGGGTGAAGTGAGCCACAAGGAACACTTACCTTGCACTTTCTATCAGAGGCCCTCAAAGCACTTCACCGGCATTCATGCACAAAATAACCTTACATCCCCCCTCTGAAGCACACGCTTATTTCTCCCCATTATACAGAAAGGCAAAGTGACTTGCCCAAGGTCATACAACAAATCAGTGGCAGAGCTGGAAGTCCCAATGCCTACGGTTGCTACATGCTCTCCCCTCTAGAGAACACCCTGCTGTATATAATCCCTGACCTACTCCGCAGCGGGGTTGTCAGGCTTAATCAAATTACCGTATGTCTGTGAAGTGCTTTGAGATCCTCAGATGACGAGCGCTAGAGGAGAGCAAATGGTTACCTGTTATTAACGCTACTGGACCAGATCCTCCAGCTGGTGTAGATGGGTGCAGCTGCCACAATCCCTAACTCTGCACAGGAGACACCAGAGTTTGCCCTGCAGTTTGGGTAGCCACATGCCCCAGCGCTGAGTGAGTGCAGATCACGACCACTTGGATTTGGTGCAAATGCTCGTGGGGCAGGGCGGTGGAGGGCATCGCTCCCGGCACGCGTCTCTCACCTGGACAGATTGATTGCAAAGAGCGGAAGGAGCTGGACTAGCAGGGCTGGCTTGTAGGCTTGAGGACATCAGCAGCAGAGACCTGTCTGACAACCAAAGCCTATTTCAAGACTTCCCAAGCGTGATGCAGAGAAGGTGTCTGACCAACCGCAAGCCACAGGGGAGGGTTCTCACTTAGGGAGAGTTGAGGAAAGCTCTCTGGATTAAAGCATCTTCCAAGCTACTATGAAGCCCTAGAAAACTCTGCAGCTCAGATAGAAAGTGCTTTAAACTCTACACAGCCAGCCGTGTGCCAGACACCGCTAGCAGCCGGCCTGGGCACAGAGCTGTAAGCAAAAAGCTCCTCAGCTAGCGTGAATCGCTGTGGCACTGTTGAAGTCACTGCTGTGATGCCAATTTACACCCCTGAGAATCTGTCCCAAAGTTTGCAGCATCTGTCTTAGCCGGCTACAGCCTGAACAATGCAGAGGAACTGAGTGTCCTTGTCTGCTCCATCTGGGGTTCAAATACCCCCGGGCAGAATTTGTGAGAGGCAGGGTTTGCCCCAGTAACCTTGGTCAAATTCTCTTCCTGCCCACTGCCGGAGTAGCATGCTCTGAATTGGCTGCTGCCCTCTGCCCAGAGGGGGCTGCATTTCACAGCTGCTCTGTGGGGTGACGGGTGCCATAGAGAGGCTAAGGCTCATCACAGGGGGAATTCAGCAAGGCTGCTCCCTTTCACCTTCTGCGGCTGGGTATCAGCTGTTAACAGGCGGACAAGGGGAACGGCTCTCTAGACAGGCAGTGCCCGCCCACCCACACTGGAGTTGGGCAGTCAGCGGCTGCTCGCTCTCAAGAGCGGATCCAGATTAAAAAAACAGATCTCCCCCCCCCCCCCCACCACAGCTAATAACTGCCAGTGTCATGAAGCGGCTGCCGGCCCGTGGGCACAAGCATTTAGGAAGGCAGAAGGCTCAGGGATTAGAGCCCTGGCTCCTGGGATCTCTTCCTGCTCCTGCTGTGAACGCATTTTGTGATTTGGGGCAAGCAGCTTCACTTCTCTGGGCTTCGTTTTCCCCACACACGGAACGGGGCTGACGTTAGCCGGCCTCAGAGGGAGCAGCCAGGCTCCGTTCATGGAGGGAAGCTGCATAAGCTAGAGGGGGCAAAGCATCTTCATCTGGTACCACCCCAGCCTGCTCGGAGCATGCGGCAGAGACAACAGCCAGGCCCTTGGGAAATGCTCCGATAGCTCCTAGTGCCAGGAATTTACCATTTACAGGGCCCCTGGCTAACCAGGGGGGAGAGCAGATAGAGCGGGGAAAACGGGGTGGGGAGTCACCTTCCCACTAAGGTTTCGTCTACATGGCATTGGAAACTCTGGTCTGTGGGACCCGGGCTCCTGGACTCGGCGCTCCCAAGCCTGCACTTGCTTTACAGCTACCGGATCCAGGTGCTAACACGTCCACACTGCACCGCGCAGACCTGCTGACTCGGGTCTGCGGCTCGACCTCCGCCCGCACTGCAGACTGACAGGGCTTGGACCCAAGTCACACTAGGTCTCCCGCGCTGGGACCCAGGTCCTGAGCGCTCTCTGAGCCGAGTCAGACGGAGGTGGAGGACAGAGGACCCAGAGGAGATCACGCCTCAGGGCAGGGCGTGACTGTCCATCCCTTGTGTTCTCTGCAGACACATGCTCGCTCCTGTAATGACTCCGCAACAGGCAGGTTGGCCCAGGTCTCCCCTTTCCAGTCCCATAGCTGTAATCTACCCTAGTGACCCTGGGGAGGGGGAGGGGGAGATGGTGCGAACACACAGATAAAGCCACCGGCTCTGCACTGTCACCAAGGGGCTGAAAGTGACTAATCAGTACGCGCAGCCAGGCACGGCCACACTTCAGCGACACAGGGCCGGACCTAATGGCTCCGAGGCTGCCCGATACCCATGAGCCTACGGGCACTGAGCAGCCAGGAACATACATGTTGGACTGTGCTGCACAGCGGCAGTGCAGTCTAGTGGGTAGGGCACTTGCCCGTGACTCAGGAAACCTGGATTCTACTCCTGGGTGACCTTGGACAAGTCACGGCACCGCCGTGCCTCAGTATCCCCCCTCCCACCTTTTGTCTCGCAAGTCATTTGTGGCAGAAACTACCTCCCACTAGGTGTAGGAACAGCGTCCAGCACAGGAAGGCCCCGATCCTGGAGGCAGCCTCTAGGTGCTACAGTATCACGAACAATGACCATTGTCTCCGTCCGATGGCAACGACACACCGCCTGCCTCATCTTCGAACCACCGAGTAAACATGGGCTCATTAAGTCCCACCTGCTCCCGGGAGAGAGGCAGGACGGCCATCCTCATCTTACGCACGGGGGAAGCCGAGATGCAGAACGAGGTTAAACGAAGGCCCTGATTTCACTAGAAATAAGTCAGGCAGCTCCAAACCTACAAGGCCCATCAGAGGCACGGCTGGCCCCACACACGGACACAAGCCCCAGATCTCGGTGCACAACGGCGGCGGTCACGCACGGACGGAAAGCGTGGCAGGCCGGACCTGCCCTTTCAAAACTAAACAGACCCCGAGTGACCCGTGCAAGGGGAACGAGCGACACGGCCAGGATTAGGAGCTGGGCAGCTCTGCCTCCCGCTCTTGTTCGGTAACCACTAGGCCTGGCCAAGCGCAGCTGGGCGGAGAGGTTGCCTCCATTGCCGCTGGCAGGGAAACAGCCCATGGCAAGCACACGAGAGCCAAGCTCTCCACTCCCCACCTCTAGTGTCAGAACAGTCAGGAAAATAAGGAGGCCTGCTCAGGCCGGGTGACATAGTTACACCAGTATAGCCCCCCGTGTGGGCCCAATTATACCAGTATAAAGGTGGCTTATACCAGGATAGCTGGCTTCCTTTCCCACACAGGAACAGCTCTACTCACGTAAGCACCTTTATACCGGTGTAACTGCACCCACCAGGTCTACACGACAGATCTAGATCGGTAGAAATACGTCACTCGGGGGGTGAAAACGCCACGCCCCTGACGCCGCCGGAACACTGACCGGACCCTAGGCGGAGACGGCGCTAGGGCAAGGGAGGCCTTCTCCCGTCGACGCAGCTACCGCCTCTCGCCGAGGTGGATTAACGCCGCACAGGAGCGTCCTCGCTGGGGCATTTTAAGCGCCAACCAGCCCTCCGGGGTCGCACAGCTTTCGTTACACTGGGATCACTGGAGCCATCCAGCTTTCCCGCGGATCCAAGGCCGGAGCAGGGCGGTGGGTCCAGGGCTCTGCCCCGGCGCTACTCCCCAGCTCAGAGGGCACCAGGGTAGGGAGGGTGGGGCTGGCATGGAGCGCTCACAGCTCCGATGGGTGTTGGCACCTCGCCTTCTTCCTCCCGGGGCAGCTACCGAACAGGCTGCAGCGGCGTTTCAAAGGAGCGTTCTCAGGCAGGGACTTGGCCTCGTCCTGCCCCTCACCTGCCTGTCTGGGTCTCCTCCCCACCCGGCTCCTTTCCCCGCCGCCCCATTTCCCGGATCTCTGGTCCCACCTGCACCACCCCGACCGACACGCCTTTCCCCCCGCCCGCCCACCCCACCCCCACAGGCCGTTCCAACATGTCTCAGCCTGCCTACACGCATGGCTTGGGCCTGCCTACACGCTTTCACACCGTGGCACGGCTCAGGGAGGCAACCCGGTCCCGTGCTCACCGCCAGGCCAGACCACGCTCTAGCAGTGTCGTGGGACAAGCAGGGCCGCCTGACTCAGTGGTTTTCGCAGCACGGTTGAGTGCTAAAGCAAATACAGCCGGCAACCCATAGGGCTCGACCGCAGGGGAGGGGCGGAGAGCAGAACCCAGCGTCGGAGGGCGTGCTTGGGGCAGCTTCAACGGAGCTCTCAGGAAAGAGATCCTGCCCCTATGGCCAAGGGTTCACAAGCCGGTCAGAAGATCACGGCCATCCGGCCTTTCTCATATTGCTAAATGAGAGGGGGGTTCTGCTACTCCGCACAGTACAAAAACCTACACAGACGAAGGGATTTCCAGAGGTGCCCAGAATGGGCCCGGCGGAGAACAGCTGTGCTAGGAGAATGTGGGGCTTTGCCCCTCTAGTCCCTGGTCGTTACGGGGGAAACCCTCCAACATGGGCGCTGACCTCGGCAGCGCATGCAAAACCTGCCTCGGTTTCCCCTTCGGCCACCCACGCAGAGGAATGTGTTAGCAGCGAGTTCAAACCCCTTTGTTCACACACGGTGCCATAGGCCCCCGAGCCCTCCTGCTAAACACGGTTCCTCCCCATACCCCAGCGTAAGACGAGGTTACCACACAGCACCTCTTCAATGCCACTGAAAGGTCGTTGTTCCCAGGTCACTCACCCCAGAGTCATTAACCACAAGGTCCCGTTCGTAGGGCCCCATCCCCCTGGGAGCGCCAAGCCCGCTTCTCTCCCCGAGGTCACCTCAGGTCTCCTGCCTGCAGATTCCAGGCCTCCTCACCCGACAGTCCTACCCTTGCTCAGGGGAACCTCCCTCCCCGGCCGACCCCTTGCTTCTGGGCCCCACTCACACCAAGCAAAGCTGGTTCTTGCCCTCCTTCCTACAGGCCTCGGCATGAGCCTTCCCCCAGCTCAGTCCTCCCAGCGCCTCGCCAGCAGCTCCCAATTTCTGGTGTCCCAGGTCTCCCGCTCCTGCTCTCTCTCTCCTCTGTTCTCGGACAGCTTCTACCTACCCCGTTCTGACCCTCCCTCACCCCGGGTCTGTCTCTTTGTATGACCCAGGTACCGTCTCCCCGCAACCAGCAAGCAGCTGACCAGTCACAGATGAACTGCACCCTCCCCGAAGGCCAGTCGTTCTGCGACGCCGGTCCACAAAAAGAGGATAAAAGTCTCCCGCAACGGCAAGCTAACGGTGCTCCGCCTTCAGCCAGTGCAGCAGAGGCTTGTGATCTTAGCCCTGAAGTTGCTGGGTTCAAACCCCACTCTGGACCCACGCGGGTGGGTCGCACCTGAGCCCTGCTGCTGCAAGTAACGGAGGCACGTTCTGCTCCCAGTTTTGCTGGTACAACCCTGGCTGTAGCACTCCCCGATTGACTGCTCTCTCCGAGAGAGACATTTGGCCCATCCAACTGGGCAAGGGAGCCAGAGGCCCTGAATGGGGAAGCCAATTGTAGGCTGCAGGTGGCAGAGTCGGGACTAGAACCCAGATCTTTGGCGCTCTCCTGGTTATCAGAAGCCACAAGGGCCAGGAGGGCTTTTCACCCAGGAGGCCTGCAGAGGGAAAACCCACTTGGCCTTCTAGCCAGCTTCTTTGCCGTTTAGCAGGCTCCCTATGCATTGCAATGGATAGCACAGACCCTTCCACTGCCAGCTCCCTATGTGATGTGGGGATCTTGGCCAGCACGTGGGGGATTTAACTGGAGACTTCCAGAGCTAAAAGCACAAACTGCTACAGCTGCAGCTAAGGAACCAATCCTCCTAGATCTGGGGCTGTCACAGACTCAGATCCCCCATGCGCCAGGCATCTGGAGGGACCACAAAAGGACTCGCCGGTGGGCTACATAAACAGCTTGCAGAAGGAAACTGACAAACTCCAGCCAGCTTCCCCCTGGAAGGCTGCTAAGGAAAACCGACTGGAACACTAGCCAGTTTCCCTTGGCCGGCTTCACTGGGCTGCCAGGGCTTTTATATGGATAAAACTGTCCGCAGTCGGGCTTCTATCAGCACAGCTATGTAAGAATCCCATCTCTAACCAACCCAGCTATGCTGGGAAAGTGTAGACCAGGCCTTACAGTCTAAATACACCAGGTGGGAGGGGAAACAGAGGCACAGAGGCAGGAAGTGACTTGCCCAAGGTCACCCAACAGCTCAGTGGCAGAGCTGGTAACAGATTCACTGATCCCCAATTCTACTCACTAGATCACGCAGCCCCCTGCCCGGCTCCCATGGCAGGTAAAGAACAGACTGGAGCTATTCCGCGCTGGAGATCTGGCCCAAGGGGAATAACTCCAGGGGCTTGGCCAAATATCTTCCCCACCTCATCCCACAAGAAAAGGCCTTGATGTCCAAGCCTGTACCTCATTGCTACACTGGCCAGTATGAGCCACAATCCTGAAATCCAGCCCACACGGGGTCTAGCAGTCCCTTAAAGCGCGGTTCTGCTCCCAGAAACGATGGTGTAAAGAAACCAGCCCCCTCCAACCCTACAGAGCTGCTCATATCACAGTCAGACCGATTGAGGGTAGCAGCCAACGCTTCTCATTCACACTCGCCCTGCAGAGCTATGAGACAATGGGCTGAATTCAGCTCAGACTCCCACGTCCGCAGCGGAATCCATTAACCAAGTTCCAGTTCCGGTTGCACTTGGATACAGCAGGACCACACAGGTGTCACCGAGGGAAAGATTCTGCAGGCCGGATCCGGATGACTGAGGACGATGGGTGAGAAGGAAGAAGTCCAGCTGGATGCTCAGATGAGCTTCCAGGGCAGACAGCTTAAAACAAAAACCACCAGCCCCATCTTTTCTCTAGGCAACTGCGCACATTCGGTAGGAGTCACAGACACAACCATGGAGCATCGCTGTATTTTCGAGATGGCTTCGTAGCCATTAGCCCAGGGTTGGCCCTGTTGAAGTCAGTGGCAAAACACCCCTTCACAACCACAGCACTGGGATTTCATTAAATGCTCCCTGGAATCACAGCTTCAAATCCGAACAGGCCTGTCTCCAACGAGCATCCTTCCTGGAGAGGGAGTGTCTGGGGGTTAAAGCTCTGCATTGCAACTTGGGAGATCTGCTCTGCCACACACTCCCTGGGTGACCTCGGGCAAGTCCCTTAGCACCTCAGTGGCCCAACAGTAAAATGGAGATAATTCTTCCTTTGCCTTGTGTATTAGACAGTTAGCGCCTGTCTCTTATGATGTGTGAGTACAACGCAGCCCGGATCTCAGCAGGGACTTCTAGACGCTACAAATCATAGATCAAGTGGGCCTTAATCTTCTCTCGTTTAGACCCCTGTAAGTCAGAAAAGCAGCCAGAGAGAGGAGAGTAAAACCCACTGAGTTCCATGGGTGGATCTTTTTAATAAGTCCTCTCTGCACAGCAAGAGCTCATGGGCCTATGGCTCTGCTCCAGTCTGCTTAGACAAAGTTTACCCTCCATGCACTAGCTGCTATTTCTTCCCCCACCCCAGAATCAGCTGCATTTAGAGTCTCTGTACATACAGCAGCACAGAACGCGCCTGTGGATCCTTTCTGAGTGAGCAGTGCTAGCTACATAATTAATCAGGAAAGGCCCTTCCTGAAATCAAATCCCCTCTGATCGGATCAGAAATCCGCTGGGCCAAAGCTTTGAATACCGAGCCGCGCACAAGCCCTGCCTGCAGCCCGGAGCCTAACTTTCAAGCGTGGCAATACTAAAAGGACAACAAATAAGGCTCCGATTTTCAAATCCACCGAAGGGATCTGGCTGCCAAAATCATGATTCCAAAATTAGCTACAACATTTAAGATCTGAGGCTGCAGATTTCGGTCAAATTTCGAGACAACCCAGGGAAGATCTGAATTTGGGCCAAGGTTAGTAAGTGCCTTGGGACTGGAGCTGTCTCTTCATTCAGTGTTTTGTCCAGCGCCAAGCAGGACGGGTCGTGGTCCATGACCACGGCTCCAAAGTGCTACAGCAAGAAGGCTCATAACGAGTAATAATTTCTCCTGCTGAATCGCTCGCGAGAGGCTCTCATGCCCCACAGCAGCTTGGATCGGAGATGGGATAAAGGGAGGTCTTTAGGGAGCCCCATCAAAGGGTAACGATGGTGTACCAAGAAGAGGTGGCGTGTAAACATTAAAAAAAAGGGAACTGGAACCCCCCTGAGGATAATAATGTAAAGCAGCTGCCTCGGACATGGATTTTCCTCCGAAGCAGACACTGTGGGGATGGATCCGCCAGAATGCTCAGCAACCAGATGTCCCCATTTAGACAATGGGGGCTGAGAGCTTTGGAAAGTCCAGTCAGTGGGACTGAATCTAGGGTGAGCAGAGAGCAAGTGTGAAAAATCAGGACAGGGAGTGGGGGGATAATAGGAGCCTATATAAGACAGAGCCCTGAATATCGGGGCTGTCCCTATAAATTGGGACATCTGCTCACCTTAACTGAATCGAACGCCCACTGAAATCAACGGGACCCTTTCCATTAACATCAGTGGGCTCTGGGCCAGGCTCGTAGTTAAGAGCCCACAGCACTGCCAACGCTTGTGACTTTCCTGCACGTCTTGCGACCTGTGGCTTTTTTCTTAAAAGCCATCGTGTGATTCCGGGAGGAGCATCTCACAGCCTTCATCTACCTCAATAATTCTCTGCTCCTCATGGTTGCAAAGAAAAGCTTGAAAACACAAAGCTGCACCAGAAGTCAACTCAGAAGAACCTCACATTAAAAAACATTTAAATAAATAAAATAAAATAAAATAAAAAAGTCATGAGATTTATTACACCCATCTTGTGATTTTTTAACTCTTGGGACTAGCAAATGTTTCATCTATAAAGCCAGAAGGGATTACTGTGATCATCTGGTCTGACCTTCTGTATCACACAGGCCATAGGACTTCCCTGAATTAATTTCTGTCTGAATTACAGAAATATAAAGCAAGAGTCCTGTTCACCCTCGTTCTAACCCACCCAATTCCTCTCTCCTCCCAGAGCTAGGGCTAGAAGCCAGGAGTCCTACTTGCCAGGCCCCCCTGCTCAAACCACTAGACCAAACTCCCTTCTCAATGCTGTTTTTGGAACCTTATGTTCCTCTTAGTGTTCCACACACCCCTTGTCCCCATTCAAACCATATGCTCCTTTGAGCAGGGACTGTCTCATGATAAGTTCATAGAATATCAGGGTTGGAAGGGACCTCAGGAGATCATCTAGTCCAACCCGCTGCTCGAAGCAGGACCAATCCCCAGACAGATTTTTGACCCAGATCCCTAAATGGCCCCCTCAAGGATTGAACTCACAACCCTGGGTTTAGCAGGCCAATGCTCAAACCACTGAGCTATCCCTCCCCCCAGTTGGTCCAGCTCTCAGCACACAATGAGACCCTGATCCCAGTTGAGGCCTCTGTAATCATTGTCCCTCCTCCTCTTGGGTAGGAGCGACTGCATCTAGAAGATCACACCCCGTCCTAGGCACAGCGTGAGCCCCGAGAGCAAAGGGCTCTGACTTGGGAGGAAAGGTTTAAAGAGTTAAACAATGGGCAGACAGAAATAGTAACGCTCCGCAGACATCCGAAAGGGTGTAAGCACACAGGGAGGAGGCATTACTTATTACGCAAGGAGGACAGGAACGGAGAGGGGGAAAAAACAAGGATGAATACTAGGAAATATTTCCCAGCAGCAAGCTACGTGAGGGCATGGAAAGACCTCTCCAAGGGAAGAGCGGGGAGTCCCATCGTCCATTCCCCCATGGGCTGGATGGCACCTGACCAATCTCTCAGCTCTAACCTCTCTGATCTTGCCGGGGTCCTTCACAGTCACCACCAGACTGCGTATTGCACCATGCAGCCCGGCTCGCGGCCTAGGTTCTGCTCTCAGCTACACCCACATCCATCCACAGTAACCCCGCTGAAGTCAACAGCGTTACTGCGGATTTACACCGGCGTGGCCAAGAGCAGAATGTGGCTCACCATTTGCAGCACCGGGGCGTGCTGGGCCTGGCGGTCCGAACGGCACACACAGACAATCCATTAGCAAGCCCGTTTTCCCGCTTTCCTGCCATGGCCCCATTTTTGCAGGTCACCTGCAAGGATAACAAGGGACAGATGGAGAAGGAAAGCAGGGAGGGGAGTGAATCCCACACACATCCCAGCGTCCCCCCGTTTCCCCCCCCCCCAGCCTCAGCAGGCAAACCGTCTAGCTCTGAAAGCAAAAGGGAAAACGAGCCCCAAAGACCAGCGCTTGCTCTCGCGCCTCATCCACCAGCAGAACGGTCCAGGGACCACGCAAACAAAACCCATTGCCCGGCAATGAGGCTACGAGCGCTGCAATATTCCAGACGGTCCTCCTCCAAAGGATGCAAGTAGGAAGGATAAATTATTTAAGAGCAGCTGCTGCTTGGGAGCCTTTTCATTCCCCCTGCATGCACCCCCACCCCGCTTAGTATTTATAGCACACGGCTAGCGTGCAGTACGAGGCATCAGCAAACCTTTGTCTCACGGGCAATAATACACACGTTTTCCTTCTCCCACCCCAGCCCTGACGGTCCAACCAGCGATGGGGAAACGAAGCGCCGAAGCCTGAAGTCAAGAGACGAGATTTCGATTCGAAATAATGGGGATTTGGGGCGGGGGGCGTTCATGCATCCGAACTGGCTTCGCCTCCCCTTGGTCTCCACAGCACAAAGTTTAAGCCCCAGGTTTCCAGAGAAAGGGATTCAGGGGGTGGAGGCAGGGCTGCACCCCACAAGCAGCCTCCAGAAGCTGCAAAGGCCAGGCACCGTTAAGGGGATGCAGACCAAGGGGAGCATGCACTCTCTTGGGGAGCTCCAGAACGACCCCCCCTTTAAAGGCCCCAGGGGAAAAACCACCCCACCACCCTGACCCCCAAGCACTGCTGCCCATGTGCCCCGATTTGCTTCCAATGAGTGTGGTGTGATTGGCGCACACACCGTCTCACACCCCCAAGCACATCCTCCGATCGCGGCGACCTACCAGACACACACAACACAAGCTGGAGCTCAGCCAGTCCTGATGAAAGGCACCGTCTAAACAGGAGGCTACGTTCCTGATGCCAACCCCCCTGCGCTGGGTCCCCCCCCCCATACATGCAGGCAGCCTGGGCATTCTGCGCTGCCGTTTCATAACCATCCAGTCTCTGCCTTTTGTTCCACTGCCTGTCCTGGCAGCCTCTGCACACCTAGGTGCCTGGATCCCCCCCCCACACACACACACCCCACAAAGACTTGTACCCGTCCAAGGGAAGGACAGGGCATCTCTGGCAGCAGGGTTCATTAGCAACACCAACCCAAGGGTGCACACACCTTGCTAATGCACCAGGCAGGCGGTGCCTGCCTCCACCACCTCCCCCTGCCCAGCCCAATTCACCCCCCATCTCCTATCGCTTCCTCTCCCTGCAACATTCCCTAACAAAGCCCTGAGCCACCAACAGCTGCTGGACACCCCCACCCCTCCCCTGCTCCTCTGGGCATGCACAGGTAGGTTACCTGTCACAGGTATGGCTTCCCCCTCTTTCCCTGCAGCAGGTGGAAAGCCTGTTCTTGGGGTGGGGGGGAGATGGGGGAGGAGGGCTGCCCCCTGCACCCCTCCCCGGTGTCAGGAGCACCGCATGCAGCCGCCGGGCCGGCTCCCCTTCTCCTGGACGCTGGCATGGTGCAGGACCCCGGGAGAGGCTGGTGCACGGTGTCCCTGGGTGGACGGGCCCCTCCCTTACCTGCAGCTGCTGAGATTCACGCTGCTGCTGCACGGGGTGGGGTGCGGGGGGGGGGGGTGGCTGCAGCTGGGCCCAGCCTGGCTTGGTGCCCCCTGGCTCTGCCCCACCTATGCCAGGGATCTGGCTGCCCGCCGCTCCTGCTCCTGCTCCTTCACCACCGCCACCAGCTCCTGCTCCTCCTCTCCTCCATCTTTGCAGCTGGCTCTGCTCACTCCCTCTCTCCCCACCACCAACAACAACATTTGGTGACGTCACTCGCCGTCACGTGACGGAACCCTGGGCTAAAAATAGCCTCCCTCCCCCCCCAACCACCATCACCACTCTCCTCCTCCCCCCTCCTTTGCCTGGTCCCCGTGGGGCGTGGCCTCAAAGAAGGAAGGCGCGTCATCGACACTGTCTTAAAGGGCCAGAGGAAGATTGTGGCGGGGGGGGGGGGGGCAGGGGTGGTGATTTTCAGGGCTGGAGCCGGGGGGGGGGCAAGCCCCAGCTTTAGGCATGGCTGCAGGGTCGCCCCGCCAGGGAAGGATGTGAACAGAGGTTGCAAAGCCCAGCGCTCAAAAGTTAGCACATGCCGTGAATGCCGGCCCCCGGGGAACCTGGATTGGGCCTCCTTGTGCCTCTGCTTTCCGATCCCAGGCGTTAATGACAGGCTCATGCAGGCCTTCAGTCCCTGACTCATGCAGTTATTCCGTATTGCTTTTCCTCCGCGGTCAATATTCAGCCCCAGGCCTTATCTACCGCACGCCGCCCAAACCCCGTGCTGAATGCAGCGTCAATTTCTTCTGGAGTGTTCCTCTGCTCGCCGCAGTGATCTGAGCGTGTCACGGACACTTGTGAATTTAGCTTCACAACACCCCTGTGAGAGGGCCCATGATCCCCATTTTACATGATGGGAAACTGAGGCACAGAGCCACAACGGGCCAACATTTGGCAAAAGCGTCCACTCATTTTGGGTGCCCAGTTTGAGACGCCTTGGGCCGGTGGGTTTCACGGCTACCTGCTGGCAGCAGAGAAATGTGGAGACTCAGGACTCCTGGGTTCAGTTTCAGGTTAGGGAGCCGGAGTGTGCTCTAGCGGTTTAGCCCAACCTGCCCCTGTGCCTCTGGCCTGTCCCATCCCCCTCTGCCACTCGTCCCTCCTCCCTGGCTCCTGCCCCCACCCTCCCTTCTCCTATCTACTCCCTTGCCCAGCTCCTGTCCCCCTCCTCTGCACCCATATCCTCCCCCTTCCCTCCACTCCTCCCCACCTCTGGCTCCTGTAATCCCTTTTCACATCCCCTCCCCATCCTCAGCCTCAGGCATCCCAATCAGCCTTCACCTCCCTCCTTCTCTTCCAGGCTGCCTGGGCTCCAGCCAGGGGGAGCACTGAGAGCAGAACCCCCCTGCCATCGCCTGGTGTTGCAGCAATCCCTGGCAGCCAGACATAGCAATCACAAGGGAAAGTCCTGCTTGGTCCCTGTAGTCCTGGGCTGGAGCATGCTAAATTGCTCTGTGGAGATGGCACATGCACAATCTGGTCACACGTAGGAGCGGTGGGGGGGATGGAGCATGCTCAGTGCAGATGGCATCTTTGGCAGAATTTATCACCCAAGCTCTAACAAGTCTCTACTGAGCATGTGCAAATTTAATTTTTGCCGAGGCTTATAACTTGGCCAACTGTGGGCACATTTTCACAGAGCTGGCAAAAGGCACAGGCCTGACTCCAGCCTCGCCCTCCTGCCAAATTTCAAATCCATGCTCCAAAGCATGGAGGCCCTAGAGCTTCATGAAGAAATGGTTGCAAGAGGTTTTGTAACATGCGCAAAACAATTGCTTTTCCCCTGTTCTCATTCTATGAAATGGCTGAACCGTTTTAGGTGAAACTTTCCAGAAAAATTCAGCCTGAGGTCGACACTTGGCATGGAAAACCATCGTCCCCACCCGTTAACATCTGGCAAAGTTTTAAGCAACTGGGAACAGGGTATTCTAATGGGAAGTGGTAGGCAACCTTCACGGTAAGGCAGCGCTCCCAGCTCTAGGATACAGAAAGTGAGAGAGTATGATCTCACTTACACCAAAGCGAATCCAGAGTGAGGCCAGATGTAAATCCAGAGTCATTCTGGAAGAGAGCAGAATCCGGCCCACACTCCTTATGCACCAATTAACGCTCCTCTAAGTAGGGCGACCAGACAGCAAATGTGAAAAATCAGGACACAGGGTGGGGGGTAAGAGGAGCCTATATAAGAAAAAGACCCCAAAATCGGGACTGTCCCTATAAAATCGGGACATCTGGTCACCCTACCGCCAAGCCATCTTGAATGAGGCCTGGCTGTTTTTTATACATTTGTCTCTCTTTTCCGGCAATCCCCAAGATGCTACTTATGCAATTTAAGGGCTTGATCCTGCATACAGTCACTCCAGAGAACAGAGCCCACTTCCCCATTTTCTGTCACCCCGGCAAAATGAGTGCAAAGGAAGTGAAAACATGACAGTCCTGGGCCCCGATCCTGCACACACTCGCTTAACTTTGTGCACCTGCGTTGTCCAGCTGAAGACAACTTAATATTAAAGGCATGCCCTCAACTTGAACTTAGCTCCAAATTCAAATGTGGCCCGGGCTTCCGTTCCACGATTCAAAGAACAATCCCGACAACTAGCGCAGCCAGTTGCTTTTAAACAAATGAATGTCTGAACCCCAGCAATTGCAGCCCTGAGAACCTGAAAATGAAAGCGACTCTGGGCGAAAGTGAAACCGACTTGCCGCCTTCAAAACCGGGATGCAAGACATGTGTCAGGTAAACACAGCGCATAAGGAATGGCCGATAACTTGGGTTTTAAAAATTCTCTTGCTTTTAATTACCTACAGTCTCAGGCGTTAGGAACTCAGGCCCCGATCCTGCAGCTTGAGCCGCTCCCAGATCGCTCATGGCAGGATCAGGGGTATAGATTATAGACCAGCGCAAGGGGCGGGGAAGAGGAGCAGGCAGAGCATGTTGTGCTCCCGCTACGCTCTGCTGGCAGATGGTCTCTTGGGGACCGTTGCTAGTTGGTGTAAGTTAGAGCAGCCCCAAGGTGGCACTACACTGGAACTGGGAGGAGAATCAGGGAGCTGATCAGCTTCCCAACAGACCCCCACCCCTGCTTCACCAAAGGGGACCTGGTGCTTGATCCTCACCCCCCCGCTCCAGCTTGTCTTCTTGGGCGGGAGGGAGAGGACCATGCCCTGATTCTTCAGAGACAGCAATGGCAGCTTGGCTCTCTATATCCCGGGCACTCAGATCTTCAGGCCCCTTGGAGAATAGAGTAATGTGGCAGCAGTGTTGACTAGTGGCCTGGGAACTCCTGAAGGACCAGTCTCATCTCTGCCACAGATTTGCTGGACAGTCTCAGATAAGTCACTTGAACTCCTTGTGCTTCGGTTTCCTCATCTGCAAAATGGGGATAATACTCTGTCGAGGGGTCGGGGGTCAGAGAGAGAGCACTGCCCTCTACTAGATGGAATCAGAACTTCTTACCTGTGTGTCATAGGCCCTATACTGACAACACAAAGGAACTTCTCCTTGAGCTCAAGGGAGAGGAGACTTGGCTTTTGGTGCATTTTAACCCGATGTTTGAGATGCAGATATCTCAGGGTAGGTTTGTTTCGTCTGGGTTTTTTTTTTTTTTTTAAGTCATGTCTAAACCACAGAGTTTTTACAAAGACAATCTGGGTCCCACTTTGACCCTGTCTGCCCCGGAAGCCAGTGGAGAAGCGCCAAGCTCTGACACACACTTGGACTCTTTTGCAGGTTGTAATATCTTGGCAGAGGAGTTCGGCCCAGCCTGAAGCTCTGTAATCAATTTACTATTAAAGCCAACTGGGCAAACAGCACATTAAAAATAACCCCGGTGTCTGGAGCAGAGGGAAGCCAGGCCACCGCGCTCCCGGCTCAGACAGCGACAGGCAAGGTCAGCACGCTGTGCGCAGGGTACTAAGAGGCCTCGCTCACCTGCTGAGCACCCAAGGGCTCAGAGACAGCGCCCACAACAAGTGCTCTGGCCTCCCCGTGCACCATAGGCTGAGCTGCTGCAAAGACCCGGCCTGCAGTTCAGGGCAGGATCCCAGGGCTTACGCTCCCTGAGAACTCCTCCTTCTCCCTAGGGAGTGAGAGCAGAGCTTTTCCCTGCTACAGCCGCCTCTTGCTCTCAGCTTCCTGGCTTTATACAAGCCAAGCCAAGCCTGCCCTCCCTTTCCAACCTGCTCAGGCCTTGGGTGGGGTGGACACCCCATCTCCACACCTACGTGACTTAGTCCCATTTTCAAAAGCAGCTGCCAGCCCAGATCCTCCAAGGCATTTGGGCGCCTCCCATTTAAATCAATGGGAGTCAGGTGCCTAAATACCTTGGAGGATCTGGACTTTAGGAGTCCACATCTCATTGAAAGCCAGTGAGATTTAGGCTCCTAAGGGCGGTTTCTATGCACTTAAATATGTAGATGTGGGGAGCTTGGGTGCGTTTGAAAATCCCACTAGGTGCCTATCTACATCTTTAAGCACATAAGGGCCTTTGAAAATCTGGCCCTAAGAGACTGTTGAAAATGGATCTTAGGCTCCTAAGTGATTTGGACACATTTGAAAATCTGGCCCCTCGGTGTTTGTAGGATAACTCCACAGCACAGCCAGCTCTGTGTGTGTGTGTGTGTGTGTGTGTGTGTGTGTGTGTGTGTGTGTGTGTGTGTGTGTGTGTGTGTGTGTAACTGGTGACCTTACATTGTCCATGGAAATTCGTTAAGCAGGTTTCTGAGCAGAGATAGGTGATCCCCTGGGGCTTCCCTATCTACCCCCTCTGCGTGACCCCAGGGTAAATTAGCTCAGTACACAAGTCAAAATATTTTTTTTCCTTTTAAACTGCTTCTGCTTCAGATTCCACCTGGGCCTGGAAAATCCAGCTTCCCCTTTCGTCGGTCCTGCCTTCAGAACGGAGCTGGGGATTCTGTTGCTGTGGCAGGGCCACCTTATTGCTGTCCTAATCCCACCTCTGATCTTGACTCTCTCAGCCGCCTTGGGCGAGTCACAGCAACGCTCCGCGACTCGGTTTCCCTATCTGTGAAATGGGCGTAGTAAGGCAATACCCCGCTATTGCCTTTCCAACTCTGTGGTACGCCTCAGAGATGTGGCAGATGGGGGAAGTCCCCAAGAGGAAACTGAATGCATTCCACCAGCGTAGGTTAAGAAGACTCGGAAATTCATTGGCAAGATCGCAGAACCAACCATACGGGTCAGCAGGCTGCAGACTCAGTCATTAGACGGAGGAGGCTACGGTGGTTTGGCCGTGGCGACAGACTGCCCCGCAGCAGACACCCAAGGCACATCTTGGATAGGGTTCCACCCGGGGGGGAAGAGAAGGCGTGGAGGACAAAGAACGACAGGACGATCAAAAAAGATGCTGCCCTCACGGAGACAGTTTATGATGGAGTCAAACTGGCAGTGGGGAACATGCGTGTCCTCGTATGCCACTAGACACAGGTGATTCGAAGGCTACGTCTACACTTAAATCGCCTCCGCGGCACAGCCCAAGTAAGTGGTAGTAATGCAGAACGTTTTATCTGCAGCATTTCATGGGAGGGTTCGTGTAGCAGCCCCAGTGGTGCGCCAGAACCCCCACGTGCTAGGCGCTGTACAAACACAGAACAAAAAGACGGGCCCTGCCTCAAGGAGCATGGACACAGACGGGCAAGGAAGCACAAGGAAACAATGAGACAAGATGGTCTTGGACCGGTACACTTAGTCCTGCCTCAGCATGGGGGGACGACCCTTCCAGCCCTACCTTTCTAGGATTCTAACAGCAGGAACTGTTCTGGCTGTTTCTGTGTCCTGCACCTTTAAATCTCGGTAGATTTCTTGCAGCAGGTTCCATGTGCCCAAGCAGTGAAAGGCAGTGGAAATCTTTTTTTAAACTGGCTCGAGGTTGAGAGATGCAGGCCCAGATTCAGTTCTGCAGTGGCAAAAAGGAGCCAGCATAGAACCATAGCTGGCCGGCTGAGAATTCCCCAGCTGAGGGGGAGCTCTCCCCTGGCAGAAAGCAGCAC
Organism: Emys orbicularis; assembly: GCF_028017835.1. Taxonomy (NCBI): domain Eukaryota; kingdom Metazoa; phylum Chordata; order Testudines; family Emydidae; genus Emys; species Emys orbicularis. The sequence continues at coordinate 7,888,993 of NC_088707.1, forward strand.
CAACTCCCCACACAGAGGTCTATAATCCCATATATCGCCACTTGAAGGCCCCTTTACATGGCTAGCGTGCCTCAAGAAGAATCCAGCCCCAAGAATTTGGGAAGAGCTATAAACCCTCCTGCGTCAGGGCGTCAGTCATCCTGATGGGGTCAGGAGGAAACGTTCCTTGGGGTCGGTTATCCCACAATTGCCTCCTGCAGGGGTTCTCACAGCTCCCTAGGAAGCTCCTGGCATTGGATTGGATGGACCCCGGGCTGGATTTCCCATGGCAATGCCTATTTTCCGAGGTGCTAGACTCTAGTCATGTTATTTAGCAGGCCAACACACTCGGCAGGGTTTGAACATCAGGTGTGGGGGAAGAGATCCACGCGTACTGCCTCGAGGGCCAAATTCTCTGCTGCATCAGTTGATGCAGTCCATGAAGCTGTTCACACCAGAAGCGAATTTGGCCCAGCGTTGGCACGGTTATAAGGCTGTGGGGTGCTTGGAGATGCTGTAAGCCAGTGGTTTGTCCCTGAGTTTTGGCCCTTTGTTCCCCAAGTGGGTTTCTCTATCCCCCTAATTGCCATGCGTGGTAAAACACAGCAAGCTCCGAGCCGCACAAAGGGATCCATGAACACATTTTTCGCCTTCCTCGGCAGCATGGGGTGCAGGTCGCTTGCCAGGATCATCTCGGGCTAGCTCAATCAACTGCCTGCACTTGGGAGCACCTTGGTCCCTCCTATTTCTGCCTGTAGCACAGCGTAGTTTCATTTCCTGTGGGCTATGATACTTTGGTCTAGTTTGGGTTGCTGGATTTAGTGTGCGGGTGCTGGGTGGTCAGATGAGAAGATCTGGTGTCTCGTCTGGCTTCGCACTCTATGACACTATGATTAGCCTGTGAAACTCCCTACCACATGAAGTGTCCAGCAGAGGGAGGGAGGGATAGCTCAGTGGTTTGAGCATTGGCCTGCTAAACCCAGGGTTGTGAGTTCAATCCTTGAGGGGGCCATTTAGGGAACTGGGGTAAAAATCTGCCTGGGGATTGGTCCTGCTTTGAGCAGGAGGTTGGACTAGATATCTCCTGAGGTCCCTTCCAACCCTGATATTCTATGATTCTATGACACTGGGCCGGTCTGGGATCAGATGCTTGCTCGCTTGCTCTCCTGGGCTCTTAGCCCTAAGAGGCTGCGACGTAGCCCCAGAGAGAGGGTGAGGTGAAGTTTCTGTGGGCAGGCTGCAAATCTGAGGCTGGCAGATGGTTCTCAAATGTTTCAGAGATGTGCTGGGGAAAATATCAACCACTTGGCCCCGTTCCAGTGTCAATACTACACACCACATTCTCCATTCACTGCAAAATCCCCAGGTAGCTTTTCTTTCTGCCTGCTTTGCCAGGACAGAGAAACCCAACTTGAAAATACATTCTATTTAAGGGCTGGAATTTTCTTAGAGGCTAGGGGTCCAAATCCCATTGACTGTCAAGAGGTGTCTAAATCCCTTAGGCTCTTTTGGAAACCCTAGCTGTTTATAGCAAAGTCAGTCTCTCTGGTGTATTTCCCAGCTTGGAGTCTACAGTGGGAAACTGTCCACAATTCGCTATGGTAACGACACCAAATCTGCCAGCCCTGTCGGTCATGGGCCGTAGGTGTCCATTGTAGTAAAATGGTGCAGAAAGGGTTAAAATCCTCAGACGATATAAGGTTATCGCCTCCTGTGGCTTGCAAGATATAGAGTGTAGCAACTTCCTACAGGGCCTGTCTTCAAATTCCACGCAGAGGCTAAACCTTCCTATCCAGCCTCATGTCCCCAGGCCAGCTTACAAACACAGATCTGGCCCCGCTGAAGTCAATGGGAATCTTCCAGCTGATTTCCATGGGAGCAGGATCAGACCCATTCTCTTCAAAGGGCAGAGGGGTGCGGTCTGAAGAAATGCAGGAGGAGTCCATGCAATGTGGGGGGAGCCACGAGGTGACAGCTGACCGGCTGCAGCTACCCCATTGATGCGCTGGGCCGTAAGTGCAGGATGGAAGGAGGTCTCCATGGCGATGCAGCATTTGCTAGGATCTGCTTCACCCTGGCAGCTGGCCTTGCCTTTCAGCACCGACCCACAGCTTGACTTTCTAACCCTCTATTTTCTGGGGATGCAAATCAGGGGGTCCATGGAAGGAGACCAGCATCAGAGGAAGGTGTAGGAACTAGCGCAGGTGTTTGACACCGGGAGGAACATGAAAACCAGCGGCAAGGGTGACTGGACACTACAGCTGGGTGCACCAGGGATGAAATAAGAAGGCTTCCCCCATCCTGCCCTGGCTCTGGGCCCCAAAGCTGGAATCAAGTCTTTCTTTAGAAGTTCAAAAGCCTCAGCTCCCATTCACTTCAGCGCCCCTGAAAACCAGGCCCCAGGCGTGGGGTGCCCAAAAATCAAGGCACCGCAAATAATAATAATTGTGGCCACTTATGAAAATCTGGGCCCTGACTTTTCCCTGCCTCAGTTTCCCTGTGCCCAAATGGGGAAAATGTTACTCACTTTGCATGGTGCTTTGCGACCGATGGTGGAGCAGTGTGGGGTAACTGCCAGGCATTTTCATGTGCTGCAGGACGGAGCCCAAGCGTACACGGGCTTGTCTAGGGAAACTGGTAACTCTGCTGGAGCTAGGCCAGTGCAATCCGTAATGTAGACGCACTGCACTGATACAAACCCGGGCGGGCACTGGTCCTGCTTACTCGATAAGTCACGTTAGCGCAGGCCCAGCCTCAGGCTGGCAGCACGACCTTATTCGCCTCTGCCTTGCGGTGCAAAACAGATCTAACGCACTACAAGGGCTGGACCAATCTGCCTGCACTTTGCACCGACGTAACGCACTGCATCAGGTGCAGGGTGATGGAAAAGCAGGCCCGGGACTAGTTTTGCATTACTTTGGTGCAGAAACAAATTCCCCGGTGCACTCCCACAGAGAGGGGGGGTCCATCCTGTGGAGTGTGACAAGTGCAGCTCCAGGGAGCGCAATAAATGCATCGCTGCATTTTTTGGAAGCGACGCCTGCAAAGGGTTAAGCTCAAGGAACAAGGAAGGAGAGAAGCAGATGACAGGCTTGTTTTGTGTGAGCAGCGCTGAGCCGGCATGATGTATTTACCTTGGTGTGTGCGTGTGTGCAGGGGAGGGGGCTGCTTTCGAAAACCCAGCGGAGGGATGAATCACAAGCCTCAGTTTCAGGTGAGTCATTCATGAACCGTTCCCAAGGACTAGCGGAATCCGGCGTCAGTCCCCTCAAGACAAGTGGAATAATCGAACCCCACGCAATGCAGATATCGCTGAAGAAACTGACGAAGAAAATAAAGGCCCAGGAAAAATGAAATCCTTCCAAGCACAACACCCACCCTGCCACCTCCACAAACACACACACACATCCTGCTGCCTCCACACATACACACACACACACCACACACCCTGCCACCTCCACAAACACACACACACATCCTGCTGCCTCCACACATACACACACACACACCACACACATGCACACACACACACACCACACACCCTGCCACCTCCACAAACACACACACACATCCTGCTGCCTCCACACATACACACACACACACCACACACCCTGCCGCCTCCACATACACATGCACACACACACACACCACACACCCTGCCACCTCCACAAACACACACACACATCCTGCTGCCTCCACACATACACACACACACACCACACTCTGCCGCCTGCACACACACACACACACACACCCTGCTGCCTGCACACACACACACCCCCTGCCGCCTGCACACACACACACACACACACACACAGACCCTGCCACCTCCACACATACGCACACACACACCACACACCCTGCCGCCTCCACACATACACACACACACACACACAACACCCACCCTGCTGCCTCCACACACACATACACACACACACACACACCACACACCCTGCTGCCTCCACACATACACACCACACACTCTGCTGCCTACACACACACACACTCTGCCGCCCCACTCTCTGTCTCTCCTCCCACCCCACACAGCTGGATAAGCATCTGTGTTAGTCATCAGATCCCAGCCTCCCCACCTGTGCAGATGTAAAGCTTGTCCGCTGGCCCCCTGTGTTTTCTGTCCACCACTGCAGCTGTGAGTCAGGAAAGCGAGGGAGGAGAGAAAGGAGTGGAGGCCCTGTGCGCTGGGCAAAGGGAGGTGGTGCATTTCATCCAGAGATGCAGGGGGGGTGGGGAGTGGGAGGGGGGGTTTGGCAGGAAATTTATGGGCAATAGGGAGCTAGGAGAAGCTGGGCCGGGAGTTCCCAGGCCTCTGTTATAACTGGCAGGTTTGGGGAAATACTGACCAACTCTGCTCTTGACCAGGGCTGTCTCACCAGCCATGGTCTGGGGCCAAGGCAGGCAGGGTGGAACCTCAGGGTGGGGGCCGATGGCTTGGCCTTGCTCTGTTAAAGACAGGAAATGCCCGTCTGCCACGCGCCCATCAGAGCTGTCCTCCGCTCTCCGGGCCGGCTCCCCACAGACTAGCAAGTCCAGTGCAAGGTCCCGGTCCTTATCTGCAAGGTGTTCAGTGCGCTGCAAATTTAAGAGAGCCCAAAGCTCCAGGATGGTGACCACAATCGACGGCTCCCCTCCTCGGGCCCAGTGGAATCTTCTACCACAAGGGCAAAGCTACTTTGAGCAGGAGACGGCGCTTCCTCGAGGGCCGGTCCAGCCAGTGCAACAAACTCCCCCAGGAGCTAAGGACCAGCCCAAAGCACCCTGCCTTTCCACTCCAAGTCCCAGGAGCGCTGCTCCGACCAGCCTGCACTAACGTAAACACGGACCTTTAAACAACAAAACCCTACCAAAACAGAACCCCCCACTGCCCACACAATTCTCCCCCGGGGCAGAGGATGGGAGAGAGAATGACAGATGTTCAACACGTTGCTTTAATGCCCAACTGGCCAGTGGGATCCTGCATTGATGAGGGCGGGATGAGAACCTATAGAGAATAGAATTGGAGTAAAATATTGGACCCCAACGAGTGGGGGTTTGGTGCGCCTCGTGTGTCCATTACTGGGGGAGATTGGGGTACACGGCCTTTTTAAAAACCTCGTGTTAAAAATAGGGCTGTCAAACAATGAAAAGAAAGAATCGCAGTTAACTGCGAGATTTTAAAAAATAGTCACGATTAATCGCAGTTTTAATCGCACTGTTAAACAATAACAGAATACCGATTTAAATGTATTATAACTATTTGTGGGTGTTTTTCTCCATTTTCAAATGTGTTGATTTCAGTTACTGCACAGAATAGGAAGTGCAGAGTGCTCACTTTATATTACTATTTTTATTACAAATATCTGCACTGTAAAAAAGATAAACAAAAGAAATCGTGGTTTTCAAGTCACCTCATACAAGTACTGTGGTGCAACCTCTTTATCGTGAAAGTTTGACTTACAAATCTAGAATGATTCTATTTGTAGGGCTGCCGATTAATCGCCGTGAACGCAAGCGATTAATGCAAAACAAATGAATGCGTTATTTTTAAAACAAGCACACCTCTGGTTTGACCCTCTTCACTCACTGTACTTCATTGCTTGGCGGACATTGGCACAGTTCTATTGTGTTCTCGTGATCTGGCGGTTAAATATCAGAAAACGTTAATGCAGCAAAACTGCAAAAGTTCAGGGCTTTTGAATGAGAAGTTTATTTTTTTTTAAAGTCCGTATGGTTCCCTGGATAAAAAGACGGTTATCTGTAGCTATTGCAAGGCTGAGTTCCAATACCCAGGGCCGCCCAGAGGGGGAGGGCAAGTGGGGCAATTTGCCCCGGGCCCCGCAGGGGCCCCTACAAGAATATAGTATTCTATAGTATTGCAACTTTTTTTATGGAAGGGGCCCCCCAAAATTGCTTTGCCCCAGGCCCCCTGAATCCTCTGGGCGGCCCTGCCAATACCATCAACGTACTTCAAGTCTGCAGTACCACCTACACGCCAAACATGCTTTCATCTCCAGTTCTTGCACTACCAACAGCAAATGAACCCTGCCAGCCGTGACAGAGAACGCTTCCAGAGTTTCGGGATCGCTACAAGCCCATGGATCAAACAGAGTCCAACAGCTACCCAATGCTATTGCAAAGCGGCTAGCTATGGACTGCAGATCACGCAACATTGTAAACGACAGAATGTTATTCAAATTGCATCTTCCAATCCGTCAGACACCTTGCCCTCCCGAGGAACCATTGCATCGCAAATATGAGACCTCCGTCACAACGAGAAGACTACAAAGTTGGAGCTTCTGAAAAATGCACAAGCTGTTGCTTTGACTGGCGATCACTGGCCATCCTTGATCAATCACAGTTATCTTGGAGTCACGGCACACCTGATGGATGCTGTCTGGACACTGCAGTCTTTGCTGTAACAGTAATACTGAAGAGAGACATTATGCTGAAACCTGTCCAGAGCATTTCGTGGATGTTGCGAAAGAATGGGATATTCAAGAATACTGAATGGACTGTAGGTTTTGAGTGAAGTTACGTGAAAAAAAAATCTACATTTGTAAGTTGCACTTTCACGATAGAGATTGCACTCCGGTACTTGTATGAGATGAATTGAAAAACACAATTTCTTTTGTTTATCTTTTTTACAGCGCCAGTATTTGGCATCAAAAATACTAATATAAAGCGAGCACTACATACTGTATATTCTGTGTGGCAACTGAAATCCATATACACCTCTACCCCGATATAACGCGACCCGATATAACACGAATTCGGATATAACGCGGTAAAGCAGCGCTCCGGGGGGGCAGGGCTGCGCACTCCGGCGGATCAAAGCAAGTTCAATATAACGCGGTTTCACCTATAACGCAGTAAGATTTTTTGGCTCCCAAGGACAGCGTTATATCGAGGTAGAGGTGTATTTGAAAATGTAGAAAAACATCCAAAAATATTTATAATACATTTCAATTGGTATTCTATGATTGTTCAACAGTGGGATTAAAACTGCAATTTTTTTTTTAATCTGGTTAATTGGTTTTGCGTTAATCGCTTGTGTTAAGTGCGATTAATTGGCAGCCCTTGTTAAAAGAAAAATCCACAACACAAGGAGACTTGTAGCTGTATTATTGGGAAGCAAATTTAGGGACAGATTCCAGTCCCCCCCCATTCATCTTGGGCAGCTCCTCACTCCATGAGCAGTGTCACTTCAGTGCCACTGTTTGTGGGATAAGATGTTGCGCAATACGATCAAGGCATCAGAGTTTCCCCCTTGGGATGAACGTAAGAAGTCCTCCTGCCTGAGCTGAGAGCAGGGAGGGAAACCACAACTGTCAGTGCTAGGGCCAGAATTTTCAAGAGCTCAACGCCCATAATCAGACACCAATTGTGGCTGCTAAGCAGTGAATCCAGTCCTGAGCAAGCGTGAGTCTCTCCTAGTTGAGCTAAAGGAGTGTCTCCAGTAGCTGGAATAGTAGTAGGTTATTATTCTCTGTGTAGACCAGCCACCATGGTGCTAGGCAAGCCAGCATGTTACAATTGCACTTTGGAACAATGGAAAGCAGGATTCTCATTGGATTCCAGTGGGGAAAGGGATTCTGTCTATCTTATACTTATCTGGCCCCAATACCACAGTATCTGAGCACCTCACAATCTTAAACGGGTTTATCCTCACACTCCCCCTGCAAACTAGGGCACTGCTGTTACCCACATTTTGCAGGTGGGGAACTGAGGCACAGATTACCTCTACACTGCAAAAATCCCCCAAACCCAGCAGCAGCAAGTCTCAGAGCCCGGTTCAACTGACTTGGGCTTGCAGTGTCGTCAGGTGCGGGGGAGAGCCCGGGCTCCAGCCTGAGCGGGAATGTCTGCACTGCAATTTTTACCCCCGAGCGGGAGCCCAAGTCACTTGAGCCGAGCTCTGAGACTCGCTGCCACTGGTTTGTTGGGTTTGGGTTTTTTTTTTTTTTGCAGTGTAGATGTACCCAGAGGGGCTAAGTGGCTTGCCCAAGGTCACACACAGAGATTGGGGCAGTACTGGGAGTTGAACCCAAGTCAAATGAATGCTCTAACCATTGGACCATACTGCCTCTCCATGTAAATCTTCCATAGGTTGAGTGCAAGGGATATACCAGAAGGCTGGGATTTTCAAAGACTCCCAGGGGAGTTAGGTGCTCGAATCAGATTAAAAGTCAATGGCAAAACAACACCCAACTCCCATAGACTCCGTAGAAAATCCAAGGTTTTTATGCCGTCCCTGAATGCTGGCCCGCAGGCTACGGACCTGAATAACACCGGGAATGAAGATATCAAGTAACTCCAGTTACTCCAATTCCTCAACTTCATAGTTCTGCTCCCCATAGCCAGGAAATCAGTTTAGTAGAAAGTAGCCTGAAATATTAGTCACCTCTTTGAGAATGGAGAATTTATTACACCGAATAATGTCAGAAACAGGAAGGCGCTTCAGAATTTCCCTTTCGACTTATATTTCCGAGTGACGTTGCCTGGCCACAGAAAGAACTCAATACAAGACAAAGGGCTGGGGAAGAAGTGACTTGGTGGGGATTTGATTCCTGGACTCGCCGCGGGAAGGGATTACAGGTAGAATGCCCAGGCACTTACGTCGACGGAATGAAATAAGCTCTCAGGAGCAGCGAGGGGAAGAAATGCTCCAGCGTCCAAATGGAAGGAGAATGACCTCAGAATGCACGATCCAGCGCCAGCTGAAGTCACTGGGAGTTTTCCTATGCACGGCAAGGCAGCCCCCAGGGCCCACTCCTGTTCCCGTCACGGTCAATGGGAATCTTTCTGTTGACTTCAATGGAATCCCCAGAAGCCGTGTGTTACGGAGTCCCCGGGCGATGCTCTGGAACTGCTCCCCACAAAGCCAGTCAGGACTCTGGGGAGCCTCCTCTCCCTCGGAGCAGACCGTCTTCAGGGCAAGAAGCTCACACGGCTTCACCTCCTGGGTCTCTCCTGGGAGCATTCAGCATATGCCCCTCCGTGCGCTTCCCACAGCGAGTCCGCCCCGGCGGGGTTCTGGGGAAGCCAAAGGGTTTTGCACCCCCCACTTCGCAGTCAAACGTGACTCTCAGCCAGCCAGTAAAACAGAGGTTTATTAGATGACAGGAACACGGTCTAAAACAGAGCTTGTAGGTACAGCGGCGAACGGGACCCCTCGGCCGGGTCCATTATGGGGTTCAGAGAGCCAGACACCCACGTCTGCCCTCACTCCCAGTCCCCAGGTAGCTCCAACTATGAAACCCCTCCAGCCCCTCCTTCTCTGGGCTTTGTCTCTTTCCCAGGCCAGGAGGTCACCTGATCTCTTTGTTCACCTTTAGCTATTTCCTTGCAGGGGGGAAGGGGCCCGGGCCATTTGTTGCCAGGGAGACAGAGTGTCAGTGATTTATGCGCACTGGCCTTTCCCCACCACCTAGAGACTTAAGAAATGCATAGGGGAAACTGAGGCACCCACACAGTATTCAGAGGAAACATTCAGAACAGTCCCACTTCGTCACACCGTGTTGCTGCCTCAGCGCCATGGAAAGTCCAGGCCCCCGTTCGGCGCTGGCCTGCAGCCGCTTTACGCCAGCTCCGACCCCTCTGCCTAGTAGAAAGCCAGCTTGGCACAGAGCCCGGGGCAGGGGGGGCATTCTGGGCTGGGCCGGGGAGAGTGGAAGAGGGGCTAGCCATGACCCCTGGGGGTTCTGCGCCCCACAAAGCCCCCCAAGGGGAAGCAGAGATGTAAGTGAGAGCCAGCACTGAGCACCGCAGCCCAAGCTAAGGGAGGCACCACTTGCTTCCCCTGCGTCGTTGCACTGGGGCCAGCACGGAGGCGAATCCTCAGTCTGGATGGTTATAAACAGTCCTGTATGTCCCCCGCAGGGCCACGGGCCAGGCAGTTACCGTCAAGTTAACCCGGCAGAGGAAATCACCCTGGGGAAGGCAGCGTAGGACATCTACAGCCACCCCCCCCAGGTGGTGCAAATCAGCATCGCCCCGTGGGAGACAATGGGCCAGATCCCCAGCTGGTGCAAATCAGCATAGGATTGAAGTCAACGGAACTACCCAGATTGACACCAGTGGAGGAGCTGGCCCGTTCTTTTTCCAAACCACGTCAAGAACTTTCTTCCGGGAGGCGTAGGAAGCTCCTCCATCCCTGCGGAGAGAGGGGGGCTGGACCAACGGGCCATTTATATGGAAACGAGACTCCAGATTTCGAGGAGGGCTAAGCACTCGAGGGCCAAGCGTGGCTGGAGAATCCTCCTCTGAGGACGGCGAGGGCTCAGCTCCCACAACTGGGGCCAGATTCTCAAATGAGCTCAACCATAGACGACCTGTGGGTCAACCCCCAACGTCTGCCCCAGGGGCGGCTGGGCCCTTGTGAAAATGTGAGCACGGACTCAGAGCCTAACGGGGAGCTGCGCTCTTCAGACCCCCTCACCCCTAACGCGCCACAGCAGGGCAAGATGCTCCGGCCTGGGTTACAAGTCGCTGTTTCGTCCCTGAATTCCCGCAGGCTAGATTCCCTCCCGAAAGTGGCCCTGCAGGGCCACCGCCCCCTCTTCCTCCACACGGGGCTGCCTTTGATTGACTCTGGGAGTGGAGCCAGACCCCCCAGTGGGCAGGGAGCCACACCCAGCTGTGGCAAGCGCCCTGTGCCTCCTCCGACAAAGAAGTGCAATGAAGCTCTCTCCTTCCATACATTCCCTCTTGCAAGGCGGAGCTCTGGGTGGAAAGGTCTGTTCCTTCCCAGGGGGGCTCCCGGGGTAGGGCAGCCCCATCCTCGGGCCTGAGCCTAATAGTGCAATTGCAATCTAGACTTAGGCATCGGTGCTGCTTTTTCATATTCAAGCTCCCTTAGTAAAACACAGACCAGCGGGGTGTTATGAGAAAAAAAAATGGCACACGTTGAATGGGCCCTGGCTGTGGGCTGAATGGGCGTATTGTTAGCTCCAATTTTATATGATACACGAACACGACTTCAAGAAAAAGCTAAAGTGTGGGGGGAGGGGGGGGTGGAAGGAAAGAAAGTGCAAAGTATTCCTGAATTCCCTTTGATATTTAACTCCGCGTGGCAGGCTGCAGTTGGCGGAAGCAGTTGCTGCCTTTTAAAGATCTGTGACTAACCTGGTTTACGAATGTCTTTTCTTTAGCAAACAGCAAAAGTAATGAGTCTCCTCCGAGCCGGGCTGGCTGCTTGCGACAGCTTATTTATTAACGTCAGCCCAATCGGTGGTTCGCCACATTTTCGGACAAGTCATCAGCCTCACCGGCCCAGCCCTGGCCCCGCTGCCTCCCCATTCATTAAGGTCCAGGCAAAAGACCGCAGATATCAGTTAGCTCCCAATGGTGCCTCTTGCACCAGCGTTGGGAAGGCAAAAAAAAGCAGCAACATGATGCCTTCAGCCATCTCCCCTCAACTCTGCTAACTTCAGTGGGTTGGAATGGGTGTCATGCACCTGGTCCACACTTAAATGTTAGATTGAGATAGCTGCGTCACGCAGGGCTCCGAAAAATGTTACGCCCTGAGCACTGCAGTTAGGGTGATCTAACCCCTGTGCACAGGCAGCTAGGTCGACGGAAGAACGGATTAACTCATAGGGATGGAAAAACCCCTTCCGGCGATGTAGGAAGCATCTACACTATGGCGCTACAGCTGTGCCACTATAGCACAGGCGTACCCATAGATAGAACTCAGACCAGTGTACGTTATTTTAATGCTCTGACAATTGTCTTAGATGCTTGTCTTAATGGTAATGAAAGAGATGCCAAGCGGGGTGGTAAGACTGGGGTTTGGAATTCATAAGGCCTGGGATACAATTTTCAAAAGCATCTGAAAGACTCAGAAATAACTTAGTGCCAGATTTTCAGAGGTATTTAAGCACCTCAAGATGCAGAGAAACACATAGTGGCATCTTCAAAAGCAGGTTGGGGCCACAATCCCATTGAAACCAAAGGGAGTTAGGCACCTAACTTGCTTAGGCACTTGTGAAAATCCCACTAGGCACCTATCTGCATCTTTAGGCCTCTAAATACCTTTGAAAATATGTCCTCTAGGCACTTAGGCCCAGATCCTCAAAGGCACCTAAATACCTTCTAGGATCTGGTCCGTAGGAGCTGAAGTCACTTTTAAAAATGGGGTGTGGGCTCCTAATGCACGCAGGCATTTTTGAAAATGTTACCCCTGCACACAGATAAGTTGCATCAGTTTAAATACTGATTTAGTCAAACAGGTGCAACCCCCTTACAACTAGTTTATAACTTATACTGGCTCAACTTATATTGGTTTAGCTTATCAGCAAAACTGGTTTGTTGTTGAATGAATCTACCCTGATGTAACACCTCTTAAACTGATTTCAGAGAGGCCACACAAGCAGGTCTCACCAATTTAATTCAATAGATTTAGAAGCCGGTTGAGTTAACTGAGTGTAATTTCTGTGGGCAGACCAGACCATAGGCACATGCTTGAAGTCAAGCGCGTGCTGAGATGCTTTGCTGAATCAGGGCCAAACATCCAAGGTACCTGTCACCAAAGCCTGCAGCATGGGGCCCAATCCAATGCCTATGAAAGCCAATGGAAAGACTCAAATCGACTTCACTGAGAATTGGATCAGAGCCTCCACGTGCCAGTCCAGGAACCAGCAACTGAGAACGGTGGGTCCTGGATGATGCAGGAGAGGGCCTGAGGCCCAGGAAATCTGACACTTTCTGCCCATCTCTAGACTGAAAGTGACCGTGCATCTGCGCTGAGATCTTACCCAGCATCCTGAGAGCAACGAAGCTGGGCCTGACGCTCCGCTGCCCTGCCCCTGGGGTAGCAATTTATAATAATGCAAAGCGAGTGTAAAACATGGCTGCCTTGCAGCATGTGACACTCCCTTTGCACAACACAAGGAGCAAGGGAGCAGAGCATCGGACCCACGAGCTACACAGAGGGGGGTAGGGATCTCAGAAAGGGAACCAACGCCGTTCACCCTTAGCGAGGTGGTTCAAATCCAGCCCAGCCTGTCATTCCTAGTCAATAGCTCTCCACCAGCCTGACTGGACCAAGTGGGTGGATCTCAGGCCACGTCCCAGTGGTCAAGTGACCACGCTCCCGGCTGCCTTCGATGGTGACCTCAGCAATCGTTGAAGACTCAACTCCCTCCTCAGCATGTGGGGAGTAGCTCTGGAAACCTTCCTCATCCTCACCAGCCTGGGGGATTATCAACCACACCCATAATAACTGGGCACCAGTTATTGGCCATCCCACCACAATTTCCCAAAGGATAAACCAAACTTCCAGCTGAGGCTTTCTAACCCGGCCAAGGCTCTCAGGGCTTCTCCCCAGGAACTTGCAGCTCTTCATATGGAAGACCTGTCCCCTTCTCAGCTGCATCCGATGAGTGAACAGGGCTGGCCAGCCCCCTGCCCTTCAGGGGGGCAGGCCACCCTGTTACAAGCACCCTTTTTTCCTTGCTGTCTGCATTCGGATGCCCCAGCTCATCTTGGAGGGGCTGTGACTGCGGGCGTGCCTGGCAGAGAGAGGGTGACAGATGTTTACAGGCCGATCCCTGGAAGGGAAATGACCTGCTGCTTGGAAGAGTCTGGCTAAAGGACAATCCCCACGGCATTAGCCCCCTAGAAGAACCAATGATGCAAGGGACCATGATGGAAAAGAGGCTCCATAATCACTATCTGAAATGTACTCATGCCTAGAGGCCCTGGCTGAGATCAGGGCCCCGTGGCGCACAGTGCGGTGCAGAGGCATAGGAAGAGAGTTCCTGCTCTGAAGAGCTTGTCTATGGTCTTAGACTGTACGTTCTCCAGGGCAGGGACCATTTCTTTGTTGTGTTTGTACAGCGCCTAGCGCAATGGGGTCCAGGCCTCTAGGTGCTACTACAATATAAATAATGATACATAATAATACCACCCAGCTCTTATAAAGCATTTTTCATCTTTAGATTCGAAGTCGTTTACAAAGGAGGGCCAGATTAAAGAATTTTGGGGCCCTATTCACAATGGAAATGTGCCCCCCCCCTTCCTTAAACTAGACAGAGAAGATGTCCTAGGCACCGCTACCCCCCAGAACAGAGGTTCTCAACCGGGTGGGGGAAGGGTACATCCAGCCTTCTGATGATTTGGTGGTCCTGGTAGAAGTGGGAGGGCCAAGCACCAGGTTGCAGCACCACTCACTCAAGTTTGGCCCAGCCATCCCTCCGTCATGATGGAGGGCGGGCAGCCAGGCCAAATTTGAGCAAGTAGCATTGCATAGGGTTGCGGCACCATTCAGTTTTGGGGGTGTTTCCCCCTCCAGGTGGTCGGGGGAAGCACACATTGATTAATCCAGGCCTGTCAGTATCATTATCCCCATTGTACAGATGGAGAAAACTGAGGCCCAGACAGGGAAGTGACTTGCTCTAGAGCACCCAGAAGGCCAATGGCAGAACCAGCAATTGAATCCCAGTCCCCTGAGCCAAGTCGTCTATTCACAGGACCACGGTGCCTCTCCAACGGGAAGGGGGATCCCCCCAAAAGGAGAAGTCCCCAAAAGCCCTTGCCACTAAACCGCAAAACCACGATTTGTCTTTTGAACTCCCTGACGAAATAAAGCGTGGACCCAAACGGCACCTTCTTAGCAGCAGATGTGTCCATTTTCCTGCTACAGTTTACAACTTGCTACTCCCATGGGGGACTTCCCCCACCAACCGACCCGTTCCCCTTGGTCTTGAATGAGCGGCAGTCCCCCTCTAGTGGCAGGTCTGGCTCACTGGAGCCTAGACGGCTGCTATTTCTGTACATCTATTTATAGACTCCCCGCTTCCCTACTCAGCATGTGCCAGCCAGTCACAGCTGCAGCGTGGAGGAACAACGCATTCCCTCCCCCCTGTACGGCCTATCAAGAAAAGGACGAGGCAGATCTCACTCAAAGCAAGAATGAAAACTAAACATCCAACCCTGCGAGGATTCCAGTCCCCGCCGTCAATAGCCCTGTCGTGGGACGAAACCTCCCTCTCCGTTTACTGGACAAAAGGGGAGTTTTCCATTCTGGAGCATTGGACGGTCCCAAGGAAAATTCCACCGACTCCTTGCCCGGTTTAGGACAGCCTGGTGAGTGGAGGTGCCACTCGCCGACAGAGACCCAGGCTCTGGCGTGGAGTTTGCACTTTTTCAGCCCCCACCAACCAGGCCAGATTTTCTGGCGTGCTCAGCGCCCATTGGGGCACTAAAGCTCTTTTGTAAGTCTGGAGGCCAGTAGTGTCGCGATGGAGATGCTGGGATGCAGGTGGATTTTAGAGCACTTGGAAAGCGGGTCTCAGCCTTAACAATAGCAGACCTACTGCCCCACTATAATTATGAAGGCAGCTGCACTGTAGAACTTCACAAGCTGCCCTCTGGTTTGCTAACAGCACAGAAGGACAGAGGGATGAGTAGACAGGCAGGTGGAGGACTAGGTGGATGGACGGACACACAGATGCATGGACAGGCCGGGGGATGCAGAGACGCACATAGACAAGCCAGGGGGATAGACAGCTGCACATAGGCATGGCGAGGGCAGGGGTAGGACAGACAGACATATGCAGGTGGATGGCCAGATGCACATCTGCATGGAGGGGGTGGATGGCCAGACAGACCGATGGGCAGATGGGCGTAGGTGCTGGAACTGGGGGGGCCTGCCGCACGCCCTGGCTGGAAGTGGGTTCCATCATATTCAGGGTTTACAGTTTGGTTCAATGGCTCTCAGCACCCCCCACTGTACAAACTGTTCCAGCACCCAGGATGGACAGACTGATGGACGGATGGGTGGGTGGGTGGCCAGATAGATGGGTGGATAGACTGACTGGTGGGTGGGTAGACAGATGGACAGTCGGGTGGACAAATGGACAGGTGGGGGGTGAACAGATGGATGGATGGGTGGATAGACAGACGGACAGACGGACTGGTGGGTGGATGGGCGGACAGATGGGTGGATAGACAGATGGGGGAGGTGGATAGATGGGGGGACAGACAGACAGGGGGATGGGCAGACGGATGGGGAGACAGATGGGGGGGACAGACGGACGGGGGATGGGCAGACGGATGGGGGAATGGGCAGGTGGATAGATGGGGGGACAGACAAGTGGCTAGACAGACGGGGGAGGTGGATAGATGGGGGGATGGGCCGACAGACAGGTGGATAGATGGACTGGTGGGGGGATGGGCAGACGGATGGGGGGTGGACAGGTGAAGGGATGGGGGGACAGACGGACGGGGGGATGGGCAGACGGAGGGATGGGGGGACAGACGGACGGGGGATGGACAGACGGATGGGGGGGTGGACAGGTGGAGGGATGGGGGGGACAGACGGGCAGATGGATGGGGGGGTGGACAGGTGGAGGGATGGGGGGACAGACGGACGGGGGATGGGCAGACAGATGGGGGGTGGACAGGTGGAGAGATGGGGGGACAGACGGACAGGGGATGGGCAGACAGATGGGGGGGTGGACAGGTGGAGGGATGTGGGGGACAGACGGACGGGGGGATGGGCAGACGGACGGGGGGTGGACAGGTGGAGGGATGGGGGGACAGACGGACGGGGGATGGGCAGACGGATGGGGGGTGGACAGGTGAAGGGATGGGGGGACAGACGGACGGGGGGATGGGCAGACGGAGGGATGGGGGCACAGACGGACGGGGGATGGGCAGACGGATGGGGGGGTGGACGGGTGGAGGGATGGGGGGACAGACGGACGGGGGATGGGCAGACAGATGGGGGGTGGACAGGTGGCGGGATGGGGGGGACAGACGGACGGGGGATGGGCAGACGGATGGGGGGTGGACAGGTGGAGGGATGGGGGGACAGACGGACAGGGGATGGGCAGACAGACGGGGGGGATGGACAGGTGGAGGGATGGGGGGGACAGACGGACGGGGGATGGGCAGTCGGATGGGGGGGTGGACAGGTGGAGGGATGGGGGGGACAGACGGACGGGGGATGGGCAGACGGATGGGGGGGTGGACAGGTGGAGGGATGGGGGGACAGACGGACGGGGGATGAGCAGACGGATGGGGGGTGGACAGGTGAAGGGATGGGAGGACAGACGGACGGGGGGATGGGCAGACGGAGGGATGGGGGGACAGACGGACGGGGGATGGGCAGATGGATGGGGGGGTGGACAGGTGGAGGGATGGGGGGACAGACGGACGGGGGATGGGCAGATGGATGGGGGGGTGGACAGGTGGAGGGATGGGGGGACAGACGGACGGGGGATGGGCAGACAGATGGGGGGTGGACAGGTGGAGGGATGGGGGGACAGACGGACAGGGGATGGGCAGACAGATGGGGGGGTGGACAGGTGGAGGGATGGGGGGGACAGACAAACGGGGGGATGGGCAGACGGACGGGGGGGTGGACAGGTGGAGGGATGGGGGGACAGACGGACGGGGGATGGGCAGACGGATGGGGGGGTGGACAGGTGGAGGCATGGGGGGGACAGACGGACGGGGGGATGGGCAGATGGACGGGGGGGTGGACAGGTGGAGGGATGGGGGGACAGACGGACGGGGGATGGGCAGACGGATGGGGGGGTGGACAGGTGGAGGGATGGGGGGACAGACGGACGGGGGATGGGCAGACGGATGGGGGGTGGACAGGTGAAGGGATGGGGGGACAGACGGACGGGGGGATGGGCAGACGGAGGGATGGGGGCACAGACGGACGGGGGATGGGCAGACGGATGGGGGGGTGGACAGGTGGAGGGATGGGGGGACAGACGGACGGGGGATGGGCAGACAGATGGGGGGTGGACAGGTGGCGGGATGGGGGGACAGACGGACGGGGGATGGGCAGACGGATGGGGGGTGGACAGGTGGAGGGATGGGGGGACAGACGGACAGGGGATGGGCAGACAGATGGGGGGTGGACAGGTGGCGGGATGGGGGGACAGACGGACGGGGGATGGGCAGACGGATGGGGGGTGGACAGGTGGAGGGATGGGGGGACAGACGGACGGGGGATGGGCAGACGGATGGGGGGGTGGACAGGTGGAGGGATGGGGGGACAGACGGACGGGGGATGGGCAGGTGGAGGGATGGGGGGACAGACGGACGGGGGATGGGCAGACGGATGGGGGGGTGGACAGGTGGAGGGATGGGGGGACAGACGGACGGGGGATGGGCAGACGGATGGGGGGGTGGACAGGTGGAGGGATGGGGGGACAGACGGACGGGGGATGGGCAGACGGATGGGGGGGTGGACAGGTGGAGGGATGGGGGGGACAGACGGACGGGGGATGGACAGACGGACGGGGGATGGGCAGGTGGAGGGATGGGGGGACAGACGGACGGGGGATGGGCAGACGGATGGGGGGGTGGACAGGTGGAGGGATGGGGGGACAGACGGACGGGGGATGGGCAGACGGATGGGGGGGTGGACAGGTGGAGGGATGGGGGGACAGACGGACGGGGGATGGGCAGACGGATGGGGGGGTGGACAGGTGGAGGGATGGGGGACAGACGGACGGGGGATGGGCAGACGGATGGGGGGGTGGACAGGTGGAGGGATGGGGGGACAGACGGACGGGGGATGGGCAGACGGAGGGATGGGGGCACAGACGGACGGGGGGATGGGCGGAGCGGGGGACTGGACAGGCGCACGGACAGCCCGGCAGACGGACCGGACGATAGGGGCGGGGCGGCCGCTCTCCCCGCCCCCGCCCCAGCGGTCGGAGGCCGCGGGTCCGGCTCCCGGAACCTCCCCTTTAAGGCGGCGGAGTGACTCGCGCCCGCCAGGCGGACAGGCTGCCCCGGCCCCGCCCTTTAAAGGGGAGGTGCCCCAGGCCTGGGGTGTCTGTGCCCGGACCCGCTCCGCGCCGCCCCCTGAGTCCGCGGCCCTCCGCGCCGGGCCGGAGCGCATGGGGGGGGGCTCTGCGCTGCTGCCATGGTAACGCCCCCCCGGGCCATGGGGGTGTCGGGGCGGCCAAGCCCCCCCCGCCCTGGGAGCGCCTGGGGGAGGCATCCACCGGGGTGGGGGGAGCTGGTTACCCTCGGCCCCCCCAGGGGAAGGCACAGGGGGGTTGGGAGGAGCTGGTTACCCTCGCCCCCCCCCCCAGGGGAAGGCACAGGGGGGTTGGGAGGAGCTGGTTACCCTCGCCCCCCCCCCAGGGGAAGGCACAGGGGGGTTGGGAGGAGCTGGTTACCCTCGCCCCCCCCCCCCCAGGGGAAGGCACAGGGGGGTTGGGAGGAGCTGGTTACCCTCGCCCCCCCCCCCCCCCAGGGGAAGGCACAGGGGGGTTGGGAGGAGCTGGTTACCCTCGCCCCCCCCCCCCCCCCAGGGGAAGGCACAGGGGGGTTGGGAGGAGCTGGTTACCCTCGCCCCCCCCCCCCCCAGGGGAAGGCACAGGGGGGTTGGGAGGAGCTGGTTAACCTCAGCCCTCTCCCCCCCCCCCCCCCCCAGGGGAAGGCGCAGGGAGCTGGTTACCCTCGCCTCCCCCCAGGGAAGGCACGGGGGGGGGGTTGGAGCTGGTTACCCTCGCGCCCCCCCCCCCCCCTCCAGGGGAAGGCCCTGCTTTTTTTCAGGGAGTCTTGCAAGTCAGGTCTGAGCGGCACTGGCAGGGCTACAATACATCTGTATCTTGCACGGTGCAGAACTGTGCCTGGCTGGTCCTGTTAGACTTTCCTTTGCCTGAAAATCAGCTTCAGCCGTGGGTTGGGAAGAGACGCACCCCTGCCTTGCACAAAAATATACATGTCTGTGGCCTGCCACAGGCCCCTTTGGGCTTAAACCCCAAAGTAAAAGTACCGGCAGAGCAAAGAAACCTGGCGATTCAGGTGTTGCATAGGAAGTGAGCAGAGAGGCCGCTGTCTGGGCAGAATGTCCTTGCAAACGAAGCCGTCTCTCTTCCTCTCCTCCCAGGCTTGCAGGCTGCAGAAGCTGTTTGCTGTGGAAGAGGAGCTTGAAGACGAGGTGAGGAAATGCTTGTGAACTGTGGTGGGCCAGGAGAGAACTGGCAGGCGAGGGCGGAGCAGGATTCTTGCTTCGTAGGTGAAGCAGGCTGCTAATGGGTCGGTGGGCTGGCTCCTCAACCGAGCCACAGCCATTTACACCGGCTGAGGACCTGGCCCAGAGAATCTTGCCTCCTAGTTCAGTTCAGTCCCTATTTACGCCACCCCTATAATTAAGTCGGGGGACTCACTTGCAAGGCGTAGTGTAGGTGGGACCTGTCTCCCCTCACTGAGCTGAAGCACAGGGCTGTGTAGATTCTGTGATTTACCCTTGATCGGCAAATAAGTAAAAGAAACCTCTGGCTGCTAATGACCCCAACAGTTATCAAAGGACGTGCTGACAAAATGTCTTTCCCAGCTCTCAAATGGTGTCAAGTACTTGTATATAGCACGAGAGAACAGGCCTGCAAACTATGGACCCGATAGCTGCCGTTGTCTCAAGCTTACATTGGTCCTTGTGTCCAGCTGTGCTTTATGGTCCTGGTCTAGGGCTAACTATAGCAAGTCTCTGATCTTAGGACCTTTGTAGCTGTGCTGGGTTCTTAAGTTAAAGGGCCAGGTTAGTTGAGTCTCTGGAGCATCCCGTGTAAAGACAGCTTGATCTTTGTGGTGCCTTGTCTGCTTTTGCAGGATTTCCTGTCGGCCGTGGAGGACGCGGAGAACCAGCTCTCAGATTTGGTCCCTGTGAATTCAAGATGCTTGAGGCCCTTTTCTTCTGGGCCCAGAGACCCAGGCACCCCCCTGGCACCAGCTCCGGAGTCCCCACTACCTGCTCTTCCCAGTACCAGCCTGCTGTCCCCAGCCTTTAGGCTGCAGAACCTGCCCAAACTGAGAGTTGTGGCTGATTCCCCCTCCAGCAAAACACCTGGCCTGAGGCCTCTGACGGTGGTGAACGATCGGACTGTGGATCCTCCAGCTGTGGGCTTCAACACTCTAAAGAACCAGGTGGCCCCCACGTTGGCAGCACCGGCCCTGCGCACTTCAAACCGCACGAGGGACTGCACGCCAAGCTGCAGCTCGGCAGCAGGGTTTAAGTTTGTGAGCCGACAGCCTCCCCTTCGGGAAGCTCCCCGGGATGATGAATTTGAAAATGACCTGTTCCTGGCAGCCTGCCTGCAGCCAGGTCCTGGGCCTGCCGTGGCTGAGAAGGGGATGCCCCCTCAGCTGTGCAGGAGAGACGAGAGTAGCCCTGGAGGGACAGCCTTCAAAAAGCTTCGGGTGGGAGAGCCAATGGTAACTCCTAGCCGTGGTGGCTCCGTCTGCCTGCAGCACGAGGGGACTCGGGCCATCTCGCTGGGGGCAGGCGGAATGCAGAATCGGTCCCCGTTCCAGCAGGCGGAGCCTGCTCTGAAACTGAAGCTGAGGCCGAGCACAGCAGGTTCTTGTTCCTCTCAGTCTAGCCTCGTAGCTCCGGCTAGCTCCCTGGGGAATGCAGTCCCACAAGGGAGCACTGTTGCAGGCATGGCTTGTGGCACCATCTCCGCTCCCAGGTGCCACACTTCGCGGCCTTTTCAAGCATCTCGGGGTCCGCCTGGAACCGAAGCAAGCAGCCCTTCAGTGGCTCCAGTAAAGGCTCCAAGCCTCCACTCCCCAGGGAGTGGCAATCCAAGGCCACCAGCACCACGGATGCCCAGTCAGGGCTGTTCCACACCCAGAGGGCCCAGCAGCAGTTGGCGGCCACCTCTTAGGCACCCCGCAGGACCACGGTCCTTGATGACTTGTGTGGAGTCACCGACTTCCACCCCAAGAGCTCCCTACTCAGCTTCTGCTGCTGCTGGGAACCTGCAGTCTCCGGTGGTCACCAATCACCTTATGCAGCTGGTCACGGCAGCCAACAAGACTCCCAAGGCTTCTGGCTGGACCCCATCGCGGGTGAAATCTCGCCGCTTCCCAGGACCTGCAGGGATTCTGCCTCATCAGGTAGGACACATTGCAGAGGAGGTGGCTGAGATCTCCGTGGGAAACGGCAACTCAAACAGGGACACCAAGGGATTGAACTAATCGGTGTGTTGCCTTTCAGGTGTGAGCCGCACACTGTACCCACTCTCCACTGGCTTCAGAGCAAGCAAGCCATGACTGTTGCTTCCCTAGATTTTTCTTGTGCGTGTGGGGTCATGGGGAGCATTACCTACGTCCTCCCATCTTCATGGTGATCAGAGAGGCAGCTACATAGCCATGTAGGCCCCAATCCTGAGACGTATTTAGGTACTTAACGTCCCTCACTTTCAGTAGGCGTTAGTTGCCTAAATACCTTTGAGGATCTGGGTGGTGGTATCTAGGGGTACGTCCACACTACCCGCCAGATCGTTGGGTAGCGATCGATCTATCGGGGATCGATTTATCGCGTCTCGTCTAGATGCGATAAATCAATCCCCGAACGCGCTCCCCGTCGACTCCGGAACGCCACCAGAGTGACGGGGGAGCCATGGCCGTTGATCCCGTGCCGTGAGGACGGGAGGGAAGTCGATCTAAGATACGTCGACTTCAGCTACGCTATTCTCGTAGCCGAAGTTGCGTATCTTAGATCGATTTCCCCGCCCCCGCCGCCAGTGTAGACCAGCCCTAGATATAACAATACATGCCCTAGGAATCCCCAACATTCAGAATATTTCAGGGGCATTTGAAACCTCTGGACAACACTGGGGATAGGAACACTGCTTTGGGGGCCACTATCTTACTGTGATTAATCAGGGGTCAGTCTAAAGGGGGTTATACTGCAGTAAATATGACCTGTGAGTAGATCAATAGGGGTGAAAAAGGAAGATTGCTGTGCGATTTTTATAGCAAATTGTATATTATCTCTGGGATCACTGAAGCGTAGGGCGGTTTTGCTTGTATTTGATATGTAAGGCACTGCTGAGCGTGAGCCCTCATTGAGTTAAGCCCTGTGTCACTCTTACTTTCCAGAGCTGGTGCGTTAGCATGAGCCTGTGATGTCTGGGTTACAGCCACTGCAGGAGGGGGGCTGTTTGGGTCTGCACCCAGAGCTGTGCTTGTTTGGGATTGGACATTTGGCTGTCAGCAGAAAAGTGGATGTGTTTTTAAAAAAATAAATGGCACCCCCTTATTTAGCAGAACTGTCCCCATTGTGTGTGCTGGAGCTGCTTTCTCAATGGGTGGAGGAGGGAAGCTTTATTTACTTCTAGGAAGACTGGCTCACCACCTCTCCCTTGACCCCAGTTGCAGAGACCCCAGTCCAGCCTTGACTGTCGCTCTTTAACTAAGATTTGTAGCAGAACCTCTTTGTTTTGAAGGTTTGCTTTTGAGGCCCCAGAGACTTTCTATGAGAGATGTAAAAGGTGCAATTGCCTCTGAGAGTGTCCTGAGCACATCCCTAATCCAACTGAGAAGCTGTAGTTGTAAGTAACAGATGCTTCTCTCTCTCTCTCTTGCTCTCCCCTAAGCATGGTGGGAAAAATCTGGAGGAAATCCTGATTTCCACTCCTCAGACTCCAGCCCATGGAGCACTGGCAAAGCTACGGACGGAGGTAATACTTTTTCCCTGTTTCCCCCCACTCCATACACCTCTAGCAGAAACAGCGTCAAAATTGAGCACAGCACCCCAAAATGTGTCGCTGCTCCGTGCTGACTGTACCCAACAGCAGCAGCATGAGGCATGGTACCAAAAGCTGCTCCTGATCAGGGTCTCATTTGCCTGTGAGATGTTGGTTGAAATACACCTTAGCAAAGCCAGAGAGACCCAAAAGCTTCAGAACAGTCCATGGATCTGGGCAGCAAATAGTCCACAGGTACTGGTCCCTTGGCATCGTGGCTTTGGTGATCTGCACTCCTCAGCTGCCGGCTACTGCAGTCAGATCTTCTGCTAGGAACTTCTCAGAGCAGGCATGCTAACCTTCCCTGTGACAAGGGCACTTTGCAGCAGCTGGAGGCTAATGGACCACTTGTTTTCTCCTTGGGGCAGAGCATTGTCCATCCACCCCAGGCCTCTTCCCAGAGTGGTAGACAGACCTGAAATGTCAGATGAAATTGCTTAGACCTGGATTAGAACTTTTCTCACAGTTCAGGGGTGGAGTTGGAGCAGGGATCTCTGGCCTGCACCATCTCCATTAAACAGCATAGAAATTAATTGGAAAATACAGACTAATGGGTCATCTCGCCTGTCCCCTGGCAGTGCAACATAGAATTCATTGTTCCCATAGGAAGTGTCCTGTGCTTTGTCCCGTTCCGACCCCCGCCAGCAACTGTCTCGATTGTGGAATCATCTCCTCGGGGCGTAGTCCTGCCTGGTGTCTAGGCTCAATTGCAATGACTGTAAATAAAACCACGAGCCCTGTGGGGCTTTTTGGAGCATGTGAGCCATGTTGGGCCCGCAAACTGGGTTTGCTGCTAATGGCTTACTCGGTATGTCTACACTACAGAGACTACAGCAGCTTAGTTACACCCCATAGCTATGCTGGCATAATCCTGTAGCGCAGATGCACCGAGGGAAGGGGTTTCTCCATCAGTGCAGGAACGCCACCTCCCTGGATGATGGGCGCTAGGTCGACGAAAGCACCCTTTGTCAATATAGCTGCATCTATGCTAGGATTAGGTTCAGCATACCTGGATTTTTCACACCTTTGACTAATTTAGGTATGTCAACCTAACTTAAGTGTAGACCAGACCTCAGATACTGGTAGGGTTGGCAGAATTTGATCTCTCTCTTTAAATAATTGTGACTGATAATAGCAATGTTTATTTTTAAGCATTTTTTTTAGATTTTTATCTATTTTAAATTTTCAAAGTTGTGGGAAATTCTGGGGAGGGGATTCATAGTCACTTAATGACACTAGACACTGAGATTCAAAAAGTTAAAGCGTTACAAGCCGTTAACACACATTGTCAGCATCTCATGTCAAAAGATACAAAGTAAATATCCTTCCATCAACCAATCAGATCTGTTTTTACTGTTCGTTTGTTAGTGCATTTGTAACCAGCCTGATTCAAAAGGCTAAATCACAGGATTCAGAGTAGTTCTCAAGCAGCGTTTTTCTTTCTTTGCCTGTCTCTACATTTTGATTCTTATTGATGGAAATTTTTTTTT
The DNA here is from genome assembly GCF_028017835.1 of Emys orbicularis. Lineage (NCBI taxonomy): Eukaryota > Metazoa > Chordata > Testudines > Emydidae > Emys > Emys orbicularis. The sequence goes on from NC_088707.1 coordinate 7,913,972, forward strand.
TTGTTGGCTTGTGTGTGTGTGTTCAGTGAAATCAACATTTATCGATTAAAAATCTAATCCTTCCAAGCCTAGACCTGGGATCCTGACCCAAATCAAAAGGTAGGGTTATCCTATAGCGCTCATGAGTAGCGGTGATTCGGTGTGAGAGTCAGCTCTCATTCCCCTAATGCTCTACTTAGAGCAAAGGCTTTGTCTCTGCATAGCCAAAGAGATGCTAGTACAAGATAAACTTTACCGTGATTCTGAACATAGTGACCATATCCATCCTGTGACTCCAGGAAGTGCCGAGTTCCCAGCAACCAATAGACGAGGACTTTGGAAAAGGCCCCTGGATTGCCATGAAAACCGAGCTGCGGTTGGATGAAAGAGACGCCTCCTGTTTCCTCAGGACGTATAGCGTGGCCATGGTGCTGAGGAAGGTAAGGAGGGGCCTGTGCTGGGTGTGAAGGCTACTTCCTAGTAAGACGAGTTCAGCTCCTCTGTGTTGCCTCTGCACTGGCATCTCCCCCGGGGTTTTGTCCAGGCTCTCTAACCACCTGATAGTTTTGGCTTCCCCAGCCGTGCAGTGCAGATCCAACAAGATAGAACGGGGTCCAGCATCTGCTACCTTCCTGGAGCCCCCCTGCGAGTTGAGAAGCCTGCTGGCCTGCACGCCTTGACCACGGGAGCTCAAAACTAATCTGGCTTCAGTTTAGCAGTCATTCCCTTAAAAGCATGTTCAGTAGTCCTATTTTCACAACCATGGTAATGTCCCTGCTGCTGCCCCAGGGAGCTAGATCCTATCCTCTGCAGAGTATGGAATCCCAGCATAAAATACTATCCCATTGCCCCAGGACTGTTCCCGCTAAGATGCAGTGACCCATGGGAATTATCATCTCCCTGCACAAACTAGTGTCTTAAAAATGGTTATTAAAGGCTCATGCACGAAATAATTTATTATATGGACAGCCACACATGGCACTTTTCTCTTCAGAGCAGTTTACAAACAGTAGTCAAGTTACACTGGCATGGTGCCTAATACACCCAGATGTCTGCTATAACCAGGTGATTATACTTGATTGACCACATTCAAATAGGCACAGGTGCTTCTATGTAGTGAATGATCATCCAGAACTCAGCACCTGCTGGTAGTTGAGTCTCATCCCAGCATTCCACTTGGCTAACCACAAAAAGTGCCTGTGACAGGATTTCTGAGCTTCCCTCTGACTTTGACCAAGTTCATTGCTAATGCTTTGATCGAAATAAGCAATTTGATCTTGTATATCCAGCAGGAGCACTTGTCACTTGTACCTGGGCCCTTTATTCGGCTGCTTCCTTCAGAATTTTTGGCCTATTTGTTTACAATGCAATGAGAAATGTCTAGCGACAATGACTGAATTATTCAGTTCTACCTGCTCTCCAGCTGTCGGGGTTAAGAGGTGGAAGTCGTGTGGGAGGAGAGGGGCTAGTGAAAATAATTTAGCCCTAGATCAAATTAATTGGAGGATCAAAGTAGCCCATGATTGAAGTGAGCAGAAGTCTCTTTATTATTCAAATAGACACCTGCTAGCCACGTTGCAAATACACTGGCTTATAAAAAGCCACATGCACCAGATGGTGGTAACATTCCCCTCCCATTCATTTGTACACATACGCTCTAGGGGACGTATAGAATGGCGCCTAGAAGTTGAAGGCTGCTGATCAGCTTCGATCCAGGGGTGTCCACGCTTTTCAGCCTGAGGGCCACCTGTGTCCTTTGCAGCCCCGGGTCCTTTTGGAATCAATACTTCTGTGGCAGATTTTCTGCCCCGTTCTGCTCCCTTTGTGCCACTCGGGCTGAGGAGCAGCAGGGAAGGGACAGAAGCGCCTCCGAGGCCTCCTGGCTGACATCAGAGCTGTGGCGCTGCGTCCTCCCTTTAGCGATGAGTGTGGTTCAGACACTTCTGTGTTCAGCTCACCGAGGGGGGCTCTTGAAACCTGGGCTGCGTGATCAAATACCAGCGACGTTCTTAGCAGAGTTGCCCTGGAGGGCCCCAGAGTGCGTGCCATGATCCTAGCCCACCCCTTTGGCAGAACATGGAACATGAGAGTGCAGCATCCTACCTGGAGCCCCAAATTCCCCGTGTCCTTGAAGATTGATTGTGGTAATTGGTGTTCGTGGCACCTGCAGGCACCAGTGGGGATTGGGGTTCCATTGTGCTGGTGCTGACAGTGCAAATAGTGAGAGAGCCCCCGCCGCGAAGGTCCTCCTGTGGGATTTGGGTACAGAGAAGGGAAGCGACTTGCCCAAGACCACATAGGGGGGTCTGTGGCAGAGGCTGGAATTGGCCCCATATCTCCTGAATTCCCAGGTCAGGACTTTCAGCGCAAGGTGACCCTTCCTCTGCTTTAGCAAGTTGCCATAGGCCACGGTTCTCTGTCTGTCCTCCGTGCAGGCAGCGCTGAAGCAGCTCCCGAAGAACAAGGTCCCCAGCATGGCGGTGATGATCAAGTCACTGACGCGCACCAACGTTGACGCTGGTGTCGTGTTCAAGGATCCTACCGGTAAGGACAGAGGTTGGGTCATTGGGGCAGGTGAGCAGGGCTGTTGACCAGCAAAGGAACTATAACCAACAGCTAATAGCTGGCTGTCCTCATACAAAGATCTACTTTCCCATCTGAAAATATATGTAGTGCCTGCCCGCTGGCTTTCCCCATGGTCCCTGGGGTCCCTGTGCTCTGCTGAACCACACACATGAGGCACATCCTGTTCGCCTGATCAATGGCCCATCAGCTCTGTAGCCTGCCTCTAGCAGTGGCCTGTGCGATGCAGAACGCCCACAGACAGGATTGTGTAGTTCTGTATGTAGGTGGGTTTGCTTCCTTTCCGACGCCTGCAGCAATCCGCTGCTGCCCCTCAAGCATGAGACTTGCTGCTCCCCGTCGGGACCGTGACCCCTCTGCCGTCTAACTCCGGCCTCCTGTTAGCGGTGAACTCTCACAGGCCTCTCCACGCTGTGTGGAGGAGGAGTCGCTCATTGGACATCGGGATCAGCTAGGGCCCATCTCCCAGGGGCCAGTGCAGGATTGATCCTGGCAGTGTCCTCCAGTGGGCTCCTCCTTTGTCAGAGCCAGGAAGCTGGAATGGAATGGCAAGATGAGGCACATTGAAGAAGGAACACTCCAGCTTGTCCCCTTGTCCTGATCCCCTCCCCCCCAGGTGGCTTGTCAGCACTGCCTCTTGGCTATGTCCTCGCAGGTGGATTTGCCCCATGTGTAATGGCACAAAGAACTGTGGCAGCCGCGTTGGTCTGACTGCACCTGCCCCCTGTTGCTGATGGGTTCTCTCTGTCCTGTCTGCAGGAGAGATGCAGGGGACAGTGCACCGCCTGCTGCTGGAGGAGAGACAGAGCGACCTGAAGGCCGGTTCCGTGCTTCTCTTAAAGCAGGTATCTGAGGCAAAGGAGATTAGGGCCAGGGTTATGTACTGAAGGACTCTTAGGTGGGTCGGTTTTGTTCCTGGAGGTAGATCCCTATGGCAACAGGGATGCTTTTAGGGCTCCAGTTCTGGGGGGGTGGATTTAATAAGGGGCACGCAGATTCATCTGCCACTAGGTGTCTCTTACTGCTTCCATTCTCTGAGATGAATGGGATAAGGAGGGAGACCTCTTCCATCCTCAATTAAAATCCTTCTGTAGGCAGTGACCAGTTGGCACAGATTTTGTCGTCCCGTCCCCCCCCTCCCCCAGGTGGCTGACTGCCAGTGACTGAACAGGCCATAGAGACTGAACTCACCTGCCTGCCCCAAGAGGGTGGGGAAGCCTATTAACCTATCCCACGCTGCCCCAGCTTTGGATCTGGGCCATCGGCCCCCAGCACTGCCAATCATCTGTCACAGAGGCTGGTGAAGAGGGACATCTGCGAAGCCCTATGGAGGTGCTGATTCTTTTTCCAGTGGCATCTGCCCCTTCCCTCTCGCAGGGAGCGCTGCGGGGAATAGGCAGAGGCCAGAGAACTCTGGGTCCAGGCGAGTAGCCTTTCCCTCTGGTTGCAGGTGGGGGTGTTCTCCCCGTCCCACCGCAATCACTACCTCAACGTGACCCCCAACAACCTGGTGAAGATTTACCTGCCGGAGTCCAGGGCCGGGAGCCCCCTGCAGCCGTCGCAGGAGCCTGAGGAGATGGGAGACGGGACGGTGCCAGTGTCTTTAAAGTTACAGTGCAATGCCGAGCAGAGAGCTGTGCTGGGGGCGTCTCCTGTGCTCTGTGAGGTATTTCCGAAGGCTGACCTGGCCAGGTCTGGGAGTGCTGTGCTAAGAAGCTGAGCATGGCTAGGGGGCTGAAGGAGGGGCTCTGATGGACTCAGGAGGAACCGATGTCCAAGTCCTTGCAGGGGGGTGTTTTGAAGGAACTTGGGGAACTAAGGAGATTCCATAGGGGAGGATGTACTGCCATGGGAGACATCAGGAAATGAGGGTCTGATGCTGTGGTGCTGAGAGCAAACCAAGGGAAAGCCCAGAGCATCTCACTTGGGTCTGGCTTTTTGTAGGTCCAAAGCCCGGCTGAATTCCAGCAGGACTCCCCAGAAAATCTCTCCGGAGGGGCTCCCAACCCCAGCAGCACGTGGAGCTCCAGGAGGGATGGAAACAGCAGCTGGTGGACGGAACCACCCTGCCATGGAGACAGAACGTCGGGGTCAAACAGACCTTCCCAAGAGGAGCCCCCGGGGGCTGAAGCCTGTGACATGGGTAAGGCAGATTCTGCTGCAGATGTTACGGGCCAGATTCCCCGAAGAGCTCCGCTTGTTGGGCGCATGGTGGGAGCTGAGCTCTCCTGAAAACTTGGTTCCAGTGGCGGGTGCCAGGCACTCGAATCCGGCCCACCCACCCACTAGGCCAGACGCCTTCCACTGGTGCCATCGCACAAGGGCCGGGCTGCCATCTATAGGAAATCCCAGAAGAAAGTGGAAGACATGATGGCTCTTTCCCCTAATGTCATCTCTTATTTTTCCCTTTCCCAAATGTGTTTAATCCTTTCATAGAAGTGGGCCTATCCACTTGGAAGTGTAACTCCTGGGGTGAACAGGTTAAACTCCCAGTGACCGGGTCTGGATGCCCCTGGGGATGAAATGGGAAACTTTAAGAAGGGGGGGGAAGAAATGGACTTGAGCCCCTGTTCTTCTCCTGTCTGTGCAGACGATCTGGATGGGCTCCTAGGACAGCTCCCGGAGGACTTCTTTTCTGCTTCTGCCATGGAGAGCAGCCGGTGACCCCCTCTGGAGCTACAACGAGGCGAAGATCCCCCAGCCAGCACGCAGCTGGATGGTCACTCATCCAGGGGCAGCACCCGGGCTGAATCCAGGCAGAGCAAGGACTCTGAACAGCGAGGTGACTTGTGTGCCTTAAGTATCCTGTATATGTTTATGAATGGTAAGTTTGTTGTGTGTCTGGGAGCTGTGCTGACGGATAGTCTGGGACTCCTGTACAGAACAGGGGCGACGCTGGCAGCCCTGATGTGAAATGATTCCTGCCTTGCTACCGCTGGGCCCTTCCAGCAGCACCCTGGCAGTCTTTGCTTGGTGCCCTTGACTGATCACGACCCGCGAGTGATACAGCTTTCCCTGCTTGTATCTGATTCCTGCATTAAATGGGTGTTCGGTACCTTTCACGTGTGACACTCTTTCTTCAGTTGCCCTGCTTTCCTCCCCTTTGATTTTATGCAAAACCAGCCTGTCTCCTAGCCAGGGGAGCATGGTGCTGTGTGGGGAGGCTTCTGTTAACTGGAGCATGTCTCCTTTAAAGCATTAACATAGAGCTGGCTGGGTTGCTTTTGGGAGTGAAGGAATCCCAGGCCGTGCTCCTGCAACGTGCCCATTGACCTCACTGGGGAGAGACGCGTGCAAGGACTGCGCGATCAGCCCGTAACAGGACTGGAGCTGCAGCTGAGGACAACGGAGTTCTTGATATTTGAAGCCGGATCCTCCCTGCCATTGGGCAACTGCAACTCCCAGCAAATTCACCGAGAATCAAAGGAGCTCGGTACCTTTCACTGCTCCCCGCAGACAAAAGCTTGTATCAAATGCAGCTGCGTCGACGTCGTTCTCCACTGGGCATCGGGATGGCAACCAGGCCAGCCGGAATCCCTGTGCTGTGCTTGAGATGGTGACGGCGTCGCTCGCCCCATGTCCTGAGTGCCAGGGCCGAGCCTTTCCCCTCTGCTCACCTCGCTTCCTGGCACCCTGCTGATCTGACAGCTCTGTTCTTCTGTGAAATCTTCCCAGGCCCTGGCCTTAAGGGGATGCCATCGGGTTGTAAAAAAATCAAATCAAAGCCCATATCAAGGTGATGCAGAGGGCACCGTCCCGCCTCAAAACCAAGAGGATTGTGTGGTTTAAAAAAAAAAAAAAAATCCAGCCTTTAACTCTTTCTTTGCTCAGCTTGGATTGTGGAGGCAGCTGAGTTGGCATCGCTGTTTGTCAGTTTCACTGCCCTGCTGCAGGAGCTGGGGTACAAATGTGATGGGAGAAAATTATTTGTGGGGTGGGAAATAACTACAGAGGAAATGGTCTTAAAAATCCTGAACCTTTCTGTGTCTCTTCAGCTCTGTAAAACCCTGGGCCAGATCCTCAACTGGTGCAAATTAACGTAATCCCCTATGACTTCACTGACACCTTGCTGACATACACCAGCTGAGGATCAACTTTTACCCAACTTAAACTACAGGGATGCTTCAGGCCCCTGGATAATCTCCTGTTAAAAGCAGCCCAGGGCTGGAGTGCCAGCCCCCACAAAGAGAAGGCCACGCAAAGGAAGGGTTTCCTTTCCTCCCTCTTTGCTCACACTTCACTTGTGGACTGGAATTGAAAAGGCTTAAGGAAATACTTCACAATGTCCCTGGTTCCCCCTGTGGGCCTGTAGAGAGGTGACCTGCTTCCCCTTCGCAGGTGTCTACAATCGAGGGTACAAATTCTCCGGCCCGAGGGTTGTGTTCTCCGCTGTCTTTTATTCTGAATTTGGCCTGGGGGTGGCTGGCGGGCACAGTGCAGCTAGGAGAAGGAGCAGTTCCTGGCCCCAGAGAGCTGATCCTGAGAAGTGCTGACCACCTACGACTGCTCTTTGTCGGCACCTCTCAGAATCAGGCCCTGAGTCAGACACGGTAACTGTTGAACTGCAAGGCCACGTGGAGACCTGGCAGCGGGCGCCTGAGGGCCGCAGCGTGGCCATGTGAGGAAAGGGAGGCGGCATTCCCTGCCCAGCACTACACCGTTCAGCCCAGAGCAGGGGTGAGCCGTCCGCAGTGCTTCCCGCCCCCTTGTGGACTCAGCCCCCCTGCTCTGTGGGGTGTATGCAGGGACAACCCCGCTCTCCACTCAGGGGCTGGGGGAACTCTCCCCGGGCTGCTGTAGGTTTGTTCTGCTTAAACTCCTGCCACCCAGCAACAGGTTAATGCCTCTAAACGCCACCGGCCCTGGATAGAACATGACCCTGCACAAACTTCTGCTGACTGCCCTGGTAAGTATCCCCTCTATTTATAGCATGGCCTGGCTTGCTCTTCTGAATCAACAAGGGGAGGGATTTTCTGGTCATACCCATATTTACAAGCCTGAGGAGGTTGCAAGGGGCACTAATCTGCTGCCCGTCCCAGAGGCAAGGAGGCCCCATCCCGCGGAGCCAAGAGAATGTCTAGGGAGACCTTTGCGTTCACTTCCTCCACCCTCCGCGCGCTGCGCCTGCAGAGAGAGCGGCTGGAGTGGGAGGATCGTCGGAGGGCTCTCTCCAGGCAGTGCCTGACCAGGAGGTTCCCACCGGCCACCAGCAGCTCCCTGCTCCCCAAGCCCGCCCGGCGTCCCCGGTACTGCCGGGACCCTGCCGTCCACAACGTCCTGTACACCGGGGACCTGCAGACCATCAAGAACATCTTCAAAGACGAGGCCATCGCGAACGTGATCGTGGAGACGGTCAGCGAGGAGCTGATGTGGTCAGCAGAGCTGGGTACGTAGGTGGGGTTTCTGATCCGGGTTTGTGGCTGGAACAAACCCAGGGTTGAGTGCTGCTTTCCTCTCCCCCGCTGCCCTAGTTAAATGATTTTCCCCTTCCCCCCCGACAGAGCCAGAGACCTTGTGCTCCCAAGGATGTGTCGGTTCTTGAGGCTTTGCTCAAAGTGCGGCAGAAAGGAGCCAAGCAGAGTTCAGCGAAAGCCCCCGGGGTTTCCTGAGTTCCTTGCTCATTCCAGAACACGTGACTTCTCCTGGAGAGCAGGGGCTGGGCAGCAGAAATCCTGGGTTCCAGTCCCAGCTCTGCCACTTAGTTGCTGTGCAGTTGTTGTCGTTCATTTATTTGTATTACGGTAGCACCTAGACGCGCCAGCTGCAATGTGGGTCTGTGCGCTAGGTGCTGTACATACATGTAGTCGGAGTCGCTCCTTGTCCTGGAGAGTCTGCAGGCTAAATAGCCAAGGCACATAAGTGGTGGGAGGGGAAAACACAGGGGCAAAGAGTTGGCAAAGATGCCCCGGCAGGGCCAGGAACAGAGCTCTGGTTCCCTGACACCCTGGCCCCTAAACCCCATTGCGCCTCAGATCTTGAGCAAGTTGCTCTGGTTCTCTCTGCCGTCTTTCCCCTGCCTCGCTGTGACCCTGAGATCACGTGTGTGCCCAGCCCTCTGCTGGGGCCGGGTCACACAGATGAATTCCGGGAAGTCCTGGGGGCGGGAGGGTGGATTATGGTCAGAGTCGAGGTTGGCAGACTCGATTAATGACTGTGAGTGGAACACCAGCGCAGGGCTTTTTGAGATTCCCCTGCCCTCCTTCCCGCCTCCCCCCTCCGCAGGGCTGTGGGTCCTGAGCCCTCAGAAGAAGCACACGTCCCCCTTGCGGATTGCGGCGGCCCGAGGCTATCGGGACTGCGTGAAGCACCTGATTCTGCAGGGGGCAGAGGTGGACGCCGTGGTGGGCGGGAAGGCCGCCCTCCATGACAGCTGCATCCACCAGCGTGCCGAGTGCGCCCAGCTGCTCCTGAGCTACGGCGCCAATGCCAACGTGCTGTCCGAGGAGGGGCTGGCCCCACTGCATCTCTGCACCTCCCCGGAGACCTTGCGGTAAGTGTGGGGTGGGGGCAGGGCGCCGTATGTCTTGAAGGGGAATTTCTACCCTAACCCGCAGAGATCTATAGGGCAGGCAGGTCAACGACTTGCAAACTAGCTGGACTTTGGGAGGGGGGAAATGTCGCTCCCCCAAGCTCTGCCCACAGGCAGAGATCCACCCACACTGGAGAAATCAACGCAAGGCTCCAACTTAGATAGTCACACTATGCCCAGCTTAGATCAGTAGCAAAAGAGGTAAATGGTCTCATTTCACCAGTTGTCACTAGTCTTCAGAGTTAACGAGATGGGTCGCACCTCCCTGAGCTATTGTTTCAGGCTGTCTGCAGACATTGCTGCCTCGGTTCGTATTTTGACGATTCTGTTCCCAATGGTCAGGGCTAGAGGCGTGGGGCCAAAAGTCTAGTGATGACGTGACCCTGTGACGTGGGCACCTCTGGTTTGTGGGTGGTCTCTGAGCTGCCCTTGCAGGAGGCCTGGCTTCCAGACCATGCCCTCTGAAAATCAGCGCTCTGCCAGGTGTGTCAGTTGGAAACCCCCCTCCCCCCCCCCCCCCGCCCTCCAGTCACTAGTGCCTTGTGAAAATCTTGGCCTTGGTTTTGTTTTTAAATGAAAGCGGAGATTGCAGAGCGCAAGCTGCAGCTTCCAGGAAAAAGCAGCTGCTCAGCCAAGCAGCGCATGCCAGCCCGACTCGCCCTCTGATCCCAGCTGACCCCCCCTTGGTCAGCAGAGAAGCTGAGGGCTGTATGGGCCACAGAGACTGAATGTCCCCTAGGAGAGCTCCGTCTGGCGCAGGATGGAGGCACGTGGTGTGAATGGTAGAGAGCTGCCCGAGCTGTGTGCGCAGCCCCAGGGAATCTGTCTGCTGCTCCCTGCCCTGCCCCGAGGATGCGGGCCCCAGTTTTCATGGGACGGCCCGGATTCCCCAGGGGGCTCAGGCCTGAGCATGGGGGACCCCATGCTCCCTGCTGGGGTTGGTGGGCAGGGAGCTATCTGGGCTTGCCCTGCAGCAGTGCTGCCTGCCAGTCACCCTCTGCAAGGGACGAGGGCTTAGTGCTGAAGCCAGGAGCCACCCCATAGACAGCCCAGTGGAGCCCGCCCCTCCCATGGAGTTTGGCTCCAGGCAGCTCGCTGCCCCCAGGCAGATCAAAGCCCCAAGTCATCCTGGGAGTGGCACTGGTTCACACCGTGCCCCAGCAACGGGACTTGAACCCAGCTTGGGAAGTGAAGAAACTCTGCCGCTGCAGTTCTGGGGAGAGGGAGAGCAGGACCACCTCCAGGGCTCGGCCCGGAGGCTGAAGCACCCTGGAGCAGCAGAGGTGGGGGCTGGGGAAGGGTGAGCCTGGCTGTGTGTTTTGCAGGTGCGCCGAGCTGCTCCTGGAGCACGGGGCCCTGGTGAACCTGAGCACCAGGGACAGGCGGACGACCCCGCTGCACGTGGCCGCCGAGCACGGCCTGGAGGCCCACCTGCAGCTCTACCTTTGCTACGGGGCCGCCCTCGCCCACCGGAACCGGGAAGGGGAGACGGCCCTCAACGCCGCCTGCGCCAGCGCCGACAAGCCCGCCGAGGCCGAGCGCTACTACAGGGTGGCCAAGCGGCTGCTGGAGTGTGGGACTGACGCCAGGACGGCCGGCAGGAAGAACCACACCCCGCTCCACAACGCCTGCGGCAACTGCCACCCCCGCCTGGTGGAACTGCTGCTCCAGCATGGGGCTGCTGTGAACGTCAGCAACTGCGCCGGCTACACGCCCATGGACTGCGCCCTGCAGGCGGTGGAGGAGTACCTGGACGGGCAGCCCGAGATCATCATCGCCACCTTACTGGACCACGGGGCGGCGGCCATCAACCCCAAGGTGAAGGAGGGAAACGGCCTGGGGGCTAAATCACTGCCTGGCAGTCAGGACTCCTGAGGGGAGGTGGGAGTGGAGTCTAATGGTTAGAGCAGGACTCCTGGGTTCTGTCCCCAGCTTTCCCACAGGCTCCCTGTGTGACCTTGGCAAGTCACTTAGGAGGCTCTGTGCCTCAGTTTCCCCATTTCTCACACCTCAGAGTTGTGAGGCTCAGGTAATGTTTGTGTAGGGCATTGAACTCCTCGGGTAGAAACAAGTCACGTTGTCTAGTTTGGCTGAAGGTGACATCAAGAGACAAGTAAAAGCCGGGGGAGGTGGGGGTGAAATGCATCTCCCTTAATCCGCCACCCATGGTTGTTCTGATGATGAGGGCTAACAGGCCTTTTTTATCTCTACCTCCTGATTCTGTATAAGGCTCCCTTTGTGCCAGGGAGAAGGGTTCATGCTCATGCTTCAGGGCATAAACCAGCCACTAATTGCTGGGGTTAGGAAGAAACTGCATCTATAGCATTACTATTCACTCCCTTCTTGCATCTTTCTCTGAAGTATCTGGAACCAGCCATCAGAGGTGGGATACTGGCAATTCCCAGAGCACCTACAGCCTTCCTGTAGGATCCCAAACCCCTTTGCAAACTACAGCCCTACACGGCAGCACCGTATAAATGCAGCCATGCGGTACAGCAGTGTAGGGCGACCTTCACTCAGTGCAATGGGAGTTTAAGTCCCTTCTGAAACATGTGCACATGGCAAGCTTTGCGTTTGCTCCTTCTATCGTGCATGCAAGGAGGGAGAGTTGAGTCCTCCCTTGCTAGGATCTGACCCTGTGACAGCAGGAAGTCCCGGCGCTCTAGGGCTGAGGCCCACATCACTGCGCTGTCGTCTCTGGCTCCCTCTAGCTTTGCTGGCACTCTTGCCCTCCTTGTATTTCTCCTCCCTCCTGGCCAGTTCACCCCTGTCCTCTGCTCTCTCCCGCCTGGCTCTCAGATGCTGAAGTTCTGCTCCTTGGCCCCTCGTGCCCTGGAAGTCGTGCTGAATTCCTACGACCGGATCCCGTCCTGCGATTCCTGGGTGGAAGTGGTGCCTCCGGAGATGTGGCAGGTAAAGTCCTGATACAGAGCAGGGGAGAGGTGCAGCGGGCTTGGATCTGGAGGCTGACTGGTGGTGGCTTGGCCCCCAGATCAGGTACATCTGGAGCTGCAGCAGGGCAAGCTTCCGCCATGGGCTGCCCTGGAGGTACCTGCTGGGGACAGAGGGTTTGATACTGCTGCCTAATATGCAGCCTGATGCTCAGTCTGCTCAGGGCTGTAGGCGACACGTTAGCCATCCGAGTACACATCTGTATGGCACGTATTCTGTGTAACCTTGAGAATTTGGGTCTTTGGGCAACTCGCCTGTGGGCACCAGATAGTGGGATCTGTGGCTGCAGGACCATCTCCAGAGCTTGGGACTTTTAAAACTGGTCCAGATAAAGAAATCCCCTCTCAGCTGCAATCCAGCATTGGTCAAGGGGACTAGATCAGTGGCTCCCAAACACAGCTCCGTACTGGTGAGATCATTGGCTGGGGAAAGGTTCCAAAGAACAGGAGATGTGGAGTTAATGCCCATAGAGTTCTTGATCCTCCAGGTTCTAGAGAGGACTGGGATATAAGCATGGAAGGGACCTCCTGACTCATCGAGTCCAGGCCCCTGCTGTCGTAGGCTACCCATCATATCATCCCATTCATAAGTCTGTCCAGTTCCATCTTAAAGCGAGTTCGGTTGTTTCTCTCCCCCCCCCCCCCCATGCTTTCCTTGGAGGCTGCTCCAGAACCTCCCTCTGATGGCTAGAAACCTTCTCATTTCCAGCCTTTATTGAGTGTATGATGGGGGACTTAAAGTGAGGGGCTTCTGGGTAGGAGACCTGCCTCTAACTGTGCGGAAGCAGCTGGTGTCTGCCTCTCCTTGCCCCTGTACTCACTGCCGAGCCCTGTGATAGACGGAGCCTCCTTTAAGCCTCCTTCCATCTCGGCAGGAGCACAAGACGTTTTACGACTCTGCTCTCCAGATGACGAACCAGCCCCGTCAGCTGCAGCACCTGGCGCGCTGCGCCGTGCGAAAGCACCTGGGAGCGCGGTGCCATTCCGCCATCCCCGAACTCAAACTGCCCCCGGCTCTGCGGGATTATCTGCAGCTCTCTCTGGAGGGCTACATCCGGTGAAAGAGAAGGCGTGTCATTTGGGGAATGGCTTTGAATTGCTGATGGGTGACTGGAGAGAGCCAGTGGGCTTCAATACAGCCTGAGATCCCAACGCACCAGGGGCCGTATTATTCTGTCAGTTGACTCCTGCCGAGTAGTAGCCATGTGGGCTAGTTATATTGAGTAAGTTGCCGCTCAGCGGGAATGAGGTTGGCAGAATCTAGCCCTTTCTGAATCTACTTTGCTAACAGGGCTTGGCTTATGCCAGCACCAGTTTCCACCCCGCTCTACTGCATATAATACGAGGACAAAGGATGGTCAATGAAATTCAAAAGCAGGACACTTAAAAGTGACACCGCAGAATATTCTTCCCCATGCAGTACCTACTTAGTCAGGGGAACCCATTGCCACAAGACCTCATTGAAGCCAAGAGGTGAGCAGGACTCAAAGGAAGGACTGGACATTTAGCTGGAGAACCAGGATCTGCTGAGTTAGAATAGTAAAGCCTTCTACAATACGAGAGTCTCTCTATTTAAACGCTTTCTGCTTCAGGCCATGAGCCAAATGCTGACTAATGGGATCAGGAAGAACGTCTCACTCTGAGGGGAGCAGGGAACATTTCTTCCTCGTCCCCGGGGCAGGTTATTCCACAGCAACCTTCTGCTGGGTTTTCTGCACCTTCCTCTAAGCAGCTGCTACTGCCCCCTGTTGGACACAGGACACGAGGCGGGATGAGCCCTGTTCTGATTGACGTCCTTGTGCGTTTTTTTTGTTTTGTTTTTAAACTCTTCTTTCTAAATACCAAGAACTGGGGTTATAAACTCAAGCCTTAGGGATGCTGGTGCCCTCCGTGGACCCAAAAGGATGTCCTGGCTACAAACATGCCAGTAGCTGAAAAGTGCAAAACATGAACGCCGATCGAATCTGCCACCAGGTTTTGCAATGCCTGGGCCTGAGGCCTGATGCCCGGGGTGTGTCCCCCATCCAAACTGGAGTAATCTACACCACACTCCTTGCTGAATTTAAAAGACCTAAATGTAGGGTGACCAGATAGCAACTGTGAAAAAAGGGACAGGGGGTGGGGGGTAATAGGTGCCTATATAAGAGAGAGTCCCAAAAAACAGGACTGTCCCTATAGGTAGGGGGACCAGATGTCCCATTTTTAAATGGACAGAGCCGGAGGAAGTGCCAGCCCAGAAGCCCATCTTGTTCTGTGTCCAAGAATGGCCAGGTCCAGCTCATTCTGGAGAAGGGGTCAAGGATACCCCCAGTGGCCAATAATGGAATAACCTCCCTATGGGAGAAGTTTCCTCCTGACCCCTCTGTTAGCTTATGCCTTGAAGCAGGAGCATTTAAAAAATAGCTAGCTCTCTTCATCTGTAAATCTCAAAGCAGTTACAACGGCAGGTCTGCTTCATTACCCCCTTTACAGCTGGGGAAACTGAGGCACAGGGCAGTGGAAGTGACTTGCCCAAGGTCACCCAGCAGGCCAGTGGTAGAGCTGAGAATAGCTCCCTGCTCGCCAGTCCACTGCTCGAGCCACTAGATCACTTTGTAGCCCTTCCAAGGGATTTTAAAAACAACCTTCTAATGTAATGATGGATGTTCTCGTTATTTGGATAGGTCCAGTCTCTTTTACTTGAATCCTGCTTATGTATTTTAATCTCATGAGCTCAAAAACTGCCTGCAGTTAGCAGTAAAATATTCTATTCTGCTTTTGCACTTTAGGGGCAGCCTGTGCTAGTTGTTTCCCCATGTAAAATAAAAAGCTACAGCAAATATATTTCAAAACAAGCTTGTTTTCAATCTTTTTTCCTGCATTGCTGGGGGTTAGGCCTGGGGGTGCGTGTGCTCTCTTGCTAATGAGCATATCCCTAGCAGTTCCTTGCGTGTTAGCATAAGCGCTCTCCTCTGCTGCTTTGATGCTGATGTCATCAACTGTTGCACCTTAGAGAAGGATACATCCGAGAAGGAAAAGCACCCGCGGTGGGCAGTCGAAGCCATTAGCTGCGGAGTCAGGATTGACTTCCACGGAGAGGCTGCACAAGCTGGAAATGTTTCACCTTGCACCGAAGAAAGTCCGAGGACAGCCGCTGGAGATATTTACGCGTCCCCAAGCGAAAGCACTGTTCCTAATATTCCTCTTAGCCATCTCCAAGCCCTTTACAAATGTGGGAAAGCAGGACCCCATTTTAAAGCTGGGGAAACATTAGTGACTTAGCCAAGCAAATCAGTGGGACAATAGGGACTAGAACCCAGGATTCCTCTGCTCTAAGCCCTCTGGTTCCCTTTTTAAGAGAGTGTGAATGTTTTGTCCTTTAAACACCACCCACACACTGTATTGGCCTTAAAAACCAAACCAGCCTAAAACCCCACTCCCGGGGCAGTTAAATTTCAGACACTCATTTTTCTTTCTGCCTTGGAATCCCTGCCCTATGGACTGGAGATGGAGCTGAACGGGGTCAGGGCCCATTCAGGGGAGAGCTTTGGAGGGGGACGCCAGGCTGGAAAAGTCCCCTTTGGCAGGGGGGGCACTGGGCATGGTGAACTCACAGCTTCAGAGCCAAGCAGTTGGAGAAGGAGCAGTGATTTTATCTATGGTATTGCTATGCCATTTCCATGGTAACCAAGCACCTCCCTATGCCCTTGGGGGGCAGGGCTATGCTCTTATCCCTGTTCTACAGAGGGGGAACTGAGGCACAGGGAGCCTGGGGGCCAGCAAGAAATAGAACTTAGGGTTCCTATGTCCTAGGGCAGCACCTTGACTACTGGGCCATCTGCCCTCTCTTATAACTAATAAAAAGTGAGAGAGGGGCTTGAATCCAACCTCCAAGCCAGACTCTAGCACTGAGCCCCATAGCTTGGCATACCACAGCCCAATCCTCCAGTCCACACACTCCTGGACTTGGGGGAGTCGGGATCTGCTCTTTGGGGCTTGGAGTGTAGAGGTGATATACGTGAGGATACCAGCTTGCTGGAGGGGCTCAGAAACCATCACTCCTAGTAGAGAATGGCTGGGTTCAGTACAGGAGGAGGGTTAATTTTTTTCCCCCTCTAAGCACTAGACGTGGGCTGGTGCCACAAGCAGGATAATGAACTTCAGACACTTGTTCTGAGCTGGTCTGATAGCTTGCATGTTGCAGAAGCAACATTGAATTCGGAGGGTCTGGATTTTCAGTTAAAGCCGATGCTGTCTGGTTCCCTTTAAAACATTGTAATGTAGGAAGTGTTTATATAAAAATGTACCACTGCCTGTTAGTGGATGAAATCAGACTTGCTCAACTGTGTGTCACAGCCCCTGTAGTGCTAGCAGCTAAGGGAGATTCTCCTTTAGCTCTAGTGGTCAATGTCTATGCTTTTGCAGAATAAGCATGAGAGTCCTATTACTGGCTATTACATGCCAGTGGCTCTGTTAGTGACTGGGAGATCTCTAGTTAGAAATCCACTTTATCTCAAATAGCCTCTTCCATCTTAGTGCAAACACTCTTGGAGTCTGGTGTTTAAACTAGATTTGGGGTTGGAAAGTGAATAGTGCTACTTTCCCAACCTCTGCCCACTTGAGATGTGACAGTAAGCGTGTGCAGATCTTTGCCCAGCAGTAGTGAAAAAGTTCCGATAATAAAGTAAACTACCATCCTAAGGCCGTAGAGTTCACACCTGCTGAGCTGAATGGGGAATGAATTGTGTCCAACTACCTGCAGACTCCAGAAGCCCCGGTTACATCAGAGGGTTGGTTATCTCGGTCATCAGCAGGGCTAGCAACTTGGTTTTAACGACAAATAGAAGCTTAAGAAAGCCACACTGGAAATGCCACAGCAAGACGCCTTCGCCCCTCCAGCCTGTCCTGTCCCCCGAACCGCCCAGCATGTATTTCCAGTTCTCCTTGGCCCCTGTTTAGGAAACCCCTGTGTTTAGCTTTAGCTGCTGCCGTTCAGAAAGGCTTGTGCTGACTTTAAGGAGCTGGAATGAAGACGCTTTAAACACTTGTTAGGACACAAGTTGGCAAGTAAAGCCGACACACAGCTGGCCAGGTCCCTCCCTTTGAATTGAATTAACCACTCTGACTTGCTGCTCGTTCTGCATCTTCCCACCAGCTTTGCCTGGAAGGCAGTACCAGCCCCTGAGTCTAGACTTCTAGCCTCCCTCCAGCCCCCTGGACCTTACAGCAGCAGAACAAGCCGAGGTGTGACACACGCCCCTCGGCCGACTCGCACCAGCTGGGGATCTAGCCGTGTGCGGCTACACCCTGTAGCGACAGACTCCTAGGGTTCACTTCCCCCATCCTTTTCTGGGGGTAGGTAAACTGAGTTCCACGTCCTTTACTGCATGGGGTCTGTAGGTGGAGACATCCCCAGGGGTGCCCTCTACAGATCCCAGGACCCTTTTCATTCTTAATATCACCCTCCTCATTCCCCTGCTTTCGCAGGCTGCTGTGAGCTGGTTATCTTCCCCCAGAGGTGGCTGCATTTCGGTGCTGGCAGCTGTCAACCACTTTGGGATCCTACCCGGTACTAGACAGCACCGCTGCATCCCTCTCTCAATGCTTTCAAACGCCAAAGAGCTTTTCCTCCCCTTACGCCAAGTCTGGTGGCTTCACCTTCCTTCCCCTGTCCCAGCCTCTGGGGGGAAGCCTGGGAGCGAAGGGGCGAGGGAACTGGGAGAGTAGGAAAGTGTCCGTGCACTAGGAATGCGGTCTAGAGTCCCAGCTCTCGCAGCAGGACACGCCAGCCTCCTGACTGAGCCGGGCAGTCTATTTATTGACAACGTCTCAGGTTGATACCGAGCAGCTCTGGTTTTCGTCACGTCAGCATCTTCAGGCCTGTCTCAGCCTAAGCACAGCTTTGTCCTTAATTATTTAGTGTGGTGACCTACTTCCCACTGCAGGGACAGGCTCCTCGGCGGCCCCTGATTCCACCAGGCCGGCTTTACATAGCAACGGCATGGAGAGGGCTCAGCGGCTGCGTATCAGCTGCGGAATAGCCAGCGACTGTCTTTTTGTTCGGGGTTTGTACAGCGCCTCGCACAACGGGATCCTGGTCCACCACTAGGGCTTGTAGGTGCTACTGCCATACAAAATGGAGCCCTCAAGCCTGCGTGGGGAATACACTTTTATTAGCCAGGGCTAAAGCTTATCCTTCCCCTCCCGTGCTTTATACCTCTCCTCCCCAGAGGGCACTAAACAGCAGCAGCAAGGCAAGTCTCAGATACTCAGACTCCGTTACTATCCTATCTACAATCTTCAGCGTCCGTATCTCACAACGCCCCTGTGAGGCAGGACCCCACGGTCACCCGCTGTACGGCTGGGAACTGACGCCCCAGAGCGATTCCGTGACTTACCCGAGGTCCCACAGAACGTCTGTAGCAGAGCTGGGAACTGAAACCAGCTCTCCCCCGTCCCATTCCTGTGCCTTAGCCGCAAACCCATCCTTCCTCTCTAGCAGAAATGTTTTCTTATGTTCTTAACTGTAGCGTCTTGCCCTTGGGGAAACACTGCACCAAGGAAACAGCTGGAAGGAACAGGATCCATCAGAGAACTTTCTAGTTTTGACTGGACTTTCTCTGCCCTGTGATTGGCTGTTTGCTCCAGCCCCCCCCACCCCCCTGGAGTCGCTTACCACAGCCCCACTTCCTTCAATTGGGCTGAGCCCCCTCCTAACGAAACCCACCTTCCAAACCAATAACAACACTGGAATTTACACAGCACTTGTCACCACCCCATTGTTCCCTCTGCGTGTTCTGCCCCCACCCCTAGGTCTGTCTGGGCTGTTTAGGACCTAAGCTCTTTTGGGACTCTGCCACTCTGTGTCTGTACAGCACCTACCGCAATAAACATGATGAATAATAGTACTTTGGTAAGTGTAGTCTGCCTCCTTACCTCCCCCCCGGAGGACCAGGGCCTCTTCTTAATTCCCTCCCTCGAATGGTTACATAGCGTTGGTGTTTACTATTAAACAAAAGCCATGCTCTACCCAACAAGTGGCTACGTTCCCTTCCAGTGTGGTCTACTAGGTAAAGCAGGGTCTGAATCTGGCCCCCCTGGGTCCTATCCCAAGTTCTGCCATTCCCTTGCTGGATGGCTTTGAGCAGGTTGCTGCCCTGCTCTGTGCCTCAGTTTCCCCACATGTGACAAGTCCCTGGGGTGAGAGTTAAACCCCTATAACGAGGAAGGAACAAGTCCCTGGGGCCAAGCTGCACTCCCAGCCCCACCCATGCTCTGACCCTGGGGCCAGGGATGGATCCCAAGGGGGCAGGACAGGAGTTCAGGGACCCATCTTTACAGCAAAGCAGACTCAGCTACTGAGGTGCTCACTGCTCAACCTCTGGCCACTCCTGGTCTAAATTCTTCATGAAGAACCTTTCTTTCCTGGAACCACTCCCTGCATTCCCATATCAGGGGATCAGATGTTTCTTTTAACCTGAAGTTGTTTCCTAACCCATCTTTGTGTCTAGTCAATACATACCAAACCCTTTGCATTTGTTTGTAATATTTTCTATGTGATAATAAGCTGACTTAGAAGGGCCAAACTATACAGCCAGAATTTTAAAACGACTGCATGCACCCGTTCTCCGTAAGATATCAAAGATGAGCGTAATTGATCTTTCTTCTAATGACGATCGTTCCATTTGTTTTAGCTAGTGAAAATTGAACTCCACAAGCTTCTCCCCATTCTGAGACCTCCCTGAGTGCTTCATTGAATCTCTCTCCAGCCACTTTAATTCTCCTGTGTTTAACCCATATAGCGCATCATCCACAATAAGGTAACACCTACTCAGGCCCTTATGCCTTTTGGCAGATCATTTATCATAATGTTAAACAAAGTAGGGCTGACAACACTCCCCTGAGGAGTGCCATTGGCAACACTATAGATACTTGCTAAGACTTTCCCTGCTCTAACCTGTATGGTCCTCTTACTCAGAAAAATCTCTTATCCACCAGACCATTCTTCCTTCTATCCCTATCATGGACAACTTACATAAACTCTCCCTCCATAGCATATCGTGCTTTTTCAACATCCAACCCCCCCAGTGACCATATACTCTGATCCTCAGACCTTTTTGTATTTCTGTTTCTAATCTTACAATATGATCAGTTGTGCCTCTCTCCTGCCTAAAACTGCTTTGCACTATTCGGATTTCTTTTTTTTCACCCAATATGCAGCTAGCCTCTTGTTTATCATTTTCTCCGTAACTTTCCCCACACAAAATGTGAGGGCAATTGGCCTAGACAGCTGTTCTCATAATAGCTTGCCTGACTTCACAATTGGTACTATCACCGCACACTTCCAATCTACTGTTATTACCTTTCCCCTATACATTTACATAATTTTAATACAATTCTTACAATCCCTTCACATCAGTATATGTCATATAATGCTTAAATACTGCGCCAGGGAAAGTGTTTAACCTTTTATCTATAGCTTTGTTTCAGTTCCTGCATACTGAAGTTTTCATTCAGCACACTGACATTTTCCCAACCATTTAAGGACCTCACAATTTTCTTTGAGAAATTTTCTTTTTCCCCGAAAAAATAATCTGTACTTTGAGCCTCCTCCTTACTTGCTAGGATTTCTGCTTTTCCTTTGTTCAAATTTATCACTTTATCCTCTTCAATAAGATCAGGGATAAAACTAACAGAGAGTCCTGTGGCACCTTTAAGACTAACAGATGTATTGGAGCATAAGCTTCCGTGGGTGAATGCCCACTTCGTCGGATGCATGCATCTAACCAAGTGGGCATTCACCCACGAAAGCTTATGCTCCAATACATCTGTCAAGGCTGTATCCCTACTTTGAACTTTAGGGTACAAATGTAGGGGCCTGCATGAAGACTTCTAAGCTTAACTACCAGCTTAGTTCTGGTCCGCTGCCACCATCCCAAAGCTAATTCCCTTTCCTGGGTAGCCTTGAGAGACCTTCACCAATTCCCTGGTGAATACAGATCCAAACTCCTTGGATCTTAAATAAGGAGAAATTGACCCTTCCCCCCTCCTTCCTTTCACCAACTCCTGGTGAATACAGATCCAAACCCCCTTTGGATCTTAAAACAAGGAGAAATCAATCAGGTTCTTAAAAAGAAGGCTTTTAATTAAAGAAAAAGGTAAAAATCATCTCTGTAAAATCAGTATGGAAAATAACTTTACAGGGTAATCAAACTTAAAGAGCTCAGAGGACCCCCCTCTTCTGTCTTAGGTTCAAAGTACAGCAAACAAAAATAAACACTCTGGTAAAAGGTACATTTACAAGTTGAGAAAAACAAAGTAAATCTAAGACGCCTTGCCTGGCTTTTACTTACAATTTTGAAATAAGAGAGACTTGTTTAGAAAGATGGGGAGAACCTGGATTGATGTCTGGTCCCTCTCAGTCCCAAGAGCGAACAACCCCTTAAACAAAGGACACACACAAAAGCCTTTCCCCCCCCCCAAGATTTGAAAGTATCTTGTCCCCTTATTGGTCCTTGGGGTCAGGTGTCAGCCAGGTTACCCGAGCTTCTTAACCCTTTACAGGTAAAAGGATTTGGAGTCTCTGGCTAGGAGGGATTCCATAGCACTGTACACAGGAGAGCTGTCACCCTTCCCTTTATAGTTATGACAACATCTGTTAGTCTTAAAGGTGCCACAGGACTCTCCGTTGCTTTTTACAGATCCAGACTAACACGGCTACCCCAGGGATAAAACTGTTATTGCTCCAGGTTAAAAAAATATATGGAGATATCCTATCTCCTAGAACTGGAAGGGACCCTGAAAGGTCATCGAGTCCAGTCCCCTGCCTTCACTAGCAGGACCAAGTACTGATTTTGCCCCAGATCCCTAAGTGGCCCCCTCAAGGATTGAACTCCCAACCCTGGGTTTAGCAGGCCAATGCTCAAACCACTGAGCTATCCCTCCCCCCAAAACAGACAACAGGTTCCATTCACTCTCCTAATTTGCTGGTAAACCCCTGACACCTGGGTATCTATTTATTTTCCCAGAATACTTTTTCCAACTCTCTTTGTTAGGCCTCTTCATAACCCTTTGTGTCACTGCCTTACTTCGTTTAGATGCCCTTGAAGTCTCACTGTTCGTTGTGGTTGCAGCTTTTCTATACACCTTCGGTCTCTCTTTTTTAATTCCAATCTCACATTTTTCATTCCACCACAGAACCGGGGTTCTGGTTTTAAGGCAATTCAGTATCTCTCAAAATCTACTTTGGCTGCTGCCATAATTGCTTTTATTACATTATCACAGAATTCCTCTCTATTATCTCTTACACACTTGTTGCTCAAGCACTCCTCACACTTACTCCTGAGAAGCTCCTAATCGGCCCTTTTAAATTCCAAGCAGGAGTTCCTCCAGTGTCTTCAATATCACCCTCTCTTTCATACATAAGCAGCAGCTTAGGGAACTGATCACTTTCCATTCCCTCTTCCTTGTAAATTTCCCACCTATATTTACTAGCTATATTGCTAGTTGCAATTCCCAGATCCAAACCGGAAAAGGAACCAGCAACTGAGCTAAACATAGCTGGTGCGCCATTGTTTAGTATTACCACATTGTGCTCATCAATGGACTGTTCCAAATGCTTGCCATTGCTATCAGACTTTCCACTGCCCTATAAGTCGTTATGGCTAAGGCTACAATTTTAGCATGGGTATTTTTATTAAAGTCACGGAGAGGATGCAGGCAACAAACAATAAATCACAGATTTATTGAAGCCCGAGCCCTGCCGCCTGGGGGCTGAATTATTGGAATTTTCAAGAAGTCACAGAGGTCTCGTAAAAATCACAGAATCAGTGACCTCCATCACAGATTCACAGCCTTAGTTATGGGCATTCAGATCTCCACATTCAATATACGAACTCGTTGGCTCTTAATTCTGAGCTCTCCAAGTCTTTGCAGGGGTTGTAATTATTATACATCCTTAAAAAGGTATTTTTATTCTGCACTGATGTCTCAGTAGCAGTATACTCAAAAGTCAGTTTCTTTACATGCACTTCAATACAACTCAAATTTTCCTTTATAAATGAACTCCTCCCCCCTCCCCTTCATCTCGCTCTCTCATATCTATCTCTGCTATTTCTTAGGACCTTAAGAGACCGTTTTTCCACCTTTTAGCCATGTTTTCTGTACGCAGATAACATCAGGTTTGCCCTTCAGTTAAAAAAAAAAAGTCTTTGAGTTCCTGACCATGTGCTATTAAGCTTTATGCATTCCAACAAGAACATTTTTAGCACCATTTAGTTAAACCACAGTATCGTCCTCTCTCAAAATTGCATGAATGCACTCCATTGCCAAATTACTAGCATGCAAATACTTTTCTGCTCCTTTTATTATAATCTTTATTTTTTCCATTCTCTTTCCTGTTTGTGCAGTGCAAACAGGACACTATGTTGTAGCAATGTACCTTCCCCTTACTGGTTTTCTCCTCCTTCTCCACATGTTGTTTTGAATACCTTTTAGCAGCTTCTGCATAAAATATCTTGTTGATAATCCTTGTTTTGTATCCGAGTGTCTAGCTACCATACATCCTCCATAAGCTGTACTGTGCTTATCCACGCAGTTGCTACATTTTAGCTCTGCTCCTTCTACATATGAATGCTCCCCTCCACATTTACCTCACACTTTGCTTTTCCTTTACTCACATTTGCCAAGTTTCCAAACTTTCAGCACTTATAACAGCTCAAAGGGGAACAGAATATATGGTTTCATCCAAAACATCTCCTATCCTAGCTTAACCCTGGCAGATAAAGCCCTTCTTCTAAATGTAATTTGCACAGCTGTGGACGGTTTGCTCTCACCTCATTCCCACTCATTCACATAATGACTTGCATGTGGTCCCCACCTATACCTGCTTTATTTCCAGTCATTATCAAGGGGACCCCCTATATTCCCCTACTTGTTTGCATCATCCATTTGGGTGGGCTGGCAGTCTGCTTTTATTTTCCCTAGACTTTTAGTGTTCAGGCCTTTTTCAGCCTGTTCTTTAGCAATACACTCCACCAGCACAGCAACACCCTGTAACCTTCTAGCTCTTGATAGATTTTCCAAGGCTTTTCCTAATACAGTCAGCTATTTCCAAGGGATGAACATCTCTTTTTCCCGCCTCGCTCATCCGTAGAGCCCTGCACGGGACTCGTTTTGTAATCCTGCTCCCATCCCACAACGTCTACACCTGCATTTGGTGTCTTGAATTTTTATCTGGCTCCTGCTATTGGGGCAGCAGGTCCTGCAGGATCCCCGGCCGGATGCCGGGCTCTACTCAGCACTTTGACAATTACAATCATGGGGGGGGGGGGGGGGTTCCACCCTTCTCTTTGCTCCCTCCCTGCCTGAGTCATCCCCCAGTTCTGGTCTTTTCTAATTTGTAGCCCTGGCTGCTGCCTCGCTCCCTGGAGAGAGGCCTGGGCTAGGCGCCCCCCTGTCCCCAGCCAGTTCATCGCAGCCACTGTGCGACCCTCCCCTTATATAGCCCGTAACAGCGGAAGCTCCTCCCCCTGCTCCAGGTCCCGCCCCTATCTCTAAGCCCCGCCCTTACTGCTGAGCCCCGCCCCCTCTACCCAACCCTCTTGAAGGGAGCTTTTACGGGGGCGGGTTTGGCTCATCCCGGCCCCGCCCCTTCCCTCTCGGCTCGTCGTATGACGTCACCAGCGAGCGCCGCCCGCTCCCTTTCACGTCTGTGGCGCGTGCGTGAAACGTCGCTGTTTTCTGCGTGCGTGCTTGTGACGTAAGCGGCGTGTGCTTGGAACGTGAAGTGTATGGGGGGGGGGCCTTCGGACAGGAGAAGGCGACTGCGGGAGTGCCAGGTAAGTGGTAGTGACCGGCTCTGCCCCTCCCCCGCAACGGGGGCTTAACCCCCCCCCGGATCGGCCCCCTTCCCCGGGCTCTGCCCCTCCCCCGCTACGGGGGCTTAAGCCCCCCCCCATCGGCCCCCTTCCCCGGGCTCTGCCCCTCCCCCGCTACGGGGGCTTAAGCCCCCCCCCCATCGGCCCCCTTCCCCGGGCTCTGCCCCTCCCCCACTACGGGGGCTTAACCCCCCCCGGGCTCTGCCCCTCCCCCGCTACGGGGGCTTAACCCCCCCCATCGGCCCCCTTCCCCGGGCTCTGCCCCTCCCCCACTACGGGGGCTTAACCCTCCCAGGATCGCCCCCCCGGGCTCTGCCCCTCCCCCGGTACGAGGGCTTAACCCCCCCCCGGGCTCTGCCCCTCCCCCACTACGGGGGTTTAACCCCCCGGGTTCGGTCCCCTTCCCCCGGCTTTGCCCCCCCCCGCTACCGGGGTTTAACCCCCCCGGGTTCGGCCCCCTCACCCCGGCTCTGCCCCCCCCCACTACTGGGGTTTAATCCCCCTCGGGATCGCCCCCCCCCGGGCTCTGCCCCTCCCCCGCTACGGAGGCTTAACCCCTCCCCGGATCAGCCCCCTCCCCCCGTTACGGGGGTTTAACCCCCCCCGGGGCTTGATCCCCCTCCCCTGCTGTTGGGGCCATGTCATCTCTTGGGAACATGTCACACCCCCCCCCCGCTATTAATGCCACCTCCCTGCTCGCTCAGTGTCGTTAACAGGCAGCCCACAAGCGGGGTCTAATCCCTCCCCACCCAGGTCTGAGAGGCCTGGGTGCTTCCCTTCAGGTAACTCCCTGGCCAAGGTTTCTGTCTGCAGGTACCTGTCTCCGGCCCATGGAAATGGGCAGGGGAAAGTCAGGGCTCCAGGAGGGTTAGGAAACAAAGTTCTTCCTCTATGCACCATGCAGGCGTCCCATCTGTCTCAGACAGGGCAGCCCTGGGCTTCTGGTCCTGCTGGGCTGGGTGTGCGCCAGGTCTTTCATCATCTTAGGTTTTTGCAGCAACGTAAGTGGAGAAAAGGTCTCGGATTCAGTACTCCATGAAATGGCAGAACATGCCCTCTCCTTTCCAAGGGTGGTCCACACGCAGACTGGTGCTTTCTTAGATGGCACCAACAATGATGCTGAGTGTGTGAATAGCATAGATACTTCCCAGAAGCTCTGTGTAAGTATTAGCCAGTCCAACCCTCAGTGCCCACACCTGTGAGGTAGCTACGGCAAGTGAGTGAATGTTCCCATTTTACAGATGAGGAAAGTGAGAGACAGACTGGGAGGGGGAAGTGACTTATCCATGGTCACATAATGAGTCAGTGGCAGAGCCAGGACTACAATCCAAGTCCCCCTCCCTAATCACTAGATCACAGTCTTCCATGGTAAATTGAACTGAATCCATGATTGTAAACATCATTGAGGGACTAATCTGTGTGACACTTGTTCCCAAAATTTAATTTCTCTACTTAGGATTTCAAGTTCAGGTCTTTGTTACAGGGACTTGCTTCTAAGAGATGTGGAAAAAGAGGGGTTGGCTGCTACTCTAATGAAAAGCTGAGTAGCTGCGGACTCTGGCAATATGTTTGTTTCCTTTTCTAAAAATGTCTGAGTTGTGAGTGGGCATGTCTTTCCCTGATCCATGGAAGGGATCCTTCTGTATCTGTACAGTATGTGTCCAATCATTTAAACTTTTCTGTGTCTTTGCTTTGCCATTCTAGAGCACTTTCACATTATTTTCCGAGACCTTTAAAAATGAATGAGTTGACCTTCGTGAGCCTCCTATGAAATGGGTTGATATCACCATTCCCATTTTGCAGATGGGGAAACTGAGGTACAAAGGTGACCTGTCCAATGCCAAACTAAGAATGGGCCCCAGGAGTTCTGTGGTTAAGGCACAGAATGTGTTCTTTCCTCATCTGTGAGAGGTGCTAGTTTGACCTGATTTTACAGCTCATGTGTTCTGCTTACATCCTCTGCTGTGGAAGGCACCGTGGAAGAATTTCTTCTTGCAATTCTAATATGGTTATTACTTCTTAAATGTTGTCAATGTATTTGGTTGGGGATGTTTCATACCTGAATGGTCCATTATACCAGCATTAATGAAGGAGCTGCTGTGGAAAAAGCTGATTTGCCATTTGCTAAATTGATTTGATATTTAAGTTTCGTAACGTAGTCATTCTTGCTTTGCTTCTACCTGTGTTAACTTTCTCTAGTTCTGTATTAGCTTCCTTTCTTCTCCTCTTAACTATGCCAGTAAAGATAAGCGTAAGAGAACCCTTCCCCTCCCACCGATTTGTTGTGTAGTTGGTAGATACACCAAGGGCAGTTGCGTGTCAAATCTAAAAAGTGAACTTTGCCAGGAAACAGGCCAGAGGTCCCCACTGCTGGACAGCAACTGTTTATGTTCAGTGCTGGGATTGTGTGGCAAAGTTGAGTTAGGAGAAAAACAGCTCCACTGTGCTTGAATGTGGCCGGCACGTTCTGGGGAGTCATAAAAACAAACCCACCATAGTTATTTCTGCCACGCCTGCCTTCTCGGCTAAAGGATAAAGAACTAAGAAGACATTCGAAGAGCCTGTCTAATTTTCTTTCATGTTAACCTGGCTGGTTATGGTTCCCTTACCTGCTTGCTGTGCATGTCCCATTTGATGGGTTCTTGTGCTCTTTGTTTTTAAGGGAAAGGGACAAATGTTAAAACCGAGCAAGGGTCTCAGCGATTGGAAAGGCAGAAGCTACTGCCTGTTCTTTCCTGTTAGGCTCCACACCGCCTCAGTTCGTTCCCCTTCTGGAGCACCTTCCTTTTGTTGGTTCATGGCTGGAGCTGAGTTCCTTTTTCTTTGCAGCTGAGCTCCTGCAAGAAGCCAAGAGATGGAGCCCCCTGGCATGACCACCATCATCGAAGGCTTGGGGGATGAAGTAACGGTGGTGACTGGCGTGGTGGTTCTTGTCCTGGCTCTGGTTCTGGCGTGGCTTTCCACTTATGTAGCAGATGGCAGCAACCAGCTTTTGGGAACGATTGTAGCTACAGGCGAATCCTCAGTGATCCATCTCAGCCACGTCGAACGGTACGTGGGGAATTCAGTAACATCAGAGCCGACTGAGCCCCAGGGGTCGGCTGATAGTGCAGAAGAAAAAGCTGAAGAGGAAGGGGGTGCTGCATCCAACTTGGGCCCTGCAGTTGAGCAGGGGGGCAATGGCAGCACCTCTGACTCCAGCCTCGACCATCTGCTGAACATACAAAGCTTGCCCAAAAGGACATCCTCCAGCAAGTCCAGTGCCCTAGAACAGCCGGGTCAAGAGAGCCAAGGAACCTCGCAAATGTCACACATCAGGGAGGAGAGTGAACCATGCTCCGGGCTCATCAAAGTGCGTCTCAAGTTCCTCAATGACACAGAAGAGGTGGCCATGGTGAGACCGGAGGACACTGTGGGTGTTCTCAAGAGGTAAGTTCCATGTAAGAGGCATCAAGGGGATTTGCAGTCTATGGGGAAAGGATCCCACTTGACTCTGAGGCCCAGAGTTAAAGTGAGCAAACCTCCCCCAACAAGCACTGCCGCAGGTTCTGTGAGGATTGTCCCTTTGTGTGGCTGTAGAGTGCCTAGTGGGGCCTCTAGGGCGGGAGTGCCCGATTAGAAATGTGTAGCAACAATTAAATCTGTCTCTGGGACGTCTAACGGTGTGCCCCTCACTGGTAAGTGATGGCTTGGACAGATTTGGCTCTTACTCTGTATAAATGTCGGTCTGTGCTATTACCTATTATGGCCCTTTTCATCAGTACATCTCAGAGCAGGTCAGTATCCTCATCTATATTTTTATCACCGGGGAAACAGGCACAGAAGGGGAAGTGACTTGCCCGAGGTCACCCAGCAACCCAGTGGCAGAGCTGGGACTAGAACCCAGCTTTCCTGAGTCCCACTCCAGTGCCCAACCCACTAGGCCCCAGGGGGAATGAACAGAACAGCTAATCATCAAGTGATCCATCCCCTGTCGCCCATTCCCAGCTTCTGGCAAACAGAGGCTAGGGACACCAGCCTTACCCACCCTGGCTAATAGCCATTGATAGACCTACCCTTCATGAATCTATCTAGTTCTTTTATGAACCCTGTTATAGTCAAGAAGTAAATCCTAAACCCTAGTGGCTATAATGTGCTCTCTGGGACAAGGGCTGTCTTGCACAGGGGGGCTAATCTGGATTGGAGCCCAATTGTTTGAACCCATTGTGAACTTGGTTTCGTTTTCAGTGGCAGCTGGAATTGGCAGGAGCAGTCATCGGGCTGTGTAACTTCCCCACCCTGTAAACTTAAACTCCTCCTAGTTAGTAGTTGCTGATGTGGTTTGGGAAGGATGGTGAAATTGACCATTACTTACGGACTACATTTGAATCCTGTATCCTGAGGAGGTTTAACCTTGCTACATTGTTTGGGTTTTACACTAGCCTTGGCTGCATTTAGGACTGGTTTTTAAAGCATCTCTTCTAAACTTTGCCTCTTTCTGTTTTCCTGAAAAGCAAATATTTCCCAGGACAAGAAAATCAGATGAAGTTTATTTATCAGGGCCAGCTACTCCAGGACCAGGCACGGACCCTCCGCTCCCTCAATATCATGGACAACTGTGTGATCCATTGCCACCTGTCGCAGACCGCCGGCTCCCCCCTTCCTGACTCGGTGGTCACCCCCGCAGAAGCAGCAGGGGTCACGGTGAACATAGGGAATCTAATGCTCCCTGTTTTCGTGGTGATGCTGGCTGTGATCTGGTACTGCCGCATCAACTACCGCCAATTCTTCACTGCGCCGGCCACGGTCTCCTTGGTTGGGGTGACTGTCTTCTTCAGCTTCCTGGTTTTTGGGATGTACGGACGATAAGAGGCAAAGTTGGAGGGGTAGATACTCCTGTCTGTCCCTTTAATTGGAACCCAGCATTTGTTTTATAGCTTGTTTTAAATGTGCTGTGACAAACGGTGTTAGGGAAACTGGCTGGGGGCCCAGGGAACCCCGTGCCTGCTCAAATACTAGCGAACCTTCTGTATCCAGCAATGTGGAAGAGACCCCTAGATTCACTGTTTGTTTCCTCACCTTGCTGCTGCTTAATGAGACTTTGTTCCTCCATAGAAGGGGACAGCTTTGCCGGGTGCTGCTTGGGTGCTCTAACTGACCTGTGTCATTTATGTCATGAGACGAATCGTCACTCCCAAGGCGCTGCTGCAACTCCTCTCAGGTAGAGATGAGGAAAGGGACCTTCTGTCCCTTGCCTCGTGAACATCTTTCAAGCAGCCTCAGCCTGTGCACTCTGAGCTTGTCTCAGCTGCGTGAAGGAGTCCTGTAAAAAGAGCCACTTTCTAGCCTGGCAGAAAGCAACTCTGGCTTCATGGTTTGTCCTCTCTGCTGTAGAGGAATGGGCCCTGTTAGAATGCAGCTGCTGTAGGTTTGCATGCTCAGGCTTGCTTTAGGATAGGCCAAACTCCCAAGAACAGACTCCGTGGTGATGAGACAGCATGTTGCCCTGCATGGTACTTCTCTGTCCCTTTGCCACTCCTGCAAGAGGCTAGGGGCTGGCTCGCTCAGCACGAGTGCAGCGTGTGCGCACTCCACCAGGGCCTAAGCCGTAAAAGCCCCTTTCAGGGGTATAGGGCTGTCTGGCACCTCCTTCCTGCTTGAGCAGGCTTGCTTTGTATTGAACGTGCTAATTCTAAAGACCAAATATTCTCACTGGCACCTGGTGCAAATGGGAGGGAACTATTTTTAAAGGAATTCTTTTTAAATAGAAGGTTGCAACTTCTGCCGAGTGCTCTTCCCCCCCCCCCCCCCCCCCGGGGAGGGGGGGGGGGTGTAGACTTGTGCCTATCCCAGACATTTTGAGACAAATGTTTAACTTTCTTTAGAGCACTTTCCTCCCCGCCCTTGTTTTCTAGGAATGCATTTATAAAGACAGGCCCTACAGTGGATTTTGTTTAAAGTCAGCTAATGAACATGTTGAAAGTTGCTCCTGGTTGTTGAAGGCTGATTTTTATTTTGCACGGGGGCAGAAGAGAAACTGCCTGCACGCGCAGGAGTGCGAGAAGTATGGACGTGTAAGGAACTCAAAGCTCTGAGAAGCAGCAGGGGGAAGTAGGCCTACAGGAGCCATGCAGCTGCCTGGGTTTACAGCTGAGGCCTTGCCTACAGCGGGAACTTGACCAGAATAGCTAGACCTGAATAAGCTATTCTGAAATAGCTCCCCCCTGTGAACACTTCTAGGACAAGTCTATGCTACTGCCCTACATTGGCACAGCTATGCCACGGTAGCACGTCTGGTGAAGACACGCTATGCCAACAGGACAGCGTTCGCCCATCAGCATAATTACTCAGTCTCCGCGAGAGACAGAAGCTACATCTCCCACCAACAGCGTGCGGGGTGGAGAGTGCTTCAGTTAATGTAACTCATGTTGCTTTGGGGGTTGGTATCTTTTTCACACCCCTGAGTGATTTAAGTTACATTGACTTAAAGCTTTAGTGTAGACCAGTCTCTCAAATGTCTTTTTTTTAATTCCAGAATTACCGTTTTGTGAGGGGAATGATTATTCCAGAACAGAGCATCCAGCTGGAGGGTTCTTCCAGGGAGTTCAGTTTCTCCCCTAGACAAGGGCTGAGAGAAGGGGTGCCCCTTAAGCAGCACCCCTTCCCCCCAAAACACATTGGGCACAATTGAACAGGGATGAAAGTGCTTATGGATATAGCTTATTCTGCTTCCTGAGTGAGAATTAGCCATATTAGCATAATCAGATTCCCAGCAGGGCTTTTACCAGGATAACAATCTTGGTACAAAACCCACACCCTTACCTGAAGTAGTTATACTAGTGCAAAAAGCCTTTAGGGCAGGCCTCCATCCTTGTGTGATGGTCACAGCCGGGAGATTCGCTTCTACTCTAAAAATTAGAAGCAGCAAGTCTCTCAGGTCTCAGTGCATGACGAAAGGGTACAGTTGCATTCTTCCCCCCTCCCCCCCGACAGTCCCTTCCAGTCCAGTTTGTGTGGCAGCTTGCACCTTTTGCAGCCAAACTCCCATTCTTCCTCATGCAGTTTAACAGTTAGAGATAAACTCTTGGGGGAGTGGGGAGCAGCTTGAATTTAAAAAACACAACCCGCAGCTCTTATAACCATTACCACTTCCCCCCACAGCTGTAGTTCTAGTCAGAAGGGGAGACAGCTGCAGGTTAATGACATTATACAGAAAAGAGGCTTTGATACCAAGTCAAGATGCATTTTATTTACAGGGGCAGCCACAATCCACTAATGGGAATACACAGATTTTACAAAGTTGGAACTACCTGTACAGGATGGATTACATATGCAAAAATAAAAATTTCAAGACCACAGTACAGTACTTACCCCACCTTCCCCCATGTGATCACCACCTGTGTCATTTCCCACACCCTGACAGTTGTGTTGAGGGACACAACTGGGAAGTCCCAGGTGCAGGTTTTTTATATCATTACCAATTAAAACCCTCCTCATGACCAGTATCATGATAGAATGCAGGGTTTCAAGTGAAGCAGGCTTACCTTAAAAATAAAAAAAGGGAGGGGGGGGGGATGATACAGAGCCTGTGATTAAGGAAAAAATAAAACAAGCAGCCTGGATCATTCTCTCGGCGGCTGCATGTAAAACTTGAATGCAGCTGTGCTTCCCACCAGCAGCTGCAGTATGGGGTCCAGCCTGGGCTCCTTTGGGTTGTTTTCTCTTGGGCCTTGCTTTCTGAAGTTGCAAGACTCAAGCTGTTCACGGACAGTCCTGTCCCCAATGTTCCGGTACCTCCATGGTAGCCACGGAGGCAGTGTACTTTATTATCAAACTGAGGAGGTAGACGACCAGCCACGCTTAGAACTACCACGGTCCTCCTCTGCAGGAAGGATTTTAGTCCCACCAATTCACCTAGTTAAGCAGGTTATTTTAATATGCTATGCAGGACAAAGATATTAACCCTCCACTATCCACTTGCCTTCTACGCACTGCGCTGTAGTGACCCACACGACACACATCCACTGGTCAGCAACAAGCAGTTGAAGCCTAGAGGGAAAAGCCTGCTTCCTCCTGTTCCAGACCCCGCTGCCCATGTGTTATTACAGCCGAGCGGACTTCCTTCCTTCCACAGAAAGGTCTAGATCAACATCCAACAAACACACTGGCGCTGCAAGAGAGCGGTCCAGGCCTGGGCCCTCAAGGTTCTAGTGTTCCTACTGTTGACAAGCCCAGATGCCATGGGAATTATCCTTATAGGCTCCCGGCTTGGGGCAAACGACAGCTTCTAGAGATGCTCGGTTCAGAAGTGCATGTAGGAGCCCCATGCAGCTGTGCCCCAAAGCTAGCAGCATCGCTTCCACTCGAAACCGCAGCGGTGCGAGGAGCCTGCAGCTACATCGACTGGAAAGACAACATGTAAAGAGACGTCAACCACATCCAGAGAGCGCTCAGACACCCCGTGCAGGTGCATCAGCAGGCAGGGGAAGGGCACAGCTTAAAATGACCACAAGCCAGGAGTCAAGCTGGAGATTGTGGCTGAGTGTCTCCCTGGCTCGGAGCTGGAGAAGCTGCGTAGCTCAAAGGGAGGGAGGGAGGGATACACTGTTCCCTTGTACAAGCAGCAAACGAGGTGCAGTGATCACCTCCACTAAGACTAGCCACCTGGATGAGAGAGCCGGCTGTAGGGAACAACTCAATCCCACACACTTGCAAAGCAGTTCATAGGGACACACTCACAGGCAGCCCTGTCATTCTAAAGCTCCGAGCCCCTGGAAGATCCTGGCACACCCTGTCCAAGGGGGCGTTGGACTCACTAGCAGAGGGCACCGCAGGTCAGTGCCCAGTCTACACGGTCAAATGCTTGTGACACCTGCCTCCAGCTCACACCCTGAATCTCTGCCACCCCTTTCATAAATTCATCCACCATTCAAGACGATCATGATTCTTAACCTAGATTAAAAACTAGTCTCCCTCCCTCCCCCAAGAAGGGCATGGGATGAAGAGGCAACTTGTGATTAACCTACCTGCACCCAAGCCCAAATGGACACCTAACTTGGGGGGGACTCCTCTCCTCTCCCTTGAAGATACACGTCCTCTTCCCCAGAGGCCTAGTCTCTGCAGCCACAGCCTTCCTTCAAAATATGTAATGGCAGGAGTTTAGGAGACAGACAAGGGAGCCCAGGTCAGAGTCTAGCTCAGAACAAAGGTTTCCTAGGGTCAGACAGGTGCATTTCATAAGTTACCTCAGACAGGGAATCGGCAAGGCTGTGGGAAGCAGGACATTTGCACTACGGGACTCCGTTCATATTTGCCAGCCAGCAGAGCCGCTGATCGGGGTTTAGCCATTTTCACCTTTCTATGACAAGGCCCGTGGCAATCTGGAGCAGACGTTCTGGGCCACTTACAGCCGATTGGCGCCTCAGGCGCTTGGCGGCTGTACTGGCGAGCCAAGACAAAAGCTGCATGGGAAAAGCTGGGTCTGCACACCCCCACCCTTCGCAGGAACAGAAGGAAGGTGTAGCAATACCAGAACCACAATGGGCAAAGCACGCACCTATGCAGACCGCGGGCCGCCTCCGACTGCAGCCGAGGCACATGGCCCTGTGCCACACACATTTGCTGAGTGTCAAAGGGGCCTCCCTCCACTCCCCCTCTCTGAGAGTGGCCCCCTGGTTTTAATCTAGGGGTGTGCACTGGGCCTGTAACATCAAGATGCAGCCCCCACCGTGACCAAGCCGCTAGCTCGGCATGAAAGCTCTGCTCAAAAGGATGCCTTTGGGTTCCTGCCCTTTCATTGAGGGCACCCCGCAGAGCTGCACGCATGAGAGGGCTGGCTGAGAGCCACGGCTCCAACGGGAAAGCAAAGGAGAAACCTGGAGGTTTTCAGATGCTGATGGGACCTGCAAGGCATCCGGATGCAGCCGCGCTCACACTCAAGCGTCCAGGGAGCGTCAGACAGACGCTGCCACCTGCAGGCCAGAGAGGTTCTCTGCGAGCAGGCCCACAGCAACGCTGGTCACCATTAGCAAAAGGCTCAGAAACCGACCACCACTTGACTTCTTCCCCCCGACCGCAAAAAAATCAGCCGGCTCACATCGCAGAAAGGCCTAGAAGAAATGAACGCAGCCGGCTCGGGTCTCCGTTCCCTGGGAGGTTTGCTCTGCACACACGGGCGGCACGGCCCAGCTGGCTGAGAGTTGCAGAGATGGAAAATTCAAGACAAGACAGGAGAGCCATGAGACCAACTGGAGAAGCCCACTCGGGGTCTGGTTCCTGGTGACAAGAAGCCCCAGGAAGATCAGAAGCCCAGAGGGGCCACCCAGGGATGAGAGGAAAATAAAGACACCTCGAAAATTGAAGCATTCGATTTTCCAAGTCAGCAGGAAGCACCATGTGTCCTTGGGGGGGTGGGGGGGGTGTCCTGCCCCGAAAATGGGGCCTGGGCCACGCTTAGCACGTTGAGTGTGCAGGGGAAGGGGCTCGTCTCTAGCAAAGACCAGCCCAAGCAACGTGATTCAGTGGGCACGCACTCGTCCCGTCCGAAAGCTCAAGGGGAGGGGAGATGGGAGGCGGGGAGGGGGCTAGTAAGCTCTCCCCCAGTTGGGGATCCCTCCCTCCCCCCAGTTTGTTTTTAAAGCAGTGAATCGTTCCAGCACCAGCCTCGCTGCTCAGAGACCCGTGCCGTGCGGCGAGCAAGAACACTGGCCCGGCAAAGAGCCCAGCAAGGCTGTGTCACGGGCCCAGCTGCCGCTTATCACTGTAGCAGCAGCAGGAGGGTCCCAACATTTACCCAGCCAGCAGCTCCCTCCAATCACAGGGTACGACCGGAGTCCCAGGGCAACACTAGGCAAGGCAGAGCACGGCCATGGGACCCCCTGCCCCACAGCAGGCGTATACACCCCCTACAGTACAGCAGCCTCGCCCCCCGCCCCCCCAGGCAGAGATGGCAGAACAAGCGCCAGCAACATCACGGAGCCAAGCAGCTCCAAGCCCAGCCAGGGCACTTCCCCATGCCAGGAGGTACAACCGGCCGAGGGGGACCCCACGGGAATGTGTATTACCATCCAGCCTCCGCCCTCCCCGAACCCCGCAGTCCTCACACAGCGCCCCGACAGGTGCCCGCTCTGGGGCCTGCCCGACCGGCGAGCACCCACACAGAGCGAGGCTGGCACACGGCCACCGCCCTGCGGGGAGAGCGGACCACAGCAGGGACATCAGATCACGCCCTCCGCTCTGGCGCGCGGACCTGGCACCAGCCAGCCCCCTCCCCACCTGGGGGCGGAAGGAAGGAGGAACGCACCCCCCCCAAAATGCCAAATCAAGGCCCGGCCAGAAGTCCCATGACAGAAGTAAAAGGGAAGGCCTGTATTGCCCTGGGCCCCTGGCATTGATCCTTGTACCAGCTCCTCCTCAGAGGCCAGCACCCCACTCCCTGGAGGAGGTGGCTCTGAAGGGGCCTTTTCCTCCCCTCAGATCCCCTGACTTTTCGGCTCGTCAGTCAGAGCAGGCAGGGAGGGTGCAGGGTTGGCATGGCCTGGCTCCCGCACCCCTCCTCTCCGGTGCCTCCCTTCAAGGCCCAGGGTGGCATCCGCTCAGTCCCCCCCACCCACACACACCCCCGGCTCTAGTGTTGCCAAGCGACAGACGTCACCATATAGTCATGATTGGACATCCAGTAAAAATCACAGAATAAATAGACATGGGGGAAGGGACATGTCAGCCATGCCCCACAATCCCCGCAGGCAGTGACGTCCTCCAGCTCCACAGCACCCCCTCCTGGAGACAGGTGCCCCCTGCACCCGCGCAGTCCGATTCCCGGAGATGGGCTCTCTCTCTTCACAGTCAATAGAGCAGGGGGTACGAGGCGTCGCTTCGCTCCTCCGGGCGCGATCAGAGTCAGGACAGGCCCGGCGCAGGGGCCGCCGCCCGCCCCCGCCCCTCAGTTGATGTCGTCGTAGATGCTGGGGGTGGGGGGCGCGGGCGGTTTGGGTTTCTTCTTCTTGCTGGAGCTGAGCCCCGGCGTGCCCCCCACCAGGCTCAGGTGCGGCTTCTTCTTTTTGGTTTTACGCGACTCCGAGTTGTTCGTACCTGGGCCGAAGGGAGAAGAGGGAACGTGAGCTGCGGGGCCACTTGTTCCCCCCACCCCAAACCAAAGGGAAAAGCACCACTCCCCAGAGCCTCGGAGAGCAAGTTGGGGGGAAAGCAGAGGGGTTTCCTCCTAACTGGGGGGAGGGAGGGCAGCCTGCCCCCTCTCCCGAGGGCACGGTGGACCGAGGAGCTGCCCCGATTCCTCAGGGCACTTCTCCCAGGACCCCGGCAGCCGGCTGAGACCCCCACCCCCGGGTCCCAGTTCTTACTCGCTTTCGAGGAGGCCGAGTCGGAGGGCGAGATGTCCGAGGAGCCGTCCCACTGCAGCCGGCTCATGATGGCCTGGCTCTCCGACACGTCAAAGCCCTCATTTTCCACGCTGCCCTCTGCCTCCGGGAGCGACCTGGGGGGGGCACACAGGAGAGGGGTCACAGCCTTCCACACATCCCTTAGCCGCACGCAGCAATCCCCCCACCCTGCTCCTGAGCCCTGTGGTGGAAGCAGAGTCCAGGTGGCCCGGGTGGGGAGGGAGCCACACAGCCCTGCCCTGCTCCTGCAGAGAGCCCTGCCCTCGGGTCCTCCTGCTGCTCCCCAGAGCCCTCCAGAATCAGCTCCTCTCTCCTCACACTGCTTCAAGCCTTCTGCTGCCCCCCCCCCCCACTTGGAACAGACTCCCTCCTTCCAGGAACCGAGCCCCCCCCCCCCCCAGCCAGTCTCCAAAACCTCTCCCCTCCGTGCACCTTCCTGGGCTGCTGTCCCACACTCAGTCACCTGCCTCCAACCTGGGACAGACATTCCCCAGGGCCACCCACACGGCACTGGGCAAAGTCCCCACTAGACCTGGGGCCGAACAAGGGCTCATCTGGGGGAGTGGCTGCCCCTGCTGTCTGCACTCGGCTGAGGTCCAGAGACACCACGCCAGGGCCTCGCTCAACGTCTCCTCGAGACGAGCCCGCCAGGGCGCAGAGAGCTGGCACTGCATAGCCCGGCCTGGAGGCAGCAGGCCCAGAGGAGCCTTTTCCATCTCCCACGGGCGCGTCTCAGCTCCGCTTGTGTCTGATCGCACTTACGCAGAGGGTCCAAGGAGGTAGACCCTGACTGACCTCCGCTGCTCGTCTGTATGCTGGGGGCAGCGCAGAGACCTGCGGGGACACAGGAGTTCAGAGGCCTGGAGCACACAGTGGCTTTTGTTCCCCTTCCCTGTACTTTCCAGCCCTACCCTTGCTCCCGGGCTGCCTCCCTGCACCCCGGAAAGTCATGCTTGGGGGAGGGGTGTGGGGGGGTGATTCTTGCCAGTAACTCAGCAACAGCTGCTCCTAGGACAGGAGGAGACGACCCCCCCCACCATGCAGTCCCAGGCTGCAGCGAGGCCAAGCGACCTGAGCAAACTTTTCGGAGAGTCCCTGAGTAGGACACAGAGACCCAAGGCAGTGCTCTCACCTGGTGCACATCTTCTTGGTGTGTTCGGAGATCACCCCACATTGCTAGAGAGAAAACAGACGGGGTGAGCAACCGGAGGTGTCCCAGCGCAGAGGTATTGCTATGTGTGGTTTTCAAACACCCTTAACGTGGGACCTTCCTTGGCAACCAGAGACACAAGGTTCCCCCTGGTTCCGGGGGCAGCCCAGAGCTTGAAAGATTTCACTCCCCAGGGCAACCTTCCATCTATGGTTCAATGCAGCCCTGTCTTCCCTAGTCTGCAGCAGGGCAGCCCTAGTGCCTCTGCTGCTGCTGGTAAGAGTATTCCCCAAGCAGCTGCAGCATGAAACCAATTAGACTGGTCAGTTTTGCTGCTGCTATTCCCAGCCCAGCAGGCAACAGTGGCAGGGGTAAGCAGCAAGACATCAATTTCATTGCTGCAGAGGCAGGTCAACTGCATCGGAGGTAGGCAGCTTTGAAAAAGGAGCAGTGCCCAAGAGGAAGGGCTTGGGGAGACTCCAGACACTGGAGGAGCCAAGACCCCCATCCCATGCAGTCAGGAAGCTGAGGGCAGGCAATGTAGCTGCAAGTTTATCAGATGCTTCCTAGCTACAGGCTGATATTAAAGACGAGGGGCTCTACCAGCGAAAAACTCCTGGGGATGGCGAAGGAGGTGTGGGGATTTTTACTCGGACAACCTCCCTGGACCCTAACTCATGGGCTCTGTATTCCCCGAGCAGGGACAACGGACTCTCTGGGGTCTCGGAGCAACCTAGCGATGCTCCCCGCACTCTCTGGCTAGTTGGACTGCTGAAGCCCCAAGCAGAGAGCAGAGCGGCGCTGTCAGGCCACAACGCAAGTCAGCAGGGACAGAACCCCGGAGCCCTGGCTCCCAAGCGGGGCGAGATTCCTTTCCGTCGTCGGTACAGCTCCGGCCCAAGGGGCTACCCACCGTGGTGAGCAACGAGCGCAGCTCCTCGGGACCCAGCGTTTCGTAGTTGATTCCAGAGGAGTTGCTGTACTGCAGGGAGACACAAGGGTGACCGAGTGTCACAAGCACAGTAAGGGGTGCAGCGTGAGAGCACTGTAGCCCCTAACCCCGATCAGGGCCCCAGAGCTGTGTAAACCAGCCAAAGGGCGGGAGGGGAATTGAGGCACAGGGAGGGGAGGGGACTTGCCCATGGTCACCCAGCAAGCTAGTGGCAGACCCGGGAATAGAATCCAGGTCTTCTGAGTCACAGGCCAGCACTCTACCCACTGGGCCATGCTGTCCCCCCCCACCCTCCATCTCCCCTCCCGACATGGATTCGCACCTACACTCACCTTAAAGGGATCCGAGTTCCCGCTGAGCTCCCCTGAAAAGAGGATGAGATGGTGAGACACGGGACGCGGCCGTCTGTCACTTCGGGCGAAGGGAGAGATGGGGACTCCAAGGCCAGCCACGCTCCCACCCTCCCTGCCCGGGCCTGGAGAGCCACCGAGCAGCCTCTCCTCGGGCAGCCCCGCGTGCGTCCCCAGGGTGCTGGACGGAGCCGCTAGGAAGCCAGTCCCTGCCCCAGGGACCTCTGTCTCAGCCAGGCACAGGTGGGGGTGGGGGGAGGGGCTCCCAGGAGAAGCGGGTTTAGGGGGCATGAGAGAGGCCTGGGGGGGAAGGGGAGGATGGAGGGCCCAGCATGCAGAGGAGGAGACGGGAATGGCGGAGTGAGCAACGGCAGAGCCTGCAGCTGGGCATGGCAGGAAAAAGGCAGCGGGGGCATTCGGGAAAGGCTGGGAGAGGTGTGGGGCAGCAGGAACCCCTGCCCCCCCCCCCTTTCCTTGAAGAGGAGCTCAAGACAGCAGTCATCTCGAGCCCCCCGCCCTGGGCGTGAGCACGGGGTACCCTGGAACTGCCGGCAGCCTCCAGAGTCCATTGCAACCCCACATGCCCACGGTTCAGGGGCAGCTCCGCTTCTCCGGTGGGGAGCCCCAGACCCCGGTGACCCACGGGGGGGGTGGGACATGGAGCAGAGAAAGGGGCAGACTGTGCTGGGGCTCCCCAGGAGTCCAGGCAGCAGCTCCGCGGCCCAGAACCAGACCCACACAATGTATTCTCTTGGGGTACAGGTGAGGAGCCGGCTCGCCCCAAGGAATGCCTGCTGCAGGCTAATGCCCTGCCCTGGTACTGCTCCCCCTTCCAGCATCGCACGTCCCAGGCTTCCCCAGGACATTGTGGTTGCCCTGCCGCGCGGCTCAGGCCAGCATCAGGTCCCGCCTGCCGCACTGTC
This sequence comes from Emys orbicularis, assembly GCF_028017835.1. Taxonomy (NCBI): domain Eukaryota; kingdom Metazoa; phylum Chordata; order Testudines; family Emydidae; genus Emys; species Emys orbicularis. Next base: position 7,954,623 of record NC_088707.1, read on the forward strand.
GCTGTCACGGCAGGGCTTGGCCACCCCGCAGAGACATCAGGCCTGTTCCCAGAGGCAGTGGGGAGCGCCAGTCCCAGCTGGCCTAAGCCCCGCCCCCTCACCAAGGTGCCCCGCCCCCGAGCCACTTACCATTTTTGTGTTTTAAGGATTTCGATCTCCGGGGCGAGTTGGGGTTCTGGAATAAGAGACACAGACACTTTGGGGAAGAGGAAGAATGAAGCGGGGTCTGAATGCACCTTGGCCATCCCCTTCCCTGCCTAGCCCCTGGGATCTGGTCATTCACACCCACAACCCTCACCCTGGTTATTCAAGGGAACACACTCACCTGGGACCAGAACTAAAGGGGCCAGCGAGCCACCTGTTGATGCCAGGGGCTTCCCCCCCGAACAGAGCTGCTGTGTCCTCACACCCCTGACGGCTTCCTTCACTCTCTAGGAACTAGGCTGCAACTCACCCGCCCATTTATCCCACTGATCCCTCTTCCCCGCCCTGCACTGACCTCTCCCCCCTGACAGACTAGCGGGAGTCGACAGAGCCAGCCGTGCAAACATGGCACTCACCAGGAACGTTCGTGGGAGCCTCGCAGTGCAGCCCGGGCAGGGAACTGGCCCTGGCCGCCGTAGCAGAAAGTGCTGGGGCAGCGCATACAGAAAGTCTCGCTCCCTGATGCGGCAAACGGAGCATGGCATCCCCCCCACCCCCCAGTGAGCAATGAACTGACGTGCCGGCCGCTCCCTGCGCCCACAATGGGCACTAGAGACACCATGGGGCATGCAGATCAGGGCAGGACCATGCTCCCGGGCCAACCTTCCCTTGCCCCGCTGCCAGTATGTACCCTGCAGACCTCACGCACCTGATGTCAGCCTGCGTCCCAGAGCTCACAGCTGCTGGTTCTCCTCCCCCCCACCCTACATCCCCTCACCCACACAGCACGTACCTTGTCGGATTTCCTCTTCTTTGCTAGGAAGGGAGGAGAAAGGAATACTGTTCTTTAGCCTTAACAGTGCCCCCCATCACAACATCCAAACCAACCTCGGAGCCCGTCCCCTCCAGGGGCAGGAGAGCCAGGCTGAAAAGGCCCAGGTCCGTCTGAGCGGGGAGGGAAATGGGGATGGGACAGGATGGCCAGAAGGGACCGAAAGCCAAACCCCACGCTGCTTTGCTTTAACCCTTTCGGCGCCGGCCCACACCACCACCCTGCCGCAGCCGGGCTAGGCGGCTCCCGAGGGGCACGAAACGCAGCCACAGACTCTCTCACTCTGCCAGGTGCTTAATGCGCCTCTCGGCCTGGTGTCCACGTGGCCAACAGACTCCCCAGCTCAGCCGGCGGCCCAAGGATGTTGGGTAACCGGCAGAGACGGGCTGGGGTGCAGGGGACAGAACGCACAGCCAGGGGGGCACCGGAAAGAGGCCGCACCAAGACCACCCCCAAGCGAGGAGCTATGCGAGATTATTTCCCAGCCCCCCATGTTGAAGCAAGACAGGTTTGTGGTCGCGGCTCTGGGCTGGGACTCAGGAGATTGGGGATCACTTCCTGGCTCTGCTCCAGACCCCACCCTGTGACCTTGGGCACGAGGGGCTGGGACCAACGTCTGCCCCACTGATGAGCAAGTCACGGGCAGGCCCTTCAGTGGGGCTGCCAGGCTTAAGGTATGGGGGGTAGGAACCCCATTACCTCTCACACTGCCCTTCAACATGGCTCCCCGGGGAGGTCTGTCACAGCCCAGCCCACTGGGTGTCAGGGGCGGGGTGATCCAGCCCCTTACTGCACAAAGGCGGACCCTCCCACCCACTCGCCCCCCACCTCCACCCTCAGCCCCGCTACCTTTCTTCTCGGAGCCGTAGGACCAGTCGTTATCGTTGATGTCATCGTTGTCCTCTTGGTCGCTCTCGGATTTGTTCATGTTGTTGCTGCTAGCGATCCTGGGGGGGGGGGGGGAGAGAGAGAGGAGGGGTGTTAGAGAAACAGACGTGAGGGCGCTCAGCTAAATACAGTGCATGGCGGTTTCAAAAATTTTAAGGTTTTACAAAAAACTATGTGAATTGCAATTAGGGAAATAGGCGTCAGGACTCCTGGGTTCTGTTCCTGATTCTGGGAGGGGGGCGGGGGCCAGCAGTTCGCAAATGAAGAGGATCGAGACTCGAGTTTTGTTCCCAGCTCAGAGAAGGGAGGGTGGCCTAGTGGTTAAGTCAGGACTCCTGGTGAGTCTGTGGCAGAACTGGGTGTAGAACCCAGAAGGCCCTGCTAAGGTTCCCTAGGCCTCGGTTTCCCCGAGTGGGGATACGTGCGGGCTCGGTGTCCGTGACCCCTTTGCGGTCCGGTCTGTGGCCACCAAGGGCTCTGTGATCGGCAGCCGCTGCTCCAAGCCCCCGCCCGCCCTCACCTCCTGTTGGCTATCCGGCTGCTGTTCCGGCCCATCCCCAGGCACTTCTCCAGGTGGGGGGCGAAGCGGGAGGCAGCGATGCTACGGCTGCAGTTGGGACACACGCACTCCTTGTTCTTCCACTGGTTATAGACCTGGCCGAAGATATCCACGCCGGGCTGGTCCACGATTTCTGAGAAAGAGGGGGGCACAAGCGTCAGCCCTTCTGGTGCCATGGGGCAGGCACAGACCACCTCCGCGGGGGGGGCCCAGTAGTGTCCACCGTCAAGTCCCTGAGCCCTCACTCCAGCCACACAATGCTCCAGCTTGCTCGGAGAGTCTCCACGACAGCCCAACTTTCACCCGCCTCAACAGCAAGCCAGCACCCGGCCCTGGGGAGATACCGAGAGCCCCCTGCTCCCACGGACTCGGAGCAGACTCAGGACACAGAGCAAGTTTGATATCTCTAGGCATCCAGGCTTCCAACTCCACCTGGGAACTGGGAATACGTACAGCACCTGGCACCATCGGGGCCGGTCGCAGGATGAGCTGGCCCTCTAAGGGGGTGGGGCTCTGCCACATGCATGCTAGGCATAGCCCAGCTTCCCAGGATAAATGCAAGGGCCTCAGGATGGGGAGCAGGTGATGACCAGCAAGGCCTGCCGAGGGAGACCAGGGCAGCCTTGTGAGTGTGCGCGGGAAGAACAGCCAGGAAAGGGCTAGTAGAAAGGCCTGGCTAGGCTGAGTAACCCTCCAGAGCTCCTTGGCAGAAACCAGCCTCCCAAGATTAAATGGGGAGGGAGGGGAAACCGAGGCAAGAGGGGGCCCCCGAAGCCCGACTGGAAAAGCGCTACTCCAGAGCCCAAGCTCGGTCGGGGCTTGTACGCGAATACGGATACATAGCAATAGGGTGGCCGAATCCACTCCAGCTCCCTCTCCTGCGGCAGTCGCAGGGGAAAACTTGTCGTTTGTTTCAGTAACATCAGTAGCTGGGGCCCCAAGGAGCCGTGTGCTGAGAAGGGGCTGTTTTTACACAGTCGCTTTTCTGATTACAATAAAAACTCCCCTTCCACCCTCACTAACAAGGTCAGTTTAAAAGCCAGTCCCCAGACAGCGCCCCCCCCCCCCAATTTGAGGCTACAGAAGTGGAGGTTCTCCTGCTGTCCTGCAAGAGCCCCCCCCCCCCCCCCCCCGCCCCCAAGAGAGACAGATCCTATTAGCACAGCCAACGCCATGCGTGTATTGATGCCTCCAGGTGACTTTGCCCTAGATTTTGTCAGGCAAATGAAAGTTTCACGGAAAGGCCAAGTCTGAGGTTTAGATACATTTCTATTGTCTGACCCTTCGCTACCCAAACCAAGCCCCCCCGAGTGGGTTGAGCGTGTTAAGGTTTCTGCATAACCCAATATGAAGTGGCACACTTGGGAATTTCTCTTTAAACCGGTTTCTCACTTCACGTCAGGAAGAGGGACCGGCGCAGGAGCCCAACCTGACTGCAAACACGTCACGCTTTTTAAACGCGGTCAGTGAAGACGGGCAGATTTCTTTGGGATCCCCCCCGGGGCCCATCGCTCTGTGGCATGGAACCCAGGAAGCGAGTGCGCTGATCAACCGAGCCATGCAGCTGCCTGGAACAGCTGCAATGCACGACTTTTTGGCCCGAGGGCCACATTGGGATTGCAAAACTGTATGGAGGGCCAGGTAAGGATGGCTGTGCCTCCCCAAACAGCCTGGCCCCCGCCCCCTAGCCACCCCTCCCAGTTCCTGCCCCCCCTCAGAACCCTCAGCCCATCCAACCCCCCCGCTCCTTGTCCTCTAACCGCCCCCCCGGGACCCCACCCCCTATCCAACCCCTCTGCTCCCAGTCCCCTGACTGCCCCAACCGCTATTCACACCCCACCCTGACAGGCCCCCTGGGACCCCATGCCTATCCAACCCCCCCGTTCCCAGTCTCCTGACCCCTATCCACACCCCCGCCCCCTGACAGCCCCCCCTCCAGGACTCCCACACTTATCCAACCCCCCTAGTTCCCCTTCCCCTGACCGCCCCCTGAACCTCCGCCCCATCCAACCGCCCCCTGTTCCCTGTCCCCTGACTGCCCCCCGGAACCCCCCAGCCCCCTTACCATGCTGCTCAGAGCAGCATGTCTGGCAGCCAGGCCGTCCAGAGATAGACATGCTGCCGCTCTGCTTGGCAGGAGCGCGCAACCCCGCCGCCCAGGGCGCTGCCCGCGCGGTGGCGGGGGGACAGCAGGGGAGGGGCGGGGGCTAGCCTCCCTGGCCGGGAGCTCAAGGGCCGGGCAGGACGATCCCGCGGGCCGTAGTTTGCCCCCCTCTGGCTTAGAGGGACCCCAGAGGTTTGAAAACCGCTGCCTTTCTCTGACGACACCACATCCCGAAGGCCACTCCGCCGCCTGAGCAACTCACAGGTTTTGTACGGATCCAACCACGGCGTGCAAATGCTAACCAGCCTAGTGCAAGCCCTGGTGCGGAGACCGTGAAACTGCCCGCACAGCTTCCTCCCCTTCCCGAACCAGAGCAGCTACACCCACCTACGGCAGCTTTACACCGGGATCGCTGCACGCAGACGAGGGAGGCCGCAGCCCCTTGAGCGTCTCGTGCAAGTGGTACAATTCCTATGCTTAGCCAAGGCCTAACTCAGAGGAGTTGGAGGAAAACAAGGATTAAAGGACAAGCCTCCGGCTCCAGGGCAGAAAGCAGCCTCCAGTGAACAGGGCCAGGAAAACATTTTCCCCATGGGCAGGTTATTCCCTAACTGTGGAGTTTCTTGCATCTTCCTCTGAAGCAGCTGGTGCTGGCCAATGTCAGGGACAGGAGACTGGACGATCAGTGGTTCTCAACCGGGGTACGCAAGGGTCTTCCAGGGGGTACATTAACTCACTTGGATATTTGCCTAGTTTTACAACAGGCTACATACAAAGCACTAGCGAAGTCAGTACAAACTACAATTTTATACAGACGATGACTTGTTTAATACTGCTCGCTATACACTGAAACGTAAGGACAGTATTTATATTCCAGTTGATGTATTTGATAATTATAAGATAAATTTGAGGAAGGCGGCAATTTTACAGTACTAGAGGCTGTGACACTTTTGTATGCAAGACAAAGCGGACTCCTGAAAGGGGCCCAGCAGTTTGGAAAGGTGGCGAGCCACTGGTCTAGACGGACCATTGATCTGATCCAGGATGGTTCCCTGTATCCCGACTGGGTTTCAAGTTCACTCACTCCGCGCGTGGACCTGCACTGCGTGTCTGGCCAGTTTACCCTGTCGCTGGGTAGCTACTGTAGCACCGTGTCTCCCTTTCAAAGCTCAACGGGGGAGCAGACCAGACTCAAAGTGGCCTTCAAGGGCATTTCTGGAAGCATCAGGCTTTGCTATCTGAAGGGGCCTCATCAGAAACCGGATCCCGGCTTTCCATTCGCCATTTCTAAAGAGCCAAGTTGGCCTGTCCCTTTAAATCCTCCTAGAACGCTCCTGCCGGTTCTGCCCCCCTTAAGTCAGAGGAGGGGGAAGGGAGCAGGAAAGGGGCCCTCGAGGGAACTCACCGAAATCCTTCATGCTGTCGGGGTCCGTGTCGTCCAGGAAGAAGTAACCACACTTGACTGCCCGATGCACCTCGAAGCAGAGACCCAGGCAGGCGTCTTCGACCAGGTCCGAGTAAATCTCGTGAGCGATGGCCTGGGGCCCAACAGAGCCGGTGAGAAGCCGCGGGGAGGGAGACCCGATTGCAGCCCACCAGGTGAAATTACCCCCCTGCCATTTTCAACAGCCCAGGCCCGGAACAGGAAATACCACAGCAGGACAATGGCTGATTTTAGTGGCCATCGCTGCGCCGTGGGTTTGAATGGAAGTTCCAAGATTGTTCCTAGAGCTTGGTGCAGATGTCACCGCCACCACCCTTGCAAAGAATCGGTGCCCCCTCCCCACTGCCCCCCACTCACACCCTCTCCCCTTGCACTGTATCCCAGCGCAACTGCTGCCACCTTTCCTGAGCGTGTTTCCTGCCCGTCCCAGCAAACGCCACAATGCTGGAGCAGGTGCCCACTGGTGGCTACGCAGGGCCCAGCTGCATGTGGTCTCCCACCCGAGGCTGTCGCCGCTTTACCCCCAGCCACGGAGGTATGGGGGGGGGGGGGAAGAGAGCGAAGAGTCTGGGATCAGGGAGCTTTCCCTGCTCTCTTCCCCCAGAAGGCAACAGAAGGGGCAGAAGCAGGCGCAGAGGAGCTACCCTAGGAAGTCTCGTAGCTCCCAGCTCTCCCCACAAGACAGCAGCCTTCTGCCTCGATCTTCCTCGTCCTGGGATGAAGTCGCGCGGTCTGGATGTACCCACGTCCCGCTGCAAACCCAGACTCTTCCCCTCCCAGAGGGGTCTGCTCAGGACGGGCAGAATCGGGGGCCCAATGAGGTGGATTCTCGCGCCCCCACCCCCATCCGTGGCTTCCAGTTAGAACTGGACACATGGCTGCTTCCTCACTAACACTTCAAGGAAGGAGAGAGACTCCACGCCTGCACCCTGAAAGAGGGGTCCCTCCTCTCCATAGGAATCCAGCAGGCTGCCCCCCCTCCAACAAGCCAACAGGACTTTCCCCAGGACAGCCCTGGGCGCACGTGTAAAGCTGTGGGCCCATTCTTTCACCTTCCCTAGGCAAGCTCCGGAATTCAGTTTCACTGGCGTTCCCTCCAACTCAGCGTCATTGGTTTCCCAGCGATTCGCCACATCCCTCCCCTTGGGTGCACCATACAGGGGTCAAAGGCCAGCACTATAGGAATCCACATTCCTGGCATTTCAGGACCCATGAGTCAGGCTTGGCTCTTCCCAGCATCACCCCCAGTAATAAATTCTACCCCCGCCGCCATCCCTTGCATCCCCGGGGTTGCATCCGTGCAGCTGTGGCTAACGCAGCCTGGAATCCTGTTGGCTCTGCAGGGCTGAGAGGAGTGGCAAAGACACGCCTTGCTCCCTGATCAGCCGGCAGATCTGCCCTGCTGCACGGACAATTCTGCGCAGAGGAAAACGGGCTCATTAAATCCTGAGTCAGGATGGTGGGAAGGATTCGCCAAGGGAAAGTGGCTCTCTGGAGTCCTGCAGGTCCCGGCTCACTCCCGCTTACCTCCAGCTTGCTGTTATCCAGGCCAGACAAAGACATTTCCTCCATTTTCATTTGCAAACGCTAGTGGAGAAGACGCTTTGAACGCACATAGCCCAGGCCAGGCTGGGAGGCCGCTGCATGGACAAGAAGCGGAGAAACTAAAGTCAGCGCTTAAGATCACCATCCAAACCCACTCGAGAGCGCCCTCTGCCCATTCGGCCACGCAGGGAAGCCCCATCCAGCGGGTCATTTGAGAACATACCACAGAGACAACCCTGCGCTGGCCAGAGGGGGACAGACGGACTAGATGAGCGACCCACAAACAGGGGGCACAGGAGGCTCCGTTTCCCGGCACCGGTGCACGGCCAGTGCCCGCATCCCGACAGGGCACACCTCCGCCCACAACCACGTTTGGACCGTTCCAAACCAGCCCCACGTGCTAGTCAGAGGGCGCCGGGGTCGCCAACCAGTGCAGCCGGTTCTGATGCAAGGGGCTGTAATGGGAGGGCTGGGTACAATTGTAAGGAAAGCGGGGTCTGCTAGCGTTATTATTTATTTCTCTGACCAGACCCCCGCCTTGCTAGGCAATGGGCAGACTGGCACAGTGGCCTGAAAGCAACGGACACCAACGCTTCGTGAAGCAGTTCTGGTTCACGAAGAGCTTGTCCTGGAAACGAGAGCTGCTCACCGAACGGACCCGCCTCCTTTTGGAAGGCCTGCGAAAATGATGCCAGAGCCCCGGTTCTCCTTGGCATCAGTAGGCAGACCCCTATGGATTTTGGTGAAAAATAGGCCAACTGGAAGGGGCAAAACAGGGGACAGTCAGCTTCCACCAGGTCTGTAACTGTCTATAGATCAAAGCACCGGCAGATGGCAGCCATTAACACATTCCAGCACCCCAGGTGAGCTCTGCCCATCCTCTCAATAGAGGTTAGCATGGACACCCTTCCCGCCCAGATAGGAAATAGAGGAATAATTGAGGGGGGGGCCCCACGGAGGAGGGAATGGGGGGGACAGTCCCTGGCATGAGGGAGGAGGTGGGGGGGTTACAGGGAGCCCCCAAAATAGAGGGGGATGACAGGGCAGCAGACAAAGAACTTGGCAGGGAGCGCGAGGGCGGGGAGTGGAGGGATGTGAGGCACCCCCCCCTCGTGCAAGACGAACTCAGCCCCTCTCATTTGTAAAGCGATTAACAGCATTTCACCTGTCAGGCAGGCAACTATTTCACAGCAGGTGTTTTCTCCAGTCCCTAAATCACCATCACCTCTTCCTCCAAGCCATGGGTTAGGGGATGTACTGGACAGACAGCACGGCCCAGCAGCACCCAGGGCGCTGGAGTGGGACTCAGACCAGTTCTAGTCCCAGCTCTGCCACTGCTGAGCCACCTTGGGCAAGTCACTTCTCCTCTGCGTCTGTTTCCCCTCCCACCCTTTGTCTGTCTTGTCTATTTGCCCCGCGAGCTTTTTATTAATGCTACCACCACCACCACTCACCTCCGAACAGTAGAGTTCAAAGGTCAGTATCATTCTCCCCGTTTTTCAGATGGGGAAACTGAGGCACAGAGCGGCAAAGTGACTTGCCTGAAGTCACCCAGCAGGCCAGGAACAGAAACCAGGTCTCCTGAGTCCCAGCCCAGTGCTCTACCCACTGGACCATGCTGCAGGGATAATCTGTGTACCTACAGCCCCTCAGGCCCTGGTCTCAGTCGGGGTCTCTAAGCACGACTGTAATACAAAGAAATAATAGGACCCCAAAACACAGCTCCAAGCGTGACACCCAAGTCAATCATCCCGAGATGCCAAGCCTCAGGTCAGCGGGCTGGTGGAGTCACAGAGCTCTGGTGTTTCATTAGCTAGAAACGCAGCCTCTCCCCGAGGCCAGTTCAGATAAACAGTGCCTCTCCCAGGCAAGCGGAGCCCCAGCCTAGGAAAACAACAATCCTGACACGGCGGCGAAGGCAAAGCGGAGCAAGGAGAGAGACCACAGTACTCGGGCCCTGCGCCAGGACACGGCACCTTAGCCTGCAGAGCCGGGACCAAAGCAGCAGCAGCAGGCCGTGACTCGCCGTGAGACAGCCTCATCGTGGAGAACAGGGCGCTCCTTCCACCTTTCCGCACCAGCAGCCCTGCCAACAGCTCCCTCCCCCACTGGGGCACCCGCAGCAGAGGGCATCTCTGTCTGCTGGAGTAAACTCAGCTAGGCAGGAGAAGGCACTGCCAGGGGCCCGCGCTGCTGCCCCTGCTCTGTTAGCCCCTTCCTGAGTCTGCACCCCCTGCAAGAGCCATGGGGCAGAGGCATCGAAGGGAAGTCAGGGTGTTCCCGGCTTTTGGGAAAAGTCAACATTGATCTGCCTCTCCCCCCACCCCGCTTTGGAATAATCATGCATGGCAGGAGGCCCCCTGGCTTCCCACATCAACAAGAAGCAATTCTGCTGCATCACCTTCCCCAGGAACAGATGCACCTGAGATCATAGGAGTTTGACAGGTGTTAAGCAGCTGTGTGTGTGTGTGAGATAAATGGATCGGATATTAAAAGAGGGCAGCCTGGGGAACTACACCTCTCCGCCCCCCCCTTGCACACACCCAGTAAATAACCGAGCCATCCAGTTAGGAGCCATATTGCCAGCTTCTGCATCATGCCAATGGCAGGATAGGATGGCGCAGAGAGGAAAGAGGCCTGCGGAGGTCCCTACCCCACCTTGCAGGGGTTCCAGAAGCAGCCCCCTGGGGGCCCTAGATTTCCTGCACTCTCGGGGCTTGTGGCGGGGCAGAGCTCCCACCTTCAAGTCAGAAAGAGGAAATACCGATTTCAAAACTGGCTTCTTCCCTTTATAAGCCCCACTGTGCATCTCTCCCAGTGCAGCCCCCTTGGAGAGCAGGGAGCGGCTTGTGGACACAGGGGGATGGGTACAAAGAACAGACCAGGGTCTGCCAACAGTTTGGGGCTCTCCCTAGCCGCCTATTGTTAGCAGCAGCCTCTTAACACCAGGCGCCTCCAAAGCTTGATTCGCTTAACAAAAGGAAGCGAGACACTGAGCTGGCACCACGGTCCTGCCCCTCTCACCCTGCCCCTCCCAAGACCCCTCTGAAGCCAGGGAGCCAGATCCCAGTAGGCGGAGGCTGCTGCCAAGCAGGATCGGGCCCGCACCCCACGATTCAGAGCTGCTGACACACTGGGGCGGATGCTGCGTGGCCCCTCTCTGAGGAGCCCCCCCCAGCCAAAATTGGCTTCCGCTCTCATCAGAGGCTGGCTCTGGAGTGTGCCCCCCCCAGACCAGCATGTGTCAGGTAAAGGCCCAGCCCCCGCCCCCCCTGACCTGCCCAGCCCCCGCCCCCCCTGACCTGCCCAGCCCCCATTCACTCCCCTCTCCATGTGCCCCACAGCCCCCCGCCCCGGGTGAGTCTCTCCCCCACTGAGCTCCTACCCAGTCACCCCGCTACTCCGGTCCTCCCAGCCAGCCGATCTCCTCCCCCCTCCCCCTCCGCCTGCCCCTCCCCCACTTCCTCCTCCCCCCAAGCCCCTCCCCCGGCTACTCACCCCGGCTGTGCGGAAGACGCGGGGAGGGAGGGAAGGTGGGGGGGTCGCTCCCCGCTAGCAGCAGCGCCCGCCCCGCTCCCGGCTCCCCATGCCCGGCGGCGCCTCCCCGGGCACATTCAGCGGGCGGCAGCCCCGGCCATGGCCCCCTCGCTCCCCGGCCGGGGGGCAGCCGAGCAGGCTGGGAGGGGGGCACTCAGCCCGGCCCTGCAGCAGCCGCGGCGGCCCCGGCCCTAGCGCGCCCTCCGCCCGGGCGGCAGCAGCAGCATTTGCAGGCGCTGGGGGGGAAGGGGGCGGCTTTTGCCAGGAGGCTCAACCTACGCTGCTAGGCCGAGGCGGAGGCGGGGCTCGGCCGCCAATGGGCGGGCGAGGCCGTGAGCCGGCAGCCAATGAGCGCAGCCGGCACCTTTTTCACGCTGCTGTGCGCCGCGCAGAGCTGGCTACATTGTTGCAAGGCGGAGAGTGTCAGAGGATTCCAGGGAAGGAGGAGGAGGGGCTCGGAGCGGGCAGCGCACAAAGGGGCCGTGGGGGCGGGGCTGCCTGCTCCTCCCTCCTCCCGGGATCCCCCTCCCCGCACCTGACTGCCTGCTCCCCCCACTCCCCAGGGATCCCCCCTCCCCACACCTGACTGCCTGCTCCCCCCACCTAACTGCCTGCTCCCCCCACTCCCCAGGGATCCCCCCTCCCGCACCTGACTGCCTGCTCCCCCCACTCCCCAGGGATCCCCCCTCCCGCACCTGACTGCCTGCTCCCCCCACTCCCCAGGGATCCCCCCTCCCGCACCTGACTGCCTGCTCCCCCCACTCCCCAGGGATCCCCCCTCCCGCACCTAACTGCCTGCTCCCCCCCCCCTCCCCAGGGATCCCCCCTCCCCGCACCTGACTGCCTGCTCCCCCCACTCTCCAGGGATCCCCCTCCCCGCACCTGCCTGCTCCCCCCACTCCCCAGGGATTCCCCCTCCCCGCACCTGACTGCCTGCTCCCCCCACTCTCCAGGGATCCCCCTCCATATACTGCCTTCTTGCCCCGTTCCATCCCCTCAACATGCCTGCAGCCCCTCTCCCCATTTGTCTGTGTCCTCCCTCTCCTACCAGGCTGCCGACTTCCCCTCCTCAGGGTATCCCTTTTCCCCATGTCAGCCTCGTTACCTCCTGGGGGATCCTCCTAAAACCAATTTGCCTGCCCCCCTCTCCAAGGGATCCCCCCCCCCTTCCAGTCTCCCCCTGGAAAAGGCACACACCCTTCTAACCAACTCTGCTGCTGCTGGGTCTTCCGGGCTAACAGTGAGATCTCTCTTTGCTGGGTCCTCCCCTCCCAGCACCCCTGCAAAAAGCAAGCACCAAACTCCCTGTATAACAGACACACGGTTTCATTCACCTTGCCGGGTAAGAGTTCTTGGTGGCTCTAACAAGGTGGGCAGGAGAACTTCAATGACACCATTGACCATTGTAAGTTACAGTGGGCTAGGACAAGTAACTTGTCCTAGTACTTTTATAATGGATAATAAATGCCTGGGGCCCGATTCTGCACTGCCCTGCACCATCTGCAGTCATTTACCTCAGTGCACTACTGGTGGGAAATGCTACCATCCTACTCCAGTGTTTCATGCTCTTTTTGCACTACTGCAGAGGACTGGATAAGAGGCAGGGCCAGGGGGAAGCTGGCCCCTGGTGCATGCTGAGCAACCAGCAGGCAGGGCAAGGTACACTTTACCGCAGGGATTGGACCCTCCTTTGAAGGTTCACCTCTTCCACCACTTAGCAGGGCTGATTCCACTTTTCGCACATGAGCAGCCTCACCTTAGTGCCCAGAGACAGCTCAGCTGCACTTCATCCAAGCGAGATCTCCCCCAGGAGCTGCCCACCATCAGGGGAGGAGAAATTCAGTGCTCAGGAAAGTGAGGAACTGGTAGAAACTCTTCGGTAGCGGTGACCTACAGCGCCCCACAATTCCAGTCCTGCTTCCCACCCAGCTCAGCTGTGGTCCCTCATTCCTGATCTGCAGATGCCTTTGTTCTTCCAGCCTTGGGCCTCCCCTGAGCACAGACTCTGGGGGCAGCCAGACACTCAGCAGGCTAATTCTGTACCAGTGGAAGCTGGTCCTACCCTAGCAACTGTTGCTAGGCAGCCCATAGCAGAAAGTGTGATTCTGCTCTGAAAAGTGATTCTGAAAGTCGAGTTCCAGGTTTGGGTCTCAGTCCCTCCAGATCCACGGTGCACAGCTGTCATGGAAAGATGCTTTTGCTAACTGCCACCTCTGCAAACTCCCCCTGGGATCTGAGAGTCAGGCTGGGTTCTTTCCTCCATGCTCATCATCACCAAGAGCAGAGATTCTGGCCTTAGTAACACCTTTGCAGCCCCCAGATCCTGGGTATAAACAGAGGAATCATTTCATTTACTGTGGAAATGCAACCACCTCCGGGTTGGAGCTTGGCTGCGGTTTAACAGCACATGACCGTTCTGTGTAACAGTTTAGGGTAGGAAATGACAATTCTCGTATTAAATTGCTAATGCAGGGGGAATGCGGCAGGTGCATTGCATTCACCTGTTCTGGAATTTGGGCAGGCTTCTGGTTTAACACCCTGACCCTTGCAGGAAGTCCCACGGCAACTTCAATTGTCATAAGTGGCCAGACCTTTGTTTAAATCTCCTCCAAAAAGCCAATGGGCTAAATTATCTGTTGCCCTGTAGCTACTCACACCTGTGCGGAGTCAATGTAAGACAGGACCAGGTCAGAGGGGGGGTTTTATACACCCCCTTTGCTTACACAGCACAGAATAATGGAGAACCAAACCCAGCTTCTGGAGTACCACAGCACCTTACAGGACAGCACAAAGCATCCCGTATGGGTTTTGGAACCCATATGAACTGGTTGGCGTATTTAAGTCTGTAGCTGCGAGGTATTTCACAGCATGCTAGGGAGTTAGAACCTTTCTCTAATCTTCAAATAGTCCTGGATTGGCCAACAGCTGTTTTACCTTGCTGAAAAGCTGGGTATCGGCATTCCAGGGATGCCCAGTTTGAAAATCATTTGCCTAGTCCAGTGGTTCTCAACCTGCTGGACCCCTTTCAGGAGTCTGATTTGTCTTGCGTACCCCAAGTTTGACCTCACTTAAAGACCACTTGCTTACGAAATCAGACATAAACCCACAAAAGTGTCACAGCCCCACTAGTACTGGAAAATTGCTGACTTTCTCTGTATGAAATGTTAGTTGATACTGACTTCGCTAGTGCTTTTTATGGAGCCTGTTGTAAAATTAGGCAAATCTCTAGAGGAGTTGATGTACCCCCTGGAAGAAATGGAGGATCGGGGCCCCATTGTGCTAACTGCTGGCTGTACAAACACACAGAAGAGAGTCGTTTGACTTCAGTGGGGCTGCTTACACACTTCAACATCCACAAGTGTTTGTAGGATGAGGGCCTTGTACTGTAAATTCTTTGGGACAGGGGCTGTCTCTTATTAAGGTCTTCATTCTGCAAAGATGCATGTCCTTAGTTTTAAGGTCATGACCCCCACGTGGTCAAAGGCAATTGGGGGTGGGGTGGGCACTGAACATTGAATTACAATCTACAGCAAAGAAAATCTCGCTTTCCCACACTTTCCCCTTCACCGTCAAGTGTTCTCCGGCCACCTCTCGAAACACACACACACACACACACACACACACACACACACCCACCCACCCACCACTGATATGCTTTTTACTCTTACTTTTATAGTAAATGTTCAGCCACAATTTGTTTTTTCACTTCAAATAAGGGGTCATCAATCTGAAAAGGTTGAGAAACAGTGATCTAATCTGATCTGCATAAAAGCCACAGAATTTCACACATTCAAACCCATCAAGTACAAATTGGAGAGAGTCCAGCAGAGGGCAAGGAAGATGATCAGGGGGCTGGGGCACATGATTTAGGAGGAGAGGCTGAAGGAACTGGGCTTATTTAGTCTGCAGAAGAGAGGAATGAGGGGGGATTTGATAGCAGCCTGCAACTACCTGAAAGGGGGTTCCAAAGAGGATGGATCTAGACTGTTCTCTGTGGTACCAGATGACAGAACAAGGAGTAATGGTCTCAAGTTGCAGTGGGGGAGGTCTAGGTTGGATATTAGGAAAAACTTTTTCACTAGGAGGGTGGTGAAGCACTGGAATGGGTTACCTAGGGAGGTGGTGGAATCTCCATCCTTAGAGTTCTTTAAGACCCGGCTTGACAAAGCCCTGGCTGGGATGATTTAGTTGGGAATTGGTCCTGCTTTGAGCTGGGGGTTGGACTAGATGACTTCCTGAGGTCTCTTCCAACCCTGATATTCTCTGATTCTAAGTATGTTCAAATTCTTTGCTAGATCGGGGTCTGTCCAGAACCCACCTCTGAATGCTACTGTAAAACAAACGGTGATAGTTAATTATTAAGTTGAACAAAGTCGCAACAGGGGAAAAACAACCTCCTACACATTTTTTTCCCTAAAGTTTTATTATTATTTTTTTAATAGTAATGACATGAGAACAGAAACATTATTTTTCACTTCAGTATACGAACCCCACCCCTCCCAAAAAAACAACCCCAAAAAACCCTCCACAGTTTTAAGTCTGTCCAGGCTTGATTTCTAAGTCCACTGAGCAATACAAATTGAAGTTGGGTTTTGTTTGTTTTCATTTTTTTGAAACCTACAAAAACACTCTTTAAATATTAGAAAAAAAATGATTTTTTTATTTTTTTTTTGTAATTCACAAGAACGTCCATCTAAAGTATCACTGGTTTTTGTGGCAGTGCAAAAATGCACTCAGCTTCAATTCTCTTACAGTACAAACCACTTTTTCCTCCCCTGTAACTTTAAAAAAAAAATTGTCAGTACTGTAAGAATTTTTCATTTTTATTTTTTTTTTAAACAGAAAAAAAAAATTTTTTTTAACTTTTTTTTTTTTTTTTTGTACTAAAAACCACATCCACTAAAATACAACAGCGCTGGGTACAATCAGCAAAATGAAATTGGTTTCCCCACTGGGGGAAAAAGAAAACAAAAAACAAACAAACAAAAAGGATCGAGTGGGGGAGGAGGGTCGGGAAATAGGGACAAGGACAGACAGACGGATACAAAACAGCAGGCAGGAGGTGTGGGGGAAGAGACATCATAGGCATGTTGCATCAGAACACACCCAGTGAGGGGGTGGAGGGGCAGGAAGAGGGGGTGAAGAACCCTAAATTTTCATCAGCACTTGAGTCCCGTTGCTAGATCTACAAGGATTGTCTGTTACTCTTTGGGAAGGGCATCCTGTGAGCTGGCTGAATGACACACCCCAGCAAGAACCTCCCCAAGATCTCCCTCACCCTACTCAAGTCAATAGCATGACTTCCTCTTGGGACTTGGAAGCCCCAGGACAGTTTCAACTCAGATGGGGAAACCCGCTGCAATTTGTGGAGTCGCAACGGGCTAGAAATGGGGATCTTTTAATCCCAAGAACCCTCTGGCTCCAATTCAGAAAAGCACTCGCTTAAACCCCATTGAAATGAAACATGTGCTTTCCTGAATTGGGGCCGATGAGAAAATTCAAACAAGGAACCTGCGCGAAGGGGGGTTTGGAGAACTACTCAGTTCAAACACACCCTAGCATTGTAAAAAGGAAGCGTTAAATATACTGGGCCCGATCCTGCAGTCCATACCTGGGCACGGGCTTGCTGCGAGTCTCACCTAAGCAAGGACTACAGGACTCTGGCCCAGAAAGCATAGTCTGTCGAATTCCTAGCAGAAAGGGGGGGAGGGTGTCTTCTGTTGGGCACAGACCCACCGAGGGTGGCCATGGGCCCCCTTCCTATGCTGTGACTCACTTGATTATACCCACGCTGGGCATTTTGTCCCCATTTCCATATAAAGCCCCCCCAGTGGAGACCTGATTCGACACACACAACCCACGGCAGCTGCCCTCTTTTCAGAAGGCGTGGGGGGCAGTTAAGGGTGGTGTCCCCAGCACACCATCTCCACCCTGAACCGTTGTGGAATCCAAATCCTAGAGCGCAGGATATCCGAGTAGCCCCACGCACGCTGTACTGGGGGGCAAGAGTGGGACAGACAGGCCTAAAGTCAACCAAGAGGGGGCTCAGCCCACCCCCATGCTCATCTGGGAGAAGCGTGGGGGGGGGGGCTGCGATGGAAAGCGGGGGATGTCATGTGGATACAGCCCAAAGAGCAGCAACCCCAACCAGTCCCCCCAAAATCTGCTCCAACTCTCCCCCCCTGCGGCTAGACATCCAGGCCTCCGAAATCCAGCCATCCTTGCTCTGCTCATACCCCCGTGGCCCCCAAACCTGATACCCCTCCCAACACATGCTGCTAAAATCCATACCCGCTGCCTGCCACAACCCTCACTGCCACCCCGCTGGAAGCTTCACCTCTCTGAGGCTGCCCTAATTTTCTCTACAAAAACAAACTCATCACATTTGTGCTCCTCCCCCCCCCCCCCCAGACTGTGAGAGAGGAGAAGGGACTCTATAATACTCTGATGGGATTTGGCTATGCCCGATACTAAACATAGGGGGGCTGCCTAAATCCTTGAAACATACAAACAGGAAAGGACGTGACAGAGTCCAGAATTCCTGTTCCACGCAGCTCCGCTTTCCGCGCTCACCGGAGCTTTGGGAGCAGGCGGCGCGTCAGGGGAGATCGTGTCCTTGGAGGGGGGAAAAACGCGACAGTAACACGCCGACCTGCTGCTTGGATCTGTTACTGCTCAATACTGTCACTGTCGCCCCGCCCGGTGCTGGGGAGAGGAAGTGGTAGAGAGAGTTGTTGGGTGAGGAGGGGAGGGAAGAGGGTGGCAGGGCTTTTTTGGGGGGGGAAGTAATGGGGACCCAGTTTTGTTTTCCTCAAGTGTCTCTTAGTAAGTTGGGCTCCCCAGTCTACATCGGGGAGGGGACGGGAGGGGGGCACAGAATGCAGCGAGATGAGAGATGAAATTGCTGGTGCTGTGAATGCATAAAGGGGGAGGGGAGAAGGAGGGGGAGTCTAGTCCCAAAAACACTGTCTTTGCATTCACTGGCCGTAACAAAAACCTGGCAGGAACCAAATCCCAGAAACTGAGCCACCTCTTCCAATCAGTGGTGGATTTTGCAGAAAGGGGGAGCAGATGGCCCGGACGCCGGCTGCCCAAATCTATCCACCCCTCATGGCGAGGGGAAAGGGTTAAAAAAAAAAAAAAAAAGGACACCAACATTATTTAAACACTGGATTTTTCTTCCCCCGTCTCAGTCACTTTCTACTCCCATGCTCTCTGGGTGAAAGCGCCCCAGCCTAGCCCAGCCCAGCGGAAAGGGGCAAGGAACTGGGACCCACTGACGTGTGGGGGCGAGGTCACTCTCTGATCTGTAACAGCCAGTGACCCAGAGAATGGACACGAAAGGCAGCAGGGCCTTTGTGCTGACACACACACGCACGGGTTATTTACAGAACCACTTACACATCTGTTTAAAAACCTCCTACGGACGGGGATGAAATGCTAGTCACAGCTCTCCACCGGGAAAAGGAATATTGATACCAGTCTATATATTAATATATAGCCCGTTATATACTAATATAGATATATGCGTAGCTGAGAGTCCTCTCCTAGAAGGAGCAGCTGCCTGGGAGCTCAGATCTCAGCCGCTTGGGTCTACGGATAGGTTTTTTGGATCAAATTTCCCCAATGTTCCTTTAAAAAATAATAATAATCCGAGCAGTATCATCAGAGCTGGTAGCAAAACTGCAGTTGAACAAATTGGGCAGATGGGCCCCGAAGCTGTGAGATTGGCGGGCGTGCCCCCATCTCTCTCACAACCAATGTGGCAGCCCGGCTTTGGAACAGGATGGCACAGCTGGGTTCCTTTGGCAAGCACCATCCTGCCCCTATTCCAGACACATGCTTCTCTGGGCCAGGCTGATGCCCGCGGGGAAGTTTGTGCCAATCGCGCCCACCTCCCCCCCAAAAAAACAATCTGCACACCGACCTGATGTTGGCGCCGCTCATGTTTGCTGTGGGCAGCGGGGGGTGGGTGGGGTTTGCGAAGCCAAGCCGTGCGGCTAGCCAGAGACAGAGATTCTGATTATAAAAAGATGGATCTTTCTCGCTTTATAAAAGAAAAAAGAAAAAATAATACAACACCACGACAACCACCGACGACACAGATGATCTCTCCTTGCAGCTGAACCCTGCTCCCGTGCCCGCCCCCTCCCAGTCGACAAATGCCCCGTTCCAGTACAATAATTGGTCACTTCATTGTAAAAAAAAAAAAAAAATTTCCAAGCTGGGATTCGCCTGCCACCGTCTTTGCCCAAATGCTGGTTGAATACGACGGATCAACCATGTTTCCTTTGGGTGAAGCAATGATCAGCTCCCAATGGTATGCTCCGTAACAGCCCCCTAACTCCCCCGCCCAGTGCCAGCCCTTCCCGCCCCTGAAACTGGGCAACATCTTTTTAAACTCCCCCCACCCCCACCCCACCCCAAACACACACACACACACAAAAATTCTCCCCTGTCCCCAGAGGGAAATGCCGCGTGGTAAGTTCGTTCCAGGAGCTCTTAAGTGCAGTGGGACTTTGCTTTCCAGGAGCTTCCGGGTGCAGCGTCAGACTGTACAAGACCGTCCCCTCCTCCGGCTGGAGAGGCAAAGGGGGAGATTGTCCCGACGGCTGAGTCCTGAGCCGCTCGGCTCGCGCGCCGCCGGAACAACGCTCTGCGCCTCTTGCCACAACATTTTTGTCGCTGTTTTGTTGTTGTTTTAAAAGGGATTTTGGGGGGGGGGGGGTTGTATAAAGTCCGGAGGGGATAGCTGGAAGTTGAAGGGGAAGGTGGGGGCAGCTGGGGGGCTTTGAGGTGTAAAAATCCCCCTCCCTCTCCAAAAAACAAAAATAAAATAAAGGATCGAATGCAAACTCTATGGGGAAAAACAACACAGAATATCCCCCCCTGAAACAAAGCCTTTTATCAGCTGCCCCCCCCACCACCCCATTAGTGTGAAATTCTTTACGAGGGAGGGGGGAAAAAAATTAGCCACAGTGATTTTCCCATCCCCCTCCCTGCAACCATCAACCCAGATCTCCAGCCGGGATATTACTGGTCGGGGTGGGTGGGGAATTACTGAAAGTCCGGCAAGAAGGTGGCGCTGTGGGCGTTTCAGTTGGAGTCCGAGTCGGAGGAATCGCCCGAGGAAGAGGAGGAGCTGCTGCTGCCCTCGGAGTCATTGTCATCTTCCTCTTCGTCGTCATCCTCTTCGTCATCGTCCTCATTCTGGGGCGAAAGGCGAAGAAAGGGTTAAGAGTCTGGGGGGAGGGGTGGCTGGGGAATCGCAGGGTCTGTCTGCGCTGGGGAGACAGGTCCTGGGATGGTTCCGTCTGGCCGAACCCCACTGCACACGGGTTTCCCACGCCAGCGCCGCGCACAGATGGGACCTTTGTTGCATAAAGTCCCACCCAAAAGAAGGCAGTACGGGAGCCCGTAGGTCCATCACGCCACGGCTTGCATGCCAGCCGCCTTGCCCCGCTGGAGGAGGGATGGCCGTTTCCAACACTGGTATGCTGTCCTGCCGCGGGTCACCCGTTACAAGCCGGTTTTAAGCCGCAGATTGAAGCCAGATCCACACTAAAACCTGGCCCATGAAGTCTAAAGACTAAATAAGATTTCATGGCAAGCAGGCTGCCTGTTATTTGGAAGTGGGGACTGGAAAACCCACACTGCAAGATTCGGTTTTGCTGCCGCTGGTCACTAGATCTCTGAGCTCTCGAACGGCGGGAGGGAGCGTGGTTAAGAATTGGGGACAGGCAGCACGGACCCCTGGGGTCCAAACCCAGCCCTGGCACCATTGACCAGATTCTGACTTCACGGCTGCTGGTGTAAATCCAGAGTAACTCCATTGACTTTCTCCATGGTTACACCAGTGGGACGGAGATCAGAATCAGGCCGGATATCTTCAGCAGAAGACACAGTTAAGACATTGTAAATGGTATCTAGGGAGAGAACACGGCATGGAACGTGCTGCGAGTCAGGGTGGTGGGAAGCAACGGCCATAGCCCTGGCCCCCCTAGGCTTGCCCCAAACTCTGTGTCCTTGGGGTGTAGCTCCCCGCGCTGCGGACGCCAGCTGCGTTACACAATCAGGTCAAACCCAAGGCCAGATCCCCAGCCGCTGTGAATGGGCGCAGCTCTTCTGACCTCAACGCACCGGCTGGGGAGCGGGCCCGCAGTGGTTGGGTCCCATGTTTATGGGGGACACTTTCTCTTGAAGACTCGTGGATTACTGGGCCCAGGGCTCTGGTATCCTTGGGCAGACGGAGATAACACAGCCGGCCCTGGGGGCAGTAAATAGGATCAGAGGGGCAAACCGGGGTGGCGGGGGGGTCAGTGAGCAGCATGGCACAGACGCAGCATCCCGCAGCACGCCTCAGGCAGCCTCACCTCATCCCCATCCTCGCTCTCCTCCTCGCTGCTCGACTCCGACGAGTCCCCGCCTTCCTCAGACGAATCCCCGTTGTCGTCGTCATCGTCGTCGTCATCCTCTTCCTCCTCGTCATCATCGTCGTCGTCCTCCTCCTCGGACTCCTGGGGGTCAGATGGACGTGGTGGGCGGATCTGGCCAGGCCTCGTGGCCCCCACCCCTCCCTGGAATCCCCACAATGAGTCCCGGGCCACAGAAAAGCAGGGCCTTCGGCTAATGGGTTAGGGCCCTCAGTGCAATAGACCCAGGAAACCCAGGGATTACCCAGTGCCTCATGGGATCTGTAGTTCGGGTGCCACGTGTTACCATTCTCCACTCGGGGCTCGGCTCCCCAGTTGGACTACATCTCCCATGATGCATGGGCTCCCTGTGCCAAGAGTACCATGGTGCATCATGGGAGATGTAGTCCTACCAGGGAGTAGGAGGCACCTGAACTGCAATTCCCAGAGAGCACCATGGTGGCATTTCTAAAAACGTTTCCGTTTTTTGCTCTTGTTCTCCAAGCAACTCTTGCACCGACCCCTCCTCGCGGCCCGTCCCACTGGAGAGCTGCCCCTCCAGGTGGCAGGAACACACCAGGGAGTCGCCGGGGCCCAGGGAGGAGGACGAGGGCACTTACCGACTTGATCTGCATGGCGGGCTTCATTTTGGGGTTCGGCCCCCGCACCTTCCCCATGCTCTTGCGCTTCTGCGGAGGAGGGAGGGGAAGAGGAAGAGTCAACGGGGCAACTCCGGAGGCTCCTCAGTCCCTCCCAGGAGGTCGGAGGTTAACCATCACCCCCACCCACAGAAAGGGCTTGGGTGGGGGACAGCTTTTATAGATGCCTGGTTACTTCTCTTCCCAGCTCTGACACTGCCCTTCTGGCTGACCTTGGGCAAATTGCTTCCCCTTCTGTGAGCTCCGTTTCCTCTCCCTCCCTTGGTTCCCTGCGTCTATTTAGACTGGACGATCTGTGGGCCAGGAGTCTCTCTTACGAGGCATATGGACAGCCCCTAGCAGGGTTCAGGCCTCATGGTGCTACTGGAACATAACCAATTATGACTTTGTTCCCTCAAACTAAGGCTTTTTAAACCATCATCAAGGACAGCTCACACACACCCCTCTCCCCCCGTCGCAGGGGATACTCACATTTGAGGTGTGCTCTTTGTAGACAGCTCGCTCCTGCGGCGACAGGCTCTGCCGAGACAGGAGACTAAAATAACCACCCGGAGGAAGGCGAGGGGGGCGGAGCTACGTGACTGCGGGGGCGTTCCCAGCTCCAGGAAGGGGAGTTGTGCCGGAGAGGGGATGTGGGCGGGGGGGGAAGCGAAGCCCCCTGGGCCGTTGGGAGTGCAACAGCACCGCCCCTCTGTCCAGAGGGGGAATTTCCTTAGCCTCCTCTGCTTGGAAAGCACGACAGGGAGTTGGGGGAACAGAGTTACCGCTGGATCTGGAGCCGTGGCCACTCTGAAATCTCTCTCGGGCTGCCGTGCTGGGAGAGGGGAAGCGACCTTGACCCCAGGGACAGCATCTGTCAGAGCCACAGACACGCGCCCTATGGCATGAATGTTGGGGGCAGGGGGGATGGTCTGGGTGCGCAATGTACGGAGAGAAGCTAAATCAGGGACACTTGAAGCCTCATTTCCCAGCGGTGAGGGGTGAAGAAAGCCCCAAGGCACTTGGGAACAGAGAGGGGGAAGGGTTAGTGGGGGACAACAGGGATTGGGTACCTCAAAGGCCACGTACCCCGAAAGCATGAGGAGTGGACATCCCAGGGGCGGGGGTGGGGACAGGAAACCGTGCGTGGAGTCAGAGCAGTTCCGCCCCCCCCCAGCCGCTCACCTTGAGCCAGATTTCCAGGTGCATCTTGTACTGCTTCTGCTGCTCCTCGGCCATCTTCTTGTAATAGTCCTTCTGGCCCTGGGAGATGCGCTGCCAGCGGCTGCCGATCTCCACCATCCGCTCCTTCAGCGGCAGGTGGTTGAGCTCGCCGTTCGACAGCAGCTCCTGGGAGAACTTCTGGTAACCGTTCCTGGGGAGGGGGAGAGCAGGGTCAGAGAGCGGCCAGCCCCCCACCCAGCGAGGGCCCGTCCCAAGCACAGCCAGGCAGGAACAGGACCACACCCAGAGTCCTGACCCCCCATTCTTTTACTCTGATCACTAGACCCCACACTCGTCTCCCAGAGCCAGAAACAGAACCCGGGGATCCTGACCCCCCCGTCCCTCTCTTCCGACCACCAGACCCCGCTCCCCACCCCACACCTGAGCCAGAAACAGAACCCAGGGATCCTAACCACCTGTCCCTCTCCTTTGACCACCAGACCCCGCTCCCCACCCCACATCTGAGCCAGAAACAGAACCCAGGAGTCCTGACCCCCCGTCCCTCTCCTCCGACCACCAGACCCCGCTCCCCACCCGAGCCAGAAACAGAACCCGGGGATCCTGACCCCCCGTCCCTCTCCTCCGACCACCAGACCCCGCTCCCCACCCCACACCTGAGCCAGAAACAGAACCCAGGAGTCCTGACCCCCGATCCCTCCTCTCTGATCACTGGACCCTACAGTCTCCTCCTAGAGCCAGGAACAGAACCCAAAGATCCTGACCCCTTGTCCCTCTTCTCCAACCACCAGACCCCACCCCACACCCGAGCCAGGAATGGAACCCAAGAGTTCTGTGCTTCTGCTCTCATCCCCAGAATCTACCCACTCCCAAAGGTGGGACTAGGACCCAGGCGTCCCAACTCCTGTTCCACTGTGCTAGCCATGAGCCCACTCTCTCCCCTGAGCTCCAGGAATAGATCCCAGGACTCCCTGCCCTACCCTGCTCTAACTATTAGACAACACTTCCCTCTCAGTTACCTGACACTTGACTTTGCTCCCCAATGAGCTGTGAGCCCCTGGCAGGGTCCAGCTCAGTCCCCTTCCGGCTGCCTAAGACCCAGCTTTGCCCCCCTGGGCTGGTCTCTCATGCAGTGGCTGGATGACTGGCCTGTTTTCCACGTTGTCTGGAAGCAAGACGCCCCCCCCCCCCCCACTCCCCCGGAGGGATCAATACTCACATGGGGGGTTTCTTCGGCTCTCCCTGGAATTTCATCTTCTTTGAGGAGTTTGCAGAGCACGGGGGGGCCCTCATCTCACTCAGCTCTCTCTGGAGGGGGGACAGAGACGGACGAGGTGAGGCCAATCACCGTCTCAGCAGACGCCTCTCCCCCACCCACCCCCCGCTCCAACCTCAGACAAAAACTTCAGGCAACAAGGCGGTGGGTGTCTCCAGCCACTGGGGCAATCCCCTGCCCGAGAGTCAGGGATGCAGCAGATCAGAGGCGGAGTAACAGCCCCAGAGGAACCCCACAGCCCTGGCCGCAGAACAGATTCTCTGACCCCGGGGACGCACCTCGTAGCGCTTCTGATCCTCCGCCGCCTTCTTTATCCACATCAGCTTCTCCTTCTTCTCCATGTTGTTCCAAGTGGCCTCCATGGCCTTCAGCGCCTTCCCCCGGTCGTTCTGCAGCACAGGGAGACCCGGCAACGCTCAGGTTACGCACCGGACTCCGGGGTTCTACGCGCGACTCCGTCACCGAGCGTGGGCAAGTCGCTTCCTTGCCCCGACCCCACAACACGGCGATATTTACGCCCCCCTCCCCCGGCGAGACCAGGTGACTGATATTTCTAGGGGCTGTACAATGCAGCACAGGGCCGGTTCTCCTCCATACAACACCCCCCCCCCCCTCGCCCCCCATCTCCTTTGCTACCGAGCACCCAACCAGACCTATGCCCAGTCCAGGCCCATCCCAGAGAGGTCAGATCTAGCAGGCTGCCCCGAGCCCACAATCAGGGAATGTCCCGTTCCTCCTCCAGCAGGGGGTGTGATGGGTGGGGGGGTCCCTGTCTCCTCTCTCCCCCCCCTCCAACTCCTCACCTTGAAGCGAGCCAGGTAGTCTCCAATGACGCTCTGCTGCCAGATCTCCTCGGCTGTCTTGGGCGACTCGGGCAGCTTGGCGCGCTCCTCCTTGTCGGAGCCGTGCTTCTTCTCTGACTGTGCCTTCATGGCCGCCTCCCGGGCTTTGTACTTGGCCTGAGCAGACACACAGAAGGCTGGTGGTTAAGGCCCAGGTCTCTCCAACGCAGTCTCCCGGCCTGGCTCCCCTTGGCAAATGCCTCCCTCTCCCCCCCCGCCGTCCTAGCTATGAAATAACCTGGGTGCGTGTGAGCTGGGCCCCCATGTACCCCCATCCCCCTCACAGCGATGAGAGGGGGAGCAGCATCTGGGCTATTAGATCTGTGGGGGGCTCCCCGGGGGGTTGCACTCCAGCTCCATCAGTTCCCAGCGCTGTTTGGGCAGCAGCCTGCTTGGAACTGGCAGTGGAGGGTGTTTTAAGTGGGGGGGGGGGAGGAAGGGGTGTCACGCAGGTCAGTGGGTAACTGCCCCTTTTCTCCTCTCCCCATCGCTGTGCCAGGCACCAGAACACGTGCCCGCAAGGCACATGTCCACACACCTTCCCCAGATAGTCTGCATAGAGCAGCGGTCCCCAAACTTTTGACCTCTGTCAACCACCCCCCAGGAGCTGGGGCCGGGAGTGGAGCCACGGCTCTGGGGGGGACGGGACGAGGGGGGGACAGACAGGGGTAAGGGGGCCGAGGCTGGGGACGGGCGTGGGACTGGCAGCTGGGGCCCCGGGCATGGCCTGGAAGCTGGGGTCAGCAGCTGGGGCCAGGAGCAGAGCTGGGTGTCGCTCCCTCCCCCCAGCTCTGCCCCCCCCCCCGAATGTTCCTCTGCGCCCACCTAGGGGGCGCACCCCCCAGTTTGGCGACCTCTGGCATAGAGAAAATCAAGCCCACACTCAATAACCCCTCCCCTCCCACACACACACCCCCCCAAAAACCTTCCAGCCAAAGCGTAACTTCCGACACACACACCCTCGGCTGTGAGCGAAACCCCCTGGGGCCGGATGGCCCACGACTCCACTCCCGCCTCCCCCCTCCCGGCCAGGCTTTTAAATCCAGACTCAAGACCTCTCTGGGTTTAATCCCAGCAAGTTCTCATCTCTTTGGGCTGCTTGTTTAGTTCTGGTGTCTCATTCCATACAGCGGGTCCTGGTGCTCCCGAGAGATGCGAGGACCCCACTGCTGAGGAGGGGGGCAGCCGCCAGGACCCATTCGTTTGTGCCACCCGCTGGCGCCTTGATTGTCACGGTGGAGAAAATCACAACGGCTTATGGCCAGGTAGGGAGTGACCAGGGCCTGAACTGCTGGCGCCCCCTAGAGGGGATGGATGCTACCGGCATCCTCTGGGGCTCTCTCTCTCTCAAGAGAGAGAGAGGCGAATTAGCTAGAGGTGCCGTTTGGTAAAACAAGGTGTCTAACGAGCGTGTCATTGATTTCACAACCTTCTTCTTCTCTGAAAGGTCGTTCCACATCCGCGCCAGCAGCCGGGTGAGTTCGCTCTCGGAAAGTTCGGGTCGCTCTTCCTGCAGCTGCTTTCGCTTCTCCTCCGAGAAGATAAACATAGCAGAAATGGGCCGTTTGGGTTTCTCAGAACCTGCCTGTTGAAGAGCACAAAGGGTCTTGGTGTGGGGTTGAGTTTAAAAAAAAAAAAAAAAAAAATTATATATAATATGGAAAAAAAAAAAAAAAAGGGCACAAAAAATCCCGCAGCAGCTTCCAATAGTCAAAAAAAAAATCTGAATTTCTTTATGTTCTTTATTGTATTGGTTTAATTTTTCCCTGCTGGCTCAGCAGTTACCATCCAGAAGTCTTGAAGCTGGTTTAGAAGTAACTGGCTCTGTCCCTCTACTCTCACGACACGCACACGCACCCCCTGCGCCGAAGCCGGCCCCTCACCTTGCCAGTGTCTGGCGATGACTTTTTGGAAGCTGGGCTGGTGGCGCCTTTCTTGTTCGCTCCCAGCATCTTCTCTTCCCCCAGCACCCTCTGCTGTTCCTCCTCGGGCAGGCTCTGCATTGCAAGCAAAGGCGGGTGGGTGAGAGCACCAAAGAGGCGCGAGCGAGTTTTCAAAGGAGGAACAATCCAACGAAAAGGGAATGGAACAACAACAATGCTCCTGTTTTAGTCTCACTAACGCCTTTGAGCATTTCAAACCACATGGGCCTCGGATTCTCCTGCTCCAGAATCTGCCTACTAGAGAATCTCCATTAGCTGTACTGGGCCTATGACACAGTGCGGGATTTCCAGTCATATCCACTAGAGGGCAGTGGTGCACATAGGCACTAACCAATTCCTCACAGTAAAATGTATATGCCCATTTTAGAGCTGGGGAAACAGAGGTACAGAGGAAGTGACTTGCCCAAGGACACCCAGCGAATTTGTGGCACAGACACAAACAGATCCCAGGAGTCCTGACTCCCGGGCCTGTGATTTAGCCATTAGACAACGCTTCCCTTTTAGGACTCCAGGGATAGAGGGGAAAAGGACACCCCCACCTGAAATGTTTGGTGCTATAGGTACCATTTTCCAAATGCATTGGCACCTTCCTAGAGCACCGGGTTTTAAACCGGCGAACGTGCCCAGAGATTGGTTAAAACACCACGTGACAAAATAGGCCCATCCTGAGACAGCTAAGCCCAGCGCTTCGGGGTGCTGGGCT